>NW_004955452.1:15730382-15763057 GCF_000276665.1 Chinchilla lanigera | reverse complement strand
TGCGGGCTGGGCCCCCGCCGCCGCACGGCGAGGCGCGGGCGCACGGTCCGCCCGCGCGGCCTAGACTCTTTTTGTTCGGTTGCTTTGGATTTTACAAAAAGCCCAGAAACTTTCGAACAAAACCAAACACCCAGACGATCCTCTCCGGCGACGAGCGGCAAAGACGCCGGCTAGGCTGTGTTGCCCGAGGCCCGCGAGAGAGAAGCGAAGATCCGGAACGCGCCAACTCACCCTGGGCGTCCTGCCCGCCGCCTGCTCCCTCCCCCTATCCCCACGACGACCCCCGCCCCTGCCCCCCGAGCTGTTCGGGGCCGGATCCCGGCAGCGGTCTCCCCACAGCGACAGGTAACGCGGTGCGGGGTTAGGGATTTCCCGGGAGAGAGGACGAAGAGAGGAGAGGTCCCCATCCCGTCTCCCCCGCGCGCGGACTCCCGAGCCTGCAGGTCAAGGGTGGGGGCTGTCACTTTACTCTCTCCGCGCCTCTTCTTTCCCAAAAGGATGCGCCCCATCCCCTTCCCCCTTCCTCCGGGCTTGGTTTTTTACAGTTTTTATTTATTCGTGGAGCCTCTCGGCTCCTGGGGTCCTTCTAACTCTGCCCGCGCCCTTAATTTAAATCGCTGTATACTGTATTTATCGGGGCCCCGGAGGGGAGACCGCGAGAGCCGCGTCTGTGTATAAAAGCAGGAAATAGCCAAAGCTTTAATCTAGCCTAATTTATTTTCCCTTTATCCTCCCCTGCCCTCCTCCCTCAACAAAAAAGCAAAACAAAAAAAAACAAAACAAAAAAAACTAACAAAAAAATTCGAGTGTTCATTTTTCGTTTCGTTTTATCCGAGCCGGCTCCTGGCCTAGCAGGACGGGTGTGCTCTCCCACTCACACCCCAATGGGAAGGGGCTTCGACCCAGCTGCAGGCTCACCACTGTGCCGCGGGGCCCTGCCCTGCTGGCCATAACGAACGAAACTTGGAAAAGTTGGAGATATTTTTTAACCAGCTGTAGAAATAAGCCGTTCCCTGAGAACCTTCTGATTCCCTGCAGCTTTTCTCTGCTCCCTTTCTAGCCCTCCACCCACTTCCCCGGGGATGTGGGAAGCTGAGGGAGGCCGGGAGAGAAATTCCCCAAGTTTGGGGTGAGGTGGGAACCATGTAAATATGTGAGATATGTACACACTGGCGGGGGAAAGAAACATTTTGTGCTTGGTTTTTATTTTTGGTTTTCTGGGTTGTCCTCCCTCCCCATCCTAAAGGATTTTGTACACCCGACTAATCCGAAAAAGATATTTTAATATGATTTCCTGATTTCTGACCCATCGCTATTTATTTTCCGGATGTGTTTGGAGCTTCCCCTTTCTCCATTTCTTTCTGTTATAGTTTGAATTTAAATTTTGTTATTTTTATTTTTATTAATTTTTGGAACAATGTTTGGTGCATTCTCTTTGTATCTTTATTGCAAAAAATAATGTAGACTGGGAAGTTCCCTTTATATTTATGTTATAGTAAATATTTTATTACTCACATAAACATGTACCCCAGGGTTGTGTCCTGTCCTCTTTACTGCTAGGGCTGGGTGGGTTTTCCAGTGAAGGGATGGGATGTCCTGCCTTGCCTCCCACAAAGTTCCAGCATTCTTGAGAGAAATCTTAAAAGAAGAGGACCACACCAACCAATCCTTCCAAACCAGTATCAGGCCTGCCTGCTACTCAGGCCACAGTGGGGCCCCTGCCTCAGTGCGTCCACCGAGGGAAAGTGAGCTGTCCCCACATTCCCTTCCCATAGACTCTCCTCAGACCAGGCCAGGGCCTAGGACAGTGAACCACAAACACCACCTGAAACTTGGGTCAGCCATTCCTCCGGTACAATTCAACTGTCCTTCTCATCAACTTGGCCTCAGCCACCAACCTAGAGTCTCTGTATCCCCTGCCCAATGTTCCAACCCCTGACTTTGGTTTCACTTTCCACCCACCCTCACCATTTAGGTCTGGAGCAACTAGAAACCTGTTTAGGCCCACCATCCTATCCTAATTGACTCCACCATAAACAAATGGTACCCGAGCCCACCCAGACCCACTGGTCATTCTAGTAGCTTTAGACGGAGGTCTATTCGGTGGTCTTGAAGACAGAGACAGTCTTGGAGGGGACGCTGCCTTTTTGCTCAGGCAAAGCTAGTCCTGTTTCTTGCGGGGGCGGTGCTATCTGCCCCAGCTTCTCCTGGGAGAAACTGCACACACAAACACCTGTGCCACCAGAAACTTTCCCCCCATCAGGGGTGGGCACCCAAGAGCCTTTCCCCCAGCACCACAAGACGTGTATTCTGGTGGGATGGAGGACTCCATACGGCTGTGCCTCGTGACCTGGAAGGACAGCATAGACACTGAGACAATTCCCTCAAGCCTTCCGCAGCAACATCCTCTTGGAAAGTCAGAGTTACTGGGGACAGATCTGGGTTCAGGTCCAAACCCCATACCGCTTGTGTCGCATCAAATTTTTTTTCTTTTAGAACAACTCTTCCTGTTTCTTTCATAAATGTAGATCTTTTCCCTTCTCAGGAGAAATCATGTGAGGTTTCTCTTAGCTGTCATGGATCCAAAGCTTGAAAGCACAATGGCTTGGCTGGGAAGAAAGTTGTGTCCCTTTCAAAGGGACATCTGGGGTCCCTTGCCAGGGAAGCTGCCCAAGTCCAGGCCTGTGAAAAGCCTTCGCTCTGGCCAACGGCATCCGGAATGTCCACAGAGGTGTTCCCAGGCCCTCAAGTCAGTGGTCCCTGGCCTGGCTGAGGCCTTGGGATGACTGTGCCAGGCTTATAGTACCTGGTGACTTTCTGACTTCTGCCCCTCAGTGTTGGGGTGAATTTGTACTCGCATGTTAGAGTACAAAGGCTGCTGTGGTTTTCAAAAGCATGGCTTCTCCCTGCTCCTGTTTTTCCCTCCAGTCCAGCCTAGTAAGTGAATAGTCCTACAACTGGTACCCATGGTCCATCCACTCCCCATACTGGGAGGCCAGTGAGCCTCCTTGTTGTTCTTACAGAGAAGGTGGGAACTTGCTGGCCAGCAGAGTGATGGCACAGCTGGGAGCCACTGGGAACCCTTTTCCAGCCTCTGTTTCCGGCTCCTCTGAGTAGAAAACTTCAAAGCCATTCAACACTCTTACTCCATTCTTTTTCTCCATTCCCGTATTTGCCCCAGCTTCAGGTCCTTGAAATGGAAGCAAATGAAGCCTGGGGCTCCCTGTACCTCCTCGCCCAAAAGCCCCCATGAGATTTGAGGTTAGAAAGGACTACAAGGAAGACAGGGCCTGTCACTGATCTCTGCCTGCAGCTGACACCAATTGATTGATTAATTTCCTAATTGTCTGGTTAATCCTGTACAAGAGGGTAGGTTTATTATTTAAGCAAGTCAACTCAAAAACAGCGAAACAATGCAGCCGCCAAAGAACTAGCAGCAGCTGAGGGGTAGAACAAAAAGAAGGAGAATAAAAAGTGGGAAAGGGGATGGAAGAAAATCTTACACTTCTGCACGGATTTTGCTTAACGAGACACCAGCCTGGAACGGCTACCTGCGATCAAACCTGGGTGGCAAAAGACCCCAGGGCTTCTTCCCCAAGATACCAATAAGGGATGATGGTAGGGAACTCAGCACCCCTGATTCTATATGGAGAAAACCAGAGAGACAGAAACAGTTTTCCTGTGAGTCTCATTCTGGATAGAACAGTTTAAGAAAGGTACAGTGAGCAGTGGGCTCACAGGCAGTTTCTCCATCCCATGTGTCTGTGTATCCACCTCCTCCCTCCTGAGTATTTCTATCAGGAGAGGCATATGTGCCTAAGTGTCAACCTTCAAAGAAGCTGGAGTTTTCCCTAGCAAATTTGAAATTTCCTGACCCCGTCTCCCCTCCCTTTTGTACTTGAATGGCATTATTCATTATTCCCTAAATGATTGCATGGCTCCGAGTCCTGGTAGTTACAGAGAACGTTCCTCTCCCCATAGAAATCTCTGCATGTTGGTGTAAGAATTTTTGGGTATGCTGCTATGTGTGCAAATCGGTAGCTGATCCCAGAGGTGAGCTGGGATGGAAAAAATACACTGCATTGCAAATTCTGTGAGCTGGGAAGAACATTTTCAGAGTGGGGTTTGGCTAATACCAGAAGGAAGGTAGGTGACCATTGTGGTCACCTGTGGTCACCAAGGTGAACCCAGAAGGTACCATTCTCTGAGCCGAAGGACATGGATATTTTCCCACACCTCCTGCCAAGGAAGGTTGCACCAGCTTCTATGTTGCATGACATAGGTCCTAGGCACTGATCACTCGGCGCTCAGACTTGACTGAGTGATCAGGACTAGGTGATCAGAACCACAACTGCTGGCTAGGAGCTGTTTAGAGAACTCAGTCTCCGAGGAGAAGTTCTCAGCTGTGTGGGGGAGAGTCCAACACCACCCTCCTCCAGTGCCCCAACCAGAGCCAGGCTGCCCTCCTTTTCTTGGGACTTTCCCCAGCAGGATGGAACTATAGAAAGGAGACTCATCTGTGCAGGGAGTGGAGCAAGAGAAGATTGGTATCTGGCCCAGCTACTCCCTCTAAGCTTAGCCAAGAGGATCTACCCAGACCTCCAGCTTAGAAACTGAGGCTAGAGGCAGCTGGGAACCATCAGTTCCGTCCCTGTCTGCTGTATTTGAAAGCCCTGGAGTTAATGTTTGACCAGCCATTCAGGGTTCTCCCTTGCTGCCTCTGAGGACTCCATGTGGGAGGACTGCCCTCTATTGGTCCCTGATCTGGGAAGTGGCAAGAGTGAGCAGAACTACCTTGAAGTTAAGCATGCCCCTAAAATCAGCTACAAGTGGCTCCTTTGTGGGGTGTGGCAGCTACAGTGCACTTGAAATTTTAGCTTTCAGGGGAAGCAGTCCTGACTTCACACACACATATGCTTGCCCGTGGCCCTTCCCTCTTCATCTTCTACCCATCGATTTGCTCAGCCACTCTGAGAAACCCATCATCTCCCACTGCTTCTTCCTATTCACACCCACCCATCACTCCTTTTCTCAGCCAGTTAAAAACCCCACCTGGGCCCTCACCAGCTTGCTCACATACATGCCGACACCCCCGTAATACACCCACACCACTGTTTTGGCCATCCAAAACCATCTTTTTGGTCTTTGGCACAGAGCTCTTAGGAGTACCAGGTACCTGGCACATGGAATATTTGGCTGTGCACACACAACCACTCTGTGTAGCATTTGGCCAGGTACTCTCCTCTTAGGATTTCCAAACACTGACCTCACAAACTGCTCTCCAAACACACCCCTGCCCGTCATTGTTCCAGCTCCTCCCAGATCTCTTCCTGCTCCTTTCAGATAATTAAAGTTAGGCTGTGTGTTTGTATGTATGTGTGATCTTATTTTTTAAACACACACCCCCACAAGTACATATGCGTGCATATATACAAACACACACAGCAATTAGATCTATCCATTCCACCATCGTCCTTTTCATGCAGGAAAACTTCAGCTATGCATATGCCCCCACATTGCCAGGCAGTGAACCCCGTGTCACTTATTCATGGGCCCCTCATATATCACACATACATATGCATGCACACATGCACACATACACATGCACATATGCACACAGGTACACACAGTGGCACTTTCATTCGGTTACACCCACTCCTAGCTCCCTGGTGTTTCCCCAGAGACATAACCTCCTTCTGCTTCCCAGAAGCATCTGATGGCTCCTCCAGGGCATCTGATGGCTCTCTTCAGATGACCTACGGATCAGGAGAGCATTGCTCCAATCCCTGACTCACACCTACACCCTGCACACACATCAGTGGACACATCCTCCCACTGAGCCTGACCAGGGTGGGTCTGGGTATTATTAGGCTGCAGAGACAGCACGGAGGCATATGGTCTCGTACACAAGAAATAATGTTCATGTTAAATCAGACCTCATGCATAATGCATGGTGCCTGATCTCACATTATTTTGGGTGTTCGTCAAAATCAGTGTTCTTTCTTGTGAGGGCTCCTGAAAAGAAGGAAAAAAGGCATTTACTAATTACACCCACAACCTGGACCCAGGGAGCTGAGTGCCCTGGGAGCTTCTCTGCCCCACTTCTCCCACCAGTGGGTCCCATCCCTCCATTCTACTCTGTCTTCCAGCATGGAAGGAGGGGTTGCCTCAGGTTTGTAGCAGGCGGAAGGCCCGTGTTATTTTTATTTCTTTTCTCTCAGCTCTCTGTCCCCAGAGGGTTCTGGGGAATAGCAGTGGCTCCGTTGCTCTCACACCCGATTCATTTGCCGTTTTATGAACTCCCCGTTGATTCATCGCCTCCCTAAGTCAATGATTCACTCCTGATGGCTTTTCAGAAATCCTTCTTCAAAGGCTCCAGATTATTCAGCTTTGAAAAGGGGCAAGAGCAGGAGCAGACCTGAACCCTGAGCTGCTACTGCTCCAGTGGACTGGAAGTAGAATATTGTCACCATCCTTGGGGACTCCCTGGAGCTGGGCCAGCAGGGGAGAAGGGACTATGTCCTCCAAGCACTAGCTATGACCATGACTCAAGCAGCTCATGAACACAGCCAGCCTGAGGCAGGGCCCCCTCTAGCCTCTATGGGTCACTTGCCTTCCCCTAAGGTCCTCAAAGACCCTCCAGGAGCTCTCCATGCCTCAGGGGAGACAGAGCAGAATGGTAAACCACAGGGGCTGTGGGACCAGACAAACCTGCATCCCAATCCGAGCTCCACCTCTTGCCAGTTCTGTGACTTTAGGGCAGCAACTTACATTTCTGTGCCTCAGTTTCCTGGTGTGGTGGCAATGGCCAATTCCTTACCATAGTTATTAAGTGGGATAATGTACACATAGTGTTTAGCATAAATGAATACAAAATGAAGGCAGTTTTATTGTGAGACCAGGGGAGGGGGTGCAGAAACAAATGAACAGGGAATAACACCATACTATAAATCACATTGACCGTGGACCCCACTGTGTCCCAGGCACTCTGACACAGTACTTACCCATCACTCTGTGCTTCATTTTCACTGTCACACTTTATATATCCCCTCTTTACAGAAAAAGAAACTGGTGCCTAGAGAATTTTAGTGACCTGGCCTAGGCAGCAAGATAAATACATTTGATCTTACTCCTGGGTCTGTGTTCTTTTTATACCCCCTATAAGGCAAACAGCAGTATATTAAAAACCAATACTTGAATATTTGCCAAAAGTGGAAGAAGTTTTAGAACTCAGGACTGGCCCAGGAAGATAAGTTGGAAACCAATGATGCTGGAGCTAAGCGGCTTGGATCTGCCCTTCTCTCCACCACTCACAATCAGGTAGATCTCATGTGGCTCAAGCAAGTGGTGTAACTTGCTAAGAGCATCAGGACAGTCAAGAAGCCCTACTGATCGGTCCATTCCAAGCCCCATGTGCTGAGCAACCACATACAGTAGCTAGGTATTTGCCCAGGTGATTATATTAGCTGCACCACCTAATACTCACCAAGCCTTTTGGCAAGCTACAAAAGCTCTTCCTGCCTCAGTTTCCTCCTTGGTGAATGATGATAATAATAGCACCTGTTTCATAGCATTGCTGTGAGTACGAGATGAGAGGTGATATATATAAACACTTAGAAGAGAGCCTGGCACACTGTGAGTGCACATTAAATGTTAGCTATAAAAATAATTTTATATGTACGATATATATTATTGCTGAACTAAAGCAGTTGCAGAACAATAATTCCTAGTGCTCCCCTCCTCCACCAGCCTAGAGTTCTTTCTTTCCATTCTCAAAACCATCCTGGAAGGAAAAGTTCAAGATCTCCACCTCCAGTCCACAGATGAAGAAACTGAGGCCCAAGGATGTTAAGGGTCTTGCCCAAGGTAACCTGGAAAGTTGGTTTTAGGTGTAGCTTCTCAACCTGTTTGTGGAAACCTTGCCTGTTTGTGGAAATCTCGTGTCCTTAACAATGTACACTGGGTCTCTCATAAACACGAAGGCTCTGTGCTAGGGTCTAGGGAGACTGCACAGGGGCAGGGAAGGCTTTATAGAGGGTGGCACCATTCAGCTAGAGCATGATCAATGTAAGTCACTCAGCCCCAGAACCCTCAGATGCCACTCATTCCCCCTTCCTGAACTCTCATGTCTTTCCTGCCCTGCTCAGTATCCTTCCTCTAGTGGCCCCAAACCCACATCCTTGACCCTACCACAGAAGATTCCACTCAGGATCAAAGCCCCTAGACCAGTGGTGGTAAACCTATGACACACGTGCCACAGCAGCTGTTTGTTATCACTGAAAGCTTTAAAATGTTCACTGTCTCTGCAGTAGATTCTGTAGAGCTACCTACCATGTGACTGAATCTGACTGTAGATTCCTGCAAGTCTCCCCTCCTGGTTCTACTGTGATCCTGCTCAGAGACTGCCCGCCAAACAGTGCCAGAGAGTCACCCTCAGATAACTGGTCCAGGCCTTTCATCCCAAATTGGGTCATTTGTCACCCCCTCACCTCAAAATATGAAACAGTCATTCCCTCATTCCTTTATCCATCCATCCTATACCCGACTCAGTCATCTGTTTATCATCCCACCTGCTCACCCATGCAACCATCCATTCACCCATCCACCCACCCATCTACTTGTCCATTTATCTATTTACCTTTTAACCACCTATTTAACTACCCACTTATCCATCCACCATCCACTCGTCGAATCATACAATTTAACAAGCAGGGGGGCTGGGGATTTAGCTCAGCAGCAAAAGCGCCTGCCTGGCAAGCGCAAGGTCATGAGTTCAGTTCCCGGTACCGGAGAAAAAAACCAAAAAAACAAAAAACAAAAAAAAACAATTTAACAAGCAGGGCCTATGTTGTACACATAGATCAATAAGGCCAGTTCCCCTGTCCTCAGAACAGTCTTATTCCCTCCCTGCCTCTTGCTTATATAGGGTAGGTATGTGAGGGCCCATGTGAGAAACCTTTTGGAAGGAAACGATGTGGTCTATTGTCTCTATGAACCTTGTGTGTCAGAGTGGTGGGAACCTCCACACCCTACTCATTTCTTCAGGGCCCTGTGGGAGATATATTCCATATCGCTCTTCACGGCAATAGGTTTCCCCTAAGTTCTCATCTCTTACTCCAAGGATGCCAACTGCTTCCCTAATCTGATGGATTTCAGAGGAAGCAGGGGAGAGAAAGAAGCTTACAAACATAACTGCTGAAGATCACCACCGGGGCTCCATTTTCTGTCAGAAATGGCAGCCACATCTCAGCACTTAGGAGATATATGGCAATGTTCTGGTCCCAGGTCTATCACTACCTGAATATGTGACTTGGAGCAAATCCCTGCCATTCCCTTGACCATGTCTCTTCCCAATTTTGAGGTTCTTACTTGCTTTCCAGCCTGGGTGGGCCTGCTCTTCTGACAATGGGGCCTCTCTGACCAGCCCACACATGAGGAAGGGTAGGAGATGACGTGGTTGGCGTCCAGGGCCTTGAGTCCTCTAGCTATTCAGTCACCCCTCCCCTGACACAAACAACCCTCAGTCGCCTCCCCCTCTCACCTCCCAGAATCTGGGCACAGCTAGGGCCTGCTATGCCCTGGCCACCCCATGAATCATTCCTCTATGGTCCCCGGGGGAGTGGTCCAGGGAGCATCCTACGCCCCATGAGGGGTGAGGGCCAGAATTGCAGCCCTCAAGCAGGCAGTGTCCACAGAAACAATGGGAGCCTGTGGCTAATGGCCGGAATGCAGCCATTGTCCTGCCCTGGCTCCCAACCCCAAGGCCTCAGGTCCCCAGGCCAGGCAGGCTGGCGTGGGTCGGTGCGTCAGGCACTCATGTGCCAGGGCCAGGAACACATGATCTGCAGCTTCCTCTCCCTGGGTAGGCAGGCGGGTAGGCTGATGGGCCAGATCCCACCTCCATACCCAGCACTGAAAATGATCCCATGCACAGGAAGAGGACATCAAGATGGGACCCAAGGAAGCTAAGTACACCCATCCCTGGGGTACTTAGAGCAGTCTCTTTCAGAGAAGGGGCCTAGCAGCTCTGAGACCCAAGCTATACATCACAGTGGGGAGGGGACCACATTAGAATAATGCAGGATTAGAGTGGGGTTGCTATAGCGACGTATTAGGGCAATACATCTAGGGAGCCCCGGCCCCTTGGTGATGTATGGCTCTGCTCAGCTGTGAGGAGTAGGGGGAGGGGACCTGCCCCGCCCTTCCAAGGGAGAGCAGCCACCAAACACTCCCTTCACTAGGGGAGAACATCTGCCTTGGACTCCAAAAATAGGCATCTCAGAATCCTGTCAAGACTGAAAGAGATGCCCTGCCAACCTCCACCATCCCATCTCAGTCCATCTGCAACTCAACTTCAACTTCAAATCCACAGCTATAAACTCAGCTGCAGGCCTCAAACCTTATTCCTAACCCTACAGGGTCACATTAAAGCTCCGTCCCAGCCCCTCCAAGTCTGTCCTTTATGCTTCCTTGCCAAGGACCATTCCATACTCCCTCAGTATCTGAGGGAGTTCACAGGACTATATTTGGGGGAAGGGAACCAAAGAAGGGAACAGAAGGGAAAGAGGGGGGATTGCCCAGAGAAATTCCTCAGCCAAACCACTTGAAGCTGTTCATTTGAAAAAGGTCTAGAAAGTAAGTACGAAGACACTTGTCTCACTCAGAGGCCTCCCTGTGGCAGCACTTGGACATCCCAGCCCCATCTCACCCAAAGTCTGGGAATTTAGCTTCTCTCCACACATTCTCAGGGCCACTAAGAAGGTATAAAATGGCCCTAGTGAAAATACTGGACGGGGCTCCCATCAAAAGGACTCGTCAAAAAAACTCCGCATATCTGTAATGGTATGTGACGAAGTCAAGTTGTAAACTTCCTTCAAACTGCTGTCTTAAGTCATTTGTACGAGCTTGCCCATCTCCAGGTTTTCTGGACTTCAGCACCCTGGGGATTTTAGGGGAAGATTCTCTTGTGATAACCTTCTTGGCTACTCCTACCTTAGCTTCTTGATGAAGGAAGAGGACAAAGGACAAGTAGCTCCTTCAAGAATGATATGTGTAGGGCTAGAGATGTAGTTCAGTGGTACAGTACTTGCCTCATATATGAAAGGAAAATACAGCAAAATACAGGAAATACAGGAAAAATTTAAAAATTAAAAAAAGAGTCATAGGTGTACCCGTGAGTATATTTCCCTCTCTTGACTTTCCCTACATACCCTTGTCTGTGTGCAATTCTTATTTGTGTGTGTGCATATCTGTGTGCATATGTGTGTGCATTCCTTATTGAATGATAACTTTTAATTAATTCAATTATTATACAAGCCCAATAAAAGTCTTTCTTTTTCTTTTTGAAAGTAGCACTGCAAACTGGGCATTGTGGCACATGCCTGTAATCCCAGTATTTGGGAGGCTGAAGCAGGAGGATCACCATGAGTTTGAGGTCAGCCTAGACTACATAGTAGGTTTAAGGCCAGCCTGAACTACATGGCAAGACCCTGTCTCAGAAAACAAAAAACAAAAAGCAAAAAAGAAAGAAAGAGAGGAAGGATGGAAGGAAGGAAGGAAGAGAAAAAGAAAGAAAGAAAGAAAGAAAGAAAGAAAGAAAGAAAGAAAGAAAGAAAGAAAGAAAGAAAGGAAGGGAGGGCTGGGGGATATAGCTCAGCAGCGTAAGCACCTGCCTGGCAAGTGCAAGGTCCTGAGTTTGATTCCTGGTACAAAAAAAAAAAAAAAGGAAAAAGAAAGTGACACTGAAGCTCTGTCACCTTGAGTTTCTGTTAGTTTTGTTTTGTTTATTTGTTTTGCAGACAGGGTCTTGCCATGCAGTTCAAGCTGGCCTTGAACCCACTATGGAGCCCAGATTGGCCTTGAACTCCTCCTGCCTCAGCCTTTCGAGTGCTAGGATTACAGGCATGCACCACCACACCTGGCACAGCTCTGTCACTTTGAAAACTACAGCTCTCGTTCCAGTTTGAACTGGAAGATGCTAACCACAGAAGTCGTCCCCTCTCACCAAAGGAAGACACAGGCCAAAGGACAAGGCAGGAGAAGGGACATTACCCTCTACATGAGCATATACATGTGGAGATATACACACATACCCTTTGGCCTCATCCCCGGCATTGCCCCCACAGTGGAAGAAACTAGGTCTTTATTCCTGATCGGGAAGAACACATAAAGGAGAATTCTCTCCCAGTCTTTCATCCTCTGTGTGTTTCACTTCTCATCTTCAGAGACATATACAATCATACATAAATGCACACAAAATATGCACACTCTGACACATGGCAGAGCAAAGAGAAAGGGAAAAGAAGTCTAAAAGAAGAAGGTAGGTGGAAGACAAGAGTGTGTGTGCCCGGAGGGCAGTTCCTGGGTGGGGGTGGCAGGGTGCCCAGGGCATTGAGTGGGCAGGAGACTTCATGGTTTCCTCTTTTCCCTAGCCAGCAACCAAAGGTCAGCTCGGGCGGCTCAGCCACGTGCAGTCCACCCACAACCCTGGTCAGGTCATGTGAGACGAAGACCAAAGCCTCATCAACACTCCATTGTCTTCCAGAGCCCTGCCTGTGCTGTACCCTCCAGCCCAGGACTGCTTTGCTCACCCGTCCCCGAGGGGATGCTCCAGGGCTCTTTCAGTCCTCACCTGCAGAAAGAACTGAGTGATGCTCAGGTGGATCGCTTCTCCTTTCAGGATTTTATATCCCTTTCTGAGAAATGAGAGGAATGTCCTTCCCTTGGCACTAAAAACGCCAGGGCTGGGGAGGGAGGAGCAGGGAGGAGGGCCCTCTTTCCCATGTTCCTGAGGGGCACATATGCCACCATGCCACCCCCTCCCTGCCCAGTTCCAGATGCTGTGGGGGGCAGCAGGGAAAGCTGAAGCGTAGCCCTGAAGGTCATCTTGCACGTCAGCACTGGGAGGGGCCCTGGAGTCCCTTGAGCCCTGGCTCCCAGCCTGGACCACAACACAGGCTCCATTGACTCCTGTGCACTCTCTTTCCCAAGATGCTCACAAAGCCGTGGGCTTATGGTTCCTGCCCACAGGCCCCTGAGCCCCACAGGACCCACCCAGGGAAGGAGGCCAGGGCTGGCTGACTGGACGCACTCCCAAGGTCAGGAGGGATGGATACTGCACCTACACAAGAATCTCCTGGCTCTGGGCTAAAGGCTCCCATGGCTAACCTCTAGGACCTGTCCCACCCAGCCTGAATGGAGTCAAACAAGTACCCAGCTAAGACAGATCTTCTGCCACTGTCACCTTGGCCTACCCTTAATACTATTTATATCTTGCAAAATAAGGATGCCCACCACTGCCACTGAAAGCTGGGGCAAAGGCACCCTGGCTCACCCCATCTCCCACCAAGGAGTCAGGTGGGAAATGATGGCTGTGCCTGGAGGAGGGAGATTGGAGGAAAGCGGAGGCGCTCCAGCCCCTCTGGGGGCTCTAGGAAGGGAAGGGCTGCCCCAGCAGGATGACAGAGAGATGATTAAACCCACAGAGAAGATTGATAAGGGAGCTGAACAGCTGCACCTCTGCAAGGTGGGCTGGGGACAAATCTCATCTTGTCCCGACAGTGCTCAAAGCATTAGGGGGCTGGGCCAGCCTGGCTGAGCTCATGACCTACACAAGCTCCAAAGCAGGAATGGGGGTGGGAGGCTGCTCCCCATCAGGCCTCTGACAGTATGGCTTCCAGATCCCAACCCCTGTTCCTGCCACCCCAGAGATGCCCACCCCCTTGACACCTGGGCAGCATGCCCCTTCTCACTGGTGCCCCCTCACCCACAGCATCTCTACCTCAGCTCTCACTCTCGTTATTATTAGATGTGATTTACAGCGGAAGCGCTGAGTCAGACAAACCAAGATTTCCCCAGACAGAGGCTATGGGAGAGCAGAGGAGAGTTCAGGGAGCCAGTCCTCTCTGGGCAGGGTCCTCAGGAGGAAGCCAGGTGGTTGGGGTATGAGACCCTCGCTTCCAGAAAGAGTAAGAACTTCATCTGTACCATTTCGCCTGTCCTCCCCAGGCCCAAGATCTTCACTTGCAACTCTGACGTTCAGTTTTTCCCATCTCACCCATCCTGTCAGCCTCAGTCCGGTCAGCCTCTGAGTCTTCTTTGGTAAGTTTGAGAGAACAGCCAAGAAATCCTGAAGGCTGGAAATGAGGCGGTTCTGCTGGGCCATTTCCTCAGACCAGGAAGGCTCATGGTTCCAAAGGCAGCCCCTGGCTCCCAGGCACGGAGAGTGGCAGGAAAAGTGCGCTGCTGGGCTCTGGCCCCCCACTCTGCAAACAGACACAGGCACTGTGATCCGGGGCAGGTCCAGAGGCCCAAAAATGCGTGGAAAGCGCACATATCCGCTTCCACCTTGTGCAGAAGAGCGTGGTAGGCAGGTCCGTCTCTGCTCCCTGGGTCTCTGACTCCCTGGCAGGGAGGAACTGGGCATTGTTGCCAAAAATAAACGTTCCCTCTCCCGCTCCCTGGCTCCCGGCTCCCGCTCATTAGGATGCGTGGCGTTTGGCTGCGGTCCCACACCTTGCAGCTCATTATAAATATGCAGTCGCTGCTGGCGCTACCCCAATCATCTCTGCAATCAGAGCTTTTAATTAGGTTAATTAAATTGTATCAAATCTCGCAGGGACGCAGTTCACTGATGCTGATGAGGCAGCCAAAACAGACCCCAGCTCCTCCGCTAATGAAGGCCGCTGCCTGCCTGAGCAGTGAGGGAGCAGGAGCGCATAATAAACGGGCACATCCTCTGGGAGGAGCTGCTGCCCAGACCCTGTGCTCTGGGGACCTGGCAGGGGGTCTGCTTCTAGCAGGCCAGGCTCCAGCTGCAGCACAGTTTTCCACCCCAAGGTCCATCCGCTTCACTGGAGAACTGAGCAGCGCAAGAGCCTGGGAAAGTGGACAGTTGTCCAGCCCAGAGCACCTGCCACCCCTACACAGCAAGCTTGAGTGCGCTCCCAAGATCCACCGGTTCCATCTGGGGCCTCCTGTTTACTTGTCCCCTAGAATGGCCCAACAAGTCTAGGATTTCCTGTCCTAAACACACACACACACACACACACACACACACACACAGTTAGCCCTGTCACCACTTCTCCAGTTGTCTTATTAGCCAGAGAGGCCAGGCTGAAACTGGAAAGCCCAACCAGCCACTGCTGGCCTAGTCTCCATCTGCCATGGAGGCCATCTGCCCCTGGCGGGGGGTGGTTTAGAATGCAACCAGCCAGGAACAGGAGGAGGTGCCACCTCCCTGCCTCCATATGCCAGATGGACCCTGTATTTCTCCACCTAAAGAGCCCCCTTGAGGAAGGACATTTGTCCCAGTCCTCCTGGGATCAAATTATTTAGGGAAGGGAGATGGTCCCTCCTTTCCCTGGCCCCTCCCCATCCTGAGCTGACTGTCCACACCCTGGCAATCCACCACTGGGCACTGAAGACCACAGGCTCCACAGCTGGAGGGCCCGGCAAAGGTCCTCCCCTCCCTTGAAGCAGGAAGGCAGATGCTGCCACCTCAGAAGGGGCCGTCCCTAACATGCTCAGCCTGGCTCCAGCCTCCTCCTCTTAACCCCCTGGTCTCTGGTCTCGGTGTCTCTGAGCAGATAAGGAGAGAAGATGGGGAAATTTCCAGCACTCTCAGGACAAGTTGTTTCTGCTGCAGAAGCTGGTTTTTTGGTTTAGAAAGGTTTTTTTTTTCCACCCAGTAATGTGAAAACATGAAACCTGAAACCAACCCCCCACATTCATCACCTCAGAGAAGCCTTTGGGGTAACTGGGAGAAAGCTGTAAATGAGTCAGGCTGATTCAGGGCAAGGGGGGGCTGCCCAGCTGCCTCGGGGCACTATGGTTTCATTAACACTTATGATCTGAGTGTGGCCATCAGGTGACAGAGGAAAGGACTTCCTTCCCACCTTCATCTTAGCCCCGAACACTGCAATCCCCTGCCTAGAAAGTAGCTGGGGCCTTGGCTCTCTTGGGGACCAGCCTGTACTAGCACCCCAGAGGGGCAGAGGGCTCCAGACCATGCAACTGCCCAGCACCAAGCTACGCTCTCACATAAGAGGAAGTGGTGACTGCCAACACTGGGGCCATCAACTGAAGCAGACAAAATGGATGGGGAGCTGAGACATGGGACAGGACTTCCCAAATGTCATAATGGAGCCAGGAAGCATGAGCAGGTAGATTCCTTATATGAAACCTGAAAAAACTGGAGAGATGTTTTTCCTCTGACCAGGGCATTAGGGAAAAGCAAGTAGAAGCATGAACAGGGCAGCCTCTTCTAGTCTCCTAAGTCTCAGCGGTGGACTTAGTATATTTTTTGTTCATTGCCAGGCTAAGGATGTAACTCTGGCCTTACCCGTGTGTGTGTGTGTGTGTGTGTGTGTGTGTGTGTGTGTGTGTGTGTGTGTGTGCCTAGGCAAGAGCTCTACCAAGAGTATGTCCCCAGCCGCGGGCCTAGGAACAAAAGCTCTGCCTTGTCTTGTTTTGCAGCTATTCTTTCAACCTTCCCTGCATGGATAGGGCCAGTAGAAGACCTGCCAGCAGGGAGGGCCCATGACCTGGCTGGCTAGAGACAGCGCACCCTCTGACCCCAGCAGGCAGCAGGCACAAGCCCAAGAAACCTGCCAACTCAGCCCTGAGATGGGATTTCAGGTCCACCCCCAATTCTTCCACTCACTCAAGGCTTCGGGCCAGGACTCCCACCCAAGGTTTGACCCACCCTTCCCCAACGCCCTTTGCAGGAGGCTCCGGAAACTGGCTGGCCAGGGGCTTGAGGAGGAAGAGAGCCCAGCACTACACAGCTACTTGCCTCACTGTTTCAAGTCCCAACAGGTCCTGGGCTCACCAGCCTCCACAGGCAGGCAAAGCGAGCTGTGTCTGTTGGCCGCCTTCCCTGCTGGAAGACATGCAGCTCTAATTGTTCAGCGCTCCACAGCCAGCAGTACCAGGAGACAGCAAGCCACAGAGCAACCCTCAAAAATGCATGGAGACCCCTCACAAATCCTGGTGAAACCACCCTGTGGGAAGGCTGAAGCTCTGTGACAGAGCCTTAGGAAAGATCTCAGTGCTCCCTACACAGTTCTTACTAGAAATGGGAAGAGTCTCTTCCCCATTCATCTTGGGGCCACATGAATCTTAAGCTCAGGGGGAAAAGAATCTCCTTTATTAATGAGGGCTCTTCCCCATGGAATCAAACTCATAAATAAATCCACACTAAGCACCTCCAGGGAACATGCAGCTTTGACAGAAGCAAAGTGTGTTAAGTGGGTGGACACCAGCGTGCTGAAACCTAAACCCAGCAAAGGGGCAGCAGCTCCACCTGCTGGGCCCTTTCCCACCGTCGCCAGGAATTAGCTCCTTCTACATACAGGAATCAAATTCTTCCTAGAGAATAAAGGGCTTGACACTCCTACTTTGTCAAAAGGACCCTAAAATGAGGCTACCAACTAAGACTGAGCTGGAGTGATTGTCTCTTGGACAGACCTGGAGGTTCCAGGTCTCTTTTATACAGGAGACCTGAACCAAACAAGAGTCCTGACACACAGAAGCTCTCCACTCTGCAAGCCGCCCAGTCCTTGGCACAGCCAGAGCGGTATAACAGCCCAAACCATCCTCTGAGCCTAGAGATGTGGGTTCTGAGGAAACACTATCTTTCCCTTTCCCAGTGAGCCAGGAATCTGGGGTTCTACAGAGTACCAAGGAGTCAAATCCTTGGCCTAGGTTCAGGACCCATGAGGGCGCAGCTTGCTGAGGACGTCACAAGCGGTAGCCACTCTCTTCCATTAGAATCTTTAAGCCCCGGAGATAGCCGTGTCACAGAAATTCAGGTTACCTAGCCTCATCCTCTGACCTGACCAAGATGATGGGTTTTCCTGCTTCTATTGGCCTGTGTGCACGTCTTTAAACATCTGTTTGTGTCTGTACGAGACGATACGTGAGTGTGCCCATACTTGTTTATGAGACCTGAGTTGTATGTGCCCTGAGCATCTGTGAACGTGAGTCTATTGTGTGGGTGTACTTTATGAGAAGGCCTCCCCGTACACTCCCTAGCCTCTCCCCACTTCCTACCAAGCAGGGCCAAGAGTCAGGGCAGCTGGACCCAGCAAGCTTATTGAACCTAGAACAGACCACTGGTCTGCTCGCTCCTCAGTGTATAACTGTACAAGGTTTATTTCATGCAGTACCTGCAAATTCTCCCAACCTCACCTCTCCCTCTAGTAAGTGCCTTCCAAGCTCTAACATCCCTGTGACAGAACCCTTCCCTGGCTTGGGACTCAAGTTTCCTTCCTAGTCCTTGGGACTAGTTCCTTCCTAGTCCAGCTAATGCTGGACTACCAGCATTAGCTGAGATCAGCACGTCCCCCAAAGGAAGTTCAGGCTGGGAGCACTTCCTTCCTGAAGGCAAAAGCTGCTATCTTCTGCTCCTCTGGCCCTTCTTATTTTCTAGGACTCCCAGATCTGAATCCACTGGGTACACTACGAGGAAAAAGACTTTCTTTCACTTTAGGTTATATATAGGAACCTAACAGTCATGGGTACTTATTAAGTATCAACAATAATTTTTTTTAAAAAATCCTTTAAGGCCGGGCATGGTGGCGCATGTCTGTAATCCCAGCTCTTGGGAGGCTGAGGCAGGAGGATCACTGAGAGTTCGACACTAGCCTGGGCTAAAAAGTGAGCTCAAGGCCAACCTGAACTGCATAGCAAGACTGTCTCAAAAGACCAAAAAAATAAAATAAAATAAAATAAAAATAAAAATAAAAAAATCCTTTAAATCTAAGCAGAGCTGTCCTACTGAGGGTATGAGGTTGAGCAAGCCTCCTACAGCCTTGTTCCCGTGTTTTCTTCTCCAACATTCACTTTAAGCATGTGCAGTCCTGCCCCAACTGGCCTTGGCCTATATCCTTATATGGGCAAGGAAGGGAAGGGTGCGACCCTGGGAAGAAAAGGCAGTTGGCCCACAGGGCCTGGGTCTGTATTCTCAGGGTGAAGCCACCTATGGCCTTGGAATCATGAGTGGCCGGGGGGCAGAAACAAGAGCCAGTTCTAGTATATTCTGATTTGAGCTTCATCCACAAAGAATTGGTGCCCCTGAGAGTTTTTAGTTCCAAAGGTTTCTACCTGTAGATGTAAGGCGTAAGAAACAACTGTATCCTTGGATGATTTATTAAGCCACCTGAATAACCAATAAAAGAATAAATGAGGAGCTGGGCATGGTGGCACACTCCTGTAATCCCAGTACACAGGAGGCTGAAGCAGGAGGATCACCACATGAGTTCTCATGATTTCAAGGCTAACCTGGGTTACACAGTAAGTTCAAGGCCAGCCTGAACTGCATAGCAAGACCTTGTTAAGAAAGGAAAGAAAGAAAGAAAGAAAGAAAGAAAGAAAGAAAGAAAGAAAGAAAGAGTCAGTCAGTTTATCCACCAGACAGAACACTAGGTAAGCATAAAAATGAGTATTTTAATTTTTACTATATTATTTTTGAAAAATTCAGTGATGTAACAGAAATGATTTAAATAAACATTGGGATGTAAAATTGTTTATTAAAATTACAGCTACAAAACACAAAAATATAAGTAAAAACTAATGCACTTCATAAAATGAAGAAACCAGAATACTCACAGCAATTGTTCACTTCAGTAGTTTTAGCTCCCAGTATCCAATAATTATTTGTTGTTCTTAAATAATTATTAAAATTAGAAATGAATTCATCTATTTTCTACTTTTTTGTAATGGTATCATATAACTTCCATAGTAAAAAAAATGTATGCACTGTATAAAAAAATAAGACTGATTTCACAAACCCAAAACAATGACATGGTGGAAGGGGCTTTAATATTGCTCATAGGAAGACATCAAGTATTAGATCAACAATAAATCATAGTTATAAACAGGAAAGCCATGTCAGTTGAATTAATGAAATTTGAAGTTACTGCCAAAAATGGAATTATTTTTTATGTAAACAGTAAGGTTTATCTATAATATACTTCAGCGTTTCCGACGACTCTGAAACTTGTAAATGGCTGGGGCGTTCACTGTTTCTTTCTTCACCTTCACCTTCTGAGTTTTATCCTATTAAAAAAAAAAAACAAGCAGTAAACAGGTTTTGTAAAGTAGGAAGGTTAATAAACTATCAAGGAGAAAGCCACTGACACAGCCCTTCTCAAAGTTCAGAAGAGCCAGAGCCCTGCTGCCCTAGGTGTCCACTGTATGCAATGCCTTAACTTCCCCTCTGGGCATCCAGAATGCTATCAGCTATGTGCAGTCCTCAAGAAAATTAAAAAGAGAGGTGTTCAAATAATTGTTTGATTTAAAATTATAATTTTAATTCTGTCACGGAACCCCAGTTGAGAAAGGCTGACCTAAGTGATCTGCAAGGCTAAAGAATTTGACATTTAGAGGAATGATAATAATATGAAAGAGGCATCTTATATTCCTTAGCTCTGCTATTTAACTACACAATGTTGTCTATTTTTAAACACCAATGAGTGACATGCACTGTTTTGTTAACCTGTTTAAATGTTACAGGAGCTGCTCATAAGCTATAAAGTTCATATGCTACCCGATCCTACCCTTTGCTGTTCCAAGGCACTGACTAATAACCCCCTTATTACCTTCTTAATCAAGGAACATTTCAACACTGTCAGAGCAATAGACACTGGCTCAAACCGCTGCCCCTGAGGAGCAGACATTTTCACTGGGTTGATTTAACACAGCTGAAATCCAGTCTCAGTTAAGACCTTTACAAGAAAAAAACAAGAGAAAGCCTAAGGCTCTCTTTCCTCACCATAAGATCTTTGCGTGTTTGAATTTTCTGTGCAATAACGAACAATTTCTTCTCTCGTTCAATTCGCTGTGTCAGGCAGTTATATTGCTTTTGTCTTTCTTTCGCTATCCGCTATAGAAGAAATGCATCTTTTCAGTAAAACAATTAACAAAGCAAACAAAGGAGTAAGAAACTGATTCTCAAGCCCAAATGCATAAATGGTTTCATTAATTCCCTCCTTACCCCAGAATCAACATAATGTAATTACTATGAAGTTGTCAATTTTAAGAACATCACATTCTAGAGCTGAAAGAAACCTTGGAAACAATCTTATCAAAACCTTTACAAATGCAGAATGAGGGAGGCCTGCAAAAAAATAACTGACCCAAGGGCACAAGGTTCACTTGGAGCAGAGTCAGGACTATCCTGAGTCTCTTGGATTCCAGGAATGTTTCCACTACTACTCTAAGTTGCTTCAACTTTTTGTGTCAGTGCCTCAGTCACCTGAGCTGATGGCAAGAACACACCAGTGAATAGAGAGCAGGCAGTGTGCTGGTGCCTGAGAATCAGAATTCAAAGAGCAGAAGGATTTTTGACCTGAGGGCTGACCTGAGAATCTACACTACTAATCACCCCTTAAAATCTAATGGGGCCCCTAAGTTTGGGAAAATCGTAACTTCTCAGAAACGGAAGAAAGCTCTAAATTCTTTTTTGAGGTAACATACAAGCTGAGTAGCCCACATCCCAAATGCTTGTGACCAGAAGTGTTTTGGATTTAGAATTTTGGAAGGTTTTAGGATATCTGCATGTAAATAATGACATACGTTGGGGATGAGACCCAAATCTAAACATGAAATTCGTTTATGTTTCAATATCCCTTATACATACAGTCTGAAGATAATTTTTTTTTTTTTTTTTTTTTAAGATAATTTTTAAAAATATTTTTTTGGTACCAGGAATCAAACTTACGACCTCGTACTTGCCGGGCAGGCGCCATGCCGCTGAGCTAAATCCCCCGTAATAATATTTTTAATGTGCCTACATTTTAACTGACCATCAGGTGAGGTCAGGTGAGGAATTTTCCACTTGTGGCATCGTATCAGCCCTCAAAATGTTTCAGAGTTTGGAGCATTCTGGATTTTGGAATTTTGGATTCACAATGCTCAACCTGTATATACCTATTTGTACAAAATCTGGGGAAAGGGTCTTCACAGACCTCATAAAGCCCATTGTAGATTGCTCACCCCCTCAAAGTTATACACTGCAATTCACCCACCAGGAGTCTCTTAATAAAAATAATTTTGCTTTAAACAAAACAACTGAATGAAATACTACTAGACAAAAACAGCAAGATCCAAATCTTCTTAACTTCTCAAGAGTTAAAATGGTGAACTATTCTGCATAGGAGTCTGGAATACTAATCTCCTTAGGGACTACCTCAAAATCCTTGGGAAGTATCAGTGACACAGCTAATTGAAAATACAACTAATTGACAATCAGGGTTATCACAAGAACACCAGTCAGCCAGCTCCTCAGCTGGAAGTGTTAGCTACATAAAGAGAAATATTATTGGGCCTCAGATTTCAACAATTCACTGATTCTAGCATAGTCTCACAGCAGTGGTTTCAGACAGCTTTTGTTTTCACTTTATTGCACAGACTGTCAAATTTATGGGATTACCCAATATAGTCAAACTAATTAGGAGTATTTATATTACTAAAGCAAGTTTAGCTGCCTCTGAGCTAGAGAAAACTGCTGTGAAATTAAACATTGGAAGCAAAACTGATGCGGTGTAAATGATTCAAATCAAAACAGAACAGCTGTCTACTCGAAACACACTGACAGCATTTTTTTAAAAATGAATCAGTCAGAAGTGAGAGTTCAACTCCAGAAGGCTCTAAGGAAAAGCACGTCTTCTCCACAGCCCAGTTATACTGATGGAAAGCACCATAAGGAAAAGTCAATATGAAATTCTGGTTATAAATGCATACTATGAAAGACTTTTTAACATGGGTATTCACTGCTAAAGGTTTAACATCAAAATCCTGTATACCACAACCCTAAATCTTCAGTGTCCCCTCCTTGCTTGGCTTTTTTCAAATGTTGGCATCTGTTTCAAGTGTTAAAGCCACAAAGAACAGGGTGAGAGCTAGGATTCAAACCCAGAGCTAACAGCCAGAGCCTAAACTACTGACCAATAAAGGATCGCTGCCTGGTAGCCTTTCTGTTCCTCTCTATTCTCCATCCCAATCATCAAATCTTCTTTACATTTTTCTAAGGAAACTCAAGGAGTTTTCCACAGAGAAGTATATAAAATATAGTAGGAAAAAACCAAAAACTCCCAAATCCCAAACTGCCACCTCTGTAACAATGTAGAAAATTACCTTAAGTCGAGTCTGATGGGTAACTCCTTTCACTTTTTCCTTCTGCAAGGTCTCTATCTTGGGTCTGTTAAAGACTCTGCCAACTAGTTCCGGGGCAGTCTGCAGGTGAGTGGCAATATCAAACTGTTCAACTAAAATTCAAGATAAGCCTTAAGTCACAGTCTGTCTCTAATGCTGAACAGCACAGAGTGACATACTAGACTTTCCGTCAAACATTTCATACCTTCTTTTTTGGTGTCAAAAAAGAACACATGCTTATTCTGTTGCTTTCCCTGGAAATCCAGCAGATGGAGCTCTGATTTTAGTCTTTCAATTTTCTAGAATGCAAAATAACCTCACTTAAAATTGGGTTCTTCAGGAGTCTCAGAAATAAATTTGTAAAAGTTTAGACCATTTCAAATCATTCTTGCCAGCCAGCAAAGAATTTCATTCTTTTAAAGGAAAGGACCACTAAAATTTATCAAGTATCAACTACATGTCCTAGTATTAGGTGAGCATTCCACAAAACTCATTCAATCCTTAGAACAATCCTGAGATGGAAATGAGGGAAAAGTCTCAAAAAGATTAATTTACTCGTAGTCACGAGGCAAGTAAATGACGGAGCCAGAATTTAACCTGTGTGTCATTCTCCAACTTGAACTCTTTAACTCCACTATCCTGACTATAAGTTTAAATCATTACCACAATCAACTGTACTTTAAGATCGTAAATGCCAGAAGAATCAAACTGGTAACTGAAGACTGACAGGTTTGTTTCCTTTCTTAACCAATAAAAATATAACAGAACAAAGAGTGAATTTTTACCTTAGCTTCTGCAACCCTTTTCATTTCTATGTATTTGACATCCTGAGTTCTCATTAGCTTTAGCTGTTCTGGGGTTACTTCTTCCTTAGTGTCCTTAATAACATGAACTCCATCCTAAAATCCAAATTTAAAAAACACATTCCCTATTAAAATAAAATCATTAATAAGCTGTTGGTATAGCTTGTAGTTAGAACAAAGACCAAATGTTGCATGTTGACAGCATTCCAAGGTTGTTGGTACTAAATTCAATGTAGCATCTCTAGCCGAATACTTACAACAGCTTCAGACATTAGACAACTCAAGATATAGAAGGAGAAATGTATGCTGCCCGAGAAGAGGCAGATCTGCATTGGACTCTAACCAAGAGTACTTGAACCAACTGGAAAAGACCTAAATTAAAGCCAAGAATCCTTCCTCTCCACCTCCTTCCCCAACTTTAATTTCCAACATTTGAGGCTTGAAACACCAACTGATCCATTAGAAACCCACCTGGAGCTTAACCCGCGTCATTTTATAGTAGAATTCATCTGGATTTTTTTCAAGAGCCTTCTTTCGAAGAGCTTTGAGGAACTCTTGTTTTTTATGATAGTCACTAAAAAAGCAGATGAAATAAGATTCATTGATACACACACACACACACACACACACTCTTGAGCAAATTTCACAAGCATCTAAAAGTTCACATAAAACGAAATTCAAAAACACCAAAGCAATGACTGGAGCTGACACACATTCCACTTTCACTAAAGTGGGCTCAGATCTCTATGGGGCCCACAATCTATAGTCCACTCCTATCCCAACTATACTTGAAATTAACTGTCCCCATCCCACATTTGTCTTAGTGTCACTTATATCATTACAAGGAGACATCAAAATAAATAAGTAAAATGAATAAATAAAAATAAACAAAAGCACAAAACTCCTCAGATAGGGTTCTGGCGCAAGTTTCAGAACCAAATAACCAGTATGAGTCAGAAACTACACAGTACTATGTACCACAATGACTAGAATGGTGCACTTTGGAGCCATCGGGTTCAAATCTACATTCCATCACTTCTAGTTAAGTAACCCTGTATAAGTTAACCATTCTATATCCCAATTTCACCTGTAAAATGAGTATGGTCCTACTAACCTACCCCCAAAAGGCTTTGAGAAGAGTGTGAAAACTGTAAATCTAGAACGCTGCATGGTACAGTAATAGTACTTAAGCATTACTATTAGCCTTAAAAATTTCTGGTTTTGTAGCCTGGCGTGGTGGTGCAGGCCTGTAATCCCAGCACTCAGGAGGCTGAAGCAGGAGGATTGTTCTGAGTTCAAGGCCAACCTGGGCTACAAAGTGAGTTCTAGGCCAGCCTGAATTTCACAGTGAGACCCTGACTCTTTTTTTTTTTTTTTTTTTTTTTTTTTGTCTTTTTGAGACAGGGTCTCGCTATGCAGTTCAGCGGGCCTTGAGTGCACTTTGCAGCCCAGGCTGGTCTCCAACTTGCAATGATCTTCCTGCCTCAGCGTCCCGAGTGCTGGGATTACAGGCATGCGCCACCACGCCTGGTGACCCTGCCTCAAAAAGACAAAAAAAAAATCCCTGGGACCTACAGAAAGCCATTAATCCATCAACACCATCCACACCAAGAGCATAAGAAAGGTATCAGCAGATATGTATCACTAACAAGCAATTAAGTATTTTTCAAATGAAATGCTAAAGAAAAAAGAAGAATGGGCATAACTGTTTTATGAAACATTTTCATGGTTCATTATCACCCACACTCAGTCTCATGAATCCACCTTTCATATCTTTTCATTCCATACCACAACATGGTGATATAAGAGGCTCAACGAAGGGAGTTTTAGATTATTATCTTACACTTCAAGATAAGGGGGGAAAATTCAGCTTTTGGTTCAAACACCAAGGGAGAGGCAAATCAAAACCACTATAAGAAAATTATCTGGAGCTACTTAATAAAAAAGTTTTACAATGCAACTAGTTAAATAAATATTCTACCTGAACAGAGGGAGAACTTTAGGTTCATAGAAAAATATCCAACAGACTGCCAGAGCTTTGGCCATTTTATCAATGGCAGGAAATTATTCCCCGTTGGACATTTGGACACTTTAGCCACAGTATGGGAATGTTGTAAGCTTTCTTAGCAGCACCTCTACCAGAAAGACAGCACTCACTCTGCACGAAGTTTGTAATCTTTCTTTTTCTCCAACAGGCCCAGATGTTTTCGAAAGCCAGGCTAGAAGACAAAAGAAAAAAACAGCACTTAATTTCCTTAGTAAACACATGCTCAAATCAACATGACACCTGATGGGGACAGGAGTCCCTGGAGTACTCAGTAAATCCATGTCCTTGGAGCCAACCCACTACCCTGTTCCTCTCCCCTCCCCATACTGGGCTCTGCCTGAAGATGAGAGGGACCATGCAGGCGCCAGGAAGGTCACAAGCACTGCCATAGTATGTTCCTTGGCCTATTAAGGACAGGGAGAGGCAACCATGACTCTGCACTAAGCAAGCAGTTGCCAGTAGTACTAAAATTACTACCAACTTAATCCAAGGGTTTACAAAATACTACAAAGGGAAAACAGTAACAGGAAGCCAACTGTGGTAAGGGAGCTAAATTTAGAATATGGAGACCTGGGATCAAATCTAAGATTTATCTTTTAATCTGTGACCTTGGACAAGTCACTTCACTTCTCTGAGCTGTTTCCCAAATGTTAATTAATAACGATAATACTTTGCAAAGTTATTGTAAGGATTCAATGAGCTTCCCTAAGTGGTAGTATCTGCACATGGCTCGTCACATAGCAGGGCCCGGGCTACTGTATCTTTGGTACAAGGTATGAGAGAAAAGCAAGCACAACAGCAGTTTCTCTCACACAAATATAGATAATCTGGAGGACACAAAGATTAAAATCTTGGTATCGGGGCTGGGGATTTAGCTCAGCGGCAAAAGCGCCTGCCTGGCAAGTGCAAGGTCGTGAGTTCGGTTCCCGGTACCAGAGAAAAACCAAAAAAAAAAAAAAAAAAAAAATCTTGGTATCATCTTGCTACACGCTACTATGTATTGAACACTTAATCTATCTCAGAGCCTGAACTAGATGCTTTTGTTTACAGCAACTTCATAGGCCACACTTATTAGGCACCTGCAAAGCAATTATGTTATCCTCATTACACAATCTCACTTAATTCTCACAAGAATCACAAAGAGTAACTACTGTTACACCAATTTTCCAGAAGGGGGATGAAGGTTAGAGAATGATATACCAAAGAATACAGAGCCAGTCAGTGGCAAAGCTAAAACTAGAACCCATTCTGTCTGGGGCCACAGTGTGTGCTCTTCCACACAACACTAGAATGTAGAATGTATCTTCTTCTGCTTGGAACAATTTTTACCTCAGAGGAAGTACATATACTTCTAATAAACTTACACGTAATTTTGGTGGAATTTTTAACAGTCACCTTTGTCATCTTTTATCCTTCAAATGATACAATAAATAACCCAGTATTTAAAATAACATCCAAAACATCTCCTGGTAATTTTTATTTATTTTTTCCTCCTCCCTGGTAATTTTTTTTTTTTTTTTTTTTTTTTTTGGTACTGGGAATCAAACTCAGGACCTTGCACTTGCCAGGCAGGTACTTATGCTGCTGAGCTATAACCCCGGTCCTGGTAATTTTTATTTTAAAAACAAGAGATGCAGGGAGGTTGACAGAGTGGTGCAAGAAAACTCAAGGGTCTGCACACCTGTAATCCCAGCACTGGGGGTGCTGAGTGAGGCAAAAGACCATTGCGAGTTCCAGACCAGGCTGGGCTACAAAGCGAGCTCAAACCAGCCTGAACTGCATAGCGAGACCTTGTCTTAAAAAGCCCCGCCTCCCCAAAAAAGAGACAGAAACCATGAAATTAGTATTGGTACATTTACATTTCAGAAGGAAAATTGATAGTGCATCTAAAATAGTTTACACAACAGTTCACCCCCTCCATACAAAATATTCCCAGCATCTTCCCCAATACCTCACTGAAGGACCCACAGGATGACATCCAAAGTATCCAAATAGGGAATATGGAGTCAAAGTGTTCACCCTTCTTGCCTCACTAGACCTATTTCTACTTAGGCACAGCTATGGCCATCCTTGAACACCTTTTCCCTTCTCTGATAATCCAAATCAACTATCTGTAACCATAATTGTCTTTGGATGCACCATTCAATCTCCTTGCACACTAGATCCCTTATTTGTAAAATAAGGATAAACGACCTCATAAGGACACTGTAGGATTATGAGCCAATCCCTATAAAGCACGCGGGGCTGTGCCTAGCCTATTGTAGTGCTCCGTCTTTAAAGGCAAATTGCTCTCTAGGTGAACAAGTTTCACCATGATGCTCTCTCATCATCTCTGTCCTTCCCATTCATATTGGGCCCTGGCACTTTTTATGTGCCGTTTCTTATACAGTTGCCCCTTTATTTATCTTTTAGTATCTGCTGTATTCAAAGCACCTGATGTGACTTTTGTCTTTGCCACTTGCCAGTACAGTTATATGGGCAAAGACAAAACCTACCTGAACTTTCATTTCCTGGACTCCTCATCACAGGTTCATTTCCTCATTAGAGGTGTCACACATACACACGCTCCCAAACAAGGGGACCAACTGTACCACTGCTCCTAGTACACTACTGAGAAGATTGAAAATGCACAGTAAATGCTATCAGGCAAGGATACCGAACTGTGCTTAAGAGGCCTTAGCTCTGTGGCACCAGTCACACGTGCCTTCCCCATCTGGAAAATGAAACTGGACCAGTTATCTCTACAGGCTTTCCTGAATCAGACCCGTGGTGACTGAGAACAGTCACACGGATGAATTGATTCCGCATGTAAGCTTGTATCCACTCCACCTCTCCACACAGACACATCCTCCTCCACAATCACGTTCGTAAAACGGTCAGGCAACGCTCTGGACATGTTTCCCAGCCTACACCAGGGGTGGAAAACACCAACACTGCAGGTTAAGGCAAAAACCGAAACACAGGTGACAGATGTCCGTGAACCACGAAGCCCACACACAATGATGGCACATCAGTAACTCCAATCTCTTCGGCCTTGGACCTGCAGGCAGCAGGCAGAGCTGAGCAGCGGATGCAGACTCCAACTTCAGCCAGGCGCGTTGAGCGCTGACCTCAGTTTCCTTACCGAACTCTCCCAAGGCGGGTCCGACTAACCCCCAAGACTGGGGAACCGCCGGCGCTCTCTCTGGACAGAGAAGGACAAATCGCTGCCCACAGCCACTCGAGACCCAGCCTCGGCCACACCGGTGACATCAGCAGTATCGGCGCTTTTCAGCACACGGAGTCCGCACGCAGCTGGGACCAAGACCCCCGCCTCGAGGAGGCTGGGCGGGAGCACATGGGGCCACGGGCAAGCTTCCTGGGGACTGCGCGGTCTCACCTGGCTGCGCTCTCGGTGTTCTCGCTGCCGGGACTTCGCCGCCTTGCGAAAAGCCGCCGCCATACCTGCCCGCCGAGTCCTAATAAAGCTCAGGGAAGAACGGTGGTTCCTCAATGCCTGGGGCCGGTTCCTCAAAGCCTTCCTATGGAGTCACCGACGCTACCGGAAACAGACCCTGCCACCGCCGCTTGGAACCGCCCACTTCCGTCGCACAGCCTATCAGAAGCCTACATTCCCAGAAGTACATTCCCCCCGGACCTGGGGGCGCTCGTGAGCTGCGTCTGGGAGATGTAGTTTTCTAGGTCTGGCCCCGTGACGTTATGAGAGCCGGCTCTTACTCGCTGGAGCGGCTCCACGCGTCCAAAGGCCTGTCTTTGCGCCCATCCGCGCGTGGGCACCTGGGAACACGTGGTTGGCACTGCCCTCCGGTTGAGCTGGGCTTGGCGTGTGCGCATGTGCAGTCACCTACGGTCTGGCCTAGCTTCCGGTTTTGTTTTGTTTTGCTTTGCTTTGTGTTAAGATTTTTGGTTTTGTTGTTGTTGTTGTTGTTTTTATATCTTTGAGTCAAGGGCTTGCTACGTAGCCCAGGCTGGCCTCGAATTTTGAGAGATCCTCCTGCCTCAGCCTCCTGAGTGCTAGGATTACAGGCCTGCAGTACCACATCCACTTGTTTCCAGTTTTTTCTGCGGTAAATTTAAAGTTGGGAGCTCGGTGAATTTTACAATATACTGTACTAAGAGCACAAGAGATGTTAAAGCTATGTCTGGCTCTGCCACTGACTTACTGGGTGTGTGACTTTGTGCAGATTTCTTGGCCTTAATAAGCATCATCTTCCTCACCATAAAACGAGGATAATAATAGCATGCACGTCTTGTCATATAAGGCAACTTGTTGAAGAGTCATATTTGTAAGCTGCATAGACAGGAATCACTTAATGACAGCACAAAGTTTGTTTTATTGCTTTTGGTATTGGAGACTGAACCCAGGCCTTTACACTGAGCTACATCTCCAGCCCTTATTTTACTTTTTATTTTTGAGAGAAGATTTTGCTAAATTGCCCAGGTTGGACTCAAACTTGGGATCTTCCTGCCTCAGCTTCTCAGAGTGCTAGAGTACAGGCACGGGCCCCATGCCTGGTTTAATGGCAGTAGTTTTAAAGTTCTGAGTCCCCTTGGGAAAACTAGCTACGTATATGCTAAAGATTCAATTGGGGCCCATATCTCTCACCAAAATCAAAATGGCTCAAAGATCTAAATATTAAAACAATCTCCTGAAAGGTAAAATAGGTAAAACTCTTCAGGACACAGGCATAGGCAAGGAGTTTTTGAATAAAACCTCAGTTGCACAAGAATTAGCACCAAGAGTCAACAAAACAGATCATGCCAAACAAAAACTTTCTGCACAGCAAAGTGAAGAGCCAACCTACAGAATAAGAAAAAAAAAATTTTTTGACAGCTATTCCTCAGAGAATGCATAAAGAATTTTTAAAAATTAGACACCTCCCAAATAAAAGACCCAAACAAAAAAGTGGCAACTGAAATGAATAGACACTTCTCTCAGAAGTACAAATGGCCAATAAATATACGGAAAAATGTTCAACATCTCTAAGCCATTAGAGAAATGCAAATTAAAACAACACGAAGGTCCATCTTACTCTGGAAAGAATGGTTATGATCAAGAAATCAAATACTAACAAATGCTGGCACAGCTTCAGGGTAAAAACCCTTTTTCATTGTTGGTGGCAATATAAACCAGTACAACCATTATGGAAATCAGAGTGTAGATTCCTCAAAAACTGTAACTAGAAATTCTATTCAACCCAGCTACTTCCCTTCTAAATATCTTCCCAAAAGAATTAAAGACAGAGAGACACATACATACATATTTAAACCGGGTGTGGTGGTGCACGCCTGTAATCCCAGCACTCAGGAGGCTGAGGCAGGAGGATCATTGTGAGTTTGAGACCAGCCTGGGCTATGAAGTGAGCTCAAGGCCAGCCTGAACTGTATAGCGAGACCCTGTCTCAAAAAGACAAAAAAAAAAAAACACGTATTTATACCAGCACAATTCATAATAGGTAAATCTTGGAAGTGACCTAGATGTCCATTGACAGATGAGTGAATAAAAAAAATGTAATTATACAGAGTAGTACTCTGCCGTAAAAAAGGATAAACTTGAGTCATTTGTAAGAAAATGGATCCATGTTGAGTTCATAACGGCAAGTGAAATAAATGAGACACCCAAGCGTAGATATCCTATGTCCCTGCCCCCCAGGCTGGCCTTGAACTCACTTTGGAGTCTAGGCTGGTGGTAACAACAACAACAAAAAAAAACAGTGAAGCTCCATTATAATGTGAACCTACTAACACTAAGCACAGTATGGAGCAATTTTTTGTGGGGGGCAGGGCCTCACTAAGTAGTTAAAGTTGGTCTTGAACTCATTTTGTAGCCCAGCCTGGCCTCAAACTTACAGTGATCCTCCTGCCTCGACCTCCTGAGTGCTGGGATTACAGGCCTCCACCACCACATTTGGCCTCCCATATAAAAGAAACCCAAAGTAGAAATAATTAAACTATGAATAATTTAAAGGGCAAAATAAAAGATAGATCATAGGAAACAAGGAGAGATCTCCTGCAAATAGGAAAGGGACCAAGAGATGGAGGGAGGAGGGGAGGAGAGGAAAGGGAAAGTAAGTAGAATCAAGATGTGTTATGAACATGTACCAACTCACTATGAAGAGTGTATCATTATGTGCTGAAAACATGTACCAATAAAAAATTTAAAAATAAAGTTCTGAGTCCCTCACACCTCCACAAGAATAGCCAGCTGACAGGATGAGTGTTGGAGGCAGGGCAATGTAATAGAGCCATGAACCATGAAGAGGTGTTTTGATCTCAACTGACACCAGCCGTGACAAAGTTTGCTTTGTTGGGCCTTGGTCTCCCCATCTGCAAAACGAGGTAATAACACTATGCCTGGGGGCTGGGGATTTACCTCAGCGGCAAAAGCGCCTGCCTGGCAAGCACAAGGTCGTGAGTTCGGTTCCCGGTACCGGAGAAAAACAAACAAACAAAAAAAAAAAAACAAAACAAAACAAAAAAACACTATGCCTGCAGGATTCTTGTGAGAATTAAATGATATGTTTAAAGTGCTTAGCTGGAGCCAGGCATGGTGGCGCACATCTGTAATCCCAGCACTCAGGAGGCTAAGGCAGGAGGATCACTGAGAGTTCGCGGCCAGCCTGGACTACAAAGTGAGACCCTGGGCCGGGGATATAGCTCAGCAGCAC
>NW_004955452.1:15726529-15729952 GCF_000276665.1 Chinchilla lanigera | reverse complement strand
AAAAAAAAAAAAGAAGCCCTGTGAGACAGCATGGTGGTGTGCACCTGCAAACCTAGCACTGGGGAGGTTGAGGCAAGAGAATCACAAGTTCAAGGCCAGCTTGGCTTATATCAGGACAACATATTAAGTATTCTGTCTCAAAAAAAAAAAAAATACCCACAGTGGCACAGGCTTGCAATTCTAGCACTCTTGGAGACTAAGGCAGGGAGATTGCAAGTTTGAGCTCAACCTGGGCAATTTAACAACTCAGCAAGACTCAGTTGCTCAAAATAAAAAAATTTAAAAAGGGGCTGAGAATATCACTGCAAAGAACTTGGGTTCAATCCCTGGCACCACAAAAAAAGAAAGAGGGGGGAAACAACCCAGGAGGCAGAGAGACCAGCTGGCAGCCCCAGGCAATTTCCCTAAAGAATCTTGAGTGACCAGTAGAAAATCCAGCTGTGAGCACTGGATAGGGAACTCTGTAGTGAGCCCTGCATTGGAATTACACATTTACCATCTATTGGCTTGTCATTTGGAGCCACATTATCAAAATCTCTGATCCTTATGTCCTTCTTTATGAAATAACAAGCCAGGTGTGGTGGCTCACGCTTCTAATCCCAGCTCTCAGGAGGCTGAGGCAGGACTGCTGTGAATTTGAGGCCAGCCTGGGCTGTATAAACAAGTTCAAGACCAGCCTGAACTACATAGTGAGACCCTGTCTCAAAAAAAAAAAAAGCAAAAAAAAACCTCTTAAAACTACAAAAAAAATCTATGAAATAACAAGAGCCACCTCATGTGTTTTTTTAAAGACTAAAGCAGGTCATTGCCAATCCAAGCATGATTCCTTGCACACAGATAACATTTAATCATGTTCATGCTCCCTCTGTCCCCTACCACTCCCAGTCTCTTGGGAAAATCACTCGTATCATTTCACCCTTCCCACCCACAAACTCATTGCCAGGTTTGGAATGACAAGGAAAATTTCTGAGCAATTTGAAGAGGGTGTCTGCTAAGCCTTGAGGCCTGGGAGGATTCTAGGGATCACAGTGGCAAGAGTGAGCAATACAGCCGGAGAAGGAAGGCTATTTTCTCAATAGGAGGAAGGAGGACTTGTGGTTACAGGCACCAAGGGAGTGATTCAGCACCCACAGTAAGCCATGAAAGCCCTACAATAGTGACCCAGGAACTCCTTTTGAAAATTCTCACAAAGTGAACCCTGAACATGAGATAGGAAAGGCTGTGTGGGGACCTCCTGGGTGCAGAAGGGACAACTAGATCTTTACCCAAGGCCCTTCATCCAGTACTTGGTCTTTGCTTCCAGCCCCGGCTCAAACACACCTGTTTCCTGGGGCGGGGGAGAGGACAGATGGGGAACAGGGAGTCCATGTGGCTGATCCCTGAACTCCCTAGGGCACATCTTCCTGGGCCAATGGAAGTAAAATGAGAGGGCCAATGTGAGCCCACTGGCGAGCTGGAAATGGAGAGGGGAAAGGACACAGCCCCCCTGCCCTGGGCCAGTCTTCCTCCCAAGGCTGGAGCTAGCCAGAGGCCTCCTAACTTTCTGTGACCTCCAGGCTCTCAGGTCCAGGCCTCAGAACCTCAACACTTGACCGTGAAAGGGGGTGGGGACACACTGACAACCTACTGTGTGCTCTCATCCAGTACAACAACACCTGGAGACAGTCAGCTACTCTCAGCAGGTGAGACAGAGGCTTGCAGAAGTTAATAACTACAGATGGTAAGCTTAGTTTTGGCTAAGGGGCTTTCACTGAGTTTGAATTTCACGGACTGAGTTTGAATCCTACTTCTGCCATTTGTAGCTGTGTTGTGTTGCCTTTGACAAGTTACTTAATCTCTCTGTGCCTCCATGTTCTCTTCTTTAAAATGAGGATAAACATACATGTTTAATAAAGTTATTGGATAATTAAGTGCACTGATATGTGTTGCGTTCAGGGACTGGTGCAAAGTAAGAACTTGGGAGATACTAGCTCCCATTAAGGCCATCATTCAGCAAATATTCAAACCATAAGTAAAATTGCCTTTTATCCAACACCCTTACTGCTCATTTATAACTCCTTCCTTTCTGAAGCTCCTCACCTCTGCCCTCCTGTCTCGCAGAGCACACCCCCACCCTTGCTGTGTACTCCAACCAAGAAAAGTACATACTCCTCCCTGCATCCCCCTGGGCTGAGGGTGGGTAAAACTGCAAGACAAATTCCAGAGAAAGGGCCTACCCATAGGGCTGTTCTCTCCCTGGACTTCAAATAGCAGGTTCCTGTGATCCACAGGGGAAATAGGGGGTAGAGTGTCATTCATTCATTCATTCATTTATTCATTCATCAACTATTTATTATATGGAGTAGGTACTGGGAATGCAGTGGTGAACAAAAAAGAAATAATCCCTGCCCTCACCTACAGTTTAGGCATCAATAACAATAAACAAGCAACTAATTCTGAAAGGAAACCTGCCCTGGAGTCTGACGTGGGGACCCAGGAACAGGCACATGATGCCGAGAACAGGGTGCAGCTGACTCACAGCCTCGGAAGGTGTTAGTCCCTGCAGGGGGAGCTTGGCGAGACCCATCCTGGAGTGTGGGATCCTCTCTATAGTCACCTGAATCTCCAGAGATGCTGAGATTATTTCCATACTTTGTTGCCCCTTGTTTTGCAAACAGCACAGCAGAGACTTCCCTGCCCCAGCCCATCCCATCGCTACCCAGGCCAAGGCTATTTATTCCTAGTGACAAGTCTGTGGAGGGAGGCGGGTGGCCCAAGGCTCCGGAGGCGCCAGTCTTTCCTGCCAGGCACAGAAAGCCAGAGGATCAGAAACTGCTGAAGTCGCCCCACCCCCATAGCACCCTAGCCACCCACACTTTCACACCCCTCCTAAGAAGCCCAAAGGGCATGGGGTCAGGGATTAGGGCCTCCCTAGGTCTCAAAGGTCAAAACTATTCTTGGGTACCATGGAAACAGAGGCAGGACTCTTCATGGCCAGGATGCAATTAGAGGTGGCACGACAACAGTTACAAAGGGTTTTGCCGCTCAGAATTAGGAAGTAAAGCCCTTAGAAGGTCAAAGCCCTATGTGTGGCGAGGAAGCAGGGTCCTCTTTTCACCCCAAGTTTCCAGAAAACACCTTGGTCCCCACTGACAGGGCCGTGATAGCAGAGCCAACCACTCCCTTCGTCCTGCTGGACTAAGGCCTTCTTCACTAACTAACCGTAGTGCAACCCCTGGAAGCAAGCGAGAGTGTGGGGGAGGCAGATGAGGGAGAACACGAGGCAGGAAGGCGGTGGATCCCCAGATGCAACCTGGCCCGCTAGGTCCCGCACCCGCTGCCGCTGGCGCTCGGGGCGCAGAGAAAGAGCGAGCACACCAAGGGCCGCAGGGAGGGGGCGGGACGGGGTCTGGCGGCCGCGAAGGTAGGACAGCCAGGTTCCGC
>NW_004955452.1:15702139-15725996 GCF_000276665.1 Chinchilla lanigera | reverse complement strand
AGGAAAGCCAGAGAGACTTGGAGGGTTGGGGAAACTGAGGCTTCTAAAATGCCCTGAGGCAGACAGGGACACGAGCGACAGGAGACCACAGAGACCGTTGAAAAGAGGATAGAGGCTGGACATACAGAGTTTCCGAGCCGGGGACTGGAGACATGGGACGGATCTGGGTTTTGTGGAGCATTTTAAGAAAAAGCATACGTGTGACCCCAGTGACCGAAATGCCAGGGCCCAGCTGAGGGCCCTGCGGCTGAAGCTTCCTTAGCCTCATGCTAAATCCCCCGGGCCTGCCTGCAGACATTCAGAGACTGGAGATAGAGGTGCTTCGGGAAAAGGCTGGACGCTGAGACAGAGGGATGGAAGGACCAACACATTCAGCCCCCTAGGCACACTGAGAGTTCAAGGCCTGGGTGTGCAGAAATAGAAATCCACAGAGCGGAGGTCGCCCCACTAGGAGACACCCCCAAACATGAAGATCGCAGCAGAGTGTGCCAGACAGAGGGGTGTTGAGCCGGTGAGCTGGGCACAGACTGAGAGTTAATGTAGACCGAGAGACCTGGGTGCGCTGACAGCTCCGAGGTAGACCTTGAGAGACCCAGACGCAGATTGGGAAGCAAAGTCAGGGGGAAGCAGACTCTCGGCCAAACAGTCCCCCAAGAGGCAGAGAACTCCAGACCGAGACTGAGATCGAGAAGGAACCCCGTGCACACACTGCCCCAACACAGCCTCGGCTTATTTTTAAACTCAAGTCTTGGACGGCTGCTTCAGCCCTGGGGGACCCCGGGTGAATGAACCTTTCCTCTCCTGTCCCCAGAGCAGCTGCTGGATCCTGCTCCCCACCCCCTTTCCCCTAAACTCCTTTGACTTCTAGGCCCCTTGGGGGAGGGAGGAGAGCAGAGTTTGGGGTTGGGTTGGTGCCCAGTAGCAGGAATAGGGTGGGGGCACTTTGATTTCTCTGCTCAAGTCCCCTGTCAACTCCTGGGAGTTGGGGGAGGGGTCTGTTCTGATCCTGACTCACAGCTGTGAGGCCTGGCTAGGGTCCTCCTGGAGGGGGGGGCAGTTGGCATGGGTACTTGGAAAGGCTTCTGGGTGTCTTCCAATCACAGAGCTGGCAGCTAGGAAGGAGAGCCAGGCTCTGGTGTGTCTCCTATCCCTTCCCCGCCCTTAAAAGCTAACCATCCTCTCCTCTACCATCACAGAAGCATTTCTAGGGAGAGGGCAGCAGGAAAAGGCTTCAGGCCTGGAGGCCAGAGACCCGGCTATGATACCTGAGGAACTTTGGGCGTGCCCCTGCCTGTTCCTGGCCTCCTTAGGCTCTACTGTAAAGTGGAGGCGACACTCTGTCCTGCCTGCCTTTGTGAGATCTGATGATACAGTGGTGGGCATGTACTTTATGAGAGTTAGAGCAGCAGACAGGTGTGTATACTTGTGTACCTGTATGAGCAATCTCGAACTTATGTTCACTGGAGTCAGGCTAACTGTTAGAACCATTGTTGGTCCCAGTATTTACCTCAGCAAGTCTATGGGCCTGGGATCTCCTGTCGTCTCTCTGTGCCCACCCGATTTTTCAGATCACGTCCCAGGCCAGCTCCCTGCCTCAGGCCTGCCTGAAACCTACAGTCTGACTTCCATATGAGTGAGGGACTCATGGTAAAAATACAAATAGCTTCCAATACTGAGCACTTATTGTCTTCAGGTGCTTTCCGGGAATCATCCATTTAAGCCTGAAACAAGCCTAGGTAGAAGTGGAATTACCTCAATTACACGGCCACACTGGCTCAGGACACTTACACTTAAGTCACTTCCCCAAAGTCATAGAATCCAAACCTAGTTTATATTTTATAGCTTGAACCTCTATACAAGGCACATAATTCTGAGTTCCAGGCAGCTCACTGAGGTGTGCATTTGTATGTGCATATGTGTGCGTGTGTGCGTGTGTTTATGTGTCAAGGTCAAGTGCAGGGATGTGTATGTTGGAGGAAGGGGCTGACAGCAACGAGACAGATCCAGCAATCTCCCCAAACCCTGCCCCCCACCACTCAGGAACAGATATTACAAGGCTGGCTCCCCACTCATCCCTCCGTTCCGAGCCTTGCCAGGGAAAGGGGGAGGGAGAGGAGGAGAGAGGGATGGGCACAAACAGGTGGGCCTTGATGGTGCCCTTCACTCTGTCCTCGCTAGAGCCCAGCTGGATAGGGGGATGCTGGGAAGGAAACAAGCCACACCCATGCCCTATTTGGGGTGCCTGTTTCACAGTGGTGAGTGGCTTCCAAGGGGCAGGCCCAGGACTAGCCTGGGCCTGGAGAGGTAGCTGCTGTACCTAGCCAGGCCAGGAATGGAAAGGACCCAGGGCACTCCCAGATGGACACATGTCCTCTCTCCACCTGCATGGCCCCTTGCTGCTCAGTGGCTGACAGCCCAGGCAGTCCTTAGATGCTGGGCCAGAGCAAACCTGGACACGAGCGGCAGGGAGGGGATTGAGAAGGAGGGGTACCTCTACCCTACAGCATAGCCCCTATCCTAAGAGTCCCCACTCTAAACGACCCCAGCTCTGTTGGCCTTATACCCTGCCTGGGATGTGAACTGGGTATTCTTCCATTGTATGGAAGGGAAGTTTTGAACTCAAGCCCCAGAAGTCAGACCTTCCGGGGTTGGCCTGAAGTCTGAACTTAATTAAGTCAGAGCTACTCTGCTGGTGAGAATCTCCCGCTGGGAGGTGGCTAAAAAGAGGAGGGCTTTTCCTTCAGCTTGAGCCAGGGCAGGCTCTAGAGACTGCCAGTGCGTGGAGTCTGCTGGGGAGAGGAAGGAGATCAGTGGGTTCTTCTGTGTGTCCCTTTAACTTCGCCAGGCTCATGTGTAGCTGTGAGCACATCCCCTTCCTCTGGGTCCTGGTGGTTCCTCTCCACTACCTTGTGATCCCAGCCCAGAGAGAGCAGCCTTCATGGTGGAGGAGGCCAGGGCTGGGGAGCTCTGACTTTGGGGACTGGAGACAATTGAGCAGCAGAAAGGACTGGGAACCCCACTTCCCCCCAACCCTCCCCCCACTCCCCATGCTCCCTTTCCAGAGGCAGCTGTGTGGATGACCTCATCCCGCAAACATGCTTTGTTCCTGAGAAAATGGAAAGTGTCTGAGGTTTGGAGGGGAGGCTGGGTGTCTGCCCCAACAGCTCACAGGGCTCCCCATGTCTTACTCCCCACCCAAGAGGGGGCCGGACCATGGAGAACAGATCCCCTGTGGCTCCTACTTCCTTGCCCTTCACGTCCCCACAACCTCAAGCTCTGAAATATCGGTAAAAGGGAAGAGGCTACTTCTCTAGGGGCAGGGAATGGGACTCATGGTGGGCTGTGTGGGCAAAGATTCTGGGTCTCTGCAGACACTGTAGGGGGTTAGGGATGCCTGGCAGGAGGGGCAGGGGGACTCACTGCTCTCAGTCTGTCTCCAGTTCTCTGTCTCCAGAGGCATCACATTTTCCTTTTTTCTCCCTGTTGCTGGCAGAACCTGACATCTGGCCTTCTGTGCTGCCACAGCTGCTGCAGATGTTGCAGCCAAGGCTGTCCAGGATGGTGTGACCAGAGACAACAACAGGGGTGAAGAGGAATGAGGGCAGAGGGTCCAGCTGGGGGAAGCTTGACTGTATCCAGCTTGCAGGATTTCCTTCCGCTTAAACCTAGGCCGAGCCCCAAGTTTTTGTTGCTTGGCTGATTCTCCTGGGAGGGGAAGCCAACGTCTCACACCCGGCCTCCACCAGTCATCGTCCTAGCAGTATCCATCTAGCAGTATCTGTCTAGCATTCCACTGTTTCTGGATCAGGAGGGGGTCAGAACAGCCCATTCTCCCCTCTAAACTCCCTAGTTGCAGCCCAGAATCCTTTATCTCTACTCCTAGGATCCCTTCCTAGAAGTCTGAAGGTGAGGGTGCTGGCTATTTAAGGTGGAATGAGTGGCTCCCCGGCTCTCGGGCCTACCCTGGAGGCATTAAAGACACAGGAGCAGGAAGTAGGAGGTTGGGGCAGGAAGTGAGTCACTGACCCAGGAAAAGCCCCTTCCCTCCAGGTCTGCTAGGCTCTAGATAAGAAAACAACTTCTGCTTCCTGATTTTTCTTCCTGACCCCCTTCCTACCCCTGCAGTCAGATACAGAAGTTAAATATGCAAGATTCCTGGTTGCCCTTCTCCATCCCCACCTGCTCTAGATATTTCCTATGCCTGGTCTCTTGATCTGTTTTGAATATAAAGATCTCTTGGCAAGGTCTAGGCTGGGCCTCTTCTGGGTGACCCCAACCTCACCTTATATTCCTAAACAGGGCTCATTCTCATCGCCACCATGGGTGAGCCATTTGACTGTGCAAAATGCAGTGAGTCCCTGTATGGCCGGAAGTATATCCAGACAGACAGTGGCCCCTACTGTGTGCCCTGCTACGACAACACCTTCGCTAACACCTGTGCTGAGTGCCAGCAGCTTATTGGGCATGACTCGCGGGTAAGGACCAGTCCAAGCAGGGCTGGGAGTAGGTGGAGGCTGGTGGGAGGGAGCAAAGGGCTGGGTGTCAGTGCCCCTCTCTGCTACCTGTAGGAGCTCTTCTATGAGGATCGCCACTTCCATGAGGGCTGCTTCCGCTGCTGCCGCTGCCAGCGCTCCCTAGCTGATGAACCCTTCACCTGCCAGGACAGTGAGCTGCTCTGCAATGACTGCTACTGCAGTGCCTTCTCTTCACAGTGCTCTGCCTGTGGGGAAACGGTCATGCCTGGTATGTCCCAGGGGATTCAGCCTATGGAGACTGGCATTCCCAGTATCTGTGTAGGGTTTTTGTACGTGCCTGAGACATACATACAAGCTTGATGTGTATAGAGACCTGCATGTATGGCATGTTCTTGGAAATTTAATGTGTGCAGGATCTGTTGTGTCTGGCTGCTCTTGGGAGCTTAGTGAGTGTACATAGGGATTAACATGCTCAGATCTACAAATGAAAGCTTGGCAAGTGCAGAAACTGACAAGCTCGGTACATTTCTAAGAGCTTAGCATGTACTGGACTTTACAGTATATACTTGGGAACTTACCATGTATGGGCTGACATGCTTTATACATACTTGGGAGCTTAGCATGTGTAATGTCCTGCAGGCTAAGTACCTGTAGGAGCTGAGGGTATACTGAGATTGATGTGCTTGATGTACAGAGCTCAAACAGGAAACTTACCATGTATGGGCTGACATGTTTTATACATACTTGGGAGCTTAGCATGTGTAATGTCCTGCAGGCTAAGTACCTGTAGGAGCTGAGGGTATGCTGAGATTGATGTGCTTGATGTACAGAGCTCAAACAGGGATTAAAGTTTGTGAGGACCTGCATACCTAATAGACATGAGAACTTAGCATGTGTGGACAATGTCACACCTAGAACATGCAAGAGCTTACCGTGCACTGAACAACTATCACATCTAGGGCATTAGAACTTCATATAGGCAGAGATTTGCTTGTCTGACATACGTGGGACCATGCGTATATGTTAAACTATCATTTCTGATGTGTAAGGCTTAGCAGGTACTGAGACAACACACCTATTACTTGGAGACTTGACATGTGTTAAGATAGTCCTATCTGAGACATAAGGAGACAACACATGCCAGGACCTTTTGTCTAGTTTTGGGGTCCTAGCACATGCCAAGCCGTCATGTCCAGTGTTTGGGGAGAGGTCAGCATGTGCAGTGTACGTGGTGGGGGTCTTGCTGCATGTGCATGGACACCATCCTGCTCAGTCTGTGGGAGCATTGGAGACAATCCTGGGGTGAGTAGCAGAGTGGCCTTTAGGCGCTTGGGACACAGCTTCTGAGTGGGTCTCCTGTTCCCCACAGGGTCCCGGAAGCTAGAATATGGAGGCCAGACATGGCATGAGCAGTGCTTCCTGTGCAGCGGCTGTGAGCAGCCACTGGGTTCCCGTTCCTTTGTGCCTGACAAAGGTGCTCACTACTGCGTGCCCTGCTATGAGAACAAGTTCGCTCCTCGATGTGCCCGCTGCAGCAAGGTGGGGCCAGGTCAGCAGGGTAGGGGGTAAGGCCTGTTGTGGGGTGGGAATTCTGCTGATGGGTTCTGCCCCTACAGACGCTGACGCAGGGTGGAGTGACATATCGTGATCAGCCCTGGCATCGAGAATGCTTGGTCTGCACTGGGTGCGAGACACCCCTGGCAGGGCAGCAATTCACCTCTCGGGATGACGATCCCTACTGTGTGGCCTGTTTTGGAGAACTCTTTGCACCTAGGTGCAGCAGCTGTAAGCGCCCCATCACAGGTGGGACAGGTAGGTAGACTGCAGGCCAGGGCATGGATATGGTATCGGGTAAGGGGCAAGGGTGCCCCTAGATCTGCCCCTACAGAGCTAACCTCCAGCCTCCCTCTAGGACTCGGCGGAGGCAAGTATGTGTCCTTTGAAGACCGGCACTGGCACCACAGCTGCTTCTCCTGTGCGCGCTGCTCCACCTCCCTGGTGGGCCAAGGCTTTGTGCCTGATGGAGACCAAGTGCTGTGCCAGAGTTGCAGCCAGGCAGCGCCCTGAGCCAGAGCTCCAGGCCTGGGCTTTCTCAAACCAGGACTCCAGGACTGTGCCTCCTTTTCTGAAGCACCTCTGTAACCCAGCCCGTCCCCGGAATGGGGCTCCCCCTCGGCTCCAGGATTCAGTCTCCTTACTCCAGCATATCCCAACTGGTACTCCCTCTCCCAAGCCCCCAAACCTGGGCTTTTAAGAAGTACCCATAATTCAGGCCCCCTCTCCAAGTCTGGACTGTAAAACCCAGCCCTCATCCCTGCAGTGTGGATTCCCATACCAAGCCTTCTTTTCCAGTCCGGACCTAGACCCCAGGCCTCCAAACTTGCTGAGGGACTTAGGCCCCCTTAAATCTAGATCTCTCTGCATAGATTATTTTAAGTCTCCTGTGGGTGCCTGAGAAGTTCTGTGGTACTCAGGCTTGGCCCCACCCCTAACCCCAGGGCTGGGGCTGATTGGGCAGTAGATTGGGGTCTCACTGGCTGGAGGGTCCTAAGGTGCAGGATGGTACCCAGTCCGTGCCCATCAGGCATCTTTTCATTGTATTTCAGCTCCATTTTGCTCAGACATGAGCAAAGGGGAGATTAGCTCACTCCCCCCTTCCAGATTCTGCAATAAAGCAGTAGGAGGAAGCACAGGCCTCCGTGTGTTTGGGGGGTGGGTAGGGTGAGGGCTCGCCCAGTCCTGAGGAGGGGGTGGGGCGGGTGGGACCTGGGTGGGAAGTCTCCAGGAAGGGGATCCCTGCCCAGCCAGCCGCTGTCCCTCTTCAGCCTGGCCTGCCTTCCCCTTCGGAGCTGAGGGCTTTTCCTCCAGGGGAGAAGGGAGGGACCTGGGGAGGTCCCAGACGCCAACCGGTGGCAGTGGGTTCTTCCTTTGTCTGGTACACATCGCCCCCTCTCCTAACAGCGCAGCCCAAATCAGTGGGAACACTCGGGCCTGCTCCCCAGTCAGGCCCAGACCCTCAGCCCCCTTCCCCCTCTTCCCAAGGATCCGCGGGGGCGGCCCGGGATTCGCTCGCGGCCACACGTTTTTTTGCCAAAAAAGGCAAGGATGCAGCTGCACGCGCCGCGGGAACATCTGGATCCGATTCCCAGCATGAATGGGTCACGGCCCCGCCCCCCCGTGATTCAAGAGCGGGGGCGGGAACGAGCCAGGGGGGCTGTCCCCCGAAGTGGGGAGATGGGGCGGGGCGCTGCTCCCCGGCCCTGCGTCTGACTGCGCCTGCTCCTTTCCCGCAGGCTGCTGGCTGACCCAGCGGGCCGGCTGTGGCGGGCAGGTACGTGTGTCCCAGATCACCCGGCCTCCACTCCTGCCGTCTGTGACCCAGGCCCCTGTGGGAGGGGCCTGCAGGAAACCGCGAGATTCTTTGTATTTTCAGAAATCGCTGTCTCCCCCACCCCCATCCTGGGGTACGCGTTACTACCTCCATCTCACAGAGGTGGAGACTCGCATAGTCAGGGCCCAGAGTTACATAGGTAGTCACGGGTAGATCCCGGGTTTCTGATCTGTTTGACACTGCCTCCTGGGCGCCTTTTGAGTCAACTTTGGGAGGTGGTGACTGGCATTCCCAGCAAACGTTTGTGAACACCCAACATATGTGTTCGTAATAATTATATGTTTGCATTTTTGTTCCACCGGCCTGAGGACGGCCCACGTGCCTGCCTTGCTCCCTCCTTCTCAGCCCCCGGCACTTACTACATGTTCAGTAAATACTTGGTGAGGAAGAGCAATCCACGCGTAGAAAACAGCTGGTGCAAAGCCTGCAGGCCTGGAAGCATATGGTGCTTCGGGGAAGCAGCAAGTAATTGCATTTGGAGGAAGTGCCAAGAAAGTCAAATGGCAGGGCAGGCCAGCCCGAGTCGCCAAGTTAAACAGACCTCACCCTGCGGGTGAAGCAGCCAAAGGAGCTTCTAAGCAGGAGCATGAGAGGGTCTGGGTGTTAGAAAGATCACTGTGTCTGCGCATGGATAATGGAGGGTTGATGGGGAAGCTGAGCAGCCAGGTGGAGGTGGGGCAGTAATCCAGGCGAGGGATCATGAGGCAGATAGCAGCAGCTGGAGGAGAAAAGATTTGGTGTCTAGTTTGAGGGAGGGCGGATGGAGATGCGTCTAGGGCAAGGATGGCTTCAGATCGGAAGCTGAGAGACAAAACGATGTTACTCAGGTGATCTAACTACCCACGTAAGGGAAAGACACGTGCAGCTTCAATACTGTTTCCTTTAATTCGATATAAACATTTTCCAGATTAAACATCTCAAACTCTACTTATTTATTTCTGGTGCTAGGGACTAAATCCTCACACATACTAAACAAGGGCCTCACACATACTATGTAAGTGCTCTACCACTGAGCTATATCCCCAGACCTTCCAATTTAAAGTTGAAAAAATAACAAGTGTATGTAAAAAAAAAGGAAAATAAAACTTCATGCTGTAATTTGGGTGTGTACAAAGAAAAAACTCCATGCCAGACCCTCAAGGCTATCTCCTCAGAAACAGCTACCATTTACTGTGAATTGGATATCCTTACAGAAATAATCTCAACACATCTATTTTTACACTGTTGTGCATCTAACTTTTTTCATTTTCTGTGGTCATCTTTCCATGAGTGCATAAAGATTTTTAACAGCTTTATTGAGGTATAATTTACATACCATAAGCTTCATCCATTTTAAGTGTACAATTCAATTAATTTTAGAAAATTTAACAAAGCTGCATATCCATATCACTAAAATCCAATTTTAGAACATTCTTGTCACTCCAAAAAGATTTCCCTGTGCCCATCTGTGGTCACTTCCAGTCTCATCTCCAGTCATAAGCAACCACTCATCTACCCAGTGTCTCCATAGATTTTCCTCCTGGACACTTCACCGGGACATGCCCTGTGGCATATATGCATCTACCCTCTTTGTGCCGCATGCTCCTTTAATGGTTCGTCTTTGTAGCTTTCCTTTATTGCATACATATATCATTATGTTTATCCATTTGCTATTAATGGACTCTTGGGTTGCATCTGAACAAATCGACCTGGTTTCATCGTTTCTCCACCTAGAAGTAGACATTAATACTTTGGGTTTTTTGTTTTTTTTTAAAGACTGCTATAGAGCATTTTGCTTGCATCATATTTTATTTGATGAGTCCTTCGCTAATGAATAATAAGATTGTTTCCATGTGTGGATTTCATTACAACAAAAAACACCTTCACCCCCATTTTACTGCAAAAGACAATAAGCTCCTGAGAAGGGAAAAATGTTATCACGCTGAAAACTACAGACTACAGGCCGGGGATGTAGCTCAGCGGCACAAGCGCCTGCCTGGCAAGCACGATGTCCTGAGTTCGATTCCTGGTGCAAAAAAAAGAAAAAACTACAGGCTACAGTTTTGGTTTCCCAACTCATATATGTTAACTACTCATTCCACACATGTCCTTGATCGCGCGGTCCACACAGCGTCCCTGACTGCCCAGCTTTCCTCAGGATATCTCAGGGAGCCAGTGGTCTCTAGTCTTTCAGGTCCCTAGATTTTTGTGTGCTTCCTAGAGGCATCTATCTGAGAGCCACTGGGCATCACGCCGCGACACCCCCGACCAGCAGGGAGCGCTGTTGCCATCTCAGTAGCACCGGCCGGCTCTTCTTGTGTTGCTCATTTTTCCGGGAGTCCCCGAAGCACTTCCGGTACTCGCGGAACTTTGATGCAGCCGGATGAGCAGCGAGGGGACGCAGGCACGCAAGGCGGTAGGAACTGCTTCCGGCCGCGTCCGTGGCCTGAATTGTGCCGCCGTGAAGGGACTATGGAGACAATTCTAGAGCAGCAGCGGCGGTACCATGAGGAGAAGGAACGGCTCATGGACGTAATGGCCAAAGAGATGCTCACTAAGAAGTCCACGGTGAGTGGGGCGTGAGCAGGCGCTACGACATAGGCTGGGCGCCCGGCCCGTGGTTAACCGCTGGGAGCCTTTGGCCTCAGACGCTCCCTGCCCCGCACCCCGCGCCGCTCGCGTCTGTGCGGAGCTTCTTTGCGGCTCCGGCTTTGGTAAGGTCCTCCCGGGGCGCAGCACCCCAGAGGATCTCTGCTTCAGCCGCTAACACTGCGGCGGGGAAGCACCGCCCCGAGAGGCCTTTTTAGCTGCAGCACTCTTTAACAGTCTGTGTCATTGTTTGCCTTTCTTTAGCTCCGGGACCAGATCAATTCGGACCACCGCACTCGAGCCATGCAAGATGTGAGTGCCCGCCCCACTGACCTTTAGTGTGGGGTGGGATGGGCGGGAAAAGAGAGCGGGCGGGGTTTCATCTTGAGCCCCGGATAAAGTAACTGCATTGACCAGTCGCGGGTTGACTCCTGGGCGGACGTCGACAAAGCGGCGAACTTCAGGGTCGCTTCTCTGAGTGGGGCACTCATTCATTCTGTTTTTGTTTTTGTTTCTGGCATCGGGAATCGAACTCAGGAACTTGTGCTTGCCAGGCAGATGCTGTGCCGCTGAGCTATATCCCTGACCGTCACTGCACTCATTCATTCTACATTGCTTGAGGAGATGCCCCTTGTAGTACCCTGTACCCCTCGGATGTGCAAAGAATAATTACAAGGGGGCCATGACTCAGGCATCGAAGACACTATCTCTTCCCTCAAAAACAGAAAAATGTTAATATGTTAAATGTTTTCCTCCCAGAACACTGTTTTGAAGTAATTCTACTAAACGGTATTGGCGGGGCTGGGGATTTAGCTCAGCGGCACAGCGCTTGCCTGGCAAGCGCAAGGTCGTGAGTTCGATTCCCAGTACTGGAAAAAAAAATAAACAAAACAAACAAACAAAAAAAACCATAGGTATCTAAACGGTATTTGCCCAGTAACTTCAGTTGCTTATTTAAAAAAAAAAAATTAGTTATAAACTGTTGATAATTATTAAAGCTGATTGATCATTTAATGGGGGTTTGTAATACTGTGTGCCATACTTTTTATAGGTTTGAAGTCTATTTAAAAGAAAGTTATAAAAGACTTAGAGAGGCCAAGCATGGTGGCCTATGCTTGTTGGCCCACCACTAGGGAGGCTGAGGTAAGAGGATCGCTGTGAGTTCAAGGCCAGCCTGCACTGCATAGCAAGACCCTGTCTCAAACAAAACAGAACAAAACAAAAAAACTTTAGAGCTTCTGATTTGCAGGAGACAGATTACAAGCCCCCAGTCCTTTAAGTTCCCAAATTCAAACTACTCTGAGAACCAAAGGATTTTCTTTTTCTTCTTTTTGGTATACATTTGTAGCAAACTGACCTGAACTTACTCGGTAGTAAATTTGGCTTGAAGCAGTGAGTCTTTTTATGGTTTTTGTTTTTGTTTTTTTTCTTTTTATGGTTTTTATTTGCCCGGTTTAGTAAGTAGTGTATAAAGACCATTGCAGAACCACTGTATTAACATATGCTCCATATTCTGCTAGGGACATTACACATATATTGTACCTTTCTGAACTTAAAAGTTACAGGCCTGGGGTATATCTCAGTGGTAGAGCCCTGAGCTCAGTGGTATAGCATTTTGCAAGGACCTGGGTTTGATCCCCAGCACTGTAAAAGAAAAACAAAAAGGGAAGAAGGGAGGGGAAAATTCTGAAACAAACCTGGCTCTGAAGGTTTTGGAGAAAAGCTTGGGTTTTCTCCTGAGTCAATTTGCCATCCTGAGTCAATATACTTTGACTGGAAAGGAAGTTTTTCGTCAATATGATATTTATTTAGCCTGTATACTCATCACCCAAGGTTTTTGAAGTAATAAAAATCATCTTGGACCATCCTTTTATGTTTGAGAATGTTAGGTGTTCAGCTGAAAGAAGATGAGTTTGTTACAGGAAATGTTAGATACCCATGGTCTGTGAAGGCTAGAACGCATGGGAACTTTTCTTTTTTTGAGACAGGCTGTCACTATATAGTCCAGGCTGGCTTTGAACTCACTGCGTAACCCAAGCTGGCCTCAAACTTACAGCAGTCCCCCTGCCTCAGCCTCCCAAGTACTGTTATAGGCATGCACCACCATGGCCTGGCCTGGAACTTTTCTTAATGGTGCTGGGGGTAAAACCCAGGACCTCGCATGTGCTTGACAGTGTACTCTACTACTGAGCTACATCCCGAGCTGAGAAAGCGTGGGGACTTCTAGGACCATATTTCATAAGGTTTCCCTGGACTTTGATTAGAGAAGGTTTTTTGGTTGCTTAGCTCAATAGTTGTACAGATTGCTTCATTTTAATTGGTTTGTTTTTGCCTTTCAGAGGTATATGGAGGTCAGTGGGAACCTGAGGGATTTGTATGATGATAAGGATGGGTAAGTGACAGTTCTAGCCAGTCCAAGAGTTAGTGCTTCTCAGAGCCGTGATTAAAGGACTGAGTTTGTGTTCTATCCTGTTTGGATTTTCCTGAAATTGTAGGTTACGAAAGGAGGAGCTCAATGCCATTTCAGGACCGAATGAATTTGCTGAATTCTATAACAGACTCAAGCAAATAAAGGAATTCCACCGGAAGCACCCAAATGAGGTATGATATTTTCTCATAAATAAATTAAATGAAGGGGGAATTTTTTTTTTTTTTTGGTCTTTTTTGAGACAGGGTCTCACTATGCAGTTCAGGCTGGCCTTGAGCTTACTTTGTAGCCCACGCTGGTCTCAAATTTGCAGTGATCCTCCTGCCTCAGCCTCCAGATTACAGGCATGTGCCACGATGCCCGGCTGGAAAAATTTTTCTTAAAGAGAATGTATTTTATGTATTTTCTTCAAACCTACCCAAAGAGCATCCTAAAGGAAAGAAAAGGAGATGTGCCATTCAGATGCCCCTTCAAAAAAGAACCTGCTGAGCTGAGCATGGTGACGCAAGCCTGTAATTCCAGCACTCAGAGGCTGAGGAAGGAGGATCACCATGAGTTCAAGGCTGACGTAGGCTACATTGCTAAACCCTATGTTCCATTCCATTTAGTTCCAAGAAACATATTTGTTGATATCCTACAGTTGAGAGTGTGTTGAGGATCCACTTCAGCTTTTAAGCCAAAACCACACTCTGACAATCCCTTACCAGTGATAGAGCACGAACATGGTGGAGGCAGTAGGGCCTGGCTCTTTATGCCCAACACAAAATTCTTTTGATGAATAATGTTTGCTTTAGAACTCCTGGTTGGGTTGTTCAAGAATTTATCCAATCTGCATCATTATGTACGTTCTCCCTTTGCAATCCTGTCTTCTTCTTTTTGTCTTCCTCAAAAATTACTGCCTCCCGTTACTGGGCATGGTGGCGCCCACCAGTAATACCAGCACTCAGGCAGCTCAGGCAGGAAGATCACTGGGAATTTGAGACCAACCTAGGCTACATAGTGAGTTCAAGACCAGCCTGAACTACATAGTGAGACCCTGCGTCAAAAAAGAAAAAGAATTTCCATCCCTCTTCAAAACATTGTTTGTGCTCTTAACTCTATCTTGAAATCTGCCTAGAGGATCTAGCTGTCAAAAATATATTATACTTCCAAAGTTCATTATCCCTTCAACATTCAGCCCCAAGGCCAGCTCTTTCATGAAATATCTTTCCTAGTCTACCTTTTCCAAATTAATTTTCATGATGCTGTCATATTTTTTTTAACAGTGTCTATTTCAATGTGCTGTAAGATTATAAGGAGTCCACTAGGGCTGGGGATATAGCTCAGTGGCACAAGCGCCTTCCTGGCAAGCACAAAATCCTGAGTTCAATTCCTGGTATCAAAAGCAAAAAAACCAGCACTGTTAAAGGAGTCCACTAAGGCCTTCCACTGCTGACCAAAGGAATTGTGGAGGTCTTAGAAATAAGACATTGCTGCAAGAAGAGCAGAAAAGGATGTAAGAATTACTCTGAGCTTTCATTACTGGAACTCGAAAGTTTGTTCTCTTGATAGGAATAAGAAAAAAATGACCCATTTGCTCTAGAAAATGGGTTTTGACATGTGTAGAATTGTTAGGTAGTGTTGTATCTGGATAGAATTGTAGGAAGGAACAGTAGAAATTAGGTGACTGGGGTTCATGCAAGGATGCAGGCTTTGATAATGGATTTGGGGATCACATGGACTTGAAAGTTAATTAATCGTAGAGTTCTAGAAGAAAGAATATGAAAGAAGATGTGTCAGAGCTGCCCCATGTGCCTTGGGGAACGCTTTTAAGTTGATTAACAATAAGTTAGTTAACAGAAAAGGAGCCTGAAAGACTTCATCACAAAGGTCAAATGAGACAGGCAGGCATGGTATCAATTGTTATAAATTGATAATTGGCAGACTGCTGTTTCCTTGAAGTTGTGAGGATGAAATCTGGTCATGGGGATAAAGGTGGGTGATGGGCAAGTAGAAGTGTAGAGTGTGGAAGATGCATGTGAAAGGCTGGCAGGAAAAAGAAGAGACCAGGAGAGTCACAAGGAAGATAGGAGAGCTGTATGTACTTGAAGGAGCAGATGGAGAAAGGAAGAAGTTAGAAATAGCAGAAAGGAGGGGCTGCTCACTCGAGTTATGTGGAGGTAAATGAAGTTACTGTCACATCCCGAGAGTCCCCAACAGGATGGAGTGTGAGAGCTGCTGCTAACCAAGAACAAAAACCATGAGAATCATTCTGATGTATTAACTCTAGTCAGTGTTGAAAAGTGATGATGGATAGTTAAGTAAATGGCAGAAAGGTTATGCAAGACATACTAATTGAAAAAAGTAAGTCCACTTAGTAAAGAAAGGAAAAGCTTTATTTATTTATTTTTTGTCTTTTTGAGACAGGGTCTCGCTCTGCAGTTCAGGCTGGCCATGAGCTCACTTTGTAGCCCAGGCTGGTCTCAAACTCGCAATGATCCTCCTCCCTCTGCCTCCCGAGTGCTGGGATTACAGGCATGCACCACCACACCCAGTAGAAATGAAAAACTATTGGGCATGAATATGCTTATTTTGTTGTTGTTGTTTTTGTTTTTTGGTTTTTTTTGTCTTTTTGAGACAGGGTCTCACTATGCAGTTCAGGCTGGCCTTGAGCTCACTTTGCAGCCGAGGCTGGTCTTGAACTTGCAACGATCCTCCTGCTTCAGCCCCCCAAGTGCTGGGATTACAGGCGTGCACCACCACACCTGGCATGAATATGCTTATATACCCACATGTATATAATACAGCAGTGGTTTCCAAGTTTTGCTGTGTTTTTTAATCAGCTAGGAATTTTTTTTTAAAATACCAGTACCTGCATCCCTTTGATTTATGCTTTTCTCCCCCTAGTGGGAGCGATTGAACTCAAGAGTGTCCTACATGCAAGCGGTTTTGATTTAATTGGTATCAGTCACATCAGGATTTTCTAGTGCTCCCCCAAATGATTTACATGTGTAGAAAAGCGTCAGAGTGGTTACCTTCGAGGCATGGTGGCACATGACTATATTCTCAGCAGTTTAGGAGGCTGTGGGAGGAGGATCACAACTTTGAGCCCAGACTGGGCAACTTAACAGCTTAGACCCTGTCTCAGAATTTTACAAAGGACTGGAGGTGTAGCTCAGTGGTAAGGCACTATATTCAGTACCCAGTATTGCGAAAAATAAAAATTTTTTAAAAGTATAGTTACCTATTTTCAGGAGAATTACAGTAGGGGGGAATTTTCATATTCTGAGTATGTGTTACTTTAGCAGTTTTTAGTCAAGACAGTACAAGAAATTGAAGAACAGTAGTAGGCTTTTTGTGAAAAATGAAGGCCACATGAAACACTAGAAGTCTAACTTTCTCTTTTGTCTTTTTGACACAGGCTCTCACTGTGCAGTTCAGGCTGGCCTTATGCTCACTTTGTAACCCAGGCTGGTCTTGAACTCACAACGATTCTCCTGCCTCAGCCTTCCAAGTGCTGGGCTTACAAGTGTGTGCCACCACACCTGGCTGGAAGTCCAACTTTCTTACACCTCATTCCTGTGACATTGAATTTTTATTTCTTTTTTTTGGTTTTTCTCCAGTACCAGAAATTGAACTCATGACCTTGTGCTTGCCAGGCAAGCTCTGGACATTGAAATTTTTACAGTGACAAATGTGCCTGAGCTTTTGTCTTTTCCTTCAGATTTGTGTGCCAATGTCAGTGGAATTTGAGGAGCTCCTGAAAGCTCGAGAGAATCCAAGTGAAGAGGCACAAAGTAAGTAGGTGTAATATTTGTCTCCAGCACTTGAAAAATACAAGTTAATGACAGCTCAGTTTTGCCCATAGGGGTCTCAGAGAAATTTATACTGCAGTTTTCATGCTAGTTTTATTTTTACTGGTTTCTGGAATAAATGTCATCCTAAATTGGCCTTGTGCAAAGTGTTCCATTTGTGCTGTCCTCACTCAAATTCACTGGCTTAGAAAGCTGACAGCTGTTCACTTAGAGAGCTTGGGGAGGGCATTTGGGTGAGGGGCTGACTTGTGGAACTTGGGTCCAAAGGCAAGTCCAAGAGAACCGCTAATTAGCATGTATGATTCCTTCAGACTTGGTGGAGTTCACAGACGAAGAGGGATATGGCCGTTACCTCGATCTTCACGACTGTTACCTCAAGTACATTAACCTGAAGGCATCTGAGGTGAGGCCTGGAAGAGGGGAGAGGTTGTGATTCTAGGGTCCAAGTCAGGATGCTGTGCTGTGACTACTAAACATGAAGCATTTAGTGTCTTCCTTGTGTTCTATAACTATTGTGTAAATATTAAAGAGAATTGATAAACTTTCTCAGAATGAAGCAGCAAATTTTATTTATTAATACAAGTATACTTTTATAAAAATAAAAATTTTTGTAAAGTCAGCAGAATACCACACACAGTGCTAGGCACAAACAGTACTTGTTGTATGAGAGATAAAACATGATCCTTCCAGCAAAGGGCTACTTAATGTCTTTTCAAAAAAACTCTGAGGGATTTTCTTCTGAATCCCCATACTTAGAACAGACATTCAATAAGTGGTTGCCGTGAATGAACAAATAGGGCCTTTAGAACCTAATTTTAGGCTGTCAGACTCTAACCAAGAGCCTGTTATGCAGTAAGTATTTGACAAATACCTCTTTTAGTTTACTGTTCGTTAAGTTGATCTTATCTTGTAGAGTTAGTTATGTGTCTGATATTCTTCATGGTTCAATGGACTTAACATTCCAGTTACTGTAGGGGTTGAATGAAGGGAAACAGAAAACTAAGATGAGGTAGATCTCGTTAGCTTTGTTAGAGAATACTCAATTTTGATCTCACTTTCTGGAGATTATAACAATATAGTTGCTTAATTGACTGCCGTCACTTCTTTCTTCTTTTTAGAAGCTAGATTATATCACATACCTGTCCATCTTTGACCAGTTATTTGACATTCCTAAAGAAAGGAAGAATGCAGAGTACAAGAGGTAGGCATTTCTAGCTTCCAAGCCTCTCCTGGATTTGATTAGAAGATGATATAAAAGTTTGAGTGCAAAGTTCTGGATTTTGTTGCCTGGTAAATGTACATGAGTGATTTCCAAGTTTATTGGAGGATAAGAGCTGTGAATGATGTGGTTTTAAAGTATTTGTATAGGGAGGGGAAGGAAATGGGGACATAAAAAGAATTAAGATGTGTTATATACGTGTACTAGCTCCCTATGCTGAATATAATCATTATGTACTGCAAGCATATACTAATAAAAATTAAAACAACCAAAAAAAGCATTTAGCTGGGCGTGATGATACACGTCTGTAATCCCAGTACTCAGGAGGCTGAGGCAGGAGGTTCGCCCTGAGTTCAAGGTCAGCCTGAGCTACAGTGAGATCCTATCAAAAAACCAAAGGGGGGAAAAAAAATTTGTAATACTGTGGCTTTGGGCAAGGTGGACACCTGGGCACATCTTTGATCTTAGGCCCATACTCTTTTCAACACTTAAGGTAGTGATGGCAAACCTTTTAGAGAAAGAGTGCCCAAACTGCAACCCAAAACCCACTTATCACAAAGTGCCAACACTGCAATTAAACCTGAATACTGCCCGAAGATGTAGCTCAGTGGCACAAGCGCCTGCCTGGCAAGCATAAGGTCCTGAATTTGATTCCTAGTACCAAAAAAACCCCTAAATACTGAGGTTTTAGTTTAGAAAAATGCTCATACATCAACATCTTTTGACTTAAAAGAAAAACAATAACACATGTGCCACCAGTTCACCACCATTGACCTAAGGCCTCACAGGCTAGACAAGCACTCTGTCACTGAGCTACATCCCCAAGCTTTATATGTTCTTGATTTTGTCTAATTGTAAATGAAAGTCACCCATTCAGGGAACTATTTTGTGAATTTAATAGGAAAAAAATTAAACTTTCTCAGGTTGTGGCTTAAGTGAGATGCCTAGATCTGATTAAGTGATCCTGCTCTTCTGATTTCCTCTAGTTTACTCATTTTCTTTTCTTTTTTATTGTTTTTGTTTGTTTTTTTAAGACGGAGTCTCACTGTGTAGTCCACTATGTAGTGGCCTTGAACTCACTATGTAGCCTAGGCTAGCTTCAAACTTGTGGTGATCCTCCTGCCTCAGCTTTCCCAAATCCTGGGATTATGGGCAAGCACCAACTTGCCTGGTTTTCTTTTTACCTGAAATCTTTTATTTGTGAGTTAAGACCTTAGTATTTAAAATTATGTCATGATAATAAAAGGAGACAAGAAAAGTTACAGTCAAAATGAGGCTGGGGGGGCTGGGGATTTAGCTCAGCGGCAAAGCGCCTGCCTGGCAAGCGCAAGGTCGTGAGTTCGGTTCCCGGTACCGGAGAAAAACCAAAAAAAAAAACCAAAATGAGGCTGGGGGAAAAGTCAATTATAAGATAATTTAAGATTGATTGTTGGCCAGGTGTGGTGGCACACGCCTGTAATCCCAGCACCTGGGAGGCTGAGGCAGGAGGATTGGTGAGAGTTTGAGACCAACCTAGGCTACAAAGTGAGCTCAAGGCCACTCTGAACAGCATAGTGAGACCCTGTCTCAAAAAGACAAAAAAAAAAAAAAAGGATTGATTGTTGAGGCTGGGTATGGTGCAGCATGCCTGTAATCCCAGCACTCAAGAAGCTGAGGCAGGAGGATCACTACTAGTTTGAGGCCAGCTTGCACTATAAAGTGGGCCACGATCTCCCCTCAGAAAAATGATTGTTGAGTTGGGGGTGTAGCTCATTGATAGAGCACTTGCCTAGCATGTGCAAAGCACTGGGTTTGGTTCCCAGTATCACAGAAAAAGTTAAAATGGGTATTACTTTTAAAACTGGTATTATTAGAATTATAAGTATAGTCTGCAGGGCATAAAACTATATCAAAGACAGAAACCCTGGTAGCTTTCACTGTATTGCATATTCCTCTGTAGATACCTTGAAATGCTGCTTGAGTATCTTCAGGATTACACAGACAGAGTGAAGCCCCTTCAAGATCAGAATGAACTTTTTGGGAAGATACAGACCGAATTTGAGAAGAAATGGGACAATGGTACCTTTCCTGGATGGCCGGTGAGCTTCAGTCGGAGTGCAGGTGGAGGTCATGCCAGGGAACTGAACTGATTTAATAATGATCCCCTGCTTCAGAACATTAGATGCTGATCCCTCAGAATTAGGTTTGGCTGGCAGTGTCCCCAGCCAAGTATGCTAACTTGTCTTTGTGTACTTTCGCACAAGATTTGTCAGGACTCACTTGCCATTCATTGGCCCTAGAATTTTCACCAACCATATCATGACTGCTGCAGGTTTTTTCTGAACAAAAACTGACCAGATTATGTGGTAAAAATCTATATATATTTTCACTCCTGGTTATAAACTTGAGTTTTTCTTGAACTTTCAGAGAGAAAATGGGTCGTCTGTTTTCTTTGCTCCACTTCTGTGGGGGTTTGAATCTTATTCATAATGTATACAAGAAAGGGGCCCAACCAGCCCCTGGAATTTAGATGGCTTCCTTACCTTCATTGTAATAAACTTGGACTTTTAATAAATGGCGTATTTTTCTTGCCAGAAAGAGACAAGCAGTGCCCTGACCCATGCTGGCGCACATCTTGACCTATCTGCATTTTCCTCCTGGGAGGTATGTTTTCTCAAAAGCAGTACTGGTCTCACCTATCCGTCTTTCAGAGGGACCACTCATTTTCCTGTCTTTAATGCCATGGGACTGTAACAGTAAGACACCATTTCTTAGCAGGCATCTGCAAGATATGTTGAAAGATCAAAAGAAAAAACATCTAAGCTGGGCATGGTATTGCACAACTGTAATCTGACATTCTGGAGGCTAAGGCAGGAGGATCACCAGCCTGAGCTACATAGTTCAAGACTAGCCTGAACTACATAGCAAGACCATATCTCAAAAAAAAAAAAGAACTAGGAGTATAGTCCAATGCAAAGATCCTGTGTTCAGTCTCCTAAATGGGGCAAGGTCAGAGAGAAGTTGAGGGAACATGCATATCTAACAACTCTGAGAAGTGAGAAATAATTCTAACTACATTAAACCGTAGTAGAGGTAATGGACCTCTACCAGTATGATCAAGTCTGAATGACTACAAAGTTGTTCCTGTGGAGAGTTTGAGCTGACTGCTAGGGATTAGGTATGGGATGTGTGGTCCTGCCACAGCTTGGGAACTCCCACACTCTAGCCTGCATTTATATCCCAAAAGCTATTCCTGTAATATTGTAACTTGTTTCTCTTTTATACAGGAGTTGGCCTCTCTGGGTCTGGACAGATTGAAGTCTGCACTCTTAGCTTTAGGCCTGAAATGTGGAGGGTAAGAGATTAGTTTTTTCATCTGTGTGGTCCTGTTTGCTGTGTCTTTGCATGATCCGCTAAGTGGCTTTCATTGCACTTTTTCTATCACCACATACTACAGAAATACACAATCCTGTGTAGTAAATTCAGAATTCACCCTGAAATCCTGTACCCTTCCTGTCTTCTTAGCACCCTTGAAGAGCGAGCCCAGAGGCTATTTAGCACCAAAGGGAAGTCCTTGGAATCCCTGGACACCTCCCTGTTTGCCAAAAATCCCAAATTGAAGGGTACTAAGCGGTAAGTGGCTGGGGTTGCCCCTTGTTATGTTTTTAAAATTTTGTTCCCATGTATAATTTCATCAAATCGAGATTTTTAAAGCCTGTTTTTATCACTAGTATCAGCTCATAAAGATCCAGTCTGGTCTTTATCTGTGCTAATGGTTGTGACTGTTCAAGGACAGTGATGCTCACAACCCTGGAAGTAGCTGTTAACCCTGATTTTTGCAGATAAAGACTCAGAAAGTTGCACAATGTAACCACTGTCCTACAGTAAGTAGCAGAATTAGGTTATCAGCCCAGGTCTGCCTGCCTGCAGAACTTCATTATTTTATGCATTTCCTTTGTGGATCATAAGGACTGAAATGGAAATGGTCTTGATAGGTCTTTTACCCTACAGGTGAGGTCATAGAGCAGTGGTGGTGAACCTATGGCATCCATGTTAACTGTGTTTTTCTTTTAAGACAAAAGATATTAACGTATGAGTTGATTTTTCTAAACTAAAACCTCAGTATTCAGGTTTAATTACATTGTTGGCACTTTGCAATAAATAAGTGGATTTTGGGTTGTAATTTGGGCACTCCGTCTTTGAAAGGTTCACCATCACTGTCATAGAGGAAGCCTCTGTGCATTTTAAGAAACAACCTCAGGACTTCTGGGAATTGTGAGATGAATAGAGCATTTACTTTCACAGCATGGTGTTTCTCATGTGCTTATTCTAAATGCAACCATGTAAGAAAAACTCCCAGACTGAGGAAACAAAGCTTTGGGTGAAAGAAAGCACCCTTGAGTGATACAGTTTGTTTCTTCTACTCAGAGACACTGAGAGGAACAAAGACATTGCTTTCCTAGAAGCCCAGATCTATGAATATGTGGAGATTCTTGGGGTGAGTAACTAGCTCTGCTGAAGGCTATAAATGCTACTAAGTATGGGAGTAAGAGACATAGGAACTCAGGTAGAGTTTTGATTGGTTTTTTCGGGTTCAAAAGAGAAAGGGGCAAAGTGAGCTCAAGGTCAGCCTGTACTGCACAGGGAGACCCTGTCTCAAAAAGACAAAAAAAAAAGAGGAAGGGGTAGGTGATTAAACTAGTTCAGCACAAAATACGGTTCTCTGGGGTCCTTGGCCCTTCAGTAGTTTCCTATTCTTCTGCCAAGTGATTTTCCCAAGCTGCCCAGTTCCTAGCATAAGGCCAGGCATAGTCTCGCTCCCCTGTCAGCATAGTATCCGGAATAGTGTAGGCTCTTTTCCTGAGCTTCAGCATATACCAAGGGGGGTAGGATATGGACAGCAAAAAGCAGATATTCAACAAGCAATAACAGAGAGGCTTAAAAGACTACTTATAGGCAGAGAAGATTACTCTTAGTAACCTTAGTATAGAGCTAGCTGTGAGCTTTCTCTTCGAGGTGGAAAAATGCCTAATCTACCAAAGAAGCATACATCGGAGAAAGGAGGGGAGGAATGGGAGGAACTCTCTTTCCCTCTCCAGGAAGGGAAGGTGGGAGAAAGTGTAGCATATGTCTAGAGAAGATGAAGTGTCTCAAGAGTCCTCTATGTCTGCTCTGTTCACTTGTCAGCTATCCTGGAGCCTTTCCCCATACACAGAGCCTCCTCTGAGAAGTTGTTTACACATCATTGTCAGGTGCCATGGACATGTTCCTTTGCCGTTGTTTGAGGACCCACCTGTATGGTTGCTGTGGGCCTAGTCACCAATTGGGTCTCTTCTGGCTGCTTTCAGTGAAGTTAGCCAGCATTAAACACTGGGGAGACACATTCTCCACAGTAAACTTGGTCTGTGCTAGTGTGGGCAACAGTCTAGGTCACTCGTCCTCAGACGATGGTCGAGAGGCCATTGCACATTCCCTTGACCTGAGGTATAGCCTCAGAGAAGGTACTTTCTCCTTTCTCAGAGAGCAGTTTACTCTCCCTGCCAGGAGGTGGCAATACTCTTTGGATTTTTTTTTTTTTTTTTTTGTATTGGGAATCAAACTTATAACCTCAGGCTTGCCAGGCAAGCACTTTATGCCACTGAGCTACATCCCCAGCCCGGCAATACTCTTTGAAATTCTGTGATAGTCTAGCTTAATAGTTTCCAGTTCTCATTATGTACTGATAAGATTGTTGCTATCACTTCACCATTTATTGATCTCTGTTGATTTTCAGAGTGCTTTCTTGTTATGCGTGAGGCTGTGGGTTCACCCAGATCTCCAACATGGGCAAAAAAAAGAAAGAATGTACCACTAGATTTGGCTTAATGAGTAGATAAATTGAGCAGCAAAATGAAAATTGCACTAGAATAGGATGATTCAGGGCATGTTGTAAAGTGGTTATCCTAGCGAGGACAGTAACAACAGGAAGGAAAAGAAAAGATGAGTTTAAAAAACAGGCAGAAG
>NW_004955452.1:15691233-15701771 GCF_000276665.1 Chinchilla lanigera | reverse complement strand
AAAATAAAATAAAATAAAATAAAATAAAATAAAATAAATAAAATAAAATATAAAATCCTTTGTTTCCTTTGGGGTAGGGTAGGGCATGCTGACAAGTTCTGAAAATAAAAGCAGGACTTTCCCTTTACTTGCAATAAAGAAACTTTAACTTTGGAAGTTAAAGGTCAGCCAGGGTTACAGGAAATTTCCCTTCCTGTTCTCTATGTCTTGCTCTGATGTTTTCATTTATGACTTGCTTTAGGAACAGCGACAGCTCACTCATGAAAATGTACAACGCAAGCAGGCCAGGACAGGAGAAGAGCGAGAAGAAGAGGAGGAAGAGCAGATCAGTGAGAGTGAAAGTGAAGATGAAGAGAATGAGATCATTTACAACCCCAAAAACCTTCCCCTGGGCTGGGATGGCAAGGTGAGTTGCACACCACCACTTTCTCCCCATTTCCTGTTGTGGAAACATGTTATAGACCATAGTGAACTAATAATGTTTCTTATTTGGTTTCTTGTAGCCCATCCCCTACTGGCTGTATAAGCTACATGGCCTAAATATCAACTACAATTGTGAGATTTGTGGAAACTACACCTACCGAGGGCCTAAGGCCTTCCAGCGGCACTTCGCTGTAAGGAATTTAGCGCCTTTTGTCTGGGGAATGGAAGTTGAAATGTGAGATTTTTTTTTAAGGAAGGAAAGGTTTATTTAGCTCAGTTTGTAGGTTTCAGTTCACAATCAGCTGGCTCCAAGGCAGAGTGGCACATGGCAGAAAATAGCAAAAGCAACAAGAAGAGCAAGAGGGGAGGAGCAGGAAATGTGAGATTTTTAGAGGAAAGGATAGGAGCAGCTTGCACGAACCACTAGTGTATACCATGAAGGGCATCAGAGAAGCCCATGACATTTGGCCTTTAATACTGGTGCTAGCCTTGAATACCTGGGACAGTGGGATAGTTCCTGAGCCTCATTTTGGTGTTTGTTTTTTTGTTTTGTTTTGTTTGGTGTTTGTTTGTTTTGAGACAGGGCCTCACTCTCTAATTCAGGCTGACCTCAAATACACTATGTAGCCTAGACTGACCTTGAACTTATGGCAATCCTCCTGCCTCTACCTCCCGAGTACTGGGATTACAGGCATGAATCACCATGCCTGGAACTCTTGTTTGTTCTTGCACTTGTTTCTTTGCAGGTTTTTTTGTCGGGGGAGGGAGGGTCTGTTATTGTTAGTTTTTGTTTTGGAGGATTTTTTTCCAGTTTTGGGTATTGATTAATATCCAGGGCCTATGCACTGGACTGTGCCCTGGCCATTTTTAATTTTTGAGACAAGGTTTCTAATTTACTGAGTTGCCCAGGCAAGGATGAGATTGGGATATGACTCCTATCTCAGCCTGCCAGAGTGCTGAGATTGTGGGTATGTGTCACTATACTTCTGTGAGCATATTTTTGTTTATGAGATAGGAACCCGCTTTGTGGTGCAGGCAGACCTTGAACTCATTATGTAGCCCAGACTGGCCTTGAACTCATGGCCTCAGCCTCCCAAATGCTATGATTACAAACATACACCATCGTGCCCGGCTTTGCTAGCATTTTAAACTTTTTTTTTTTTTTTTTTTTTTTTTTGGTCTTTTTGAGACAGGGTCTTGCTATGCAGTTCAGGCTGGCCTTGAACTCACTTTGTAGCTCAGGCTGACCTCGAACTCGCAACGATCCTCCTGCCTCAGCCTCCCGAGTGCTGGGATTACAGGCATGCACCACCACGCCTGGCTTTTGCTAGCATTTTAGATGATCTGATTACTTGATCATTTCCTCCATTGTGAGGACTGAGGAGCAGAAGGGCTGTCTCCTCCACTAGGTTTAAAATGGGCTTTTGCCTTTTTGAAAATAAGAAAGAAATTTAAGGTGCCAGCGTGTTAATAAGCTGTTCTTGACACAGGACTTTATGTAGGCAGTACTGTAGTAAGTGGACTCATCCATGTTTCATTTCTGCCTTCAGTTCTTAGTCTGGGGAGAAATTTTACGTAGTTGAAAAGATTTATGCTAGACCAAAGGTGGTAGATTTACATGAATTTCTCTTACACACATGTTACTAATTGGTCCTGGGTCTTTCTGAGTCTCTGAAAAGCTCTGAATCTTTCTGTGTATCTGTCCAGTCTCGAATGACTAGAGTTGGCACCCAGGGTAAAGCCTGTGTCATTTGCCATCCACGAGCCAAAAATATCACTACCTCAGTGTCTCTTCCTGCACTCTAACATTTTCCCTTACATCTGACAAACACTGTTTACTTACAAAGGTGATGCTGGCCTGTCCTACTCTTTATGCTGGTCATGAATTCCTGGCACTGTGCCAGCTTCTCCCACATCATAGGGGATGACACGTTAGTTTTTCTGTGGTCTTGACTCAGAAATTTGTCTGTAAGACTGCTGAATCTAGAATGTAGATTTTACAAACCTGAGCTAGTGCAGTGCTGCTTTGAAATATCATCAGCCTTTTGTCACTTACAGCCAGCTGGTAACAAACCACAAAAGGAATGAGCCTTTAGTTTTAGAGTCCTTTGCAAAGGGTCAGGCTAGGGTTGCTGAGTAGAATGGAGCTAGTGCTCTTTCAGCTGCTCCCACTTTACATTGTCTTTCTGCTTCTCTCCTTCAGGAATGGCGTCATGCTCATGGCATGAGGTGCTTGGGCATTCCAAACACTGCTCACTTTGCTAACGTGACACAGATTGAAGATGCTGTCTCCTGTAAGTATGCTTGTTGGCTTTTCCCTAGGCCAGACCAGTCACCACTAGTCCATTAACTCACTGTCCCATTACCCTGCTGTACTCAAACCCAAGGGCAGTGAATTGTGGGTAAATAAGAGCCACAGCAGTCAAATGATTACTGCATTTTTGAGGGGAATGAGTTAGCAGTACTGACTGTTTCTCCCTTGAGAAGCGCCCTATGCTGAGTATAAAACATTGATTTTAACCTGGGGGCTCTGCGAACTTCTCTCTATGCAAGATTTTTTTGTTTCGTTTCGTTTTGTTTTGTTTTTGGTTTTTGGTTTTTTTTTCCGGTAACGGGAATTGAACTTACGATCTTGCGCTTGCCAGGCAGGCGCTGTGCCGCTAAGCTAAATCCTCAGCCCCACTATGCAAGATTTTGAGTGAATGGCTATATGCTTATTTTTCTAAACTGATTTTAAATGTGTTAAGAACTGCCACTATAAAGGAAAAATATAGAAATGGACTCAGGACATTCATTTCTGAGGCCAAAGGGCAGATACACAAAAAGACAGCAGCAAAATACTTGGTGGAGAGAAGTACACATCAGGGAGGGTGTTGATAGAGCTCCAGGAGCCTCAGGCCAATCTTCCTCTTTTTCTGGCAGTAGTAGCTTTTTCTTCCATTTCAGTCTTCCTCTCAGACTCATTTTTTTCCTAGTTTGTCTCTGTTGGGTTTCACTTTAGGCTGATTAGACTGAGCAGAGGAATTTTCCCTTAGTTAATTCAGAGGCACTTGCTCTTAATTCTACTTAGTCCATTCTTCAGCTGCGTGGTCAGCTGCCTCATTTGACTCCCATCTCAGGGTTGTCAAATCCTCCAGGTAGAGCCAAATATTAAGTGACCTTATGAAGAGTTCTGTGGTCATTGACTCAGCCCATAGATTCTGGGGGTTCTCCTGTGCTTTTTGTTGGGGGTTGAACCCAGGGTCTTCTTACAGAGCTATATCCCTCACCTGCCACCCTCTTTTTTTAAGATAAGATCTTGCTAAGTTGCTGAGGCTGGGCTTGAATTTGCAGTACTCCTGCCTCAGCCTCCTAGAGTGCTAGGCATGCACAATGCCCCCCCTGCTTTCCGCCCCCCCATAATAGTCAACTTTGTAGAGTTCTGCTTGCTTTCTTGTCTTTCATTATCATTTTATCAGTCAGGATCATAAATGTGGTTAGAAAGGATTGTAATATGGCTTGTTGCCTAATTATCCAACTAGCTTCCTTTTTTGTTTTTGCCCTTCAATTTGGTGGGAGAAATAAAAGCAATAACATAGCCAACGTGGTAGTGCACGCCTGTGAGCCCGGCATTCTGTGACTTAAGTGTAAATTGTCATCATCGTCATCATCTTTACTTCTGCATGTCTGCGTTCTTCTGTAGAGTCTGAGGCATAAGATCCAAAGTCAGTACTTTTATTCAGGGTTTATTGATATTACCAGCCACTATTTATCTTCTTTTGTTTGTTTGTTTTTGTTTTTCTGGTACCGGGAATCAAACTCATAACCTTGCGCTTGCCAGGCAGGCACTGTGCCACTGTGCTAAATCCCCAGCCCCTCCATCCACTATTTATCAAGTGCCTGCTATTTGGTAGGTAAATGAGAGATGTTTTAGTAGGTCACTCACACGTTTAGAAGAAAGTAAGGTCCAGAGAAGTTGGGTAACTTTTTTTATGTTTTTATTTTGAGACAAGGTTTCTCTTAAGTTGCCCACGCTGAACTTGAACTTGAAATCCTCCTGCCTCAGCCTCTCAAGAGTGCTAGGCGCACTGCTTTCTTTGAAATCACCTTTGTCAAATAGCTTTCTAGCTGGGCATGGTGGCACGGATTTGTAATCCCAACACTTAGGAGACTGAGGCAGTAGGATTACCAGGACTTCAGGGCCAGCCTAGGCTACATAGTGAGTTCATGGCTACCCTGAACTGCACGGTGACACCCTGTCTCAAAAAAAAACAAAAAGCAAGTTAGTCATTAAAGGTGTTTTTAAAAAGAAACTTCAAGCCTGGAATGTAGCTCAGCAGTACAACACCTGCCTGGCAATAGCGAGGCCCTGAGTTTGATTCCCAGTACCAGGGAAAAAAAATAAAAAGAAACTTCATGCATCCTGTCTTGTTATATATATACAAATTTTTAGAAAATTTTTAAAACTTTAGAATATCATTGGCAGTTTCATGATGCTATTGTCTATATTATTTTCAGGATTTGCCTCCTTATTCAGTTATCTGGATTAATCAGTTTCTCTTAACACATGTTTTATTATTGCCACTTTTTTTTTTTTTTTTGGTTTTGTTTTTTTTCCGGTACCGAGAATCGAACTCACGACCTCGTGCTTGCCAGACAGGCGCTGTGCCACTGAGCTAAATCCCCAGCCCCTATTGCCACTTTTTTTATTGTATCGTTTCTTACCTATCCATGGCTTTGTGTGATATTTTCAAGGTGTCTACATAGCATTTGTTATTTTACTTCTGTCTCAGTGCTTTCTCTCTTTTTTTCCCCTCTCTACCTTCCTGCTTGCCCTTTTCATTTTTTTTTCTCATCCTTTACAGATCACTCATAGGTTATAAATTTATCATCCCCTCGCCCTCTTTTCTTCCAGACAATAGTCCTCTTTTTCCTCTTTAAGTGTGTTAGACTAACTATGGCTTCCTTACTGTCCTTCCATAACAAATAGATGGTATGTACATGCTAACTCCCACGAAACTGACAAGAGTGTTGGTAATTACTCAGTTGAACTTAATTCTATTGTAGTGGAGAGTTTCTACAATTTTTCTTTATTTCCTAATGGTAGTATAATTCATTTCTATTAATTTAAATTGTGCCCCCCATTTTTTTTTTTTTTTAGCATTGAAACGACGAATTAAGACATGTTAATGATTATTTGTTTGATCAATCTTGTATATCTCTGTTTTCCTGAGAAACCACTTTGAAGATACCAATAAGTAATACAACAACCATGGTTAATTTCCTACAACTTTGTCTGTAACTCTGTTTTGTTTGTATTGTTCTTATGCTATTTTGTAAATGGATGTCTGTCTGTTAATATGTTTTCCTTCTTTTATTTTTTAAAATTAAAAAATTTAAAAAAAAACATGTTAGAGACTTTTGGTTATAGAGAAGAGATATTAAAACTAACTCCATGCCGTCCATCCTGTTTGCAAGACTATGCTCATCCAGCTGTGCTACTTTTGTACATTTGCTTTCTCCATGTTCTTGTGTCTACTGACCTTAGTGTACAGTGAAGGGAGTTCTTGCCTTTTCTCTGTATGACCCCTTTTTGGTTTTCAGAGTTAGCCAATATCCAGCTCCCAATCCCTTAATACTGGGAAAGACACTAGGTGGGAGCAGTGAAGACAGGTACTGTGCGTCCAGTGAGCTGGACTCCTGTAGGACTCATTAAAGAGAACATTCCTTTAGTGCTGCTGGGAAGGCGTGTTCTCAGGAAGGAACCTTTGGTGCAGCTCTTACTCTGGATTTCTTTGTTTTAGATCATTCTGTGAAGCTTTTCTTTTCTCTCCTTGGAGATTCTGTGGGAGAGGGAGACACTACTGTCACTTAGGTTGCCCTTGATTTTTTTATCTTAAATGAAGGATTTTACTTATAAATATCTTAATTCCACTATTAACATAGATTTATGCTTTTTGGTTTTGTTTGGTGTGAGGGGTTTTTTTGAAAAAGATTTCTCATGTGTAATTCAGGATGGCCTCAGACTTACCATCAGCCTTCTGAGTGCTGGGAATTCAGGCATGCTGTCTCCTGCGTGGCTCTAGATCTGAGGGTTTTTTTGTTTGTTTGTTTGTTTGTTTGTTTGTTTGTTTGTTTTTTTAAAGACTTGGGTAAAAGACACTAAATGTGGTCTTGTGTGGAATTGCTGTAAGAAATTCACATTTAAATGATTGGTCACACAGTTTACCAGTATACTAACTAGATAGAAATCTGCCTAACCAATTACATTAAGTTTAACTATCATCCTCTATCTTACTTATAATAATAGCATAGGAGATTTACATGCTTTTAATGAAATCTAAGGGTATTATCTATAAAAGCAGTTGTTCTAAAGTCATGATATCCTGTGTCAATAGCTTTTTATTGTGTCAACTGTCCCATCAAAAATACACCTGGCACAGTGGCACACACCTGTAATCCCAGCTACTAAGGAAGCCATCTCAAGTTTGAGGATGGCTTGGGCAATTTAGGCATATCCTGTCTCAGAATAAAGTTGGAAGGGCTAGGAATGTAGCTCAGTTCCCTAATTCTGAAAACAAAACAGAAAGACAAGGCCAGGACATTCAGTTAGTTTGCTTGACTTACTCTTAGTGAGCCCGCACTGGCACCCATGATGATTACATGCTCTTCTAATGGCTTCCAGATTTTTGTGAAGAGTAATGTGGCTCTTACTGTTCTATTTTTTCTTTTCTTTTTTTTTTTTTTTTCCTCTTTTTAGAAAGTCATGGCAGCATTTTCTAGTATTAGTACTACTGTGGATTGGATTCTTGAGAGGCCTAAGCAAAGAATATGCCAAAGAAAGGCCCTGCTTTGTCACAGTAAACAACGATAAATTCTTTTTTTTTTTTTCCTGATGTTTATGTCATCTGGAGCCTGAAGACTTCAGCTAGTTTAAAGCAATTAACAAGGAAAGAAAAAATGATTAGTTGAGAACCTATGTGCCAGGCACAAATCTAACCATTTTCTTACATACCATCTCATGTACTATTTTCTCATCCATCTTAGACTTTCTTGTTATTTTGTTTCGTTTCTGTTTTTTGAGACAGGGTCTCACTATGAAATTCAGGCTGGCATTGAACTCACTGTGTAGCCCAGCTTGGCCTCAAACTCATGCCAATCCTCCTGTCTCAGCCTCGCTAGTACTGGGATTCCAGGCGTATACCACCATGCCTGGCTTCCATTTCAGCTTTAACTTTCTATGATATTCTTATTTTGTGAGAGATTGTTCTACCTGATAGGAGATTTGGAAATACATCAGGAACCAAGTAGTTTTACCTTCTCACTATCATCTGTTAAACTTGAGTCATCTCTCTCTAGAAGCAAGCAGTTTTCCCTATTCCATGTAGGTGTTTGTCCTGCCAGGGTACCTTCCTGACACTGTTCTAGAGACTCAGGTCATTATTTCTCTGGCTTCGTATCTGTTCTTTCTTGAGTAGCTGTCTGATCACTGCGTTTAAAGGTGTAGGAATTTAGTAGTGCCTTTACCTTTTCATCTTCAAGGGGATAACTTGTTCAACTTTCAGAATTTTTATTTTAATGTCTGTATTGTCTGTTTGCCTTTGGTTTTTTTTGTTTTTGTCTTTTTGAGACAGGGTTTCATTATACAGTTCAGACTGGAACTTTATAGCCCAGGATGGCCTTGAACTTGCAGTCATCCTCCTGCCTCAGCCTCCTGAGTGGTGGCCTTACAGGCATGCGCCACCACTCCCAGCCTGTATTATCTGTTGAGCCATATTTCTTTTCAGACTGTTTGGTCACAATATTTGTTCCCCTCCCCAGCTGAAGTTTTTCTGAAATACACGCACAGACTTTAAGCATATTTGACAACATCTAGTATCCTTTTTCTCTTCTTTTATGAATTTTAAGACAGGTCATTTTTTCCCATAAGTTATATTATTTGCTCCACATTAACTTTTTCCTTATAGAGTATCCATTCTCTATTCTAAGAGGCCTTTCGTTATATTTGATCTACCTTTTCTTTTATAACAAATCAAGGTTATGGTAAGTTTTGCAATAAAAGAAGTTGTGTTTACAGGTAGCCCAGAACCAAAATTCCAGTTTAGGGCATAAGAGATTCTCAAAGGCAGAGTCATCCAGAGGGAGCCTGCTGGGGCAAGGAGTGTTGAGATACTGTGTGCCTGGTGGATGACCAGTCTTGATTCCTACTCATTTCTCACCCTACAGTGTGGGCCAAGCTGAAACTGCAGAAGGCTTCAGAACGATGGCAGCCTGACACTGAGGTGGGTGCTCATGTGGACGGCACTGGGGATAGCATCAGTGACAGCTCTTACCATGTAGAAAGGAGGAAAGGTGTTCCTTGCTTCACTGCAGTAGCAAGTGTAATGCACAAAGTCTATAAATGGACTCTTGAAATATAAGCCTAACTTAGTTGGGATATTTGTTATACTTTATGTCTTAAGACAGATTGCATTCTCCCACTGAAATTTTGAGATGGCAAGCAGGAGTACTCAGTCTCTTGTCCTGCCACAGAGATGCATAAATAAAGGCATCTGTATCATACAGTAGGTCTCTGTGGAGAAAAGCATCTAAAGAGAGATGGTCTTCTCCTAGGGACAGGGAGGTGTCCTTTTGGTCTGGAGATTGTCCTCCAGCACCAGGTTTCAGCCCTAAGGATGACATACACAGGAAGTTTGGTGGTGACTGACCCCCAGGTTTCACAGGGACTGGCAGTAGCCTTCATTTTAGGCCAGTGGTTTTCAATATTTCTGGAGCAGCAAAACCCTTTCAACTGTAATGGAGAATTCCAGTATATAAAGTAGAGTAAAGCAGGGCGCCCTGGAAGTTGGGAAGCTCAGCCGTCTGTGCCTTCCTGTCAGCCCCTGCTGTGGCCCCTGGATAGGAACCTTTTTGAGAACCATTTGAAAGCTGCTGTTTTAGGTTAGCCTTTCTCAGCCAGTGTTCCTCATCTTAAACACAGAGTGATTTGAATAGGCTTTTTTCCCAGGTACCCTTTGTTTGTTTTTTTTTTTTGGTTTTTGGTTTTTCTCCGGTACCGGGAACCGAACTCACGACCTTGCGCTTGCCAGGCAGGCGCTTTTGCTGCTGAGCTAAATCCCCAGCCCCTCCCAGGTACCCTTAAGGATGAGTCACGACCAGTACAATTCTTGATGTCTAGAAGAGAATTTAATTCTCTCGTGGCACCTCAGTTGAGAAAGGCTATCTTAGATGAACACCAATCTCAGGGTACCAGGATATGCCATGGAACTGTGTATGCCATGGAGATTGATTCCAAACATTTCTCTTGGGGAATATAGCTAACAAAGTGTATCCTTTCCTTTTTAGGAAGAGTATGAAGACTCCAGTGGAAATGTTGTAAATAAGAAAACATACGAGGATCTGAAAAGACAAGGACTGCTGTAGTGTTCAGGGTTGTGGCCCAATTTCTGGGCTTACCCAGTCTTCCCTGAGGTCTGTTTTTTCTATTTCTCCCAACCAAATGCTCTTAAAGACTCTTTGCTACGTAGTTTCATAGTCTGGCATGCATCTTGTGGAAACAAGGCATGCCGGCAGATTGCAGGGTTGAAATGTGTTTTATCTTCGTTTTATATTAAAAATGATTCTGTGAGAAAATAAAACCAGCCTTTGTTTTCAATGTGTCTTATTTTGAAACCCAGAATTATGAACTAATGTAATCCTTTAGTTCTTTTTTTTTTTAATCCTTTAGTTCTTAATGGCTCCCCTACCTCTTTCTCACCAACTTGAGATTAATGAGCACTCATTAATGCCACATATATTATGTTAAATAATTCTACTCTGGCCTCTTTCCCCAACCCCTACCCCTTTGGTGCCACTTCCTCAAGTGGGCATTACCTCAGTGTGAGCCCTTCCCTCAGTTGAGTCCTCCATCAGTGCATATCCTAGGAGAGGTCCGCCAGGGCTGCCCCTAAGGACCAGGTGTGGCCCCACAGCTTGTCTTTTCTATTTGCATAGAGGGCAGAGTTGGGTGTTTGGAATTGGGCCGGCAGCCTTCTGCCTTCCCCACCCTCAGCTGCTGGGCGCACAGTGGAAGCAGGACCAGCATGACTTCACCCATGCTGGTTCAGAATAAGAGGCTTTGGTGATCTTGTCTGCTT
>NW_004955452.1:15677598-15691133 GCF_000276665.1 Chinchilla lanigera | reverse complement strand
TCTTTTTGAGACAGGGTCTCACTATGTAGTTCAGGCTGGTCTTGAGCTCACTTTGTAGCCCAGGCTGGTCTCGAACTCACAGCGATCCTCCTGCCTCAGCCTCCCAAGTGCTGGGATTACAGGCATGTGCCGCCATGCCCGGCTTGTCTGCTTATTTCTTCTACAGAATCCTTGTCTGACTACAGAGGTGTCTAATGTTCATGTGTTCCCCAAACCCAGACAGTGATGTCTGTAAGCCCAGTTGTCTGAAGGCCAGTGCCTGTTCCAGAACTGGATTCCCCAGGGGGCCCTTTTTCTCTCAGCACTCAGCTCTTTAGTTTGTTGTTCATACATCTGCTTTTAAAAATCCCAGCTCTGGTCAAGGTACACACCTGTAATCCTAGCACTCAGGAGGCTGAGGCAGGAGGATTGGCATGAGTTTGAGGTTAATGTGGGCTACATATTGAGTTCTAGGATAGCCTGAACTACACAGCGAGACTCTGTCTGGGAAAAAAAAAAAAAATACCAACCCTGCAACTGGCCATCTTCCTCAATCTGTTGCCCTAGTTATCTCCATGACAGTAAAGATTCCACCACCTCCTCCTCTTCACTGTGGATCAGTATTTTCCTTCCTGGTCCAACTCATCCTATTTGTTTGTGCTTAGCCTCCTCCAGTTACTTAAAACTCAGATTTTACACCTCTGCAGGTCCTGAGCTTCTAAAGCAAAATAAGTGGATAATTACACCTAATGGGCCAACTAGAAACCCATTGCTCAAACTGGCCAAGAGTACAAGGAGACACTGCCACCTGAGAAGTCTTGAGAGAGGAATGTGGGGAGGAGGCATGCCTCCAGCCTTCCTATTACAGCTGCTTTGGGCTTCCCCAGGAATGATCTGCCTTCCATCTGTCCCATTCTTCAGAGCCGCCCTAGGAGTGGGTGCCTGGGACTCCAGGGTTAATGGAGTGCCCTTACGGTGTGACAGGGTCAGGGGACAGGTCCTATCATCACCCCTGCAGTTAACTGCAGTTGTCCTGTGAACTCTGCCTGGACGCCCTTGGAGGGAACCTGGACTTACCTTTTGCAGCAAAGCCTTCTCTTGTTCATTGATTATATTCTGGCAAAGTTTTTGCCAGGCACATTGGTGCCCACCTATAATCCCAGCTACAAGGGAGCCTAAGGTAGGAGGCTCTCAAGTTTGAGCCCAGCCTGGGCAACATAGCAAGACTGTCAAAATAAAAAGGGCTGGGTTCAGTCTCCAGTACCACACACATACATACATTAATAACTTTTGTGTCTATTAGGTGCCAGGCACAGCTAGATTTATAAACCTGGGAAATTAGGTGAACATAAGATGGGAGCAGAGGCCAGAAGTAGGGAGACAGTTACAACATTTGTGAGTAGGCAGGAAGAGCCCTATAGCCAGCTCCATTCAGCCCTAAGAGGCACAGAGCTGTTAGCTGAGGTACAAGCACGTCAAGGGTTCTTGGAGGGCCTCCCTGAAGTGGACTTCCTGAGGTATGCTATAGGGAGAATAGAATTTCAGCTGACTAAACTGGGAAAAGAGAAAAGGGTTGCCTTTTCTTGGTTTAGATCAGTCTTTATTTTTTGTTTTTTTGAGGCAGGGTCTTGCTATATAATAGAGGTTGGCCTTGAACTCACTATGTACCCCATGCTGACCTCAAACTGATGGTGACCTTTCTGCCTCAGCCTCCTGAGTGCTAGGATTAGAGGCATGTGCCACCATCCCCAGCTATCATTCTTAACCTTTTTAGGATCATGGATTCCTTTGGAAATACAAAGATAACTGGACTTTGTTATTAGAAAAATAGGCATACACATACATTTTTGCAGCTTCATGAACTTACAAATTCCCAGATGTCCATATTTGGTTGCTGAGTCTAAAGAACCTCATATTTACCAGGTTGGAATTGTGGCTCAGTGGTACAGTGCTTGGCCCGCGTGTGTAAGGCTGTGGGTTTGATCCCCAGCAATGCCAGTAATGAACCTCATCTTCACATGTGGAGTCTGAACCTCTACCAGGATGCTTACTGTGGAGAACAACTCATTTGGTTCCCCTTCAAGGAAGAAAGTGGAGAAGCCACACAAAGTATCTGGTGATGGATATTGGGCTTGTCTTTACCCTTCTCCTGAGCCCAGAGGTTGATCCTGGGATGAACCCTCTCTAGGAACAAGAGTTCTCACTCCCCGCCTCTGAGAAGAGGTAAACAGATCTGTCTGGCCTGGACCCCGTTATCTATCTCTTTCCTTCTGGTCTTCTCTGAGCTCAGCTGGTGCTGGAAAACTGCAAAGCACGCACCTTAAAAGTGTTAGGGCAAGAGAGGGGCAGATAAAGTTTCAAAATTTTTCTCCGTGTTTTTCTAACCTTAGGATGATAGCTACCTCTCCCCTAATCCTTCAGGTCCTGCCGGCAGACCCACCAGGATGCTGGCTTCCTCTCCCTCAGATCTTTTCAGAGAGCCCCCTTTGCTTCCCAGCATTCTGATCCAGTCAAAGAAAGCACCTTCTCATGCTGGAGGGATATTGGGATGAGGGTCCCCCGACCTGTCCAAGCTGCTGACTGCCTTTATAGCAACTCCCTGCCTTAACATTCAAGTTGCAAACTCTCACAGGTGTACCATGCAGTTGGCTTACAAATGAATCCAACTTATGGACAATTCTCCCAGAAGGAAACTTGTTTGTAAGTCAGGGACTTTATTTTCTCCTGACAACAGTCTGGACATCAGCTCTGCTTTCTCCCTTTGCATGTGGCCTTTGTGTGTCCTCAGTGGCAGCAATATCAGAGGGAATTCCCAGAGCAGGCAGGTGGAGAGGCGGAGAGACAGCTGCCAGCTTGCAGGGGCTGTACCTGTAGCCTCCTTCATGTGTGTATACTCCTCCCCTCACCTGCAGGTGTGCAGGTGTCTGCGGCTGGGTGGGACATGGAGAGCACTGGCACTATTCTGCCTAGTGGGGGTGGGGTGGGGTATGCACAGACTAAAGTAGATGGGCAAGAAACTCCAATTAAGACGGGCTAGGAGGAAGCCAGCTAGGCTTTGCCCAACCTTTCTGATTCTGCTGGGTGCCTGGCCCTGTCATACTCCTGAGTTGTCCTCCAGCTCATCTACCTAAGCCAGGGAGGCAGAAAAAAGACTTGTATGGGAGGCCTGGGCTCCTATTTTCACAAGGACACAGGGACCTGAGTAGAACCTTTGGGCCCTTGACCCATCAGCCGTCGGGGTTTGCTATCTCCTTGGAGAAGTGCTAACTGGGTGAAAATTGTTTCTTAAGTGGCAGAACCACTCTGTGGGTGGGAACCGCAGGGAAGTTGAGGCTCTGGTGGCTGGCGAGGGGTAAGGAGGAAGAGAGACGGACCCCTACAGCCAAGGTTCACCTCAGCACCCTGCATCCTGAGTATAGCCCCATTCATGCACTCCCACCATCAGAAGGAGGCCAGCTCAGAGGAGGTCTTCACTACAGGCTGTCTGTCACAGCACCCTGGCAGCTGACACCAGAGACAGATCTGATGGCTGACAAGGACGATAGCTATGAGGATGGGGGAACCCATATCTTATTGCCCCTGGCAATGGTTGGACCTGGGTTGTGTTCAGCCTCAGGGTGGGAAGGAAAGATGGGAATAATGCCCACTCTCACCTCCAGCTTTTCTACCTTGCATGGGAAAACCTAAACGTAGGCTTAACCAACACTTCCAGATCTGATCTTTCAGAACTGGGGGAGGCCAGGCGTGGTGGCACACGCCTGTAATCCCCGAACTCTGGAGGCTGAGGAAGGAGGATTGTTGCAAGTTCAAGACCAGCCTGTGTTAAGTGAGCTCAAGGCCGGCCTGAACTGCATAGTGAGACCCTGTCTCAAAAACAAAAACAAAACAAAACAAAAAAACAAAAAAACTGGGGAGGCAGAGCCTGGAATTCAGAAATCTGTAGTCTGGGGCTGGGGATTTAGCTCAGCGGCACAGTGCCTGCCTGGCAAGCACAAGGTTGTGGGTTCAACTCCTGGTATGGAAGAAAAAACAAAACAAAAACAACAAACAAAAAAACAGAAATCCATAGTCTGAGAGCTACCTCCTGCCTTTGGCTCAGCTCTAATTTAGAGACAAGGTGAGACCTGAGCCCTAAGAGCTTTTGGACAAAGTGAGCCCTGACTCTGGACCCTCTCTCTGGCCCAGGGTTTGCTTGGCCTGGGCTCTGAGGAAGCCCATTACCCACCTAGTCGCATCACCTTCTGAGCTTGGATGCAAATAAAGCCAAATAAGAGGCACCTGGTATCTATTTCCTGTTGCTGCACCTGCTCCCACTCTGCCTCCCCTGGCGCTTTGGATGCCACTGCTGTCAGGCCAACAGCCACATTCACTCTCAGAGGGGCTGTTACTAGGACAAGGTTGCTTTGTGCCTGCCTCATTCTGCCCTCTGAAGGTATGACTTCCAAGAAACAAAAGCTGAGCCCCTCGCACCTCATCCTCTACAGATTGGCCTCCCCTGTTCCTCAGCCTTGGTTTATTCATCTTCACAAAGCAGTAGCTGAATGTATTTCCAGCTCTCACCTGGGTTGCCCAGGGCTGGTCTTTCACTTTCTGCAGCTCCTGCAGCACCTCAGCAGATGTCTGAGGCCAATAGTAGCCATAGGATTGCTTTGCTCAGAGGTAGCTGTCAGCAGCCAGAGAGCCCAGCTTTTCCTGGACTCTATGACCAGTCCTAACCCAGGCTTACTGCTGGGCTGTGGAACTGACTATATTTTGCCCTGACCTCGTACTTCTTCCACGTAAGCACTGCAGGACCTTCCTTGGCTTGTGACCTTTGGGCTGATGACTCCATTCAGGAGCTCATCCTCTCGTTTTCCTCTTGCTGGTCTTCCTGGCTCCTTTCGGGGTAAGCAGCATGTTACCTGAGCGATGCCCCCATGGAATGAGGCTGCAGTGTTCGATCCCATCCACAGACACACCACAGTATGCACTGCTTCCAAGAGATGCACCACCACGAGACAAAGTTCCCCAACCAGACAGCAGAGTGTGGGCCTGGAGAGCACTGTCATGAGGTGTGGGACTGGGACATGATGGGGCACCACTCTGCAGTGAAGAGCAATGGAGAGAGCATTGGAAGGGCTGTGACATTCAGGTACAGTTGGGTACTGGGGCAAGAGATTATGAAGGGAGGAGACTGCACTGGGATGCTGGGAGAAGCCATGCTGTGGCCCAAGACTAGCTGTCGCCCTGTACTCTTCTTCTTGCCCACATTCCTCTTTATCCAGGTAGTTCAACTCTGCACTTCCCACTATGCAAACCTATGCAGCTTCAGTTGTGAGGAAGGAGCTGAAACTTGTCCCAGCCCTGGCCTGCTATGCAAGGGCTCGAGCCCAGCCCAGTGGTGCTGTCCTGCAGCCTGCTTTGCCTGGTCCTGCAGCTTGCTCTGCCTGACTCAACAGGTCAGCCTCAGCCTTGGGTGAGGTAGTCCAACCTGGCAGCCTGCAGTCCTGAGCCCTATCTCACCTACCCAGCTCTTCTTTCATTGCCACTGGCCCACAAGCTCAAGAGAACTGCCCCCTGAACTCCAGCTCTGCCCTACTCTTTAATAAACCCTCAAATAGCTCTGTTTTCATTGCCCCCCCCCTTCAATGAACACCTTAACTGCTAAACTTTGACTGCCATCCACCTGTCCTCACTCATGGACTCCCCAAAGCTCGCCTTTCTACTTTCCATGTTCCACTCCCTGCAGACCTCATTTCCTAAAACCTGCCTTCCGCTAGATTTCCCTTTGTCCACAAGTTCCAAGGACACATGAGTAAGCACCTGTGCTTGTGCAGAGTGGTAGCAGAGAGAGGTGTCTTGTTGGAGTTGCCCACATGCCCTTGGGAAAGTGCAGAGGTCAAGGCTTTGTAGAGGACCTGCACCAGCACCGCCTCTGGAGGAGTCAGCTCTTCTCCAGGCAGCGCTGCACTGCTCCCAGAGGTAGACCACATGGCCCTTTCCGAGGACAAGCTGATTCCCACTCCCCCACTGATGGCCACCACCTTGTCTGCTGCTTCTCAGAAATGTGAATGTTTCATTCTTGCTTGCTTGCTTTGGGAGGTGAAGGCAGGAATAAACAGGGTGTGGTGGCTGGGGCCAGTGACACATGCACGGTGGGGCTCTGTCCGGCAATCATCCCTCAAACCTACCCCTTTTCTTCCAGGAGAAAATTGGCCACCTTGTTCTGCCAAGGCAATCACTGCTCCAAAGGCAGGCGGCTGTGGCCATGTGCCCTGAGGGTTTCAACTTCTATGTGGTGGCATCAGGGGTGCTGCAGAGACTGGGGTGCCATCTTCCCTCAGAATGGCAGGTCCAGAGGGGTATCTCAGTAGCCTAATCCGATTAGTAGCCTAATATGGAGCTAGATCTACGGAAACATTCTGCATGGGGTCTAGCAAGCTTGACCCTCTCAGCGCTGCATGATGGTAAAACCTGGGCAGTGGGTACAGTTTTCCCTGTCTCTGTGATCTCTGTGATGTGCCCCCTTGTTCATGACCACTCTGTACGTTTGCTAAGAACTGGCTGACTGACTTCCTGGAGACGGAGCTGAGGGATCAGGAAGGTTCAGCTCAGCCCATGTTTCATTTAACACTTTCTGCCTCCATTAGTGAGGGGAGAATGAATAGTAGCATCTCTTGCTGCTGAAGTGGTCCAGCTTATGCTGCTATGCATGGCAGAGACCCCCAAGTGTCATGGGGATGGGGCTCAGCCCCAATATCAAGAGTGCTGTCGGGCTTTGGCATCAGGCAGCTGCCTCCAGCTGGATGGGAACTCAACTATGCAGCTCCAGGGGCCGGGGATATAGCTCAGGGGCTTAAGTGCTTGCCTGGCAAGCCTGAGGTCATGAGTTTAATTCCCGGTACCAAACAAAACAAAACAAACAAACAAAAAACAAAAAAAAAAGCCTATGCAGCTCCAGTGGCCACCAGGAACCCCTTGCCCTGGGCCCTGGCTGCTCCTCCACACTGCTCTCCTACCATCTTGGTTTCCCTAGCTGAGCCCAGCAGAATCAGAAAGCAGCAGCCAGGAAGTACATATAGCCCTGCAAACCCTCAGGCCCACCTGCTCCAAGTCCTACATCTGCATCTTTAAGGGGAGAGATTTATCAAATCTATGGCTCTTGCCTGGAAGCTCTTCACTCCTCCATTCCCAAGGCCTAGGCCTTCCAAGGGGACAGGACTTTAGCCCAGATTCCAGGGAGGGGGTGGGGTTTGTCTGAAAACAAAATGGAAATCCCTCTGACCCTGGATCCCTCAGAGACAGCTTCCTCATCTGTAACAAGTACCTGGTCACATCCCCATTTTCCCTCCTCCTGGCCTTTGACATTGAGATGAGATTGGAGTTGGGATTCCCTTGCTTTCCTGCAGTAACTTGCACCTACTTGATTTCTAAAGGTCTGAAATGACCCCATTCCCTCTCCCCCTCATGACTTTTAAGTGGAATTCCAATAAACTTGAGCTCCCTTTGTGCTGTGAATGTTCCCTGGAAGAGACAATGGGAAGAAGGTGTGTATCTGTTTCTGGAAGGAGTTTACATATGCAAGTTGAATGGGTTGTTAGAGCACAACTAAGGGAGAGAGGAGAGGGTGCTTTGAAGTCACAGTGCCCCAAAGTGAGAGGTGTGTTCTTTAAAGACTGAGGGTGTAGCCTATTGGTGGAGCACTTTCCTAGCATGCCCAAGGCCCTGGGTTTGATTCTCACCACTGCAAAAACAAAAATAATTCATTGAGTAATTCGCTAGTGTAATTCATTGAATAATTCACTCAGGCTCACTGTGTGCCAGAAACTGCTGGGGGGTTGAGAAGACACAGGTCTAGAGAGAGCCATCCTACAATCTTTTGTCTGAGGTGGACACTTTTGCCCATCTGGACCAATCTCCCTGTCTCAGATGGAGACAATGAGGTCCAAAAGAAGAAAGGTCTTTCCCCAGGGGACACGGCCAGGGAATCAGGAAAGGAGTCTTGAGAGCAATACATCCTCTCCTGGGCTATTTTGAGAGCAAGGGGGCCATGTCCTCTCTTCTGGTGTTGGTCAATACAGTACTTCACATGAGCAGTGTTACACATTTTAGGTTGCACCTATTATCCTCAAACAGCCCCACATTGGTGAGGGGGCTGGGTGAGACTGAGGAAGGAAATATGGCAGTGCAAGGTCATATAAGTGGTACAGAAATTGAAGTCAGACTTCCAGCTGAGTCCCAGTCTTGCCACTTGTTGGGCTGTAGTCAAATCATTTAACCTTTCTGAGCCTCAGTTTCTCTACCGTAAAAATGGAGGTAAAGATTCTTCATAGTCTTGTTCTTTTTCCGCTGAACTAGAACAAGGTAGTTACTTGGGGGAGAAGAGTTTCAGTAGAGGTCAGAGCTGTCCTTCTTGGAGTGAGAAGAGTTGAAGGTGGATTAAGGAGAAAAAAAATTGTAATTTTTTTCCCTCTAAAATAAATATGGGCCTTGTGCAGAAGCCTCTGGCCACAAGACAGAGGGTTGAGGATTAGGCTTATGGCATTCATTAGAAAACCCTTCCAGAATAGAGAGTTTAGTTTATCACAGGACCTAGGGGGTTAATAGAGGGCATGCTGGGACTTGCAGGCTGGTTGACCATCTTGAAGCGCAGGGTCCTCTGGGAAATGTAGTCTCTGACCCAGCTTGGGCTCCGACTCCCGCCATCAGAGGTGACAGCTCAGGAGGTACCGGTAGGTGGCAATGACAGGGGGCTGGGAGCGAGTACAAAGCAGGAGAGAGTAGGTGAGGTGGCAGCTGGGACCCCTGCCCTGAGACTACTGGACAAGACACCCCCGGCCTGTGGCTGATGCAATGGGGCCTGCTGGGTGGGGTGAGGGGCAAAGAGCAACAGGACACTTTTCCTGTCTGCAGAAAAGACTAGGCCTGGGTTACTTCTAGGATAGGACCCTCCCTACCAGAGAGTAAAATGTTCCCCTAATCCTATTCAGATACACCATCAACACCTCCCAGAGAGGCTCCAGAAGGATAGATGCTGCCTCTCCTCAAAAGGGTGGCAGAGCCCTGCCCCAGGAGCAAAGGGTCTAGGTTCCCCTGTCCAGTAACAGGACGAGGTGTCCTACTTCCAACGAGTAGATAGGACTTTACTCAGGAACCAATGGGTGCCTTCCCAGACAGAGGGTGGTACAGCAAATTACAGATCTGACCAGGGCAAAGAGACAAAGTCCCTCTCTCTAGAAATCTGAAAAGGTCCATTTGAGGGACAAGGGTCAGGCTTCCTCTCCCCTTCTCCACAAAAGTCCCTGTTTCCTGCCCCACAGCATCCTAAGGCAGCTGGATCACCTTGAGGATAATTTTTTTGACCGAAGGAGGCTCCCTGCTGTCTGCCCTCCCCCAGGAAGGTTTGCGCAGCAGGGCCGACATGGACCAGTCTGTGGCGATCCAAGAGACTCTGGCGGAGGGGGACTACTGCATCATCATATCCTTTCCAGCTCTGAGCTGCCAGCCCTGGCCTTGGGAAGGAGAGAAGGTGTCTACCAGGCTCTTCCCACTCTGAGCTGTCCCGGGAGAGGAAAAGCAATATTATACTAAGTACTCACTTGGTCCAGGACTCTGCCGCACGCTTCAAACATGCAGCTCTCCTCCCAAACCCATGCAAAGTTGGGATAATGAGGACAGGCAGAGAGGTGAAGTGACTTGCCCAAGTCCACACAGCGAAGAGATGGGACAGGGCAAGGGCAGGGAAGGTGGGTGGGCTGGATTGGAGAGGTCTGGCTTCAGCTTTCAGAGTTTGGTTTTCCTTGACCCTGAGCAGCAGGCAGTACAAGGGGTACTGTGTGAGGGAGACAGCAGGCAGAGCCGCCTGCTAGGGCTCGTGCGCCACCGCCTGGAACACGGGGGCCAGGAACACGCGTGAGTGAGGGGCTCTGGCTCTGCCCGTCGGGCATGTGGTTACTCTCCTCTGTATCATCCAGCCAGACTTCACCCGTCCCTCCAGGGCAGGGTCTGCATCATTATCATAATGATAACGTTATTTTTTCTTTAAACATACATTCATTTATGAAATAGCATAGGAACAATACAAACATTGCAGAGTTATGGACAGTAGGAAAATATCAATGGCTGCTATAATACATTGTAGTATCTTCAAAGTGGTTTCTCAGGAAGACAGAGATATGCAAGAAGGATCTAACAAGTATATTTTTCTTTTTGTAATAGTGGGGATTGAATGCAGGAAGTGCTGAGTTACACCCCAGCCCTTTTTCATTTTATCCCTTTTTTTCCCTCCAGTACTGGAGATTAAACCCAGGGTTTTCACAATGAGCTACATTCCTGGCCCCTTTTATTTTTTATATTGTTTTTGCTTTATTTTATTTTATTTTTTTTTGAGACAGTTTCACTATGCAGTTCAGGCTGGCCTTGAACTCACTTTGTAGCCCAGGCTGGCCTCAAATTTGCAGCAATCTTGTCTCAGCCTCCTGAGTGCTGGGATTACAACTTTTTTTTCAGGGGCTGGGGATTTAGCTCAGGGGCACAGCGCCTGCCTGGCAAGCGCGAGGTCGTGAGTTTGATTCCTGGTACCAGAAAACAAACAAACAAACAACTTTTTTTTTAAAGTTTTGAAGCATGCTTCCGATTTTTTCTCTCCATTTTTAATTTTTATTGGTGCATATTTGCAGTATATGATGATTACATTCATCATGGGAAACTGGTAAATATACATGTCATATCTTTTTTTGTTTTTTTGGTACTGGGAATGGAACCCAGGACCTTGGGCTTGCCAGGCAGGCACTTGTGCCACTGAGCTATATCCCCAGTCCCTACATGTCATATCTTAAATCTTTTTATGTCCTCTTTACCCAGCCCTGGGTTTAAGCTTTTAAGCCCCCTGCCTTAACCTCCTAGAGTGCTGGGATTACAGGTGTGCACCACCAGGCCCAGCTAAAAATTCAGCTTTGATGACTTCATCCATAAATTGCAGTCTCCGTGCACATTCTTGAAAGAGATGGTTTGAGGAGTATGCGTGGTCAGCGTACTGCGAGCCCAGCACTAGGGACCCACAAGGACGTGTGAGCACCCAGGACCCCCAAGATGGGCCTAAAGCACAGCCAATGGCTCCAGCCCTTATTTCTGCTTCCTTCCCTTAGTCTCTTCCTGTACACTCACCGGAGGATGGCCATTACCGGGGACGATGTCACTTTGGACCAGATAGTGCCAGTCTCACGGAACTTTACATTGGAAGAAGGTGCTGCAGGGGGCTGGGTGGTATGAATCCATCTCCTCTGGATGCTCCCCAGTTCACTTGTGGCCCGTGAGGGTGGTGGGAAGAAGGTGGATGCTGAGCCAGGAGTGCTCAGTTGCTAAAGATGTTCTGTCTCCTTCCCTGACAGTGTCCTCAGATGGCGAACTCTACATCCTTGGTGAGTGGTCCCCTTAGTCTGAGTCCCGCTGGGGTACCAGGTACAGGATTTTCAGGGAGAGAGCAATAGGAGAGAGCAGGCTCATCTGTAGCCCCCGGGCTGACTCCACTCACTGCTCCCAGCACCTGATCCTGGTGTGTTCTCACAGCAGCGTTCCCTCCTCATGCATGCAGAGCAACTCCTTGCCCTTGCCTAACTCCTATTCACCCTTTAGGGGTTCAGGCCACACATTCCTTTTCCCAGGAAGCCTTTGACTGATGAATCCTTGAAATTGTATCTTTTTTTGTTCGTTTGTTTTGAGACAGGATCTCTCTATGTAGTTCAAGCCAGTCTTGAATTCATTAGGTAGCCCGCGTTGGCCTCAAACTAGTGATGGTCTCCTGCCTCAGCTTCCAGAGTCCTAGGATTACAGGAGTGCACTAGCACATCCAGCCTGAAATTGTATCTTGCTGATACATGCACCTTTTTCTCATTCTTACCAGCCCTCTGTCACTCACAGTGATGCGTTTGTATCAACTTACCTAATGGCTGGCGTTTTTTGCTTTCCCAGTGCTGTGGACTGAACCCAGGGCTTTGTGCATGCTGGGCGAGTGCTCTACCCAATCCTTAACTTTTATTTTGCCACAGGGTCTTGTTAAATTGCTAAATTATCCAGGCTGGCCTTGAATTTGTGATCCTCCTGCCTCAGCTTCCCAGAGTGTTGGGATTATAGGCCTGTACCACCATGCTCAGCCTATTCCACTTTTTATTTGTTTTTTTGTTTGTTTGTTTGTTTTTCTTCCGGTACCAGGAATTGAACTCATGACCTCGCGCTTGCCAGGCAGGCGCTGTGCTGCTGAGCTAAATCCCCAGCCCCTATTCCACTTTTTAACTCCAAATTCCCTGGTATGTTTGTTAGCCTCATAAGACTGAGAGCTGGCCTAACTGTCTCAGAACCGTGATTCAAACTCAGAATCCAGATTCCGGGCCCCACATTTGTTTTTTGTGGGTTTCTGTTTTCATTTTTGTTTTCGTTTTGAGACAAGGTCTCAGTATGTGGTACAGGCTCATATTTCATTGTTGTTTTTTGTACAGGCTGGTATTAAACCTGCTATGTAGCCTAAACTGGGCTCAAACTCAATCTTCCTGCCTCAACATCCTGAGTGCTGGGATTACAGGCATGTGCCACCATGCTCCGCTTGCAGCCCACACTCTTAATTAATCACTGTGCTAGATCACTTCTGTTCATTAGTTTGCCACATACTTTTTTCTTTTTCTTTTTTTTCTTTTTTGGTACCGGGAATCCAACTCAGGACCTTGTGCTTGCCAAGTAGGCACTTGTGCCACTGAGCTATATCCCTGGCCCTGGCACATACTTTCAATTAAATATTTTTTCTTTCTTTCTTTGGCACATGCTTTTGAGTCCTCACTGGGTACCACTGGGCACAGATCTTAAGCTATGAACAAGTTGCCTTCAGTCTAACTCCCTGACGATACATGTGTTCTCTGTACCATGGTATTCCTACTTGCCAGCAGAGTGCCTGGCACTGTCAGGCTGACTAGTGGACAGTCCCTCTGGTCACTTTACATGCTTTTCATTCCACTGGGAGGGGAAGAGCCTACAGGTCCTGAGAACCTGTCTCTTCCACTTCCATTAGCACGGCAGTGGTGAGGCTTACTGACTTTTCAGAGACTTATCTGACGCCCTCTGTAGAGTGGGGTGGTGTTCATTTGGAACTGAGGGTACGGAGAGGTCCCCTCCCATCCCTGCCACAGCCCTGAGTAAGTTGCACAAGGCCCAAGGGCTTTGGGAGCCTGGGCGGCTGATTCTCCTTTCTAGGGACTCTACTCTTGAAATGAGGCTGACACTCAGCTCCTGGTAGCCAAGGGCTCATTTCTTTTTCCTCTGTGCAGGTTCAGATGTGACCATCCAGTTGGACACAGCAGAGCTCAGCCTTGTATTCCAGCTACCCTTTGGCTCACATACCAGGATGTTCCTCCAAGAAGTCGCCAGGGCCTGTCCAGGTAGCTAAGACCCCAGGCTCCCTGGGAGGGTTGGCAAGCATGGACCTCTCACTAGTTAACTCACTCCAGCTGACTGTCCATCCTTTGGACTCTCACTACACAGTTTTTGTGCCTTCTTTTTTTTTTTTTTTTTTGCTGATTTCTTGGTTTTGG
>NW_004955452.1:15659886-15677373 GCF_000276665.1 Chinchilla lanigera | reverse complement strand
CTGGACCTGGTATTAACTATGGCAGGGCCCCTTTGCCCTCCTGGTTCTGGGCAGGGCTGCACAAAGCAAAGTCTGTGACCCTGATTCAGAACTCTGACAAGTTGACAGAACTAGCAGCTTTTAGAAGCCCATCTCCCTCTCTCAGCCACCCACAGCTAAGAACCAAGGGAAGTCTGTCATGTGCCCTTGAACTCGGCTGTCCTCCACTGCAGCTGAGAAGATGGTCAGCAAGACATTAATGGTCTCTAGGACAGAATTTGTTTAGATCAGAGATCTGCCTGGCAGGTGAAGAAAGGTTTATGTATAGAGCAGAGGACATGCAAATTCAAGCTGCCAGGTGCCAGGACCTAGGCAGTCACCCAGTACAGTTGGTTTCCTTCCAAGGTAACGTCTCTGTGGGGATGGAGTAGAGCTCGCCTTCTATGATGGTCTGACTATGGTCTGAACCTTAGGGCCTCCCAGCTATTTCACTTGATCTTCCAGGAAGGAGACTGGCTTTGAGGAAAGGGAAGTAGAAACAAGAAGATACAACTATAAGTGCCCAGCTAAGGAGTTTAAAATGTATTCTGTAAGCAGGAGGAATTTTATCTCTAAATCCTAGAGTAAGAAAGATAATTTCTTATATGATTATTGGTAGTAGTTGTAAGAGGGGTAGCAATAATAATGCACACTGAGCATTCCTAATCCCCAAATCCCACATCCAAATGGCTCCAACAATCCAAAACTTTCTGAGCCAATATGATGCAAGTGGAAAATTCCACACTATTAAGCATGCTTTATCTACAAAATTATTTAAAATATTGTATAAGCTGGGCATGGTGGTGCATGTCAATAATCCCAGCACCAAGGAGGCTGAGGCAGGAGGATTGCCTTGAGTTCAAGGGCAAGGTGGGCTACATAGTGAGTTCAAGCCCAACCTGAATTACATAGTAAGACTCTGAAAAAAAAAAGGGCTGGGGATGTAGCTGAGTGTAAAGGCCCTGAGTTTAATCCCAGTACCAAAAAAAGATATGGATAGATAGCTTTGTTAATAAATTATTTAATATATATTTAAAATTTACATGTATCAAATTACCTTCAGTTTATATGTATAAGGAGTGCATGAAACATACATGAATTTCCCATTTAGACTTGGATCCCATTTCTAAGATACTTCACTGTATTATGCTGTCATTCCGAAATCTGAAATCTGAAACTGCTGGTCCCACGCGTTCTGGATAAGGGATTCTCACCCTGGAAAGCAAATAGAGTGAGCTCTTAAACTGCACAGACTCTGGCGTTTGAGTCCATGTCTGAGCCGTGGGATGCTGGGCAAGCCACTTTCCCCCTCTGAACTCTAGTTTTTGTAGTGTTTTGTATATAACGACTATCTCCTCTTTGGGGTTGTGAGAATTAAAAGAAGTAACACATATGAAAGTGCTTACTACACAGGGAGCTCAGAAAGCACTGGTTCCCTTTGTGCAAAAGGAATCACAGCTGACATCACTGGTGATTCGTGATGTGTTAGACATTATCCTAAGGCGTGTTCATACATCTGATCTAATTCTCACTACCACCTTCGACAATGGGAATTGTCAGCTTTCCCATTTTATAGATGTGGACACTGAGACTCAGAAAGAGTAAGAACCTCACTGAGTACGTGGCTAGTGAACTGCAGAGCCAAGTTAGGTAGGATCGGCTATGGTAGTTCTACCAGTCTGACACTTCATGGTTTGCTCTACTGCTTGATTAATCCCTTAGTCTGTACTACCTTCTCTACATCAATGGTTTAGGGAAGTCTTGGTATAGAAGGTGTTTCTTTTCTTTCTTTCTTTCTTTCTTTCTTTCTTTCTTTCTTTCTTTCTTTCTTTCTTTTTTTGAGACAGGGTCTCTCTATGTTGTCCAGGCTGGCCTTGAACTCACTATGTAGCCCAAGCTGGCCTCGAACTCGTGGCAATCCTCTTGCTTTAGCCTCCTGACTGCTGGAATTTCAGGCGTGCGCCACCATGCCTGGATTTCTTTATTGAGGTAGAGTCTCAGTATGTAGTGCAAGCTGACCTTGAATTCATTATGTAGCCCAGGCTGGTCTCAGACTCATGGCGATCCTCCAGCCTCAGCCTCCCAAGTGCTGGGATCACAGGTATGGACCACCATGCCCAGCAGGAGGTGATATTGAAGGTGAGACTAGAAGGAAGAACTAGAGGTTTTTCCCAGGCAGACAGAAAGGAGGAAACGGGCATGGCAGTGGTTAGGAAAAGCAGGCCCTTTGGTGGGACTGAACTTGCAGCAGGAAAGAGGGGAGGTTTTTGCATAAAGAGCTTTTCTTTTCTTTTCTTTCTCTCTTCTTTCTCTCCCTCTCTCTCTTTTTCTCTCTCTCTCTCTTTCTGTGGTAGTGAGGATCAAATCCAAGGCCTTAGCACTGAGCTACATCCCCACCCCATTTTTAATTTTTAATTTTGAGATAGGGTCTTGCTAAATTGCCCAGACTGGGTTCCAACTTGCAATCCTCCTGTCTCAGCCTCCCAGAATGGTGGAATGGCAGGTGTGCATCACCAAATCCAGTCTGATGGCTAGTAGAGTCGTCTTCTTCTTCTTCTTCTTCTTTTTTTTTTTTTTTTTTTTGGTCTTTTTGAGACAGGATCTCGCTGTGCAGTTCAGGCTGAGCTTGAGCTCACTTTGTAGCCCAGGCTGGTCTCAAACTTGCAAGGATCTTCCTTCTTCAGCCTCCTGAGTCCTGGGATTACAGGCGTGCATCACCACACCCGGTGGCTAGTAGAGTCTTGAATAAGTGACAAAGAATTTAGACTTTGCCCTGTGGCTTATAGAGAGCAGTTAAGGAATTTGAAACTGGGGAGTGACCTGGAAAGTTAGAAAAGCTCCTCTGGTAACAGCTATGGGAGGGAAGAGTCCTGAGCAGGAGGAACAAGAGGAGTGGATTATGACAGTTTAGGCATAAGAAACTGACACTTGGCGCAGGGCCAGGGGATGACACTAGGGAAGAGGGGTGAACTGCAGAGGTGGTTAAGCCGTCAGACTGATGAGAATGAAGTGTCATGGAAGCTGTGAGTTGTGTTGTGTTGCTGGCTTTAGTCCAACTAATTCAGAACAGTGTCAAGCATGAAGCTGTGCAACAGGTGAACAGAACTTGGTACTTGGCCATTAAAATGAAGAGGTCAAGGGCAACTTCTCTTTTGTAGGCTTGGGTGTCTGTCTTGCAGTCTTATTACCTGTAGGGTCCATGGCACACCTAGGGAGTTTGAGGGGGCCCTTTAGAGAGGATTGGGGACCTGTATGTATTTGCCTCGTGGAGTAGGTGGTAGGTTTCCTGACTACCATCACAGGAGAAGGATTTGAGGATGCATCAGGGAATTTGCATAAGGAGAGGCATGGAAAGGTTTATCAGGCAGAGTTAGATATAAGGGAAAATAAAATAGACTCCAGCCAAAAGAAATGGAAGGAGCTTACTCTGATAAAGGAGGTTCACACTGGCCTGGGCACAAAAACACAAGATCAACTTTTAAGGATTAGCAGAGGTGGGCCAGGTCCATAGATCATTGTCTCAGTTCTGCCGGCTTCCATAGCTCTGAAGAAATCCTTACTGTTTGAGGGGCACTTCTGGTCTCCCAAGAGATTTTCTGTGTGTGTGTGTGTGTGTGTGTGTGTATGCCTCAGTTTCTGTCTTGTGATTACTTCTCTTGCTCGGAGGTGATCTCATCATGGGGTGGTCTGTAAGAGCCTGCTTTCCATGAAGTCCAATGTGCTTGTAGCTTTAAAGACTTGTAGCCACTGCTGCAGGGTTGTCTGGAACTAGAGGATATGAAAGCTGGCAACTGAGAGTTCCTGAAAGTTCCTTTAGTTACCCTTATCTTAGTGTCCTCAACTTTGAAGGAAGATGAGATAAATTTGGAGCTAATAAACCTTGTAATACCCAACACGCTTGAGTGATTAGCACGGCTACCTGCAGAGCTGAGCAAGGAGTCTGTCCCAAAGTTTTAATATAGGACACAAACAGAGGAGTTTTCTTTTATCCATTTTTACTTCTTTTATCTCACTACAGGCTAGCCTGCAGGGAAACTACTAACTCCACTTCTCTGAACTGTCACAACAGGGATTTCTTCATTTTTCTCATCTACCACATCTCTGCACATCCAACTCGGTTCCATCTGAATCATGCAGTTCTACAAGCTGAGCAGGCAGGACTGCAGAAGGGTTCAAGTGATTGAAGTGATTTGAAGTCAGACAGATTTGAGTCAGAAGCGGAGGTGGCTCCAGAATTGCTAGGAAGGACTGGTGGCAGTCTGCTTAAGGGGAAACCAGAGGACTTGTCTTGAGGAGTCTCTTTATCACCTTCTCATTGCTTGTGTTTTTGTGCCCAGGCCAGGGTCTTCATACTGGGTTACATCCCCAGTGCTTTTTTTACTTGTTATTTTGAGAGAGGCTCTCCCTAAATTGTCCAGACTGGGCTGGAACTTAAAATCTTCCTGCCTCACCTTTCCAGAATGCTGGGATTACAAGCTTGTGCCACCACATCCAGAAAATTAATTCATGGCAGGCATGCTGCTTTGATTTAGAGCCATCTCTTTGGAATGGCTTGCAAGTTACAGATGGAGGTTAAGGTTTTGTTTTCTTTTTTTGAGACAGGGTCTCGCTATGTCGTCCAGGCTGGCCTTGAACTCACTATGTAGCCCAGGCTAGCCTGGAACTCGTGGCAATCCTCCTGCTTCAGCCTCCTGAGTGCTGGGATTACAGCCATGCGCCACGCCACCCTCCCAGGTTGGTTAGGGTAGTTTAAACCCTTGCAACCCACTCTTCAGTATTGTTATCTTTTTGAAGCTTCCAATCTGAGTTTGGGTTTAATCTCTCTGAACTCAGTTGCTCCATACAGAAAATTGGGATAATAGGTCCCTACCTCATAGTTTGTTGTGTGGATGAAGGACGTAATGTACATACATATAAAGCACAGACCTTAGCACTAAGCACTATGCAGTCGGAGGAATAATAGAGCACGTCTGCGTTCGCATCTATTACTACATCTGGGCCTTGGACTTACGCTGTGCTTGGGAAACGGGATTGGAGTTTCTCCAGAGAATCCAATCATAGAGAAACGGCTCTTTAACCCTTTCAAACCCGTGGCTCAGTCTGAGCTCCTTTTTCCTGCCACAGGCTTCGACCCTGCGACACGGGATCCTGAATTCCAGTGGCTGTCCCGATACGAGTGCGTGGAGCTACAACCAGACTCGGGGACGCTTCGCGGTTGGAACTTGTCCCGGGGTACCTGGCCCGGATACACAACAATTGGCGGAGGCAGGTATCCGTCTCGCAAGGGGCTGTGGGGATTGGAGGAGCTCCGTTTAAGGGGGCGGGTCTCATTCTATAGAGGGGCGGGGTGAGGGAACAGGCTGGCTTTCGATTGGCGAAGGTGGCACGCGGGGGCGGGCCCTCTTGGGGGCGGAGCGCGCGGGGAAGGGGACGGGCGGCGGGATGAAGAGCTTGAGGAAGCGGGCAGGGAAATGTCTGCCGCCGCGGGCTCTCGGGAGCGCGTCTTTGCAGGTCCGCCGGGCGGAGGGAAGGGCCTGGGGTCTGGGCCGGGGTCCACGGCGGACCTGGCCTTCGCGTGGGCGGGGCTTGCGGGTTGGCGGTGGACGGAGACCGCAGTCCGGGCCCCGCGGAGGCGGGGAGGCTGGACTGAAGCTCCTGGGGATGTCCTCGGCGCGGCGCGGCGCGGGAGGCCGGTGGGCGCCGGGAACTCGGGGCTCCGCTGGCGGGGGTTTGAGGGAAGCCCGGGTCCCGCTCGCTGTGTCGCCTCGGGCTGCTCGCTGCCCCGCTCAGGGCCTCAGTTTCCCCAGCGAGCTTGCTCTCCAGCCTGACCCTGCGTGTTTGCGCGTTTCTGGGGAGTGTGCCCCCCTGTGACAGCCTCCTTCGGGTGGGGCGCAGTGCCCGTGGGGTAGCTGTGAGTGCACGGGGCTGGTCCAGAGGGCCCGTCTACCCGGGGACTGGAGGCCGGGACGAGGTTACAGGTGAAAGGGACTAGTGTGGTGTCACACAAAAGGCTGATTGTGGAGGAGGAGGTTGTTGTTGAAGATCAGGAGGCTCGGGGCTGAAATTTGGGTCAGTCCCTCACTTTGCGAGGACCTGCGGACCGGCCTTTTATGGTCAGCTCCAGGTTTTTTTTTTTGCAAGCGCTCCTCGGTGTCTTTCCCCCTGGGTATGCCCACGAAGCACCAGTTTCAGCGAGCTTTGGCATAACCCCAGGTACCTGTTTGTACCGCCTTTCGCAGTTACTTGGTAGGGATGAAGAGTCCGACAAGTAGCTGTGTCAACTCCGGGCCCGCACTCCGCTGGCTCCTACAAGGACTGGAAACTATGAGCAGTGTTGCACAAGAGTTTGTAAACCGAGAGGAAACTAGGCAAGGCCTCTTCCTCCGTGCTTCTGCTTCTCCTCCGTTGCAGCCACAAGATGCGATTGAAGCGCCTGATGGTGCTGATAGTTTGCATCTTTCTTGGGCTTATCACAGAGTTCACTTGAGCTGATCTTGAGAGAGCGATTGCTTCAGTTTCCATGACATTCTGGGCTGTGATACGGGGCTAGGGGAGAGTTTATGATCAGGAGCACATCCTCTCCTTGCCCATCACAGGAGGCTACGGGAATCCAGATAGTTGGTGGAGGACAGGCCTATTGGCAGCGCTGAGATGTGGGTTCAGCTTTTTCAGCCAGTGTGTTAGAGCCAGGCTGTTGGTGTGGCCCATTCTGTGAAAAATCAGGCCAGCTCCGCAGCTAGTTATCTGCCCCTGGGTGAGAAATGTGCAGGGATCGCAGAACCTTTCATTTCCACTCACAAAAGAAAAACTAGCCACATACTGGAGAGGGGTTATTGTGGAGGTTTGGTTTTACTTTAAGTTTAAAAGAATCTGTTTTCATCGTAATATCTGCAGTAAGTAGGATTACACTAGTAACTAATTCCCCCGTTATGACTTCTGTGAGTCAGCTCTTGTTTCCAGAGAGGCTCCTGCCCCTAGGAGTTACTCCTTCTACAACAGGCGGAAGAAACCCTTTGGGCCTCCAGTAGATGCTCCACTGGAGGGAAACAGGTAGTGGGTTTGGTTCTTACAGACAAAAGGCCAAAAGACCCACTTCCCAGTAGCCAGCCCCAGGCAGAAGACTGCTTTGAAATGCTGTTTGTGGCCCACAACAGGAGAATTAAAGGGACCCCTTGCTTATAGGGGATGACAGCCTGAAAGAGTCTGATAGTCTATTTTTTTCTTTCTGTTTTTTGTTTTTTTCTTTTTTGAGCCGAGGTCTCAGTATGTAGTTCAGGCTGGGGTTAACTCACTATGGAAGCCAGGCTGGTCCCCAGCTGTTGGTGATTCTCCTGCCTCAGCCTCCTGAGTGCTGGGATTACAGTTGTTCGCCACTATGACTAGCTAATGGTATTCTCTTCACAGAGGTAAAGAGCCTGTGGTCAGGCTAGTGGGAAGGTAGTCAAGGGTGAGCTAAGGGCAAGGGCCCCTTATGGCCTAGGCATGTTGGGGGCAAGGTGAATCTGCTAGAGATCGACCCACTTTTGCTTTGGTAGAGAAAGGAAAGATTTCACTTTAGCAATTCTCTCCAAAATGTTTTTCTTTGATTTGTCTTTGCTGAATTTAGGAGTGTGGGACTGTAGTGGTAAAATGAAGTTAGTTTGCAGTTGGAACCCATATCTTCAAATTCAGATTGGTATTTAGGAGCTAAGTTGTGATGCTGAAGTGAGATGTATGCTTCTGGTTGAGTGGCCACCTGTTTATCTGATTCTCTTAGTGTCTTTAGCTGTTAAGACCTGTATTGGCCTTTAAACTGGTAGCTGCCTTAGGCAGGAGTTTTTCTGCTTCGTAATTTACTTTATTGCTCTTAATTTGCGTAACTTTTTCTTTCTTTGGAAGGAATAGGGTCTGACCTGGGAGAAATACCTCATGATTTCTAGATCTTCTTATCCAGAAAACCTTACTGGGGATCCTGCATAGAGCTCACTACTCAACCCAGTCACTATGTAAAAAGTTCGCTGGGTGAACCTATGGCACACACCTGCAACCCCAGCACTCAGTAGGCTGAGGCAGGAGGATTGCCATGAGTTTGAAGCCAGCCTAGGCTATGTAATGAGTTCAAGGCCAACCTGAACTGCACAGCAAGACCCAGTCTCAAAAAGACCAAAAAAAAAAAAAAAAAAAAGTTCACCTGCATTTCATCTGGGTGCATGCAAAGACCTGGAGCTGCGTTCTGGAGAATTCTGAGGCATACAGTGGAAAGAAGCAACTACTCACAAGTCCCTTGGGAGCTATTCTGGGTCAATTTAACAAAGTGCTAATAGCAAACAAATTTTGGTCTTTTGCAACTTTTTTTTTTCCCCTCCTAAAGTTGATTCAAAGCAAACCATTTTTGTAGTAACTCAAATTTAGAATGGAGTGGGTTATGAGTATTTTTTCCACTGGACCCAGGAAGTAAAGCCTTAAAAACTGCCTGGCCTGTGAGAGGAAATGAATGCTATTTATGTCACAGGGTAACAGAAAGGATAACCTAGATTACCAGAGTAGGAGCTAGAGAGGATGTTAGAAAAATAGCCCCTGGATTCTTTTTCTTTTTCATCTTGCTTTGTGTTTGTTGACAAATAAAATCTATATGCCCGACATATCCTGGATGAAGTGACTTTGGTTTATTTTAGAGGTAGAACTATCACCTATTGTTTCTACCTTTGTAAGTTCTTCAGGTTCCTATGAAAATTAATTTTGAGTCACTTTGTTTCTTTAAACAAAACAGAACTGCTCATTTTTCTTCCTCCTTTTGTTGTTTCCCCTCTCCATTTTCCTTCTTTGTCCCATTTAACCGCATGTTTCTAGTCTCAGAGAACTCTCAAAGGATTTTTTTTCTTGTGAAAACTGTTTGCTTTGGAATTCTACAATGGTTGTCTAGAACTCTTAAGAGGGGCTGGGCTGGGGATTTAGCTCAGTAGCCCAGTGCCTGCCTGGCAAGTGTTAGGTCCTGAGTTCAATTCCTGGTACCCCCCCCCCCCCACAAAAGTGGTGACACATCAACATTCAATTAGAAGTGGAGCTTTTTTTTTTTTTTTTTTTTTTGTCTTTTTGAGACAGGGTCTTGATATGCAGTTCAGGCTGGCCTTGAGTTCACTTTGTAGCCTAGGCTGGTCTCAAACTCACAACGATCCTCCTGCCTCAGCCTCCCGAGTGCTGGGATTACAGGCGGGCACCACCACGCCTGGCTAGAAGTGGAGCTTTGCATGGGAACATCCTCGGGGACAGATTCAGGAAGAGGAAGGCATCAGTGTTTATTAGAGGAAAGACAGTGTTGGGGCATAGAACCTGATTTACATGTGCTGTTTTTGTTGCTTAAAATACATTGTGACAAAAGCCCAAAAACAAAAAAGAAATACTGTAACAGTTTTTTTTTTTTTTTTTGTAACAAGCTTTTAAGCTTTAATAATGATCCATCTATGAACTGAGCTGTAAGTATGGGTGAGAAAACTTCCATGGGAATTTTTTTTTTTTTTGAGACAGGTTCTGACTGGGTTTAAACTCACTGTGTATCCCAGGCTGGCCTCAAACTCACGGCGATCCTCCTGTCTCAGCCTCCTGAGTGCTGGGATTACAGGCATGCGCCACCATGCCCGGCTTTCACTGGGATATTGTTGGTGAGGATGTGAATAAAATGTATGTCTTAAGTGACCTGGATATTTTTCTTTTTCTTTTCACTAACGTTCTTTGGCATATTAGACTTGTCTCTTGAATGTCCTCTACATTTTAAAAATGGGAGTAAAAGTTTGCCTCCTGGAGGGGCACAGAGGATTTAGGAATGCTAAACTAGCTCAGAGTGCTTTTGCTTGGGAAACAGAGATACAGTCCATGCCACCCACAGAGTGTAGAAGCCAGCTACCTTCTTTAGTACCTATCTTAGGGTGGTTTCTTTTCAAAAATGGTACTTACACCTTTCCTCACTTGCATTTTTTCCCCTGTGTGTAGTCCCTAAAATCCTTGGTCATCCTGACTTATCCTTTTGCTCTTTTGTCCAATAAGCAACTGTTGTTCATTTTTTTCTGCAGTGCCAATCCTATCTGCCCACTTCCCACAATATTCACAGTTCATGCAGTATGCTCTTTCTTACGTGCTGCGGATTGACCTAGGGATTGTACTGAGCTACACCCTCAGCCACTTTTCTCTTTAAATTTTCAGACAGTCTTGTTAGGACACTGGGTTGCCTAGGATGGGCTTGAACCTGTGATCCTCCTGGAAACTAGAGGCATGTGTCACACCTGACACACCCACTGTTTTGTATGTGAACTTGAGTGTTATACCACCTCTGTCGCTTACAGTATAAAGTTTAAATTCCTTAGTGTGGCATTTAAGTCCTTCACAGCCTGGCCTCAGCTTGCTTCTCTAGTCTTATCCACCACAATCACCATTTCCTCTTTCTTCAAATTTGACTGCTTATATTTCTGGATAAAAGTCTTGTATTTTTTCACCTCCTTGTTGACTTCAAATTTAGCTGCATTTTTGTAAGTCTGAACTTGCTGCTAATGGCATTTTGCATCCCCCTCGCCTTCCCAAATGTTAGTGTAATGTCTTGAACATCCTTAGGTGCTTTTAAAGTGTCTGTCTGCCGCACCTGCCTGGCAAGCGTGAGGTCCTGGCACCTCCCCCCAGAAAGAGTCTATCTTTGATTGAAGTGTAGAGACTCACACAGTTTGTAGCCTGAACAACTCCTGCCTCTTCCTCTTTTACCCTCTTCATCCCCTTCCCCCAGCCTTCCTGGTTTGTGCTTGCCCACTTCTCTTTCAGCCTTGTCACCGCACCACAGACAGGGCACAGAAGGCCCACTGAGGGAGAGCCTGGAGGAAAACGTAATCTTTCCAGCAGCCCAGCACTGCTGACCCATTGCTGTAAAGTAGCCACACCATAGTCTTCCTCTTTGAAAGCTAGTCAGTTAGTCCTTGGTAACCTAAGTCGAATTTGTGTAAGGTGAACATTGGATTTTGAGTCCAGGACCCATAAGTTTTTAGTCTGCAGGGATGTCTGTGTCTTTAGAGATATCTTTGCCCGTTTCAAATGTTTTTCTTTTTTCTTTCTTTTTTTTTTTTTTAAATCTTTTTGAGATAAGGTTTCACTATCCAGTTCAGGCTGGACTTGAAATAACTTTGTAGCCCAGGCTGGTCTTGAACTCACAGTAACCCTCCTGCCTCAGCCTCCTGAGTGCTAGGATTACAGGTGTCAAATGTTAAAATCTGTGTACTTTCTGAAAAGGCATGAGACACCAGGAATAGTGGCATATGCCTGTAATCCCAGCATTTAGGCTGAGGCAGAAGGATTGCTGTGTGTTTGAGGCCAGCCTGGACCAAATAGTGAGGCCCTGACTTAAAACAAAACAAACAAAACAAAACAAAACAAAACAAAATACCATAAGATTCTACATTTACGGTGGGTGTAGTGGTGCCTGCTTGTAATCCCACCCTGATAGGGAGAGGGCAGGAGGCAAGAGGATTGGCATGAGTTCAAGGGCAGCCTGAACTACACAAGAAAACTGTCTCAAAAAAGAAAAAAAATACTATGTTACAAAAATGAAAGAAAACTAAGCATAGTTATTTGACTGTAAAGAAAATAGCAATGCCAGGCGTGGTGGTGCACGCCTGTAATCCCAGCATTTGGGAGGCTGAGGCAGGAGGATCGTTGCGAGTTCGAGACCAGCAAAGTGAGCTCAGGCCAGCCTGAACTGCATAACAAGACCCTGTCTCAAAAGGACAGACAAAAAAAAGAGGAAATAATAGTAAAGCCAGCTGTGGTAGTGCACACCAACAATTCCAACACTTGGGAGACTGAGGCAGGATGATGTTGAGTTTGAGCCCATCTTGGGCCGTTCTGCCACCCTGTCTCAAAAAATGTAAAAGGGCTGGAGGTGTAGCTCAGTGAGAAGGCGTGGGGTTCCATCCCCAGTGTGGCAAAGAACAAGCAACAAAAGCAGAGTGGTGGAGGTGCGTGCTTGTAATTCTAGCACTTGGAGGTTAAGGCAGGAGGGCTCAAGTTCTAGCCCAGCTAGGGCAATTTGATGACTGAGACTCTGTCTCAAAAAAAAAAAAAAAAAGTTGGGGCTGTAGCTCAGTGAGCAGGTTGTGGGTGGGTTCAATCCCCAGTACCACAAAAGAGAGAAGAAATAAAGAAGAAAGAAAAATGGAAAAAGGGATAACAACTATTTCAAGTGGTGGCCAGACTGAAGTGTAAAACTGGATTCTTTCCATTCTTTCTAATGCCAGGTCCCTGTGTTATGAACCTCACTCAAGAGCTCCCTACCTTGTATAGTATGTGGTATGCAAACACTTGGGAAGCTATAAGAGTAAAATAAAATTTTAAAAAAGTAAAATCCAAACTACAAATGACAGTCAAAGTCTGATAGTTTCTGAATTTATCACTTATCACTAGTATTATCATCATTACCAGTTGTAATTTATGAACCATTTACTTTGGGTCTGTGCCATGAAAGTTCTAGAAGAGAATCATTATTTTTCATTTGGGAAAGCAGAGACTCAGAGAAGGTAGGTAACAGGCCTAGGACCACTCACCTGGTCAGTGACAGAGTTGAGACTGGAACTCAGGTCATCTGTTCAAATCTCATACTTGAGCTCTAATCCCTACATTCCAACTTTGTATCTCCAAATGCTTCAAAACTCACTTTTACTTATTTATCTTGTTACTTTTGTCTGAGCATACTATAATGTCTTTGTGCTTTTGAAGTTATTTCCTCTGCCAGGAATGCTTTCTGTGTTCTTTGTTTTTCTGACAGGTGATTTGGTTGAAAGTATAGATTCTCCATTCGGATTCCCTGGGTTTGACTTCCAGCTGTCATTTACTACTTACTGTGTGCTCAAGGGCAAGTTGCTTGAACTTGTTTGTGTTTATTACCTGGTCTGTAATAGCACTTATCTCATAGAATAGTTGTAAGAAGAAATGTAAAATGATGAAAACAGTATTCCATATAGGTAGATCTAAGCATTTACTATTTATATTATTTATGATAATGTGTCTATTATTGTCATTTTTTTGTTTTTGTTTTTGGTTCTGGGAATTGAACTCAAGATCTTGCGCTTGCCAGTCACACTCTGTGCTTCTGAACTATATCCCTAGCCCCTGACTTAGATTCTGAATAGTTGAACTTGGTTTGTTCCTAGCCTATGAGTAGTTGGATGTGGCTCTATTTATCTAAGTGAGTGTATCTCTTACTGATACGTGTTGTCCTGCCTTGGGTGGAAAGAATCTATGGGACAGCTCCCTGGTGGTATGCCCCTAGTGTGGTAGGTGTTGGGCCAACCCTTTTGATCCTACCAGTCTGAACTGTCAGGTCTTTTTGGAGCACATACTTTATAATGTTTTGCTTATGTGATTTTGCAACAACTTCTAGTGCGCTGGAAATGGAATGCAGAGGCCAGTGCCTGAGAAAATAGGACGGGACACCTCCTTCTAGACCTGCTGTGTAGGTGCTCAGGATACCGAGCAGGAACAGTAATACACCCACACATTCTGTGGAGACTGTGGCGGTACTTTTGTGCTTTGTAATCTATTTCACTTAAAAGAATGGTCTCTTTTTTTTTTTTTTGGATTTTTTTCCGGTACCGGGAATCGAACTCATGATGTCGCCCTTGCCAGGCAAGTGCTGTACCACTGAGCTAAATCCCCAGCCCCTGTGCTTTGTAATCTAAACAGATTCAGTCCTCATATTCACATAGTACTTATCACTCAGAGTTTCCAATGTGATGGAATGTTGTGCTTGTGCTTGCAAAAGGGGAAGTTGTAGTGCATTGGAGTCAAGCAGGCCTGACTTTTAATGTCAGCTAGGCTATTTACTAATTCTGTGTCCTTGGGTACGTCTGCTGTCCACTGTAGGCCTCAATATCCTTATTTGTGAAATGAAGCCAAAAATCAGGAACAGTGCACATGGCATTTGCTGCAGTACCTACCTATGAGAGCTACTCCGTAAATGGTAGGCATTATTATCAAAACAGTTGGAGATTAGGAGTGATGGAGAAGAGGGAGAAAAAACAATTTCTGGTGTCTGCTGCATAGCAGGTATTGTGTGAGGCTCTTGTCCCATATAGATTGCGTTTGTTTATCCTCTTGGCTTCTTTGTAAGGGTGGTAGTATTTACCCCATTTTACAAATGAGGAAACAAATTAAGTCATTTGTGTGAGGTTTCATAAGAGGTAATAGAGCCAGTGAAATAGCCAGCTGTGTTTTATTCCAGAGCCCAAGGCCTTTTCCAGGACACTCTTGAGTTTATGAGACACCTTTAAAGTGCCAAACAAGATACACGGACAAGAAGGCCTTCCGATTTCAGAAAACTCTCCTGGCTACTGGTGTGGTTCAATAGGGCTTCACAAAAGAGAGCTTGGAGTTGGGGCTAGAGTTTGAAGGAAAGGTGTACAGAGATATACAGAAAGTAGGAGGGACTTTATATGAAGGCAGGAGTTAGGGTGGCATGTGGGGGGAACCTGTCTTTTTAGATTGGGCTGTCTGGGTGGTAAATAATGAGAGGGTAAAGCTGATGTGTGAAGGACTGACTATGCCAGCTGAACCAGTTTGGACCTTAATCTGTAGGCAGTGATGTAACGCTGAAGGTTTAGAGCAGAGAGAGATGAAATCAGAGTTTAATGTGCCCAGGTCCAGAGTCTGTGTTGGGTGTGGAGAAGTGGAAGGATCTCTTTGTGGGGAGACCATCTGAGGCAGCAAATAAGGAAGTTCCAGCCTGGAGTACGAAGCCATGAGGTTGAGGCTAGTTCTGTGTGGGGGCCCCAGAAGAGGGGTGAGTGGATGACAGGATTGCAGACCTGGCAAACTACATCCAAGCCATAGCAGAACGTATGTGTCTGTAGAAATATGTGTGTATCTTTATACATGTAGTATACATATGCACACAGGTGTATATGCTGGACCTTTCTTATGCATGTAGATATATCAGCTGTGCTCATGACTTCTGCCTTATTGGCAGTTCTGAACTTCTGACAGCGCAGAAGGCCGAAAAGTTTTTTGCCAGGCGTGCGTACCTGAATCCCTGTACTTAGGAAGGCTGAGGCAGGAGGAATATAGGTTCAAATTCCACATGGACACCTAGTGAGGCTCTGCCTCAACATAAAAACAAAACAAAACAAAACAACGAGTTGGGACTGTAGCTCAGTGGTAGAACACTCCTGGGTTTCATACCTCAGTACTGCCAAAAAGAGGGGATGTTGGGGGCATAAGTTTGGCTCAAGTAAAAGGCTTTTACTATTATGAGACTATTTATGGGTTTTATTTATCCCACTAAGTGTTGCTATAGGCAATATAAGTTTTACTGTGTCTCAGGCTCTGCTGGGGTTATTACAGTATATGATACAGACTGTTTATCTTTGTTATTACAGAATTCAGTATATGATACAGACTGTTTATCTTTTTACCCCTAAATTCTGAATTCCAAAATACATTTGACTCAAAGGCTTTCAGATAAAGGGTTGTGGATTTGTATATTAGGCTGCAATGCCTAGGCTTGGATGGAATGAAACTCTGGAGTCAACAGTGTCTACTTAGTAAAACTTGTGAGCCGGGGCTTTAAGATGTGCAGAGGAAAGCACAGAAGTTACAAGGCAAATAGACTGTGTCTGCACCTTCTCACATTCAGATTAAGCTGCGGGTGTTACTGTGACTGACCTGCTTGGTAGGTTCTCACTGGGAAGTGGCTTCGCCTGTAGGAATATAGGTGGTCATCTCGAATGTCCCTAGATATCGTCACTGAGAAATGACCTGAATGTGAGAAGAAATGTGAGGCTATTTGTTCCCTATGCATTTAACTGCCTACTATGTGCACCTAGTGTGGAATGCCAGGGGCTACAGAAAAATGTTAGCCCTTGCTCCCAAGAAACTTGTCTGGCTAAAGAGGTCAGATAAAAACATGGAGCCCAGTTATGAGTCCATTGTGATGAGTACCTGAGTAGAAGTAAGCACTGTGTATGTGAGAATATAAGGAGAAGGCCAGAGATGGTCTTTTTTTTTTCTTCCGGTACCAGGAATTGAACTCACGACCTTGTACTTGCGAGGCAGGCGCTGTGCCACTGAGCTAAATCCCCAGCCCCTTAGACGTGGCCTTTTGAAGGTGATACCTGATACGAGTCTTCGGAAGGGTGAGTTTGTAGTTCATCGTGTGATGCTGGAATCGGAGAGAGGTTAATACATACCCAGAACCAAGGTGAGAGGAAAGGCAACATGTGCAAAGATAAGCAGTTTGGTGTGAGTGCGTTGGAGGGTGAGAGAGGGTAGGCTGGAGTGGGAGTGTGAAGCAGGCCTGGAGGAGCGTCTGGGGCTGTTGATGCCTCATAGTAATACTCAGAGATTTGGGATTTACTCCAAAAGTAATGAAAGGTACTGAGGGATTTTGCACATTGCACTGAACTGCTTAGACCCGTGCTTTCTTCTAGGTATTGGCAAAATGGGTAGGAGGAGGTAAAGATGGAGACTGGGGACTCTCCATGAACTGGGCTGTGCAGAGATGTTCAGGGATGAACGGAGGCATGGCGGTCAGGATAGAGAACAGGATCAGATACAGAAGTATTTAAGAGAGAGACTCACAGACTTGGTAATTGAATGTGAGAAGAAAGAAAAAGCCCAGGAGTCGCTTTCCTGGGTGAGCCAGGATTGGAGGTGTGAAGTTGAAAGGGCAGGTGGGAGTGCAGAAGAGGAGAAGGAAGAGCATGGAAGCTGTGGCCAGAGGGGGATAAGTGGCTGTGCAGTGGTACATTCACAGGGTAAAGAGCTGCGGGCAGGTTCTGGAGAGAAGAGGTTCTGAGAGGGCTGTCTTGTGCTGGAAAGCCCCTACATCAGGCCTTAAAGTTTCCTTCCGTAGACTCTGAATGAAGGTGTTCCAGTCCTTGCTGGACCAGGTCCAGGGAGCAATTCCACGCGAGTGCAAATTGGCAAGCTGTAGGCCTGTAAGGCAGCTTTCCTACCAGTACGCTCCCCACCCGTGAATGGGAGCTGAATCCTCCGGGCCCAACGTGTTGTCCCCAAGAGACGTCCCTGTGGTCAGACAGGAGGTAGCCAAAGAAAGAGAATCCCAAGGGAGTGTTTAGAAATCACTGACATGCAGAAACAGTACTTACTCCTAAGTCCTTACTTTGAAGAGTGTAGGTGCCTTTGCACGTTATCAGCCCCCTTGAAGGCCAGGCGTGGTGGCACACGTGTGTAATTCTCACACTTGGGAGGCTGAGGCAGGAGGATCACTGGGATTTTTAAGGCCAGCCTGGGTTACAAAGTGAGTTCTAGGCCAGCATGAACTGCATAGTGAAACCCTGTCTCAAAATGACCAAAAAACAAAGCAAAAACCAAAACAAAACTTTAAAGATGATGAAATGAAGACCCAATGGGTAGAAGTGACTTATCAAGTCACACAGGAAGATTGTGGTATAAGAGGACTTAAGTTTCCTTCCTTCTTCTTCTTTTTTTTTTTTTTTTTTT
>NW_004955452.1:15620825-15659298 GCF_000276665.1 Chinchilla lanigera | reverse complement strand
CTTTCCTTTTAATGAGGTCCTGTCTTTACAAACCTGGGTTTTTGGTGACTGCTGTGATTAAAGGTTGAGTATCCCGTAATTAAAATGGTTAGGACCAGAAGTGTTTCAGGCTGGATTTTTTTAGACTTTTCCAATATTTACATATGTATAATGAGCCAGCTCAGGGATGGAACCCAAGTCTAAGCACAAAGTTCATTTATCTTTCAAAGCCAGGTCTGGTGGCCCATGTCTATAATCCCAGCACTTGGGAGGCTGAAGCAGAACCTTGATTTCAAGGCCAGCTTGGAAAATTTAGCAAGACCCTGTTTCAAAATACCAGAAAAAGAATTCATTTTTGTTTCATATATCTCTAAAAATACATTGCCTAAAAGTAATTTCATAGATATTTCTTTTTTTTTTTTTCCGGTACGGGGAATCGAACTCATGACTGCGTGCTTGCCAGGCAGGCATTGTGCCGATGAGCTAAATCCCCAGCCCCTCATAGAGTATTTCTAAATTTGTGCATGAAACAAAGTTATATGGTGTGGAATTACCTACTTGTGGCATCATGTTGGTGTTCAAAAAGTTTGGAGCATTTTGGATTCGATATGCTCCACCCATATCTACCCATATTGTGCATAAATCATGTGGAACATTGTGTGTGGTGTCCAGCATGATTCCAAGGTTTGAGTTGTGTAGCACAACAGGTACACAGTAGGGAATAGTTGTGATCAAGATGAAATGGAAGCCAGACCTGGTTGTGCACACCTGTAATCCCTGTAATTGGGAGGGGAGGCTGAGGCAGGAGGATCATCACAAGTTCAAGGCTAGCCTGGGATACACAGTGAGTTGAAGGCTGCCCTGCACTGTGTAGTGAGAGCCTGCTTTAAAAAAAAAGAAAAAAGAGGTTAGGCGTGGTGGCACATGCCTGTAATCCCAGCACTTAGGAGGCTGAGGCAGGAGGATTGTTGTGAGTTCAAGACCAGCCTGGGCTACAGAGTGAGCTCAAGGCCAGCCTGAACTGCATAGAGAAACCCTGTCTCAAAAAGACAAAAAAAAAAAAAAGGAAAAGAAAAAATGATAGATTTTCTACTTACTGTGTATTTTTTTTCAAACTGCTAAGTTATTAGGATTTCAGTATTATTAATTTATGTGGGCCTAACAATTTAGGACTCAAAAGTTAGATACTACTTTGGTCTAGAGGTACCTTAAAAATACAGAGACGGGAGGGTGCTGTGACTTGAGAAGGTGTGGGAGCCTCTGCAGTAAGGGCGATGTGCTGTGGTAGGCCACACACAGTGAGCTTTGTGCTTCTGCACAGAGGCCTGGATGCAGTGAAGGAGTGATGAGTGTGGGGATCTGGAGGAAGCACATTGCAGACAGGGAGCAGCAGGAAGAGTACGGCCTGCAGTGAGCATGAGCTTGAATGCCCCACAAGGTCAAAGCTGAGGCCCCAGAGGTCTTAGAGGCCCAGTTAGGCCAAGGCTTCTAAACCTTCAAGGGTTGGATTTTATTGTCAGTGTGAGGGGAAGCTATCTGAAGTTACTTCATCCAGTGACTAATACAACTTTCATCAAAGTTTATTCTGACTGCTAAATGGAAGACTAACTGTAGGGTGTGCAAAGAAGCGCAAAGGAGAGGAAGCTGCTGTTCTAGGCTTGGTGAGAACCTCTGGCTGTATTTTTGAGCCTTACCTGAATTGCCGAGGAGTTAGATGCGGGTGTGAGTGGGGAGAGAGAAGAATCTGAGCTGGGTGTGGTGGCACACGCCTGTAATCCCAGCACTTGGGAAGCTGATGCAGGAGGATGGCCACAAGTTCAAGCCCCGCCTAAACTACACAGTGAGATCCTGTCTCAGAAAAAAAAAGAAAAAGAAAAAAAGAACCTGGAGTGGTAATTGAAAACAAAATGTGCCGGTGAGCATATCACAAAAAATGAACAAGGGACAAAGGACAACAGATAGATCAGAATATATTGTTGACTTTCATGGGTTTACAGCCTCCATCGCTAAATAAAATACAGAAACAAGTAGAGCTTTTATTTTGTTTTTGTTTTTGCTTCTCCACTGAATAGAAATAAGGATTCTCAATCTGTTAATTTATTAGGTAGTTATGTTTCATGTGCTTCCCAACAGGCCTATTAAACTTAAAGAGCACGTCTGTATGCTACAACTTGATGCCATCTTTTTTTTCTAGCTGTTTTGGCATTTTTCTTTTACTGTGTTTCAGTTCCTGCATGTAGATTTAAATTACAAGACAAAATGTATAAAGTCAACATTTCACATGGAAATGCTACCGAGTCTTCACTAGCTTCAGATAGCTGACCTTTGCTGATGCTGCAGTAAAGTGTTGTAATTACAAGAGTGAGGCTGGGTGGTGCACGCCTGGGGTCCCAGCAGTATGGGAGGTTGAGGCACAGGCATAACAAGTTTGAGCCCAGCCTGGGCAACACAGCGAGGTGCAGCTCAGTGGTAGGCTGCTTGCCCTGTGCGCTGAATTCGATCTCTAGCACGGGGGAGGGAGGAGCACATGTAGCACAGTGCTCCCTGGGCAACTGGGCAGTTTAGCAAGACCCTGTTATAAAGATCTTTTTTTAAAAAAAGCATAGTGTAGGTCAGTGTTAAGGCCCTGGGTTCTATCCCCAGTACTGAAAAATTAAAAAAGAAAGAAAAGGAAAAAGAAAAAGAAAAGCCCCCTCAACTTGGATTTGTGCTGTGTTTTTCTCATTAGACTGTTGGAGGGGAGACCACAAAGATGAAGTATTGTGCTTGTAACACCACATCAAAGATACACGTTATTTTACTTTTGTGAGAGCAGAGTCTTGCTGTGTTGCCTTGGCTGGCCTCACACGTTTGAGCCCCCACCCTAGCATCCCAAGCAGCTGGGATTGCAGACATGCAGCACCATGCTTGGCCATCAAGAGTATACTTATCAACATGACTTATCACTTTTGATGTGAACCTTGACCACTTGGCCGAGGACGTGTTTGTCAGATTTCTCCACTGTAAAGTTTTTTTTTTCTTCCTTCCATGCTGTTTTCTTTGGAAGGAAGTCATATGTGCAACCCCTCACTTCAGGAGTGGGGAGTTGTATTCTACCTCCTTGAAGGTAGAACTACCTAGGTAAATTATTTGGTATTCTTCCAGGAAGATGTATCTCTTCTTTCCCATTTATTTTTTATTCAGCTATTTATTTATATCAGCATGAACTGGTAGATATTTATTTTATACACTGAGTTATAAACCAGAGTATAACTATGGTATTTACTTTGTTGCTCACATTGTTCCGCCTTTGGTATTGAATGTTCTTTCAGTTGGCCCCTGTGTTCCTTTGACATAGCCCCATCATTGTGGCTGTTTTGTTTCTTTGACTACTTTGTTATTTGCTGGTACTGTAAGATTCAGGCTCATTTTGTTTTTTGTTTTTTGTCTCTCCCCCCACCCCCGCCACTGCCCCCTGTACTGGGAATTGAACTCATGACCTTGGGCTTACCAGGCAGGCGCTGTGCCACTGAGCTAAATCCCTAGCGCCTCAGGCTCGTTTTGTATATTTCCTGTTTCAGTCTAAAATAACCATAGTTTCCAGGAGTCATTGGTTCCTTTTATTGGAGAACGATACTAAAAACTAAGATCTAAGCTGGATGTGGTAGTTCATGCCTCTGGGAGGCTGAGGCAGCAGGAGTATAAGTGATGTAGTGAGACTGTCTCAAAATTAAAAATGAAAATTTAGAAAGGCCGATGACATAGCTCAGTGTGAAGGCTCCGGAGTCAATCCCCAGTACCAGGGCAAGGGGAAGGGTACATTAGGACCAGGGGCTGCTGCCCATGTGGTGTCAGTGTATAGTCAGTTTCTGTGTGGGGTGACAGGTCCCAAGAACAAGGACCCCGTGGATGAAAAGAAAAATGAGAGAGAAAGCTATGGGATCAGGGGACTGAAGCCTTGATTACCATCCCCCTTAGCCAGCCTATTGGGATACAAACAAAAAGCAGCAACAGGGCAAATGGGAGGAATAATTAACAGGATTGGCAAGGACAGTACAACTCAATTATCGCAGGAATGGGACTTGACTTAGCCATCGTGTTATCATTCCTTCGGGCATATCTCAGCAAGGCATCTCGTGCTGTCCCAGTGGCTTTCCACAGGGACACAGGTCCTGCTGTCATTTCCTTTTACACTAATGCTTTTGCTAGACTGCCTCCAGAATCAATCATATGGCTTGGTGAGGCCTGAAGTCCTGCATAGGTAATACATTGAAAGAATGTCCTTCTCCCCAAAGTGGGAGGCTGAGATGGGAGAATCCCTTGAGCTGAGGAGTTAGGGGCCAGCTTGGGCAACACCTTGAGACTCCCTCTCTTAAAAAAAAAAAAAAAATACATATATATGTATATATGCATTAAGGTTTGTTCTTTGTGCCGAGAAGTCCTTTGGGGTTTGAAATATAGTGTCACATATCTGCTGTTACAGTTTCACTGCCCTAAAAAATCAGTCCCCTGTCTTTCATGGGTTTGTTTCATCCCCACCTGCGGAACCCTTGACAACCACTGTTCTGTTTACCATCTCTACAGTTTCATCTTACCCAGTGTGTTCTATAATTGGAGTCATATAATTTACATCCTTTTCTCATTGACTTCTTTCACTTAGAAGTATGCATTTAAGATCATTCTTGCCTTTTTGGGGCTTGATAACTCATTTTATAGTTGCCGAATAATATTTTTAATATTTACATATTTTAGTAGTTTGTTTATCTATTTACCTATTGAAAGACATCTTAGACTTCTGATTTTTGGCAATTGTAAATAAAGTTGCTATAGACATTTTTTTTCTTACTTATTTGAGACAGGGTCTCGCTGTACAGTTCAGGCTGGCCTTGAACACATTATGTAGTCTTGTACCCAGGCTGTCCTAAAACTCACATTGATTGTAGCCCAGGCTGTCCTCAAATTCACATTGATCCTCCTGCCTCAGCCTCCTGAGTGCTGGGATTATAGGTGTGCACCACCACACTAGGCATCTATAAACATTTGTGTGCAGGGCTTTTTTCCACTTTTCCTTTCCTTTTTTTTAGGACTGGGGATTAAACCCAGGGTTTTGTGCTCGCTTCAGCAGCACATATAGTAAACTCAGAGTCTTGCATATATTAGATAAACATTGTGCCACTAAACTGTGTCCCCTACCTTTTATTTATTTATTTATTTATCGTTTTGTTTTTCTCTGGTACCGGGAATCGAACTCAAGACCTTGCGCTTGCCAGGCAGGTGCTGTGCCGCTGAGCTAAATCCCCAGCTCCTTATTTTGTTTTTTTGAGACAGTGTCTCACTATGTAATTCAAATTGGCCTCAAATTTGAGGTAGTCCTCCTGCCTCAGTCTCCCAACTGCTGAGATTACAGACGTGTGCCACCATGCCTGGCTAAGACTTTAATTTTGAAAGAAACTGCCAGACTGTCTTCCAAAGTAGTATACTATTTTCTGTCTTATTATGATAAAAAGTTACTGTTGTTCTCTATCCTTACAGCAACCAGTATCATTAGTTTTTAAAATTTCAGTCATTCTAGAAGATGTCTCAGGATCCCATTCACTAGTTTAAATACCTTAGTTCTCTAAGCCTTATAGCTTATAATAAAGTAAGAGAATGGAATATAGTTGAATTTGGTTCAGAAAGTCTTTTTTTAAAAAATTGAAACAGAGTCTCACTGTGCAACTCAAGCTAGCCTTACACTGGTGGCGATCCTCTTGCCTCAGCCTTCTGAGTGTTGGGATTATGGGTGTATATCCAGCAAAAAAGTACTAATTAAGTAACCACGGGATAGTAAAACTTTCAAAAATCTATTGTAACCATGTGTGATGATGCATCTCTGCAATCCCAGCACTCAGGAGACTGAGGGAGGAAGATACTAAATTTGAGGCCACACTGGGCTGCATAGTAGTTTGAGACCAGCTTGAGCTACGTAGGGAGAGCCTGTCTTAAAAGAACTGAAAAACAACAAAAGAACCCAGAGAAAAACCTATTCTAGTTTTCCCTTTCTTATGTTTGTTGTATGCTGAATGGGAATTCAGCAATGACGATGGGAAGATTACCTTAGATATTCCAAAAGAATGCTACAGGCTTGAACTTGGATATTAATATGACTCACAGGTGATTTAGGTCTTTTTCATCTTTTCTCTTGAGTTGTTGAGGATTGCAGCACTTATAATGTGCTAGGTAGTGTGCTCATGGATAAGTCAGATGTGGTCTCCTCCTTAGTAAGCTTGGTCTACCTAGGGAGGAAAAAATCGAATACGTAGCAGTTGAGGCCAGCCTGGGTGAAGTACAGGGAGCTATTAGAACACTAAAATCAGGAGCTGGCCGTGGTGGCACACACCTGTATATGAATTTGGCTTTTTTCAGCTCATGGGCTAAGAATGGTTTTCATTCTTTCTTTCCCTTCTGTCCCTCCCTCCTTTCTTTCCTTACTTTTAAAACAGAGTCTGGCTGTGCTGCCAGGCTGGCCCTGAACTTCCAGTAGCTGAGACTGTATAGATGTGTGCTACAGTGCCTGGCAGGCCACATTTAAAAATGTTTGAAAAGACTAAAATGTATGATGTGTGAAAATTATATAATATTCAGATCTCAGGATCCATAAATAAAATTTCATTTGCATTATCATGGCAGAGTTGAGAAGCTGGGACCAAGATCATATATGGCTTGCAAAACCTAGGACATTGATGGCAAACCTTTTAGAGCTTTCAATGATACAAATACCTGCTGCCACCCCTGGCCTAGGATATTCATTCTGGCCATTTATAGGAAAAGTTTGGTGACCCACAGAATGAGTAGGAATTAGCTGGCTAAAGTGTCTCAGGCACAGCGGGGAAGAGGGAGCTAGTTTTTGTAGGGTCTTTGCCTGGCTCTAGAAACTGTGCTAGCAGTAAGGACTGGCAAGGTGGTAGGGTCCAGACTGAGGAGAACCTTGGCAACTACATGGAGGGACTTGGGTTTAGTGAGTGGGGAATCTTTAAAAGGTTTAAAGTGCTGGGCGTGGTGACACATGCCTGTAATCCCAGCACTCGGGAGGCTGAGGCAGGAGGATCATTGTGAGTTTGAGACCAGCCTGGGCTACAAAGTGAACTCAAGGCCAACCTGAACTGCATAGCCAGACCCTGTCTCAAAAAGACAAAAATAAATAAATAAATAAATAAATAAGTCAATTAAAAAAAAAAAAGGTTTAAAGTGATGTGATCAGATAAAATTAAAAAAAAAAAAAAATCCCAGCCATGGTAAGGAGTTTGGGTCGGAACATATGGAGGGTGAGAAAAGAAGCTGAGACTGGCTAAGGCTGTCGTAGCCATTCAGGGGAGATGTTGGTAGCCTAGGTTAGCACAGTGATATTGGGAATGGGAATATATTGATTCGAAAGGCATTTACAAAGCAAAATTGAAAGACCTTTGCATCTTAGTCCATTTAGCCTGCCTTAATAGAGTACCAGGGTTAGTTTATAAGCAATAGACTTGCTTCTCACTGTTCTGGAGGCCGGGAAGTCCAAGGTCAAGGTGCTAGTAGATTCAGTGTCTCCTGTTTACCTAGGGCTGTTTTTCCTATGTGTCCTCACACAGCTACTCTGTCTCCTCTTTATAAGGGCACTAATCTCATTCTGGAGGGATCCTCTCATCACCTAAGTGTTCCCCAAAGGTTTCATCTACTGTCAGCATGGGGCTGGTGGTTTAGGATTTCAGCATATGAATGGAAGGGCATAAAGCCCATAGGGTTTGGTGATTGGCAGCATTGAAGTGTAACTATTTTCATGTTTCAAATGATTGTTTTATTTTTCAGCAGTTTTTTTGTTCTAGTTTATGGATACATGTTGAGAAATCCATGTTTAGTAATAATCTTCAGAGCAGAATTCTTTGGCAGTGTTTCATGCCTCCTGGGCGCCTTCCCATAACTCATATATTGATGTCATGTCTCTCTGTGGCTTCTTCATGTTGTCCCCTGTTGACAAGAAGTTTGGCTTTTTAAGGAGCAAAGAAGCTTTTGGCAGATTAATTTTCTTTTTTAGGTTTATCTTGGATTAACAAATTTCCCAAAATATTTCTTTGTTGATCATCCTTGGGTTCTTTGGTTTTCAAGCAATTTGTTGACAATGACAAGCACTTCTTATTCCCAAAGCACTTAGACCCTTTCCAGTTTTAGATCTCTGACCTTTGCCTTTCTCCTCTATAGAGCCGAAGACTCACTTGCAACAGATGGTAATAAGATCATTGTCTTCTATTATAATATGCTGTGTGGCTATTAAAGTGCTTACATGTCAACTCATTTGATCTTGGCAGTAAACCCGTAAGAAAGACGGGACAGATCATTTACTGAGATTAAGAGAGGTCAGGTGGCTTGTGCAAAGTTAAAATGTTAATAAATAATAGCTGATAAATAATAGGTTAATAATCTGGTGATAAAACTTAGATATTCAGATTTAATAGTTCTGTTCATTGTATAATATATTCTTCCCTGAGAAAACAGACTTAGACTAGCTAGATTAGTTATGTTTTCCACAGTGTAAGCATCCAAGTGAAAGAAATACTTGTCACCTCTGTACATCCCCTGTGGACTTCACCCATGTACCAGCATGGGTCTTTCTGTTGCTTACAAGCTGTATGTGGACTACCAATAATTCCTAGGCTACCACTAGAGCAGCTGTGGTCTGTGTACTAAAGCATATGTCCTATATTTTAATCCCTTCTCTTATTCTCCAGGTGTTTCTAACTTTGACAATTCAAGATCAAATGGGAAAAGTCTACTTGGGGACCAAAGCTCTGGAGGTCAGGACAAAGCAGAAAACTTGCTCACAAGGTAACGTAACTCTCCCTTCACTTGCATCTCTTAGGATAGAAGGTCTCATTAGAGAACTGAGACCATTATTGTGCATGATATAAGAAACTTAGCTGGCCTAAGAGATGTTTGTAATACCTGACATTTACTGGTACTTATTGTGACTACCAGACATCATCATTTTAAATGGGCTATCTTGTTTTATTGTTGTGTTTTTCTTGAACTCACTATGTAGTTCAGGCTGGCCTTGAACTCACTATGAGCTCAGGCTGGCTTTGAACTGGTGGCAATCCTCCTGCCTCAGCTTCCCTAGTGCTAAGACTACAGGTGTACATCACCACACCCAGCTAGACTATCTTGTTTTGACTAAGGGTTAAGTACCTTTTTATGTTTTGGCACTAAAGAAATTCGAGTGTTAAGAAGTTGTATGTTGCCCAAGATCTCAGAACTAGCAAGTGGCAACTTTAGTAGTTTAAACTTAGCCTTTTAACCTTCCTTCAAAAATGTGGAAAATTAGAAGTGTCTGATTTTTCCCCTCCCATTTTTTAAAATGTTTTCTGACTTTGCAAATACATCTTGGCCGGGTGTGGTGGCGCACGCCTGTAATCCCAGCACTCAGGAGGCTGAGGCAGGAGGATCATTGCAAGTTCGAGACCAGCTTGGACTACAAAGTGAGCTCAAGTCCAGCCTGAACTGCATAGCGAGACCCTGTCTCTTAAAGACAAAAAAAAAAGTTTTAATTTGTTTTTTTTCCTGATGTGCTGTGTATTATATTTAGTTCATACTCCACTGCCCCCTACAGCTCATAGCCAGAATCACTTGGTCAAGATAACAGTACTTTCTTCTTTGTATTATTATTTTAATTGCCACTTACATAGCAGTGAACAATCTCTAATTCTTTTCTTTTTTCTTTTTTTTTTTTTTTTGGTGTGTGTGTGTGTGTTTTTGAGACAGGGTCTCACTGTGCAGTTCACTTTGTAGCCCAGGCTGTTCTCAAACTTGCAACGATCCTGCTGCCTCAGCCTTCTAAGTGCTGGAATTACAGGCATGCGCCACCATGCCTGGCAACAATCTCTAATTCTAAAATGGAGCCAGAGCTGTCATTGTCAATTTACTCTTGAGCCGTCTCGATATACAGAGATATATTCTTACATAGCCTTCATCAGTGTTAATAATGATAGTGATGTTAAACATTCATGTGGTATTGATTCAGGGTCAAACAGGTTTATATGTCATATATATTTTAGTAAGTGGCCTTCAATAAAAGTTTCTTAGGCTGTTACATAGGGTTCTATTAGGTAAATATGTCAAATTTTGTTTAAACTGGCACCTAAATAATTTGTAGTTGACTCTAAATAGCAACAAAATGTAATTCTCTACTCTCCTATTACTTTGGATTATTCCTGTGAAAGAGAAATAAAGAAGCAAAAGTATTGAGTCAAAACAGCTGATGTTTTATAGGTTTTTTGTATGAGGGTCTAGAAAGAGCTTTGTCAGATCTGAGTTCTAATTCATACTCTGCCCTCATCCTGCTAGGCAAATCATGGATGATGCTGGCTTTCATTTTTCTTAGCTGAAAATGAAGTATATTAGATTATCCTTAAGGTCCCCTTCTGCCCTAAGATTCTCTGACTCTGTTATCAGAAAAATCTCCAGACCAGTATATTGTGCAATCAACAACATAAAAGTTCACCTAATTTCCTATAGAAATGATGTTTTAGCAAATGAATTTTGTTTTGGCTTCCTTTAGTCTCCTGTGATTCAGATACTCGTGTGTAAAAAATCCTAGCTTCTTATTCATTCATTTTGCCAGTGAGGACTCATCAAAATATGAATAAAAATGTTCTTATTTTTCCAGACAGAATAAATCCAAGTCTGAAATTACTGACCTGGTTCGCTCTTCCACTATCACAGTATCAGACAAGGCTCATATTTTATCGATGCAGAAGTTTGGACTGCGAGATACAATTGTAAAGTCACATCTAGTACAGAAAGAAGACGATTATACCTATATCCAGAACTTCAGGTAGTTAACTGGCTTGTAGACTGTTTTCAAAGCAAAATGATCGTTCAGCTGTCTGGAATGTAAGCATTTCCCTCCGAGCCCTAAAGTGGGAAGGAAATCATCCTGTAGGATCTCTTTCCTTATTTTCAGAGTGAGTAATTCTACCCTTCATTAACAGCCACTTATTCTGTGCCAGTTCTGGGCAGGAATATGGCAGGTATGGTATGAATACCACAGCTTGCTGATAATTACAGAAATATTTAGAGATAAATGAGTTCAGAAGAAAGATATCTTGAGTTTTGTGTTCTTCTGTACCTTTGAAGAAATTCATTCATTTATTCTGATTTTTTGAGACCGGGTCTCGCCATGTAGTTTAGCCTGGCCTTGAACTCACTATGTAGCCCAGGCTGGTCTCAAACTGATGGTAATCTTCCTGCGTCAGCCTCCTGAGTGCTGGGATTACAGGCATGAGCCACCATGCCCAGCCAAAAATTCATTTATTTATTTACTTTTGGTATCGGGAATCGAACTCAGGACCTTGCACTTGCCAGGCAGGCACTTGTGCTGCTGAACTATATCTCCGGCCCTAAAAAAATCACTTAAAATGAAGTTAAATTAATGTTTGGTCATCTTTTTAGACAGGATTACTTAAAATAAATACAGGTTGCAGCATTCTGCTAGATTTTTAAAAAGCACTGTGTTGTAAGTATAAGAAAAAGTAACGTTGTTCCTAGAAACATAAACAGCGAATTATGGTGAAGAAACAACCTTTTGAACGCTGGTGTTGCTTTCCTGCCAAAAGTAATTACTAAGGTACTTTCTATCCTGTTATTGGTAGCATACACAGGGTAAGAAATTGTTTTGTGGTTGGTGGTGTATAATGGCTATTTAAGGGATGTAAGAATATTCAAAGTAAACTGAAGTTATTACCACGAAAGCAACAAATGTCATGGCAGCCTGCAGTCACTCCTGGGTGCCACAATCCCTGGTCTAGGTTAAATGCATGACAGTTTGTATTCTTAAAGTGCTACTCCACACAGACTGAAAAAAGGCAAAATCAGCATAAAATGTCTTCCTCTGTCATCTCCATGGTGCTTCTCAATCACTGGTGGGTTTTTTTGTGGCAGATTTTTTGTGGGAACTTACAATGTGAATGGACAGTCCCCCAAGGAATGCCTCCGGCCCTGGCTGAGCCATGGTATCCAGGCCCCCGATGTGTACTGTGTAGGGTGAGTGCTTTTCTTTTAGTTGTCTTTCCATCCTTCCGCATGGACAGCAGTATTGATAGAGTGAGGACACAAATATGTAGCTGAGTTCACAGCAGGGGAAGGAATGGAAAAATGACCATGTGCATAATGACAGAGTGCTATACTCAGCACTGTTATTATCACCCTATTAAAATTATTTCACCCCGAACTGAATTTCCTTACTTGGACATCCAACTGTATTGGTCAGAAGGCAAAAATATATGCGGGATGTGGTGGCTCATGCCTATAATCCCAGCACTTGGGAGGCCGGTGCAGGAGGATTGCCACAAATTAGAGGCCAGTCTGGGCTACATAGTGAGTTCAAGACCAGCCTGAACTACGTGGCAAGACCCTGTCTCAAAAAAAAAAGCAAAAACCAAAGATACCTTTTCCCTGGAAAGCGGGTGAGCCAAAGAAAGTCCCATGAGTTAATTTTGTTTCCCTCTTACTATTCTCTCATCACTGTACTAGGCACTGTTGGTGGGGAAAAGCAGCAGACCACTGCCATGTGGTGTATTGTGAAAAGCTACATTTGGAATTTACACAGACCTCGCTTGGGGTCCCAGTTTGCCATTTGGTGCTTGTGTGAATGAGTGATTGCTGATGTAAAATAGGGGTGCTTACAGCTACTTCATAGGCTGCAGCATGAAGAGGAAATGGGTTGGTGTTTATAAAAACACCTTGTAAGCTCCATTGCATTTAGTTCTTAAGTGTTTGGGTCTTAAGTGTTTATTTTTTTCCCCTGCTGAGGGTCCTCCAGTTTAGCTAGAAAGCAAGGATTTATGCTCCTCAACCAATTTGAGAATATGTGATGTGAATGTTGCTGTACTAATTGGTTCCTTCTTCAAATAGGTTCCAGGAGCTTGATCTAAGTAAGGAAGCCTTTTTCTTTCATGATACTCCAAAGGAGGAAGAGTGGTTTAAAGCTGTGTCAGAGAGTCTTCATCCAGACGCCAAGTATGCAAAGGTAAGAGAGGAGCCAGGCACGTTTTAATTTTATGTTACTATTTAGGGAAGTTCTCACATATTTTTAGGGTATTTTGTTTTGTTTTGTTTTGTTTTGAGACAGAGTCTCACTATGTATTGCAGTCTGGCCTTGAACTCACAGAGATCCTACTGCCTCAGCCTCCCAAGTACTGGGATTACAGGCATGCGCCACTATGCCTGGCTCAGATAATTTTTTATCCTCTCCATGACCTTTATCATAAGCCAGTCTTAATTATCCTATTTCCAGTTTCACGTCCTCCAGAAAGATCTCCTCTGGGTGGGAAAGATGCAAGGTCTTGGCATTTGTGACCTTTTAGTTTATCATGTAACATGTTCAGAGAGTTAAACAGGTGATTACCTGGCCTCTTGGCATGGGGAAGGAGATACATTAATTCTCTCAGCCAGTTAGTCACTTTTCCTTTGGGGGGTATTTATTCTTTTTTTTTTTTTTTTTTTTTTTGTGGTACTTGAAATCAAACTCAGGACCTTGCACTTGCCAGGCAGGCGCTTGTGCCACTGAGCTATATCCCCAGCTGTTTTTGGTCTTTTTGAGACGGGGGTCACATTTCAGTCCAGGCTGGCCTTGAACTCGCAGCAGTCCTCCTGCCTCAGCCTCCTGAGTGCTAGAATTACAGGTGTGTGCCACCGCACCCAGTGGAGGGTATTTATTCTTGTTTGCCATTTCTGTCTGATAGCGTGACTTGAATATTTGACTATATTTTCCAGGTGAAGCTCATTCGAATGGTTGGGATTATGCTACTGTTATATGTCAAACAGGAACATGCAGCATACATCTCAGAAGTGGAAACTGAGACTGTAGGGACAGGAATCATGGGAAGGATGGTGAGTTCTTGGTTATAATATGGGGCACGGAAAGCTTTTGACCCTTACCATTTTAACTCGGCTTTTGTGTGTGTGTGTACTGGGAATCAAACTCAGGGCTTTGTACTTGCCAGGCAGATGCTGTGCCGATGAGCTATCTTCTCAGCCCCTTAACTCAGTTTGTGATGCAGTGACTACACATGTCCTGAGTAGAGGGCTGGATTGACCAGACCATTTAGAAATCACATGTTAGTAAATTGCTGGCTGGTTTGCCCAGTCAGCACCTATCCTCATGTTTACTCAACACTCGGGGGATCAACTCTGATTGATCCTGCTATCTAACTTATCAAGCATGGTGCAGAAACTACATTGGGTTGCAAAGAAAAGCAAAGAAGGCCGAAGGTTTGCAATTTCTTCTACTTCTCGAGGCTGAGTCCTGCTCTTATGTTCTCTTGCAAGAGCTGAGGTTTGTGTGGAGACGAAAAGCATATGGCTGGCCTGTGATGAAGAGAAAAGACCTCTAGATTGTGAATACCAGGCTCTGGGCTCAGCTTTCCAGTGATGAGCTAGTCTTTGTACCCTCGTGGATTTGCTTTCTTATCGTAGACTGTTAGATAATAACCTCGCAGGGTTATGATGAAGACTGTGAGACAAAACATATTGAAAGTTTGCAGGATTAAATGACTGACACAATGAAGTTGAAGATTAGATTTTTTGGATCCTTTTAATAGGGTAACAAAGGAGGTGTGGCGATCAGGTTCCAGTTGCACAACACCAGCATCTGCATTGTGAATTCTCACTTGGCAGCCCACATAGAAGAGTATGAGAGGAGAAACCAAGACTATAAAGACATTTGTTCTCGAATGCAGTTTTGCCAGGTTGACCCAAGCCTTCCCGCTCTCACCATCAGCAAGCACGAGTGAGTTTGGGCTGCTTCCCTGTACGGCTCTCCGGGAGTGGTGTGGAGAGTTGTGGGCTCGGTGTCTATAGTTGTTGGGGAGGTGACTGCTGGGGTAGGGTACCTGCCAGCTGTCAGTTACTTGCAGATTAGAGCTCTTGGAAATTTTGAGTTTCCTGACATACCAGCTGGCAGACCTGAAGAACCATTCTCAAACATCATTTGTCCCTGGAAAAATGTAAGATTTATTTTAATATGGATGTGCCTGGACCTGGCATTGTGAGGAAAGCAACGAAAGAACAAGCGTCTCAAACATAGTTTTCAGAAGTACGTTTTAGGACTTCATGTCTGCTTTTCCAGGGCTTGTGCAGTAGAGAGTGGGACTGCATTTGTTTGCCTCTACTTGGTCTTTTTTTTTCTCTTGAGTCAACTTTACGAAGCTATGAGTGCAGCTGCTTAGAGCATGTTGTGCATCTTTGTTCATTCTTTATTTCAGTTATTTCTAAAACTTACTCTTTGAATTCAGAGGTCTAGAATTTCAGACTATATGGTAACAGTAGAAGCTTATGCCACTGCTTTTACAAAGAGGAAGAAGCCATTGGGGCCATGGTGCTTGCCAGGGAATAAACAAGTCTCACTTCTCATCCTGCCTGCTGCAGTGGATCTGTCTTAGTTCGTTGGTGTCCTGGAAGCTGACAGGATGGCTTTTCTCTTCCACGACCTCTGGCAGGCAGCACGTCTTCTAGCTGAGCTGCTCCATGCTGGTATACTTGGAGACACTCGTGTATGAGATTGCAGGTTGCTGGGCAGTCTTCTGCTTTTAGCCTGTGGATGCATTTATCTGGAGGCCATGTGTACTGCTGTGCAGGTGCTCTGAAGGCATGGTTGTTGGCTTCAGATGCAGCAGTGTTAGACTTCAGGAGATGTACGATGTCATCAGGGAGTCTTCCGTTTGCTTTGTCCCAAAGCAGCAGGCGTAATAAACCACCTGTCAAAGCTCTTCCCAGGAGTACAGAACGAGCCCACCAGTGATACAGTGGTGGTTAAATCCAGGCTGCACTACAAAGAGTGAGTTTTGTTTGAGAGGAGTTCTGTCTAGAAAGGAAGGTTGATAGTGAGTTTTATGGACTGTACTGTACATGGAGGTGGAGATGTCCTCATGGCACCATTGCCTTGGAGTCCCTGGGTAATTGGCATGACTTTCAACTCTTCTTCTTCTTCTTCATTTTTTTTTTTAACCTCTTCCCAGCAGTGGGGTAAATTCTTGTCTTGCTTTTCGATCTGACTAGGCCATCTTTCCAACTCTCTAAGAGTGAAGTAGTGGAGGACAACTCAGGGCTACTCATAATGATCTTGAATTGGACCCAAAAAACTTAAATAAGCAGCATGTTAGGCCTGGTATTAAATAGGATAGCAAAGAAAGAAAATTCCAGAATGGCTAAGTCAGTTTCCCACCCAGCTCCTAAGAGGCGGAGACTCAAGGACCTTCCGTCAGAAGCACCTGGATAGAATGGGTTAAAGTCCCTCCTAAACCCTATCACTTTTGTGCTCTGTCCTCACAGTGTAATCTTGTGGCTTGGGGACCTCAACTACAGGATAGAAGATCTGGATGTGGAAAAAGTGAAAAAGCTCGTCGAAGAGAAGGCCTTTCAAACCCTGTATGCATATGATCAGGTACAGATGACCACCTGTGTCCTCTGCAGGCAGAGGAGGAAGCCTGGCTTGCCTGCCCTCAGCTTCACCCGCCTCAGATTGGGTTTCCCTGAGGAGCTGGTGCTGTCCAGTTCCTTCTTCATTTCTTCTACATTTCTCTCTGCCATTGTGGCTTCCCATTGGCTCTTTCCTTGAGGCACCTGTCTCTTTTTGGAGCATATCTTGTTCTTTCTGATTCATTCCAGAGGTCTGAAGTTGAGACAAAAAGGGCCCAACTTTTATAAATGAAGTAGTTGGCATATTTACGATGATTATAATTTAATTTGAGTAAGGCTCCTGCTTCCTACATCCTTCCCTTCACTAGAAGTCTCCAGTGTGAGGGCGAGCTCCAAGTATCTTTCTTTGATGCCTACAGGAGGCAGTGTAACCTGCTGTTCTCCACTGTTGTTATTTGACATAGCATTTCTCTTTTTTTTTTTTCCAGTACTGGGAATCAAACTCAGGACCTTGCGCTTGCCAGGCGGGCACTTGTGCCGCTGAGCTATATACCCGGCCCCTTGACGTAGCATTTCATTCTCAGAGCATTGCCCATTTCACAGGACGAGGGAAATCTTTTCTGGCTACTCTCAGTAGATTTCAGACTTTTCAAGTGGTCAAAGTTGTTCCAAATGTAACATCATTTTCCTTTTTTAATCTAATCGTACCTCACACCAGTCTTTAATAACTTCAGTGTCGTTATTATTCTCAGTCTTTCTTTTTCCTTTTTCTTCCACAGAGCAGATTAATGAAGACAAGAATCTTAACTTTACTGTGTCTTTCTTTTTTTTTTTTTGGTACCGGGAATTGAACTCAGGACCTTGCACTTGCCAGGCAGGTACTTGTGCCACTGAGCTATATCCCCGGCTACTGTGTCTTTCTTTGTGGAATAATTTGTTAACCCATTTCCTCCCTCCCCCATCTTTTTTCCTTGGTAAATTATTTTTGTTCTACTTAGTGCCCCATTCAGCATTAATCCACTCACTTCCATATCTGTCTGTTAATTCCTTCTGTGTTCTGGACTGAGGCATTCTAATTTCCCTTATAGTTTGATACTTATTTTCGCTTGTCTTCTTTTCTGGTCTTTCCTGAAGTAATAGCATCTATTTTATATGTTATTCGCCTTCTAGTTGGCATTACCATCTATATGTACCCATTCAAGAAGCATCAGCTTGCATTCATATATAAAGTTCTTATTTCTTATTGCCTTTTATAATGTTTTTAGGAAATCATATTTTTAGGAAGTTAGCAAGTGGTATCCCTTGGGTAGGTAGTTGACTTGGTCTCCAGTTAGAGTTGACATTTCTCCTCTCATCTGCACAGTGCCAAGCTTCATGGTCAGGGAAGAGGCAGGAGAATGGTAGGTTTTATCTCTTGCTGAGTTGATCCATTAGAAGCTCTAGAATTAATACCAAAGGAAGCCATGCACATTGGTGCACACCTGTAATTCCAGTGCTCAGGAGACTAAGGGAGGAGGATCATGACTTTGAGGCCATCCTGGGCTACATAGCGAGTTCAAGGCCAGCCTAAGCTATATAGTGAGACCCTATCTCTAAAGCAAAACAGAAACAAGCTGAAAGAATTAGTACAGTAGGGAAGATTCTAGTTATTTTCAAAAAATATTTCAGGCAGTGTTTGATGTTGATAGTTTTCCTTCCTCATGACCCTATAATGTAGATTCTACTATGAACCCCAAATTTACAGAGCGTCTCCCAGTTCACATAATTCAGCTTGACTATAAGTTTTGTCTCTGTATTTGGACCAAGTCAGGGCACAGGTGACTTGCTTGATACTAGGAAGGGAAACCTATGTTGAATGGCACATAGTCCGCTCAGGGACATACCGGTGAGACTGTGCTCAGGTCCCTTGCATACACATTTACTCTTTTTTTTTTTCTTTTTTCTTTTTGAGACAGAGTCTTGCTATGCAGTTCAGGCTGGCCTTGAGCGTACTTTGTAGCCCAGGCTGGCCTCGAACTCTCAGTGATCCTCCTGCCTCAGCCTCCCAAGTGCTGGGATTACAGGTGTGCGCCACCATGCCTGGCTATACATTTACTTGGGTTTTTTTTGTTGGTTTTTTTTTGGTACCAGGAATCGAACTCGACCTTGCGCTTGCCAGGCAGGTGCTGTGCTGCTGAGCTATATCCCCGGCCCCTACACTTTTACTCTTTTTTTTTTGTTTGTTTTTTCTCCGGTACCAGGAACCGAACTCACGACCTTGCGCTTGCCAGGCAGGCGCTTTGCTGCTGAGCTAAATCCCCAGCCCCACACTTACTCTTATAAAAGAGCCTTAAAAACTATTTCAGGTGAAAGGATTGTCGTCAGCTTTCTCCTCTTCCTATAAGTTAGTTAACATCTCGCAGAATAGCTTTTTTAATGAGACCTTTCCCCTTCGTTAGAGCTTGACTTGCAGATTGATTTTCTTCTCTTTACTAATTCAAGGTTTAACCATTTTATTCTGAAGTATTTTTCTCCTGTCCTTTTATATAGCTGAAAATTCAAGTGGCTGCCAAGACTGTCTTTGATGGCTACACAGAGGGAGCGCTGACATTCCAGCCTACGTATAAGTATGACACTGGCTCTGATGACTGGGATACTAGGTAGGTCAGCTTTGGGACTGAGCACATGGAAATCAGGAATTCTGGGAAGTACTTGCCCTTATAGACGTGCAGAAGAACACTAGTTTCCTGTGCTTCTTTCCTCGCATTTTCCATATATATTTATATTTGACTTAGGCTTTGTTCCATAATGTCTTGATCCTGATTTGCTTTTCAGTTATGCTTTAGATGAGGTGATTTCATCTAACTTGGCTTGTACTTGGTCATTGCATATTAGGTAGTATTTTTATTAGTGTTTACTGTGCATTACACATTATTTGCTAGTCATTTATATTACCTCATTTATTTGTATTGTCTAATCCTCACAACAACCTGTTGGGATAGGTGTGATTTTTTTTTTTTAATCCTTGTTTTATGAAGTTGGGGACCGAGGCATAGAAAAATCAGACTGCCAAATAGGCAGAGGCAGACAGTAGGAAGTTAAAGCCTGTTCCCTTTACTGCCTCCTTTTAAGTACTTTTATATTGCTGTTTTACTCTTCTTCTGTCCTCACAGGAGGGTAAAGAGCAGAGAATCAGTCTGAACTGTGTTTGGATTTTGAGCTTCCATAGTTTCTTTTGCGTGATACCCACAGGATATATGTTATTCCTTGGTGGGCCTAAATTGTTTCTGTCATCTTAGATTACTGGGCCACATGGATGCGAAGGCTGTGCTTCCCTGATACTTGCCTGACCCTGGGCACTAGCATGGAAGTGTGCATGTTGCCAGCATGGGCTTTCCATTTCAGTGAGAAGTGCCGTGCTCCTGCCTGGTGTGACCGGATCCTGTGGAAAGGGAAGAACATCACTCAGCTGAGTTACCAGAGCCACATGGCCTTGAAGACCAGTGACCACAAGCCTGTCAGCTCAGAGTTTGACATTGGGGTAGGTGGGCAGCTGGTACCTGTTGTAATCCTGGGAACAGGTTTTCACACATTACTTTTTGTCTTTTTGACCTCCTCCTCTGCCCTTGAATGTGAGGAAGCTCCTTTTAAAAAGTATTTGTTTAGTGCTGGGCATGGTGTTGTGCACCTGTAATCTCAGCACTTGGGAGGCTGAGGCAGGAGGATCATTGTGAGTTTGAGGCCAGCCTGGGCTACATAGTGAGTTCAAGGCCATCCTGAACCACATAATGAGACCTTGTCTCAAAAAACCAAAAAAAAAAGTTTGTTTAAGTTAATTAATTTTAAAATTCATTGCCTCCAACAATTAGATGGTAACAATAGTAGCCATCATTTTGTTATTGTAGTTTAGGTTGCTGGGGATTTTTTTCTCCCCATCATTTATTATTTTTATTTTATCCCCATCATTTATTGAGTATTGTATTAGTTGGAATTCTTCTGGGAGACAGAACCCATAGATCTATAGAAAGAGATTTATTTAGGTATTGATTCTCATGATTGTGGGGGTTGGCAGGTCCAAAATTTGCAAATGATACTAGCAGGATAGAAATGCCAGGAGTTCAAAGGCATCCTGGAGGCAGAATTCCTTCTATAGTTTAAACATAATTAGTAAGTCTTTTGATATACATTTGTATACTCATACGTGGAAGTTCCTGTTTGTTTTCTAGACTGTTGTCTTTTCAGAGGCTATAGGTAGGGGGCTGGGGATTTAGCTCAGCGGCGCAGCGCCTGCCTGGCAAGCGCAAGGTTGTGAGTTTGATTCCTGGTTCCGGAAAAAAACCAAAAAAAAAAACAAAACAGAGGCTATAGGTAGAGGCATATCAAGAACTATGAGGATGTGGGTAGTTTGAGAAAGGCTAATGAATGTTATAATTAAAGTTTTTTTGAAAATAGGAAATGTTTGTAAGTCAAAATACAGAAAGTAGAGCCTGGATTGTGTGAAAAAGCTTGGAAATGCTGCTTTAAATCAAAGCCCTAAAAACATTTCTTACTGCTGACCTGTGGGTGGCAGCAAGCAGAACAGCTGAGCGCCTGGCATCTTTCTGCTAGGGCCTAAGGCTGACAGAACCAGCAGCTCGTTCTTTCTGTATCTTGTTTCTGTTGGTCAGGAAGCAGGTGCCTTTACCGAAGCGGAGGACCCTCCAAGCCTCTTGTTAATTGGGTTCTCTATTAGTTAATTAAATGTATTTAGCCTTCATTTTCTGCATTGCTGTCATCTGTTATTTCCAACACCATTAACGTGCTTAATATTGAGAAAGAGGAAATAGGCAGAAACCTCAGAGTCAGTTTCTGCTGTTTTCTGTCCCAGGTGAAAGTCGTCAATGATGAGCTCTACAGGAAGACTTTGGAGGAAATTGTTCGCTCCCTCGATAAGATGGAAAATGCCAACATTCCTTCTGTGTCTCTCTCCAAGCGAGAGGTAGGGAGACATGTCAAGAATATTACCTTGGGCTCTTCTCTTCCTAGAACTTAAGTGTCCCTCATTTACTAGAGCTCAGAATAATTTGTCATGTTATTGGACTCTTGTTTTCTTGACAGGCTGCTTCTTGATAAAGTGAGGATGATGGTAGCGGAAGACAGGGTTCTTGGCTTAGATTACATTCATGACCTCATCTTCTAAACCAGAAGATAATCTGTTTTGTTTTGTTTGTCTTTTTGAGACAAGATCTTGCTATGCGGTTCACGCTGGCCTTGAGCTCACTTTGTAGCCCAGCCTGGTCTCAAACTCAAAATGATCCTCAGCCTCCTGAGTGCTGGCATTACAGGCCTGTGCCACCATGCCCAGCTACCAGAAGATAATCTGAAAGGTGCTTTGTTTGATTTACCATAACAGGTGTATATTTTCCTCAGTGGGTTTATCTTCCTACTATGAGATTAAGTTAATTGTGAATTTCTTGGATCCACATGAGTTGATGGAAGAGAAAACAATAGAGAAAAGTGATGGGCCAGTTAGAGCTAAGGTTTTTCATGGGAGAGCCACAGCAGAGGTCATTCAAAGTTGACAACAGCACACAGTCAATCAAATGGAGGTTTATGGTAAAGACACTTTTAATCCCTAGCTGTCCAGCTACTTGCCAGGGTGAACTTGTTCCTCATGTTGAGGGATGGAATTTGTGAGGGGCATTTTGAAAATGGCTTTTGGGTATAAATGATATAAATTTTAATTCTTTCAGGAAATATACATATAAAAACAACTTGAGTTTTTGGAGTTTGGGGGTTTTTGGTTTAAACACAGAGAACTGGCTGTGTCATCCAGGTACATACCCGAGGAAGAAACATTTCGAAGAGATGGTCCTTCATTTTCTTCCCAGGGCAAGTTGGGGTGGCTGGGCACGTGGTCCAGGAGAGGACAGTGGTTCTGACTGGCGCTGGGCTTGTTCCCAGTTCTGTTTCCAGGATGTGAAGTACATGCAATTGCAAGTGGAGTCCTTTACAATTCACAATGGGCAAGTACCCTGTCAGTTTGAATTCATCAACAAGCCCGATGAAGAGTCTTACTGTAAGCAGTGGCTGAGGGCCAACCCCAGTAAAGGGTTCCTCCTGCCAGGTGAGGCCTCTGTTCCTGGATTCCTGGTTTCTGGCTTGGGGACCCTGTTTTGGCTGTTTTCATAAAATAAGCCTTTGCTTCTGATTGTTTTGTTTTCTGCTTGAAACTTCTTTTTAAAGCCCTCTGACGAACCCATTCATAAATAAAATATAAAATAGTGAGGAACATATGTTGAATTTCAAAACTGTTTTCAATCATTTGTATGTTTCATAATTTCACAGAAAGAGAAAACATAAGATTAATGTAAAGCAGATGCTGCTATTAAAGGAGTCATTTTCACTGTTTGTCTTACTATGATCAACTCCCAGTTACGTGCTCTTGTAGAGAAAGATAATTGAGTGGTAATTAAGAAATTGTATCTGGCCGTGGAATGTACTGTCTGCATCTTTCCCCTGACTTCTCCTTTGCACTCTGTGAGGTATGGTGTGGCAGGATTAGTGTGTTTTATGGACAATTTACAGGTGGATAATTGTGTTCTATTTCTGCTGGATCAGGGATTTTCAGCTTACCTGCCTCAGGAAAGGTTCTTTGATCCATGCCTTTTTTTTTTTTGTACCAGGAATCGAGCTCAGGACCTTGCTCTTGCCAGGCAGGTGCTTACGCCACTGATCTATATCCCCGGCCCCATGCCTTCTTATTGTTAATACTTTTAGCTTGAGCTATGGTACTTAGCTATGCTTGAATTTTTTAAATATTTGCCTATTCAGATGCTTTTGTTTTCATAGTCCCTGTTGGACTATGAACTCCTTATTCTTGTGTCTCCCGAGCTCATGGATACTCCTGGGTTGATAGCCTTTATTTCCTCTTCCTAACACTTTGTGCTTTACCCTCTTCCCTCCTGTCTCCTTTGTCCCTTTTCTCTTGGCCTGTCCTTAGCCAACATTACTCTTTTTAAAACTTTTCTGCAGATTCTGACATTGAGATTGAATTGGAACTTTTTGTAAATAAGACCACAGCTACAAAACTCAACTCGGGTGAAGACAAAATTGAGGACATTCTGGTTTTGCACTTGGACAGGGGAAAGGATTACTTTTTGTCTGTGACTGGAAACTACCTGCCCAGCTGTTTCGGGTCTCCCATTCACACTTTGTGCTACATGAGGCAGCCAATCTTGGATCTACCACTTGAAACTATTAGTGAGCTGGTGAGTGACATGGAGACATGTGGAACCGAGTTGCAGCACAGCCAGTTGAACGAGCTGCTCCTGTGCCTACCTCCCTTGGAACTTAAGAATTCTTCAGCTGCTACCGCTTGCTTAGTATATCAGCCATGTACTGGTATGCCACAAGCCCACCCCCAAATTGAAACAGCATTGTTTCTCATGACTCTGTTGGTTTCTACTGTTGGTCTTCCCTAGGCTTACTCATGCCACTGTAATAAGGTAGCAGCTGTGATGACTGGAAGGTCCAAGGGCTGGAAGGTGACCTTCCTCACATGTCTTGGGGTTTTTTGGCTGTTCTCTGGGCTTTCAAAATTCAAGGGGCTTGTGCTGGACATGATAGCACACAACTGCAATCCCAGCACTCAGGAGGCTGAGACAGGAGGATCCCCTTTAATGTGAGGCTAGTCTGGGCTACATAGTGAGTTCAGGGCCAACCTGAACTATATAGTAAGGCCCTGTCTCAGAAAAGAAGAAAGATCACTCAGGCTTCTACAAGTGATGGCAAGAGCACAGAGCTGAAGGTGTAAGGCCACTTACGACATTTCTCTGAAGTTTGCACCATAGCACTTGTGCCGTATTTTATGGACCCTAGCACATTGTGAAGCAGCTCACATCCACAGGTGGGGAAAGACTCCATCTCTTGGTAGGAAAAGTTTCAGAATGTGGCCATGTTTTTTAGTCTTCCACAACTTGTGCATGTCTTAGACCCTTTGCCTTGTATAACAGAATATTATAGACTTAGAGCGTCATTTGTCACAGTTCTGGAAACTGGGAAGTCCATCATAAAGACATTTATACATGTGGTGTCTGGGAGCACATTTGGTTTTTAGAGAACCAGCTTCTCACTGCGTCTTCACACGGTAGAAAGGGTGAGGGAGTACTCTGGGGTCTCTTTTGTAAGAGCACTAATCCCATTCATGACTGCACAGCCCTCATGAGCAACCACCTCCCAGAGCCTCACATCCAGATACTCTGGCACTGGTGATCAGTATCTAGCATCCTGATCACCAGTTTGATGGGGGTGGGGAACATAAACATTCAATCTGCGTTTGATACATTAGAAAAACAAATCCCTGAACCCTAATACAATGAGAGTTCCCTGGCCCATGATATTATTGCTTTTAAAGTCACCACTTTGTAGGTTGTCATCCTAAACTAAATTCACTGAAAGCTTAAAAGCTCCAATGGAGACAATTCTAATACAGTGGAACTACTTTGAAGCAGATTTATGGTAGTACATGTGTGTCCCCCAATATATTTTCTTGTTTAGGGACTTTTGAATTATCCTTCCCATTATATAGATGAAAATAGAGGCCCAAATCAAGGAGAGTGATTTGTCACATGTTACGTGATGGGTTAATAGTGGACGTAGACCTTGAACTCAGATTTTTGGACTTCCAAGTCTGTTATTTCCTCATCAGACCACACCGTCTCTCAGGTTCTGACAGTGAAAGGCTGTATGCATGATTATTTTTCTAAGAAAATGGTGCATATTTCACCTGACTCATTCAAATTGCTTGCCATAACTCTTTCTCAGTTCTCAAAAGCCACCTTTTTTTTTTTTTTTTTTTTTAAACAGGGCTTCGCTATGCAGTTCAGGCTGTCCTGGAACTCACTATGTAATCCAGGCTAGCCTTGAACTCACAGTGATCCTCCTGCCTTACCCTCCTGAGTGCTAGGATTACAGACATGCACCACCACTCCTGGCCATAAAGTGACCTTTTGTTCCTGACTTGTACTATCTGATTTCATTTTGTCCATGTTTGGTTAGGGACACTGAAATTTTTCCCTTTTTCCATGGGTTTGCTGTCCCTAAGTTCCTTCAGTGGGTCAGCTTGTCTTGGTTTTCCTTTATTTTTAGACTCTGATGCCAATACAGAATGAAGATGGTGGGAGCCAGTTGGAGAGCCCTATGGAAATCCCCAAAGAGCTCTGGATGATGGTTGATTACCTGTACAGAAATGCTATCCAGCAGGTAGGTTGTGGTTAGGCAGTCAGGATGATTGAGACAGGCTGCCTGGAGAAAGAAAACCTTTTGCATAGAAAGCTTTTGCCTGAGGAATCTGTGGAAAGCTTTTCCCCCACCCCCCAGAGGGTCAGAGAGAGATTTTGTACCATGTTTCATAGCCCCGTGAGAGCCTGATATGGCATGCAGCCCTTGACTACCCCAAGGGAAGACACCCCTTCCAGCAGTGTGTTCCTTTCCTGGGTTCCTGGGGCCCCCCAGATAGAAAACCATCTGAAGGCCTCCAGGGATGTCCTCCTGCTCTCCTTTTCTTCTGGGAATGGGAGGGGCTGACTTGTTGAGAAGCCAGGTGGAGGGGAAGGACTTCATGGAACAACCAAGCTTCGTTTCTAGAGTGACTTAGGCAGGAGTCAGTTGTTGGTTTGACTGACTTGTTTACATATAGGTTCCACAGAGACCTGTATGAACTATAATCTCACAGCAACTTTATTTATTTATTTATTTATTTATTTTTGGCGGTGCTTGGGATTGAACCCAGGGTCTCACCCATGTTAGGCAAATGCTCTACCAGTGTGCTACAGCTCTAGCTCAGAATGTTCATTCTTATATTCTGGTTCAGTTTTTCCCCCTCACTCACTGGGTGTTGTAGCATAGCAAGCACTGTTCTAAGTGTTTTACTGCTTTGCCTCATTTAATTCTCACAGTAGCTCTCAGATGAGGAAACAGATGTTCAGAAATATAAATAACTTGGTCAACAATCCCAAGCCAGTGGTGGAACTTTGGCTATAGAAGTCACATTCTTTGTTTTGTTTTTTTTTTTGAGACAAAATCTCACTGTGCAGGATGGCCTTGAACTCACTATGTAGCTCAAGTTAGCCTCGAATTTGAGGCAATCTTCCTGCTTCCACTTCCCAGCTGCTGGGATTACAGGCATGTGCCACCACACCTAACAGAAGTCACATTCTTAAGTACTGTAATATTCTACCTTCTCTGTAGAGCTCCTTTCAGATAAAACTTTGGAGTAATATGTATATTATTAACAGTTAAATGGTATTAAGTTATGAAGCAAATGAATATATAGTATCCTAAAGGAAATAACTTTATTGCCATAATCCTACTTGTACAATGCTCTGAGATGACATTTTTAGTTTCCTCCATCTTATATATAGTATTTTCTCCCCCAAGTTAATCCCTCCGTAGTACTGCAGGATACATAGGTGTTCTTAAGTTTTCTCATGTTGTACTGGTTTTGTTTTGTTTTGTTTATTTGTTTTGTGTTTTTTTTCCCTCCTCTCCCTTGTTTTGTTTTTAATTTGTTTCTTTGGGTTGTTTTGTTTTGTTTTGTTTTTGAGACAGAGCCTCACTATGTAGCCCAGGCTGGCCTTGAACTTGAGGCAATCCTCTTGTCTTAGCCTCTTGAGTATAGGTGTGTGGCATCATGCTTGGCTTCTTATGTTGGATCTTGTCTTGTGTAGTGTGCTATACCCATAGGTTTTATCATAGATGCCTGAGAACTTACTGTAAAAACATGTCTGGGAAGACCCGAAGATGAATTAGGCATATCAGCCTGTCAGGGTGATTCAGAGGTCTCACTACATGATTCTCTTTTATACTCTGGTGATATTGATAGGTCAGGAAATAGTCGCTGATTTTCTGAAAAAGTAATTGTTTTATTACTTTCTTCCCTTTTGCAGGAAGATCTGTTTCAACAGCCAGGCCTGAGGTTGGAATTTGAACATATCAGGGACTGTTTGGATACTGGAATGATTGATAACCTCTGTATCCTTCAGGCGTTCAGCCAAGAGTGTGTGTGTGTCTGTGTGTCTGTGTGTCTGTGTGTTTGTGTGTATGAATATGAGTGAGAAAGGTGAGAAAAGGGAAGTAGTATTTTAAAGTACAAAGTCTGATACTGTGTTCCCAGTGATCATGTTTTTCCTGCTTGAAGTTTGCATAGAGAAGATTTTACAACTTTAAGCAACTAATATAGCAGGAGCTCAGGAAGGCCTGGCTCGTCTGACAGGCACTTTGAGATGTCAAGCTGGCGTCCTGGCTCTAAACAGAGAGCCTGACTGAGCAGGAGCACTTCTAGCATGTTCTTGCCCCCGGCCTTCTCCTAACCAGAGGCAGTGAGCCAGCATCACCTGTTCCTTAATGATGGGCCAACAGCTGCTAGCAATCATTCTGTAGCTGAAGCCTTGCTGCTTTTCCTGGAGAGTCTGCCGGAGCCTGTGATCTGTTACAGTGCCTACCATAGCTGCCTGGAGTGTTCTGGTAATTACACAGCGAGCAAACAGGTGAGAGGAGGCACTGAATGTCACTATGTATGTGGCTCTCCCTGGGCCCAGGAGGCCTGATGGAACAAATTGGTTACAGCTCCTTAAGTGCAGTGTCTTAGAAACTTAATACCATATCCTTCCTTCTCAAACCTGTTCTTCCTCTTGGGTTCCTTTTTCTTTTAATAGCATCACCCTTAACTCTAGTGACTCAGCCCTGAAAGCTGAGTCATTTCTCACTCTTCTCTCTCCTCGCTTCCCATACACCCAGACCCGGTGATCTGTCACCATCCTCTCCCCTCCATTCTCATTCTACGTACCTTGTTCAGTGCCCTGCATTTGGGTTCTACCTCTGCTGATATGTTTTGCAGATTGTCATCCAGTGGTGCATCCTAAAGTTCTTGTCATGTTGGTCAAAAACCATACTTGGCTCACCATTGTTACTTAATTACTTTCTTAAATATTCAGGATTTTCTTTGATTTAGCCTACTAATTTACTTACACAATACTTATACCTGACAGAATAGTATAGAAAACTTTCCAATAATAGAGGTTGCAGAATCTCACCCCAAATCCACTGAACCAGAATGTCTTTTGGAATCTATTTTGTGTAAGCTCCCAAGATGATAGTTGGGGTATCCATTGAAGTTCAGCCTTAAACATATTAAAAAGGTTATACTCTTATCAATATTGACTTCTTATATCTGTTCTGTCTCCTTACCTCACTGTTTACTTTCTTTAAACTTTTTTTTTTGTACTGGGAATTGAACTCAGGACCTTGTGCTTGCCAGGCAGGTGCTGTGCCACTGAGCTATATCCCCAGCTTTATTTTCTTTTATCTTTGCAGTCCAATGCTCTACCCCTGAGCTATACCCTTGTTTCTTTCATCTTTGAAATACTTTCTTTGCCCCAAATACCTTACCTTTATAGGACTCCCTTGCCTTATAGGTCCAGTTTTGTCTTATATCCAAGGCCCAACTAAAATGTCTTCTGTTTCCTAAGTTATCTTAGAACATAGAATGAGACATTTGACCTCTAAATTCATGTGCTATTTGGCTAGTGCTTCTCATGGTACCTATGTGAAGTAATGTTTTCTGTGTTTGATCTTACTCATGTTCATAGATTATGTACTCAGGTCCTGGAATGTAGGCAAACTGACAAATAATTGAATAAACAAATAGACAAACCCCAATTCTTTCTCTTTCAGGTCATTTTTACTCTCCCTACATTCCACAAAAATGTCTTCAACTACTTAATGGCATTTTTGCAAGAATTGCTGAAAAATTCAGCAAAAAATCATTTGGATGAGAATATTCTAGGTAAGCAGCCAGCTAGGTAAGTGTCTAGGAAAGCTTCTGTGTAAAATGCCTCACTATGAGAAAAGAGGTTGAGGAAGGTCCTGGATTCATTAGAGTAGAATTTATATTTTAAGCTCTGAGCAAAGTTTACATTCGAGTAATTTTTTGCGTTTTGTGTTTCAAAGCAGAAAATACTGCTCTTTGGTACCTGCTTCTCTGCTCCTAAAAACACAAGAATAAGTAATACTCTCTATTGCTGAATCATTTGTTTTCTTTTTTTCTCATACAGCAAGCATATTTGGCAGTTTATTGCTTCGAAACCCAGCTGGTCACCTAAAGCTTGAAATGACAGATAAGAAGAAGGCTCAAGAGTTTATTCACCAGTTCCTCTGCAACACACTCTGAACCTCTCCATCTCCCCCTTTGTTTTACTGGAGGCAACCAATTGCCAGCCCCACTGGTTTCAGCTCATGTGATGCCTTAAGATGATATGAACCCACCTGGAAGCAAGAGTGGCAGCTACCTGATTCCTGAACCGAGGCCTCCCCAACCCTGCCTTCAGTTAGAGTGCTCAGTGATGAATTGTGACGGCATGGGGGAAACCTACCATAATAAAAACTGACATTTGGTGTTCAACTTCTAGTTAACACAAATCTCCATTAATTCTTTATTACTTTACAAAATTTAGGTCAGGCATGGTGCTTGCCCATAATCCCAGCACTTGGGAGGCCGAGCCAGGAGGATCATGAATTCAGAGCCAACCTGGGCTACATAGCAAGTTCAAGGCCATTTGGAGTACATACTCTCAGAAAAACAAAAAAGGAAAACAAAAGTGACTGTACTTATGCACACTCAGCCTTGCTCCAGGGCAAGTTAATGACATCCCTGTAGCCTGGGCTGAGCTCTTGACGATCAGATATTTGAATAAACTTTGGAGTCCTAGAAGGAAAATGAGTTCGGACAGCAAGAATTCAGGTGTACTTCCTGGATAGACAAGCCCCAGCCACTGCTTAAGCTTCCATTGCTCAATCTGAGGACCTGCATACATGCATACGAAAACTCTACTCTCTTCCTCCTCAGATATGGCTCAATAACTCTGAAGCTGGTCACTCAGCTAGGGAGGGCAATACAGTGGCTTAAAGGTGAAAACACTGAGGAAATGCCTGTTCTGGTGAACGAGTGAGAACGTCTAGGCCATCAAATCGTCCAAACTGTATATTATGAATGTCCTCTCATATATGTAATATATTTTAATGATAAATGTATTTTTAACAGTGGTTGTTGTGTTTTTCTCTTAAGAGATGGCAGTCTTTGGCAGTTGGACGTCCGTGGTTTAAGCATTGAAACAGCTTATCAGGAGCCAGAGAGACAAATGCCTGGCAATCTGTTGGATAATAGTCACTAATTACATTTTCTAAGCAAGAGACGCTGGGCCATTGCATGAACCCCTAATCTAGTCTCCAGGGGTCTCTTAATATTATAGAGAAGCAGTTCATGGGAAAAACAGGCAGTGACTTCTGGGAGGGTCTAACAGCTAGATCTTTCAGGAACTTAGAAAAGATGGGAGCCTACTAAAGGTATGCATAAAAACGCTTTTTGGGCTCTAGCATGCCACTACTTGGTGTAGTTAGTGATTTAAGAGATGGACTGCCAGGATGAATGTGAAGTTAAAGGGAGTGACCAGTAGGTGGCGTGGACGGACTCGGGCGGGAGAATCCTCTGTAGGAGAGAAAAGTTGGAGCGACCAAGCTGGGCAGGTGTACAAGGAGAAAGGAAACGGCGTTTTATGAAGAAGGGAAGAGACGGCAGCGTTATCTGTGGCTGGGTCTGGAATGGTTCTAGCTGCCTTTTGAGTCCAGTGCTCTTTTCCTGGACCCTCCTGACTTGTTAACTTGGCTGAGTGATAAGGGACGCTGGCGCCGTAGGGGAAGGAGGGTAGGAACAGCCTCGCCCCTGGCGTGTCCGAGTCGGGAATCTGACGGCTAGCTGGCATCCTTTCCCTTACAGTCTTGGCGAAAACTGGGCTACGCTTTTTCGTATCTGTAGTCGGGAGTTGTACCCTCTCGAGCACGTCGGTGAAAATCAGACCGCTTCCCGGTACAGCCCGACCTCACCCGGCCAGCGACGGCTCACCCCACCCCGCCCCGCCCTGCGGCTCACCCCGCCCCTTCAGCTCGCCAATTGGACGATCGGGCTCAGCCCCCAGGCCACCAAAGCCAATCAGGAGCGCCAGAGGGAGGTGGAGTGGCTGTCTCCTCCTTCCTCCGGAAAGCGGAAGCGGAAGTGACGTTAGGGAAAGGTGGGGGCAATCATGGTGCCGCTGGGGAGGGGAGAAGCTGCTGCTGCCGCCGTTGCCGGGAGCCGCGGAGGTAAAAGGCAAAACTAGACTTGGCCTGGGTTGGGACTTCCCGTGGGGTGCGAGACTTAGACTCTCTCCTGAAGCAGTTTCCAATAGAGACCCTAGTCTGCTCTCTGTAGGGACCCCACCCCTCCTCCGTTTCCATGGGGATGGGTATCTAGCTCCCCCTTTCCTGTCTCCATGGAGACCCGGACCCTGCCCCTCTTCGTCCAACTGGTAGCCCCCTGGCCTATTTTAGGATTTTCCCATGTAGTCCTGGGCTGGGGGCCATTCTAGACGGATTCTTCTCCCCAGGCTCCTCAAGGGTGCTCCGTTCACACTCCTCGTTGGCCATCCTCAAACCTCCTGGTCGTGTTTGTTTCGGACAGTTGGTCTCCGCGTTGCCGCCGAATGTACCGGGGCAGCCCATTGGGCCTTCGGTACTCTTATCTCTCCTCTCAGAAGCAGCGAAATGTGCATCTGTAGGGTTGCGTAAGCCAGAGCAAGGGGTCGGGCCAGTTCCTCCCGGATTAGATCCCTTGTCCTGTCTCTGGTAACTACTGCTCTGTCTGGCCACCCCGCTACGTAAAGGCTCACTTTGAAACCCTGAGGCGCAGAGAAGGATAAAGTACAGAGCCAGACTGAAAACTAAAGATGATGTGTTAATTATTTTAAAGTTATATTCTGCTTGTCAGACCCACATTTGTAGAAGCTGTGTGTTCGCAGGTGACGGAGGAATCACTATTTCAGACCAGGAATACCTCCAATTTGGTATTTTCTCTAAGGGAGTGTGTGTCCCCAAGAGACTATGTTTTCGCAAGAGAATGTGTCTGTACGTCTTTCATTCATTTAGCTGAAATTTTGTGAACTGGCAAGTGTCAGTGTAGGAGCGTTTTCTCAGGCCAGAGAGCCCAGTGTACAAGCATACTTTCTGATCCATACCATGTAGTTTTATTTGTTCGTTTTTGTTTTGAGACCAGGTCTCACTATGTAGTTCAGCATGGCCTTGAACTCACTATGTATCCCAGGCTGGCCTTGAACTGTCAGCCATCCTCCTGCCTGAGTCTCCCAAGTTCCAGGCTTACAGGAATGCACGACTACGCCAGGCTACCATGTCATTTTAACAGATAGAAAATTAAATTAAAATTATCTTCATTAGATGTGCTTTATGGGATTAGCCCCTTCACCCAGAAGCTGAAACATCTGTTCTAGGATGGAGGGAAAGAATCCACACCCGTTCCTCTATTTGTCAGGCGTTGTGCTTTGCATACCCTGCTTTACTCCTCATCACAAATTTGAGAGAAAGAGGAGACATAGAAAAGTTACTTAAATAATAAAGGGCAAAGCCAGGATTAGTAGATGAATGACTTATGTCCAAAGCTATGTTTCTTCTATCACAGACTACACGAAACTGTGTACTGCCACATAGTGTGATATGAGTGGATTTGCCTTACTTTCAGACTTGCAGCAACTCAGCCTTGAAGCAACCACTGTTCTGTTTGTTGCTTTGTTCTCTTCAAGTATAGACAAGCACATTTAGAAGATCTTATGAACTGCTACTTTTCCTTAGATTTTTTTTTTGGGGGGGGAAAAAGCATTGTTTTTCCTTAAGATTGACTGATTGTATCAAAGTTAAATTTAAAAAATTATTGATGAATATTTTTTTCATTTGTTTTGTTCTGACGTTTTTTTTGAAATGAGGGAAAATGAGTGCTAAGGTTTGTGGGGAAGTGAGTGGGTCTTGTGGTGTGGTTCTCATTCTGGGTTTGTCTATTGCAGAAAGGTCATTACCTTTCCATTTCTCACAACTGGGCTGAGCACGACTGCATCATGGGGGAACACAGTCCAGACGACAACATCATCTTCTTTGAGGCAGAGGAAGATGACAAGATGCTCAGGTTTGTGGATACAAACGGACTGGTGCCTTCCTCATCTGGAACTGTTTATGATAGGACCACTGTCCTTATCGAGCAGGATCCTGGCACTTTGGAGGATGAAGATGATGACGGACAATGTGGAGAACACTTGCCTTTTCTAGTAGGGGGTGAAGAGGGCTTCCACCTAATAGATCAGGAAGCAATGTCCCAGGGTTATGTGCAACACATTATCTCACCTGATCAGATTCATTTGACTATAAACCCTGGTTCCACACCCATGCCAAGAAATATTGAAGGTGCAACTCTTACTCTGCAGTCGGAATGTCCAGAAACAAAACGTAAAGAAGTAAGTAAAGCAGCGGTTGGGCAGCCTGTTTTGGTTTAGGGGAAGTCCTTACACACGTCTTGTTGACAGTTTTAACCTGGTAGTAAGAGAGACCCTGGGGTTAGTGCCTACAGTGGTTTTGCTTGTCAATAGCACATACCCTTAATGTTTTGTTGTGTTTACTTTCTTAAACTTTTTGATTGTATGCCCATGTTGAAATTTAGGAGTATAAATGATCTTCAGTTTTCCTCAAATCATAAATAAAGTGGAAATTTCACAGAAGTAAATCCATGTATCTGATGCTGAAATAACTAAATTTGGCTTATCTAATAACAAAATAATTGGATTTAGCTTATCTCTAGGTTGTGTATAAATGATTTGTTTTGGAGATGAGTATCTACTGGAATATGCTTTATTAACTTAGTGAATGTTTAATGAATACTAAAACCTAGCCTTTTATAAGAAATTCAGGCAAGAGACATGATGCAAATGAATATAGGTTATCTGAAATAAGTTGTCATGTTCATGTTAGGGTAATGTGTAAGGTAATAATATATGTCAGGATGCTTTGAAAACTGTAAAATATTTTACAAATTGTACTGGTGATGATTAATGGAATACAAGCTACTTTTTAAAGGTAGTGCTAAACTTTAGGCTGGAATCTAATTAACTTTGTAAGTTAATTAGAATAAATAGGTCACTGGTAGTTAAAGTGCTGGGGGCTAAATGTAAGATATTACCAAACAGAAATAGGGTTAAGAAAATATTTTTCTTTTTTGCTGTAATTAAGGTATTAAAATTACACGTGGCTTATGTGTATAGCTTATTCATAGCATTTGGCTTTTCTTTTTCTAACCTTAGACTCAGAGCTAGAAAGAACCTTAGAGACACCATGTTGTCTCAACTCCCATCTCATGCAGGAATCTCTCTGCAGCATCCCTGATATTAGTTCACTGGCCTGTGCTTGAACATTTCTAGAATGACAAGAACATAGTCTTTCACAGTTTAGCCCAATATATCTGTTGGCCCCCTCTGATTGTTAGAAGACTTTCGCTTATATAGAGGCAAGATCAGCCTTCCTTCAGTGCTGCCCACTGGGTCTAGCTCTGTCTTCCTGAGTAGCCTTACTCCCATAGGACAGCCCGTCAGATATGTAAAGATCATGGGTTTACCTTTATGTCTGGTACAGATGGACCACCATCTCTGTGACAGACTGACTGCCTCTATTTAGTTAAATATCCCTCTGACAACATTTTTTTCCAGTCCCTTGATGGCTTTGTCATCTTTAATTGACTGAATTCCAGTCTTTTAAAGTCCTTTTAATATTCAGAGTTGAGCACAGTCTTGGAAGTGTGAGTCAGTTAGCACTATATACTGCTTATCTCTTAATCTGGACATTGTAATACAATTACTATGTAGTCTATATTTTATTAGCAACAACATTTTACTTTTAGCTTGTATTGGAAAGAGCTAGAATGGTGGTTCTCAATTAAGAATAATTTTGCCAGGGCTGGGGATTTAGCTCAGTGGCAAAGCGCCTGCCTGGCAAGTGCAAGGTCGTGAGTTCAGTTCCCGGTACCGGAGAAAAACCAAAAAAAAAAAGAATAATTTTGCCCCCCAGAAGATACTTGCTAATGTCTGGAGATATTTCTGATTGTCACCCTGGGGAGTTGCTACGGGAATCTAGTGGGTCGAGGCTAAAGATGGTGTTAAACATTTTACAGTGTACAGGATGGCCCCTACAACAGAGAATTATCTAGCCAAAATGTTAGCAGTGCTGTGGTTGAGAAATCCTGCCTCTCTTATTCTTTTGAATGCAGCTGTCAAGTCTTGTGCAACTGAGTGTGAAGACCTGTATTTAAGCCTTAAGAATACCCCCTTAGTAGGCTGAGGCAGGAGGAGTGTGAATTCCAGGCCAGCCTGGGCTACATAACGAGAACCTGTGTCAAAAAACAAAACAAAACACCGGCTTCAACCGCCTTGTACGGGTTTGTTTCAACTCAACAGACATTTATAAAGCAAGGTGTTGTTATGCTCTATGAGGCTGCAAATGACTTGGCAATTTGTAATACAGAAGTAGAAATATATTTATGAGAGTAATCATAACATTAGATGTAATGTGGCAAATGCAAAAGAGAGGTACAGATATCACAGTGGGAGCACAGAGAAGCTCACCTTTAGGATCAGGCAAGTCTTTATGGAAGAGGTAGCATTTGAGCTTTTTTAATGTTTTTGTTTTAAAGCACATATTTATAGTACTTGAGCTAGAATGTGTACAATTTAGGGGAAAAGCAAGGGTCCCTCCAAGAGATAGGAACTGCATGAACAAATACATGGAGGTAGAAAGCACAGGCAGTTTTCAGTGAGTAGCTAGTTATCCTGTTAGAACACTGTCAGAACACTTTTTATGTAAAGGGGTAAATAGTAAATATTCTACATTTTGCAGGCCATATGGCCTCTGTTGCAACTGCTCAGTTTTTCTATTATATCACAAAAGCAACTATAGATAGTATGTAAATGTATGAGCATGGCTGTGTTTTGATAAAACTTTATTTACAGAAACAGGCACTGTGCTGGATTTGGCCTAATGGCTGTAGTAACCCTTGGACTGGAACATAGGGAGTAGTAGGAGATAAGGATGGAAAGATAGCAGACATCCAAACTTGGAAGGCAGTGTGATAGCATGCTGAGGGTTTGAACTGAATCTGCAAATAGTGGGAAACCATTCTGGTGTATGAGCCAGGGAACCATGTGATTAGAGTGGAGTTTTAGACACGGTGCTCTAGGAGAAGTTGTTGCGTGGAGGTAAAAGAAGCTGGAGGCTAAGTGCCCAATGAGCGACACGTTCAAGGCCGAAGTGGCGTGTGCCTGTAATCCCAGGGCTTGGGAGACTTGACATGGGAGGATTGCAGTGAGGTTAAGGCCAGGCTGAGCTGCATAGTGAGACCCTGTCTCAAAACAAAAACCAAAAAGACGCATTCACTGTAGGTTTAGGGTTGCATTTAATTCTGATGAAGGAAAGAATCAAGAGCTTTCATAGATGTATGAGAAGAACTATAACATAAAATTTTGTATGTTATTAGAATTTGAGCCATGAGCTGGATGTGATTCAAATGTTTTGAATCATGTTGATTGAAAAGTTTCATCTGTTTCTCCAACCTCGTTGAATTTCTAATTGTGTCTTAGCACAGCTGACAGTTGGGGCTGGTGAAGAGTTAATTAGTTAAGAGTCATCTGTGGCCTCCATATTCTTATCACCCCCAGGCTTCATGCACGCTGAGGAGAAAGTGGCTAACTGCTCTACTCTCTACCTCCCACCCACTAAATAGTGCTTCCATTAGTAGGAATCAAGGCAGGAAGAGGGAAGAGTTTGGTGGGGAAAGTGATGATTTGGGTTGGAATGTACTGAATGTATAGTCCTTGAAGAAGAGTGACAAGAACAAGTTGAATGCCCACTGGAAACATGGGTCTCAATTCAAAGAAATGACGGGATTAGAACTGTGGATCCATGAAAGGACAGTAGTTTAAACTATAGACAGTTTACTCAAGGAAGAAATAAGAGTTTGTCTGAGAATTTAAGTTGAAAAGAGAAAGAGGAAGTAGAGAAGATTACAGAAGTCAAAGAAATGGATGGAACGCAGTCAATGCTGAGGGAAGAGTGAATATTTGTATATGACCCTGCAGGGGAGTTGAGCCAGGAAGTAGCCCCTGGCTCAGCCAGTGCACATCCTAAGAAGGCTCTCAGGAGGGACTGGAGACCCAAGTCTGAATGATGAAGAAATGGGTCATGAGGAAGCAGGAAGTGTCAAGTTTGTTTTTGTTTTGTTTTGGTTTTTGCTGTACTAAAGATTGAACCCAGGGCCTTCACAATGAACTATATCCCCAGTCCATTTTTATTTTTTCTTTTGAAACAGGGTCTCACTAAATTGTTAAATGGCCCAGGATGGGCTTGAACTTGGAAATTGGAGAAAGAGGGATGAGGCATTAGTTGCTCAGAGGGATTGATTTTTTTTTTTTTTTTTTTTGAGGCAGGGTTTCATTATGCATTTTAGGCTGGCCTTGAACTCACTATGTAGCACAGGGCTACCTCAACCTCCTGTGATCCTCCTGAGCCCCCAAGTGCTGGGATTACAAGCATGTGTTACCATGCCTGACGAGGATGGAATTTTTTTTTTTTTCAGGTAGGGTCTCGCTGTGTTGTTGGGGCTGGCCTTGAACTTGCAATGATCCTCCTGTCTCAGCCTCCCAAGTGTGGGATTACAGGCGTGTGTGTACCACCACATCCAGCAGTCTCTGAAATCTTGCCTAATGACCAGATATTCAGGAGCCTCTCCTTCCTGAAGCACGTCTTTCCTTAGCTTTTTATTTGATAGTGATTTTACTTTGGCATTTAATCCATCTGATTGGCCTAAAGAAACTGGTGTTGATGTCCATTTGATAACAGCTTCATGGGTTCTTGACCACCTTACTCCCCTCACTCCTTTTTTTTCTTTTCTTTCTTTCCTTTTTTCTTGGTTATACTGACATTGAACCCAGTATTGCACTGAGCTACATCCTCAGCCCACTTTTAAATTTTTGAGGCAGGGTCTCACTAAGTCACTTAGGCTAGCCTGGAAATTGTGATCTTCCTGCTTTGGTGTCTCCAGTGGGATTACAGGCGTGTGCTGCCATCCTCCCCACCCTGCCAATTTAGTTTTTTTCTTGCATCTCTATGCAAAGGGTTACTCTTGAAAACTCATATCATTTGTTTTTTTTTTTTTTTT
>NW_004955452.1:15602008-15619790 GCF_000276665.1 Chinchilla lanigera | reverse complement strand
TTTCTTTCTTTCTTTCTTTCTTCCTTCCTTCCTTCCTTCCTTCCTTCCTTCCTTCCTTCCTTTCTTTCTTTCTTTCTTTCTTTCTTCTCTGAACTCACTGAGAACGCTCAGTGATCTTCCTGCCTCAGCCTCCTAGAGTGCCAGGATTACAGGTGTGTGCCACCATGCCCAGCTGAGAGTTTTGTTTTTTAAACTGACAGATGGGGCTGGGGATTTAGCTCAGCGGCAAAAGCGCCTGCCTGGCAAGCGCAAGGTCGTGAGTTCAGTTCCTGGTACCGGAGAAAAACCACAAAAACCACAAAAAAAAAAAAATAAAATAAACTGACAGATGTTTAGTATAAGAACAAGGGGGAAGAAAGAGAATAAAGGGGCAGATTTGACTCCAGTGTTTTGGAGCCTTGTCTCTGTGTCCTTTATGCAGGAAGACCTAGTTCCAATCTTATTCCTGGGGATTGGTGCAGTAACGCACTGAGACAAACCAGGGCATTGCTGACTATCCAGGAGGGGAGCCGCCCACTTCCCCTCTTTGCATAAGGTGATTACAGTTCTTGACAGGCCCTCTTCTGAACTCCCACGGAATTGCCATTCAGAACGGACAGAGACTGACAGCTTGAAAGCGCAGAGTTAAGAATACATTCACTTTTCCCCAAGCTTTTGTTTGTTTTTTAGACAGGTTCTTGCTACATAGTTCAGGCTGGCCTTGAACTCTTGCTCATGGCAGTCCTCCTGCCACAGCCTCCTGTGCTAGAATTACAGGAGAACATCACCACACCCAGTTCTCCAACTTTTGATTTATCTCATTTTGTTAAGTATCAGGAAGTTCAAAGAAACAGACCCTGTCCTGAAGGTTTGGAGTCTAATAGGGAAACTGCTAGTAGCTGTATGTGTGAGGTTCTGTAGGAAATCTAGAACAGGATGCGTTTCCCACTGGACTGCTGTATGAAGCTGTTTAATCTGTGTGTGCCCTACATGCCTATGGTACTTACTGTTTGCATCCTTGATCATCACTGTTTCTGTTATGGAGGCCCCTGGGCCTTGGAAAGGGATATGGTTGATTTTATGTATATACTGGTTTCCAAACTTGGTGCAGTACTACAAGAAGGATAGTTCTCAAATTTGTATTTTGCATAGGCTGTGCATAGTAAGTATTGCTACATTTTGCTATTATGAGACGTTGGAAAGAAGCCTGAACTTTAGTGTTTTTCTTTCATTTAAATCAAACTTATCCTTAGAACTGTTTCTTTTGTGAAGGTTAGTTTCAACCTAGGTTCCATCTTTTTACTGGTATATACTAGCTGTGTGGCCATGGGCAAGCTGCTCTGTATCCTCCTTTATGAAGTTGAAATAAAAATTTCCCATTGCATTCTGTGAAGATTAAATGAGATTTATGCACATAAAAATATACAACAGTACATGCATAAAACATTTACCATAACATCTGGTGTGTCATGGTTGTTCGGTGGATGTTCTTTTTTTTTTTTTTTTGAGACAGTCTCTGACTGGTCTTGAACTCAGTGTACAGCCCAGGCTGGTTTTGAACTTGTGGCAATCCTCCTTCCTCAGCCTCTTGACTGCTGGGATTACAGGCATGGGCCACACCGCCTACCTGTTTATTGTTTTCTTTTCCTCATAGGCGCCATGGTTTTCTCAAAGGAGGGGTAGCAGTAATTCCAGTTTAAGGAGAGGTTAAAATGTGCTTTGTTAGGAACTCTTTAGGAAGCATTTTTTCCCTTGCGACAAGGTTATAAATTGTGGTTGGATTCCAGGGTAGCCAGTTAGAAGACTCAGTAGCACCTAATTAGCTGAACTGTCAATTAACACCACTGTAGAATTCAAATCATCATTTATAGCTGTGTTTCAAAATGTGGACATTCGTGGTCCTTCTGAGGGTTCTGTGATACCAGTCTTCGCCACAGGTCATCTTTTGTCCTTGGTCTTGGCTCTCTTTGAATTCTTAGTACCACGCCACTGAAAATTACTTCTGGGGTGGGCCCCAGGCTAAGCTGAGGGCCCCAACAGCTAAAAAAGGAGGACTGTAGCCCGGGTGTGGTGGTACACACCTGTAATCCCAGCACTTGGGAGGCTGAGGCAAATTTGAAGCCCTCCTGGGCTACACAGTGAGTTCAAGGCCAGCCTGAATGGCATAGTGAGATCCTGTCTTAAAAAGACCAAAAAAAAAAAAAAAAGAAAAAAAAAGAAAGAAAAGAAGAAGAAGAAGAAAAGAAAAAAGAATGAAGATGCCTATTGTGCTGCAAGTGGCAGCAGAGGGAGGGTGAGATAAGTGACTTCTGTGGAGTACAGGACCTGCTATGCTCCAGTCACTGAGTCGGGGGTCTGAACACAGTTTTGTATTTTATCTTAATAGCAACCTTATAAAATAGATATAGTTAGCCCCCATTTTACAAATGAAAAAAAAAAACGAGGCTTACGGACCTTCAAGTAAGCTGATTGTAGTGTCTCATGCCTATAATAGCAGCTATTTGAAAGACTGAGGCAGGATGCTAAGGCCAGCCTGGGCAGTGTAGTGAGACCCTGTCTGAAAGTGCTGGGACCATAGCTTAGCACTCTCTAAGTTCAATCCTTAGTACAACCCTACCCGCCCCCTGAAAAAGCCTGTCATGTGGAACAGGATTGAACTGAGGACTTTTCTGGATGCCAAAGCCCGTTCTTTCTGCCAGAACAACCACTTTTGCATAGATGGGGTAATCAGACACTAAGACCTGTTGGCTGTGCACAAGGCTGAGAAATGAAGCGGGGTTGCAGGATGTCTCCAGTTCTGTAGGAGTAGGGCACTGGGGTGCGGGAACAGCTCTGGAGAATGATGAATCCATGAATTCACTCCGGTGGCAGTTGCTGGAAGGGCTCTTGAAGAAACGTCATTTTGGAGCTCTTATGTTTCTGATTCAAGCATTGTGATGGCCCATTGCAGAGTAGAAGAAGTAAGGTCACTGCCAACATGGGGAGCAGTTTTGGTATCAGGGAGAGGGAAGGAAAATTACTGGTGATGGAGTGGGAAGGGTAGTTCCTGTAGTCATAGTCAAATCCATCCTTTGTAAGAGAGTTCATCTCCTGTTGAGATCAAAGAGTCCTTGTTGAGTCGAGGCTGCAGATATGGAGAGAATCTAGTTCTTTCAGACTGTCTCACTTTTTTGTTTGTTTTTCTTCTAGCAGAAGCCTGCCCTTTCTTTGTTTTCCTAATTTTATTTAGTTTGTTTTTTGTTTTTTTGAGGCAGGTTCTCACTATGCAGTTCAAGCTAGCCTTCCACTCACTGTGGAACCGAGGCTGGCCTCGAATTTGTGACAATCCCCCTGCCTCAGCCTCCTAAGTACTGAGATTATAGTTGTGTGCCATTGTGCCTGGCTGTTTTTGTTTTTTGAGACATGGTCTTGTTATGTAGCTCAGACTGGCCTTGATCTCTCCATCCTGCTGTCTCACCCTCCTGAGATGAGATTACTACCGGTGTATGCCACCACACCTGGTTTTTTCCTATTTTTTGAAAGCTTTTGTCTATTGGAGTTTTGATGTTTACTTTTTTCACTTTGCTTATCTCATAGTACCTTTCTTCCTCTGATTCTGTTGATTTAACAAGTCAGTCATCTGTTAAATGTTTCTCTGTTTTAAAACTGCTCAGAACACTTTGTGAATCATATATCAGGTTTCTGAGTACTCGTGCTTCCTGCCCACTAGTAGCATTAGAGTCCACTGTTTGTGAACCCAACCTGTGCTCCCACTGTGCTCCTTAGGATAGTAATCAGCAGTTGCCTGAGGTGCTGCAGGAAAAGTAGTGATGTTTAGTATCTTAAGCTTTCCTGGAGAAATAAGTTTCCTTTATATCCAGTGCAGTCTTCGGTGATAGACTCGTACTGCAGCTACACTTTTTTGGGAGGAAGGTTGCTGGCACTTGAGCCACAACCCTAGCCCTTTTTTTTTTTAATTTTGAGACAAATTTTCACTAAGTTGCCTCGGGAGCAGTTTTTGGGAGTTGCCCAGTTTTTGATCCTCCTACCTCAGCCTCCCAGGGTGTTGGATTATAGGTGAGTGCCACCACACCCAATTTATAGATACTCTTAATCATTTTGATAAGCAAACTAATTATGTGTCGCCCCTTCCTGAAGTCTTTAAAATCAGCTAGGTTGTCAGCTTCGTAGAGAAGCCCTCTCGTCATCTGGGTTTCAGTTACGTTCTTCTGTCTATTGCTGTAGTGTGCTGAGCGTCCATTATCAGTGCAGCTTCTCAGCCCATACGTATTGTTCCTCCCTGTTTGATTCTTTCCATTTTGAGCTCCTTGAGAGAATGGGCATTTTTGGTTTTTGCTTTGTTTTGTTTGTCTTTTTGAGACAGGGTTTCACTATGCAGTTTAGGCTGGCCTTGAGCTCACTTTGGAGCCCAGGCTGGTCTCGAACTCAAATGATCCTCCTGCCCCAGCCTTCCAAGTGCTAGGATTATAGGCGTGCGCCACCACACCCGGCTTTCGTTTTTGTATTCCTACCACCAAGCATAGTATAATTTCTGGAACATAATTTTTTGAATACACGAATGCCAAGCCTTATCGAATGTATGTATGTATGTATTTATTTATTTATTTAAAACCCCTGGTGTATCCAAAAGCACCAAATGTTGTAAAACCTCCTCTGTATAATCATGAAAACCTGCATTCATGTTTTTTTGCAACTTCCTGTTCTGATCAGTTTGAGGAGGGTTAGTTTCCCGTTTTGTGAAATTTAGCACTATTTTAAAGTAACTCTGAAAGACAGTCGTGACTTCCACTTATTCCTTCAGAAGAGGTAGTAGGTTATTCATTTGTTCAGAGTAAATGTCTGCTTCCCGATAACCCACATACTTTCTAGCCTGTGTCCTCTCCTAAGCGTCCATCCTCTGTCTATGTCTGCCGTGCTCACTGCCTCACATGCTGGCTTTGGCTCTGTACTCCAATGAGGTAGGCCAGGGCAGTTACAACTCTGCAAGTTGCCTGAAACGGAAGATACTTTGATCATCTCTGCTACATTTGACCAGGTTCTATTAGTGCTTATAGTCCTTTTTGATACTTTCTTAGCATTAAGTCTCACTAGTTATGTTCATTTGTACATTCATTCAAAAACTATGAATGGAAGGTGGGTGTGGTAGCTGAGGCAGTTGGATTACAAGTTCAAAATCAGTTTGGACAATTTAGTGAGACCATCTCAAAATAAAGCAAAAGAAACTGGGCATTGTGGCATACACCTGTAATCCCACCACTCTGGAAGACTGAGGCAGGAGAATCACAAATTCCAGCTCAGTCTGGGCAATTTAGTCAAGTGTGGTGGTACAGGCCTGTAATCCCAGCACTTGGGACGCTGAGGCAGGAGGGTTGCTGCAAATTTGAGGCCAATTTGGGCTACATAGTGAGATGTAGGCCAGCCTGGACTACATAGTGAGACCCTGTCTTAAAAGACAAAAAAGATCTCAGCAATTTAGTGGCTTACTGAGACTCTTAGTGAGACCCTATCTCAAAAAAGGTGGGGAACTAGGGTGTAGCTCAGTATAAAGGTCTTGGATTCAATCCCCAGTACTGCAGTTAATCAGTCAGTCAGTCAGTCAATTGAATGGAATGCCACTTGTCCACAAAGCTCTTCTCGGGTGTGTCATCAGTGAACAAGATAAACATGATCACTGCTATGGAGCTTATAGTCCAGATGAAAAGGAGACATTCATTCAAGTCAACTAGTATTTAGCACCTGCTGGTTTCCAGATATCCCTGTGCATATCAACTGAAGATAATGTTCTAAATTATACAATACTTGTTTATATAATTACTTAAGGAGCTCTATACTGAGCTACAGCCCCCAGCCCTTTTTTAGTTTTCATTTTCACTCCTGAGATTATAGGTGTGCACCACCATGCCTGGCTCTCATCTTAACTGTTCTTGAAAGAAGTACGGTCGTCCTTCATTACCCACTGGGGATTGGTTCCAGAATACCCTCCCTCCCCCTAGGGATACAAAATCTATGGATGCTCAAGTCCCAGTGTTTGCATATAACCTATGTACATCCTCCCATTTACTTTATTTTTTTTTTTAATTTTTAAAATTTTTTGTCTTTTTTGAGACAGGGCTCACTCCGCAGTTCAGGCTGGCCTTGAACTCACTTTGTGGCCCACTCTGGTCTCAAACTTGCAACGATCCTCCTGCCTCAGCTTTCCAAGTGCTGGGATTACAGGCGTGCGCCAACATGCCCCTCCCATTTACTTTAAATCACCTTTAGGGGAAATCCCTAGTACAATGTAAGGTGCTATATAAATTGTTGTTATACTCTATTATTTCAGGAATAATGATGAGGACAAAAGCTGTATCTGTTGAGTACAGATGCAGTTTTTTTTTCTGAAGTTTTCAATCTATGGTCAGCTGAATCCACAGATGCAGAGCCCACAGATACACAAGACTGACTGAGCAGGAAGTCATGAAACCCTGAAGTAAATTAGGTGTGACTAAGGGGTGGTCAGGAAGGAATTCCTTAGAGGAAGGATCATTGAATTGGCCAGGTACAGGAACTCAGATGGGAACAAGGCAGGGAGACAGGAGAGGTAGTTAATTATTTATTACCATTACTTTTCATGAAGTTAGCAACTGTTGTAGCTTCCGTAAGAATGAACATCTGCTCTCATCCTTTGCCGTTGCCGTAGGCTTTATGAATAAGACATAGGCTCCTTTAATGCAGATTCCACAGTTCCAGTTCTCCTTACTGATCAGTGATTATTTTGAAATCTCTATTGGGAGCATGGAAGAAGTTTGTAGTCTCATTTATTTATTTCTGTGAAACTGGATTAAACCCATGGCATTTACACTGAGCTACATCCCCACCCCTTTTTAAATTTTTATTTTGGGACAGGATCTCATTAAGTTCCGAAGGCTGAGCTCCTCCTGCCTTAGCCTCTCAGAGTGCTGGGATTATAGGCGTGCACCACCACGCCTGGCGAAAAGTTTGTATTCTTGGTGGGAAGTCAGGAGATACACAAGAGAAGATAATTAACAATGTACACAGAGTGAAACGGATGGTGTGTTTCTGACCTTTAGAGAAGGGTATAGGAGTGATTATAGAAGACCACAGCAGTAGTGAGGCTTGAATTGAAGGAAGAGAGACTCAGAAAAGCAAAGAAAGGCACTGGGCATTTCCAGTAGTGGGTAAAGGAGAGAGCAAAGGCAAAGAAGTAGGAATTCTGAATTGCAGCTGGGGATGGGTGTACTGTTTCCTGTGGGCCTAGACAGGGCCCCTGTGTGGCTCATTCCTGAGTAATGTGATAGAAAGTGGCAGAGGCCTTGGGCAATTTCTTGAATAGCAGACTGAGGGATTGAGACTATCCTCTGAACAGAGATGGCTTGTGAGGAACACTGTGTTAGAATTGTTCCTGCACCTGCCTTAAAGCTAGGCACTGAGACCTGAGACCAGTGGTTGAATCATTTAGTTCATTTTGTGCTTCTGTGAAGCACATGGGAAGGGCAAGCAGTGAGGGGTGAGCGGGCACCTAAGACTGTGCAAGGTCATATTGGGGTTGGACCAAAGCGATAAGGAGTATGAAGGGGGTGGTTGGTTCTCCTGGCTGTCTGCCTTCCCTCCCTCCCTCCTTCCTCCCTTCCCCCTCCCTCCCTCGCTTCCTTCTTTCCGACAGGTCTTACTTTGTAGCCTAGGCTGGTCTTGAATTTGTGATCCTTCTGCCTCAGCCTCACTGGTGTTGGGATTACAGGATTATGTTCCTAGACCCTCCACTTCTTCTAGGACTTTCTCCCTCTGAATCTGCTCAAAAACTAACCTGCGGTGATGGCACATACCTGTAATCCCAGCACTCAAGAAGCTGAGGCAGGAGGATCACCACAAGTTCGAGGCCAGTCTGGACTATATAGTGAGACCCTATTGAGAGGGAGGGAGAGAGAGACAGAGACAGGGAGGGAGAGGGGAAGGGGGAGAGGGAGAGGGGAGAGAGAGATCAACCCTGAAAGCTGCTTATACAGCTGCTTGCCATCCCTAGGCTCTTTCTCCACTTCCCCTTCCATTTTTTTGCTTTAATCCAGACTTCTGCCCCCAGCATGCCTTTGGAGCTAGTCTTGCTTAGTCATTAGTGAATTCCTGGCTGCTGATTGAGTTGTTTTCCAAGCCCTTATCTTCCTTGTTTTCTGTGACATTTGACATTTTGAGACCGTTTTCTTTTGGCTTCTGTAGCCTTTTTCTTTGCCTCCTTTCCCAGCCCTTTCTCCCACTCCCATCAAGTGCTTGTCTTTTACCAGTCACTATGTCACTGTTGGTGATTGTCAAGGTCTCTTCTTTGTCCTCTTATAAGGGCTGTTATTTTGTTGGGTACTTACTGTGTGCCAGTGACAATATTAAAATGCCTCACACAGATTATTCTTTTTTTTTTTTTTTTTTTTTTTTCTGGTACCGGGAATCAAACTCACTACCTCATGCTTGCCAGGCAGGTGCTATGCCGCTGAGCTAAATCCCCAGCCCACAACATACTATTCTTAAATTTGGCAACAACCTCCAAAAGGTAGACTTTTGCTTCTTCCTTGGTATATAGAGAAATCAAGGCTTAGTGAGTTTAATTTTCCTAAGGTTACACAGTAAATGGCAGAGCTGGGACTTACATCTGAGCCTGGCTTATTATACAGGTAAAGTCAGCCGTTGCCTGTGGACCCAGGGCTCCATCCGGAGACTCTCTTTAGCTTCCAGCCTGTGTGTCCCTGTGTACTTCACACTGGCTGTTTCTGCCTCACCCAACTCCTCCTGCCAGTCCAGCGCCATACTGGCAGCTGTGATCCAGACCCTAGACTTGGGCTTGGTCTCAGCTGTGCCTCTCCTTCCCTCCCACTCCATGTGCAGCTGTCCCTTCAGCCAGGCCTTGCCACCGCTCTTAATCTCTCTGGTAGTCACCTCTCAGGATGGCCACAATCTCTTCCTCGGCCGGGCTCTTCTCATCTCTCTCCTGAACTGTTGCTGCTTTTCTCCTCTGCTCTCTCACCCCGTCCTTCCTGCACAGTGCAGTCAGGGTGGTCTCCTAGGCTCAGTTCTGATTGTGGTGCTCTCTGGGTTAAGACCCGGCAGTGTTTCTTGACAGTGTAATCCTGGGGCTGAGCCTCATTTTCCTCACCCCGCTCTCCAGCCTCCGCAAGTCTCTTCACTTCCATGTGCTTCGAGCGCTTGTGCTTCACTAGACCAGCACACTCGTTGGGCTCCGCGCATGTGCCGTGTTCTTCCCTCTTTCGGGAATACTCTTTCTTCCTTCTTTGTCTGAGGAACATCATCACAGCTCATCCTAGAAATAAACGATTAAAAAAACCATCATTTCAGAGTGATACCTTGGTTTCTAGGCATTCAGTTATTCCCAGTCTTTCTTATTTTTTTAAAATTTATTTTGGTACCGGGAATCGAACTCAGAACCTTGCACTTGCCAGGCAGGCGCTTATGCCACTGAGCTATATCCCCGGCCCTCCAGTCTTTTTTAGAGGGGCTAGAAATTCCCTTTTTACGTCCCCAAAGCTCCTTGTTTGAAACTTAGCACATTGTGTAGTAGTTTGCCCATGTCTGTGTCTTTTCAACCCGCCCACCTTAAAGGCAGATATTCCTGTCTCACGTTTTGATCTGTGGCATTGAGCATGCTGCGGGCACATGGTGCAGCAGCTGTTGAATGAGCAACAGCAGTATTCTGTAGCGCTGTCACAGTGGACTGGCTGGGCCTGGACAGAGGTTAAGGTTAAAGATTGGTGCATGAGGATGTTGGTTAAAGCTAAAGAGTATGTAATACCAGCACCTTGATATGTATAGTGTCAAATAAATTATAAAGTACTTTCACAAATATTTTATCTCTCTCTCTCACTCTCTTTTTTTTTTTTTTTTAAACAGGGTCTCACTGTGTAGTGCAGGGTGGCCTTGAACTTGGTTATATAGCCCAGGCTGGTCTTGAGCTCATGGTGACCTTCCAGCCTCAGCCTTCTGAGTGCTGGGATTATGGTGTGCACCACCATACCTAGCATTTTTGTCTCATTTTGTTTTACTCTAAACCACTGTGAGCCAGACACAGGGACACAGGCTTATAGTCCCAACTATTTGAGAGGCCAAAGGAGCGAGATAGTAAGTTTGAGTCTATCTTGGGCAGTGTAGTGAGTACCTGTCTCAAAATAAAAATGAAAGGTCAGGGCTGAGCATGGTGGTACACGCCTGTGATCCCAGCATTCGGATGCCAAGGCTGGAGGAGTACCATCTTCAAGGCCAGCCTGTACTATATAGCTAGAGCCTGACACTCCCCAGCCCCACAAAAAAATCCAGGTATGGTGGTACATGCCTATAATCCCAGCACACTGGGAGGCTGAGGCAGGAGGATTACAAATTCAAGCTCAGCCTGGGGAACTTAGTGACTTAGACCTGTCTCAAAGTAAAAAATGAAAGACAGGATGGCAGTATAGCTCAGTGTAAAGGCCCTGGGTTAAATCCCTAAGACTGCAAAATAAGTAAATACATACAAACATACATTAAAAATACATAGTAAAACAATAAAAAGAGCTGAGGATGTATAGCTCTGTGCCCCTTGGGCTCAATCCCTAGTCCTGCAAGAAAACAGAACAAAATAAAAACAAGAACAAAATACACACATACACACCTGTAATACCATTACTTGGGAGGCTGAGGCAGGAGGATCACAGCGATTTCAAGACCAGCCTGGGCTATGAAGTGAGTTCAAGACCAGCCTGAACTGCACAGTGAAACCCTGTCTCAAAAAGACAAAAAAAAGGGGGCTGGGGATTTAGCTCAGCGGCAAAAGCGCCTGCCTGGCAAGCGCAAGGTCGTGAGTTCTGTTCCCGGTACCGGAGAAAAACCAAAAAAAAAAAAAAAAAAGACAAAAAAAAGAAAATGCGAATAATTCTAGCACTGGGACAGGTTGAGACTGGAAGAATACAAATTTGAGTCAAGCATGGGCAATCTGCCAGGTGGCGGTGCACACCTACAATCCCAGCATTCAGGAGGCTGAGGCAGGAGGATTGGTATGAGTTTGAGGCCAGCCTAGGCTACATAGTGAGTTTGAGGCCAGCCTGAATGACATAGTAAGACCCTGTCTCAAAAAAACCAAAGGGGGGGGGCATTTATTGAGATCCTGTCCCAGAATAAAAAATGGAAAAGAGCCAGGCGAATGATGCATGCCTATAATCTCCGCACTCCAGGAGGCAGAGGCAGGAAGATCGCAAGTTTGAGCCCATCTTGGGTGACCCAGTCAGTGTCTGAAAATAAATGGGCTGGGGATATAGCTCACTGTGAAGGCCCTGAGTTCACCCCCCAGGACTGCACATGTGTACAGCTGGGGATGTAGTCCAGTGGTAGAGCACTGTAGGTTCGATCCCTAGCATGACAAAACCAAGCAACTGACTTACTTGTATTGTCTGCATCTCCTGAGAACTGAGCTCTTTTTTCCTATTGATGACATTTCCTCTGTCTGCCAGGTAAAGCGGTACCAGTGCACCTTTGAGGGCTGTCCCCGAACCTACAGCACAGCAGGCAACCTGCGCACCCACCAGAAGACTCACCGAGGAGAGTACACCTTCGTCTGTAACCAGGAGGGCTGTGGCAAGGCCTTCCTCACCTCTTACAGCCTCAGGATCCATGTGCGAGTGCACACGAAAGAGAAGCCATTTGAGTGTGATGTGCAGGGCTGTGAGAAGGCGTTCAACACGCTGTACAGGTCAGCCTCTTCTCCACTGTGCCGTCAGCCCCTGACTCTGATGGTGCTGGATGCCAGAGCTCTCTCTCCTTGAGCAGGAGAGGTGTTCACTTCCAGGGCTTTGAAATTCATGAGCACAGCTCGTTACTTAGAGATGGATATGTCTGAGGTTATGGATATGTCTGAGGTGCGGCTGAAGATGATAATGCATCCGTGTTTAGTTTTACATCTTGTGGAGTGATGTACAGGTAGAGTAGCTGAGGTAGAGTAATGTATCCCCTTGGCACAGGATCTTTATATTAAGGATTCTGTAATTTTCTTTTTTACCTCACCTGCTGTAACTTTTTTCTACCCTGAGAAATGAGGAGATGGGGGGCTGGGGATTTAGCTCAGCGGCACAGCACCTGCCTGGCAAGTGTGAGGTCATGAGTTCGATTCCTGGTACTGGAAAAAAAAAAAAAAAAAGGGAAAAAAAAAAAAAAAAAAAAGAAGAGATGGAGCCGGGTGTGGTGGTGCACACCTGTAATCCCACCAGTTGAGAGGCTGAGGCAGGAGGATTGCTGTGAGTTGTAGGCTAGCCCAGGCTACATAGTGAGTTTAAGACTAGCCTGAATTACAGAGAGATACCCCATCTCAAAAAGAAAAAAGAAAAAAAAAATGCTTGGAGAGATGTAGCTAAGCAATGCAGTGCCTGCCTGGCAAGCACGAGGTCCTGAGTTTGATTCCTGGTAGCTGCCCCATCCCCACAAAAAAAAAAAAAAAAGAAATGAGCCAATTGTGGTGGCACATGCATGTAATCCCAGCACTTGGGAGACTGGGAATCCCAGCACTTGGGAGGCAGAAGGATCATCATGAGTTTGAGGCCAGCCTGAGCTCCATAGTGAGTTCAAGGCCAGTCTGAACTACATAGTGAGACCTTGCCAAAAAAAAAAAAGAAAGAAAGAAAGGAGCTGCCCACTTAATGGCTTTTCTCTTTTCCACATTTGTATTAGGGGACTTGCATTAGTCTCCAATATTTGGGATAAAATAACAGAAGTGACAACACTTAGAAAGTACATACTGCGTGTGTGGTCTCATGACAGCTGAGAAGTGGTGAACTCAGAGAGGCTCTGGGACTGGCTCAGGGTCCTATCCAGTAGGATGTGGCACCTGGACTCGAGTCGCATTCAGGCCGTCTGTGGAGTGCTACTCACAGCTACTTGCCTTTTTGAGTTGCTGCTTGGGTGAAGCATGTTGTGTACCTACACTGAGGGTGCAGAATTCCTGCATACTTGATCCCGGGGCACATGAAGCAGGCACGGGGAGGCTCCATAGTTCATTGTCCCACTGGGCATTTCTCTGGGATATTTTTCAGACTGAAAGCACATCAGAGGCTTCACACAGGGAAGACGTTTAACTGTGAATCTGAAGGCTGCAGCAAATACTTCACCACACTCAGTGATCTGAGGAAGCACATTCGAACCCACACAGGAGAAAAGCCATTTCGGTAGGTCGTGCTGTTTTCTATTTGTTCCCTGTCAGTTTTCAGTTGGGTGTGTTGATGTTCTCCAGGCACTCCTCATCTGCGCTGTGACCAGCTGCTTCAGGTGAGAGTAATGCGGTAGGCTCCAGGGCCATCCTCCCTCTGTAGATGATGGCTTTTCGGCCTCATCCCTCACTTTTTTTTTTGGTATTAGTGGGAATTGAACCTAGCACCTTCACACTAGCTATGTACCCAGCTCTTGTTTTTAAAATTTTACTTTGAGACATGGTCTCGCTCAGTTGCTCATGCTGACTTTGATATTGAGAGCCTCCTGCCTTAGCGTCCTGGTTGCTGGGGTTATGGGCATGTTCCATCACCCCTGGGATTTTCCTTTTATTTTCAAGAAATATTTGTTGAAACTCAAAAATGTGGTAGGCACTTATAATAGTGCTAGGGAAATCCTAAGAAGCAGACTGTCCTCAAGAACTTTGATCTGGTGGAAAAGAATTACAAGTAAGCAGGCAGCATCTGAGGCTCTGAGATTCGGTGAGCACCGGGAGGGTCACTTACTGAAGAAGCGATGAAGGTCGGGAGGGAGAGATGTGGGAGAAGTGAGGGATGGGATCTCTTAGGCGACTGGTACGGGTATTGCGGTTTGTTACTTGTCTATTTGTTGCTTTATAGTGTCTCAGTGTGTGTACACAAACATACAGGATGGGACATTTTATGTGTATATCAACGTATATATATATTTCATGTGTGTGCTTGAAGGAGAAACTTGTATCATCTGCTTTCCTCTCTGGTCATAGGATGTTCAAGACATTCAAGTAGGTGTTCAGAAACAGCTTTGGGATGATTATGGACATTTTCTCTGAGATAATCTGTTTGTAAGGATTTCCCTAGATGTAATATAAATAGATTGCAGAAGATTGCCCATAAATAATGTCTTTGACTTTGGCAGGAGTTATTGCTATTGTGTTCATGGCATTAAATATGGTGCCTCTCTGTTCTCAAATGACTGATTAGCATACTTAGAAGCAATTTAAAAGTCTTCAGGCACAGTTAGCTTGTAGATGCCAATTAAATGAAATTAAGTTTTTAAGTTACAGATATGTTCCTGAGTTAGGGCAAGAATAGGGAGAGGCTAGTTGGTTCCTGTGTGATGCTCTGAAGCTTGGGTTATTTTCCCATAGGCTGCAAAGGGCCTCTGATTTCTGTCTAAGCACACATTTCTTTTTTTTTTTTTTTGATGATTAAAACTGCTGTTTTTTTCTTGAATATTAAATGGGACCTTAGATATTACAATAATATGTAATTAAAATGCTTTCTTTCTTTCTTTCTTTTTTTTTTTTTTTTTTGTCTTTTTGAGACAAGGTCTCACTATACAGTTCAGGCTAGCTTTGAGCTCACTCTGTAGCCCAGGCTGGTCTCGAACTTGCAACAATCCCGCTGCCTCAGTCTCCTGAGTGCTGGGATTACAGGCGTGTGCCACCACACCCGGCTAAAATACTTTCTATTTAAAGAAATTATATTGTGATTTGTACTAAAATGGATATGTTCACATGTATAGGTATTGAACATCTGCTATGGGAAGAGCTGAGCAGTTGTGAAAGGCAGTGTGGACCCTGCTACCCTCTTAAGTTTATGGTCTAGGAGAACAGATAACACAAAGATAAACGAAGGTTGGAAGTGAGAGCTGCTGTAAAAAGACTCCCGCAGCTGTGCACCTAGTTTTGAGGAGAGAAAGATTACTTCTAGCTTTGGTTATGGAGAAGTAAGGGAGGAAATGGAGACCTAGACACTGAGGGTTACAGCTGTTATAGCTGATCTGTTCTGATGATTACATTGGAAGATTATAGCTCAAGCCCCATGCATACGTGAGAGCCTCTTCAGCTGCTCTTGGTATCTGTAGCATTTCACTGGCTGTAGATGTTCCATGTGGACTGTCACTGTCAATGGAGCTCTGTTAAACAGTCAGAAGGCTTTTGTCAGCAGGGCTGTGCACACGCCCTCCCTGCGGCAGATGGACTAACCCCAAGCCCTCGGCTCCTTCAGCTCCCAGACATGCCACCCTGCCTTGCTTCTTCAAGAACTGCTCCAGCCAGGTGTAGTGCCACACGCCTGTAATCCTAGCACTTGGGAGGCTGAGGCGGGAGGATCATTGCTAGTTCAAGACCAGCCTGGCTACAAAGTGAGCTCAAGGCCAGCCTGAACTGCATAGTGAGACCCTGTCTCAAAAAGACAAAAAAAAACAAACCAAAACAAAACAAAAAAAGTCCTCATTCCCGTCTCTGAAACCAGTGTTGCCGATCTGATCTTGAGTTCTAAACGTTTGGTATAGTTTGAGAAATATATAGGTGATGTGGAGGGTGGAAAATCTCTTAGCTAATGACTCCCGTTTCTCTTTGCTTAAACACCTTATTTAGCTGTGATCACGATGGCTGTGGAAAAGCGTTTGCAGCGAGCCACCACCTTAAAACTCACGTCCGCACACATACTGGTGAGTTCAGGCCGATATTTGTTCTTCCTTTTAACCTTTGTCAACCCTATACCTGTGTTTCCACCAAGAACTGCCGAACTAGGTGGAGAGGCTGAGCCTAATCAGCTTAGCCTTCACCTATAATGTTTGAGTTATATTTTATTGATTTCAGAGATGAAAGGATCTAAATGTTGGATTTAGAAATCTAATTAAGAAATGAAAGCAGTCCGGAAATACTCTTTAAAAAAAAAAAAAACCCCTGAGAAACTCAGTTTTCTCCTTAAACTTCACAGGACTGGGCATTCCCAGTGCTTTGTACCATATGAAATTGCAGGCCTGAGATAATTAATGTGTAGTTTATTCAGCTTTTTAACAACTGCTACTTGAACCTTCATAAAAATGTTTACTTCACTTTCTTAAGGAAAGATAGATTTCTTAATCCAGTGAAATGATTTTATGGTGAAATTAACACTACTTTGTCATTCTTACAGGTGAAAGACCCTTCTTCTGCCCCAGCAATGGCTGTGAGAAAACATTCAGCACTCAGTACAGTCTCAAAAGTCACATGAAAGGTCACGATAACAAGGGACACTCGTATAATGCACTTCCACAACACAATGGATCAGAGGTGTGCAGTGTTTGTATCTCTTGTTTTGATCAGGGTGCCATAGAACAGTGGTTGTTTGTGTCTTGTAAGAAAGGTTAAATGTCTTCACTATATCCCCACTGGAGGGAAAGATCAGGGTCAAGATCCCTGTCTTTGCATGAGAGTAGCAGAAGCCAGAAATTTCACTGGACTCCCTGTGCTAAAGCCTGTACTTCAGCTCTTCCTCATTTCCATCAGGAACAGAGGAGATGCTCTAGAATGTAAAGGTCTCAGAAATGGCTTTCAGGGGCTGGGTGTGGTGGCATACACCTGTAATCCCAGCACTTGAGAGGCTGAGGCAAGAGGATTGCAGCAAGTGAGACCAGCCAATCTGAATTATATAGCGAGACCATGTCTCCAAAAAAGTTTTCCAAGGATCAGCTAGATACTCTTAAGAGTGTCGGGATCATTTACCCCAGTCATGCCTATAAGTGACAAATCTGTACTTGAATTTGGGACACAAATTAATGTTGTTTCACATATCCATTAACCTGTCATTGGAGAGGCAAGCAAAGTTTGAAGGGTCCTTTTTTTGTGTGTGTGGCAGCACTGGTGTTTGAACCCAGGGTCTTCACATGAGCTATATCTCCAGCCTTGTGTTTTTTGTTTTGTTTTGTTTTGTTGTTCTCCCTCTCTCTCTCTCTCTCTCTTTTTTTTTTTTTTTTTAAACAGTCTTGCTAAGTCACAAAATTGCCCCAGGTTGGGCTCAAACTTTCGATCCTCTTGCCTCAGTCTCCTAGAGTGCTGGGATTATGGGCATGTGCCACGATGCTTAAGTTGGTCCATGTTCTTTTCTTTTTTTTTTTTTTTTTTTTGCGGTAACGGGGATTGAACTCACGACCTCGCACTTGCCAAGCAGGCGCTTACACCACTGAGCTATATCCCCAGCCCGTGTTCTTTTGAACTGTCTCTAAACCGGAAAGTCTGAGAGCCACTGGCTGAAGATACTGAGCCACAGAATAAGCCTCTGTGGAGCTGTAGCCAGTGTTGTTCTTTCCCTGCCCCCTCCACATTCCTGATCCCCTACCGCTCCATTCCAGAGAGACCCTGGGGTCAATTTACTATTGTTACTTCTGATGTGGTACTGTGCCCTGGAAAGTGAGAGTGACTGTATTATTATCCTACTGCTTTATGGATAAGGAAGCTGAAGCTGATGCAGCAAAATGGGTTAGCTCTGTTCAGAATATATCCAGAATCTGATCACTTTCTCTGGTGACTGTGTTCAACCCACTGTCATCTTTTTGCTTGGATTATTGCCATAACAGGCCAAGTGAGCTTCTTAGCACCTCTCCCTCCTCCATCCTTTCTCCCCCAGCTCTGCTCCTAGTCATCTCTGGATGGATCCCTGTTACTCTCCAATAAATACGGAGAACTTCCTTTGGGGTCAGGGCTCACATGCCCTTGATGTTTGTTGCCTTTGAGTCCACAGTGATCTCTCTAGCCTGGATCTCCCCTAGAATTGTAGAGTTGCATATTCACTTATCCCCTTTAGAATATTGAAATTTTTTATTGTATATATAT
>NW_004955452.1:15589727-15601908 GCF_000276665.1 Chinchilla lanigera | reverse complement strand
CAGGCAGGCACTGTGCTGCTGAGCTAAATCCCCAGCCCCTATATTTACTTTTGAGAAAGGGTCTCACTAGGTAGTTCAGGCTGGCCTTGAACTGACTATGTAGCCTGGGCTGGCCTCTAACTCATGGTGATCTTGCTGCCTCTACCTCTGCCTCCCAAGTGCTGGGATTACAGGCATGTGACACCATGCCCAGCTTGAAGTTCTTAAAGTATGTAGCATGATTTTGATTTTGGAAACAGTAACATACTCTCATTTTGCGGTGTCCAATTTTTAAACACTGTCGTGACTCTTTAAAAGGACTTCCCCCCAACCCCTGAGTTTTATTAGCAATAACAGGTCAGTACTATTATTATCCCCACATTACTGATTAAGAAACTTGAGGCAAGGAGAAATTAAATAACTTGCCTAAGTATCCAGAGCTTGTAGTTCGTCTAATTTAGGTAGGCAGTGTGATTCTGAGCCAGTCCTAACACCTGTGTTAGAACGAATTGCATTCATTGTGAAGAGGACAGCTCAGCTGCCTGAATTCAAAGGCAGAATCTATCTCTAATCCCATGACTTTAGGCAAATGAGTTCTTTGTGCTCAGTTTCTTCATTTGTAAAAGCCAGGAGCCTGTATGTTGGCGCAGGCCTGTAATCCTGGCACTTGGGAAATTAAGGCAGGAGGATCACTATGAGGTCTAGGCCAGCCTGGACTCCATAGTGAGACCAGCCTGAACTCCAGAGCGCAACCCTGTCTCAAAAAACAAAACAGAAAAAGAAAACAGGTAAATTTAAAAATTTGAGTCTGTCTAAGCTACATTTATGAAGTTGTAATCAGTTCTCTCATTTTTATAGCAATCCATGAGTGATTTACAGACCCACAACCTCTGAGCACTGGAGTTCACCAGTGCTCAGTCCACAACCGCCCCTTGCCTTACGCCTTCCCACAGGGAGTCTCAGCTTCACACGCCCTCCACTTGCCCTCCATCCCCGGGCAGGGTCTTCCCTGGTGCTTCAGACTCGATAGTCCACCCCCTCCTCAGCGCCCCCACCCAGACAGTATCTCATCTTCTTCACTTGACTTCACGTGTCCAAACCTGTTCCTCCTGCAGTCTTCTCAGCTTAGTAAATGGCAGCCAGGTTTTTCTAGTGGCAGAGCCAAAAATCTTATATCTAACCTTTTCCCCCACGTATCATACTCACCAGCAAAGTCTGTCAGCTCTCCCTTGAGAATGTATCTAGAATCCAATAGCTCTTCTGATTACTTCCCTCGTTCTGCTCACCATCTGTGGGCCTGGATTATCGCGGTAACCTGCTAAACAGACTTCTTGGCACCTTTCCCTTCTCCTCTCCCTGACACCAGTCTGCCGTAGACCGTCCTACATACATCACCCAGATCAGTCTTTTAAAACCATGGTATAGACACCTTCTCTGCTCACAACCTGCTGGAGGTTCTTGAATCATTTAGAGTAAATGTCCAGATTGTTCCAGTACTCCAGGAGGTCCTAGGCTCTCTGGCCTGGCCATGTTTCCACTCCTTCACTTCTCTTCCTCTCACTTCACCTATACTGCTCTCCTGTGGTTCCCTAAACCAAAGAAGGCCCGCTCCTGCCTCCAGGCCTTCGTGTGTGCTGGGCCCTCTGCTTGCAGCACCTTCCTCAGATGCATGCGTGGCCCTTGCCCTGTTTTCTCCAGTTTCCGCTCAGATGCCCCTTACCTGTGAGGCTTCCCCTAGCCATCTAATGAAAGAACAACCCCTTGCTGGGGGCGGGGTGTGTGTGCTGCAATCCCAGCATTCAGAGAGGCTGAGGCAGGAGGATTGCAAGTTTGAGACCAGTCTGGGCAAGTTAACAAAAACTTTAAAAATGAAAATAAGAAAGGATTAGAGGCGTAAATCATTGTGAAGGCCTTGGGTTCAATCCCCAGTTCCACAAAACAAAATACAAAAACTCCTATCTCAATATTCCCTATTCCTTTCACTCTTTATAGCACTTAACATCATTCTGCACACTGTAGACTTGTTTTATCTTCACTACTATAGAAGCTCTCCAGGGGCAGAGAGTCTGTCATATTTATATTGTGTCCTTGGATCTGAACAGTTCCCGATACATAGTAGGTGCTCAGTGAGTACACAGGTCCTCCCTTCTCTGCGGGGAACATGTTCCAAGCTTCCTTGTGGATGCCTAAAGCTGCAGTAATATCCAATGCTGTGCTGCCATGTTTTTTCCTATACTTACATACTTATGTTAAAGTTTAACTTATAAATTAGGCGCAGGAAGAGGCTGACAACATAAAATAATAAAATTGTCAGCATCATTACCCTTGTGCTTTGGGGCCATTACTGAGTAAGATAAGGGTTGCTTGAACACAGGCCTGCAGCAGTGTGTGACAGTTGGTCTGATGGCCCAGATGGCTCCTGAGTGACTAATGTGGGTAGAGTGTGTAGCCTGGCCAAGACAGTGGGTGTGGCTCAAGATTTCATCACACTTCTCAGATTGATGTGCAGTTCAAAGTTTAGGAACTGCTGGGCGTGGTGGTGCACACCTATAATCCCAGCACTTGGGAGGCTGAGACAGGAGGATTACTGAGACTCAGAGGCCATTTTGAGCTATATAAGCAAGTTCAAGGCCAGCCTGTACCACATAGCAAGACCCTGTCTCGAAAAACCAAAAACAAAGCAACAACAGCAACAGAAAACCTTTGGAGTTATTTCTTTCTGCAGTTTAATATTTTCAGACTTCAGTTGCCCGTGGGTAATTGACACTGTGGAAAACAGCTTTGTGGATGAGGGGCTGTCATATTGTTGGATGCATGCAATAGTGGAGGTAGGCAGGGTCTCCACCCAAAGTGTGCAAATCGTGACTGACATTCTAGGAGTTGAGAGTTCAGCGTTAGCCTGGCAGCAGAGTTTGAACAGTTAACCCTCAGCACCACTCTGAATCAGGCCCCTGAGGTGCCCATATTGAGGTCACAGTGGTCCTCAAGAGAAGGACCATTGACTTTTCAGTCAGAGCACTAGGTTTGTCTTGTGCTTGTTAGCCACATGCTTGGGAGTACATCAGTCCTGCTGGCATAGCATCGATTTTCTCCTATTCTGAATGGGGTATGGAGTAAAGCTCCCAAGGTTTGTTTTTTTTTTTTTTTTTTTTTTTTTTATTTTTCTCCGGTACCGGGAACCGAACTTACAACCTTGCGCTTGCCAGGCAGGCGCTTTGCCGCTGAGCTAAATCCCCAGCCTGCTCCCAAGGTTTATATGAGTAACGGATGAGTCATGTGAAACCACATTATAAATGATGAAACCAATTACACAAGTATTATTACCTGCATATTATCATAGCATTTATTACTCTGGAACCCGAGTCATGCAATAATTTAGAAACTATTAACTATCTTTCAGAAATATAAAAATTTATATTTTTATATTTCTAGAGCAGGAGGCTCTAGAAATAATAGAGTCTTAAAAGTGAAATGATACGCCCAGGTGTTTTGGTGCATGCCTATAATCCTAGCAGTTGGGAGGCTGAGGCAGGAGGATTGCCATCTTTGAGGCCAGCCTGGGCTACATAGCAAGTTCAAGGTCAGCCTGAACTGCATAGTGACACCCTGTCTCAAAAAAAAAAAAAAAAGTGAAATGCTGCGCTCAGGCCTTGCTCTGGGTGGGTCATATTGCTCCACGTCACACCTGCAAACATTTGGAATCTTAACTATGCTGCAGTCAAGTATGGCATTACATAATATGCTACCTTGGATCCTGATTTTTGGTGTTCATTCCTTATTTTTTCTCTTTCACAGGATACAAATCACTCACTTTATTTGAGTGACTTGCACCTCCTGTCCACAGATTCTGAATTGGGAGAAAATTCCAATACAGTAAGTGTATCTGGGATATGGGTGTTAGAAAAATAGACGCAGGAACTGAGCATTCCTTTGGGTGGAAAAACTGAGCAAGGCCAGTGTGAAGTCTTCTAGATTTAATTATGTTTAATGGCTGACCATTTAGGATTTTTTCTCCTTCTCTTGATGATATGCTACTATTGGGGGAGGTTGTTCTATTGTACAATGCATTTTGATACACATCATTCACTTGAGAGGCTCTTGGCCCCAGAAAGTTTCTTTTTTCATTCATTACCAAATATTTATTGAGCACTACTTCAGGTCCTGTGTCAGGGCTGTGTTTACAGTGGTGACACAGAAGGTAGGGTTTTTCCTTGCAGAACTTCAAGTCTGGCACTATAGGATATCTCCAGAGTTCCAATTTGGGGACCTTCTCTTGCCCTGCCTTTCTGACCTGGCTCAGCCTTCCTCCTTTAAATCCACCTAATTGGGTTTTTGAGAGAATTTGTACAGTGGGCCTCTACTAAAAGACAAGCCTGCTCTATCTCGGCCTCATTGTTTTGATTCTTACTGGTAAGTTTTCCATCCATTCCCATGTCTCCATGATGATAGAGACCACTGCATTGAGTCTTCTTTCATACAATCTGAATGTTTTCCTGGGTTGCTAAAACTAATTTTGAGTTTGATATTTGCTAGTAAGGAAATATAGCTGGATTTTTTCCATCACTGCATGCATAATGAATAAATGCAATCGAAAGTATTTGAATAGAGACTGAGAGATTTAGGCATGCTGTGAAACAGCTGCTCTTTCTTAAAGTTGGGTTATTGGAGTCGATTGTAGCACTTCTAAAAATGTAGGTTCTGCTGGGCACTGTGGGGCACAGCTGTAATCCCAGCACTTTGGGAGGCTAAGCCAGGAGGATTGCATGTTTGAGCCTAGGGTGGGCAACTTAGCAACATAGAAAATCCGTATCTTGAAATATTAAAAAATTGTAAATAAGAGAGCTGGAATTGTAGCTCAGTGCAAAGGCCCTGGGTTCAATCCCCATTGCTGAAAAGAAAAGAAGGAAGAGAGGGAAGGGGAGGGGAGCAGAAAGAGGGAAGGAGGGGGAAGGAAAGAGAGAAGGAGAGAAAAAGCAAGAAAGAACCGAAAGATCTTAGTGGATGCAGTGGCACATGCCTATGGTCCTAGCTACTTGGGAGGATCAGTGGAGCCCAGGAGTTCAAGGCCAGCCTTGGCAACACAATGAGACTCCCATCTCAAAAAAATTTTAAAATCAAATAAATAAAAATGTTGGTTCTTCTAGTGGCATCGGAAACTGCATTTTTATATAAGCACCTGAAGCCCTGGATTCTCCTTTTAGTAATAGCAGAGTTGCTTTTATAAGACCAGCTCTCCCATAGAAGACAGCTTCAAACACTACACAGAATATAAAAAAGAATTATGTGAAGGCACCAGTGAGGAGGTAGCAGCAAGCAGACATAGCCTTGGAAGACGAGGTTGCTCAGAGGATTTTAAAAGGACTGGGTGGCCTTGCAGGCCTTGGGCAAGCCCCAGTTGGCAAACCCCAGAGGAGGTGGCCAAATTTAGAGAAAACAGTGTTGCTGATTTGAAAACCTAGAGGGCAGAGTTCAGGGTGACCGTGGCACCTAGAAATGGAGGGTAGGGGATGGCCTCGGAGAGAAAGAGCTGCCAGTGGGGAGCCTCATGTTCTGTATGTAAATTGCTCACATCTCTGGCTTACCTGCAGATGATGAGTGCGTGGGACAGACTAGGCAGCTCAACTAAGACTAACGAGCTAAACAGATCACAGCAGCCCTACACTGCAAGGGAAACAGAGTCAACAGAATGTTCAAGTCAGATAAATCAACATTCTTCTGAGAAGTGTAACTGAATCCACGGTCTGTCTAAAACATGACCCCTCTTCAAGAGAAAAGGTGATCTGTGGAGAGCAACCTCGTGATGACCCATCTGGATGTTTGAATTCACAAAGATTTTTAGTAGTTACTATGTGCTCAGGGACATAAAGGAGCTGGGTATGGCGGTGCAAGTCTGCAATCCCAAGACTCTGGAGGCTGAGGCAGAAGGATCCCCTCAAGTTCAAGGCTAGCCTGGGCTACATAGTGAGTTCAAGGTGCTTGCTTTGGCAGCACATATACATAGTGAGTTCAAGGCCAGCCTAATTTACATAGTTACATACATCTACCGTCTCTCAAAAAACACATTGTATGAAGGAAGGAAGGAAGGAAGGGAGGGAAGAAGGAAGAAAGGAAGGGGAAAAGGAAAAGGAAAAGGAGAGAAAGACAAAGAATGAAACAAAAGAAAAAAGAAAGAATAAGCAACACACTATACAATTTCTGTCACAGAAAATCGCATTTTGTGTATGGATACCCAGGACCTAGGATACATCCAACTAAGCTGCTTATGACTGTGAATGACTTTGTTCTTTGCTTCTTGTGTTTTTATTCCATGTGTGCACGTGTTAACTTTTTAAAAAGATTATCTTTAAAACTCAAAAACCAAAAAAAAGGGACATAAAAGAATATGTTTGAACAAAGAAATGATTGAACAAATAGGAAATCTCAGAGAAATAAAAACTATTAAAAAGAGTACCAAGTGGAAATTCTAGAACTGAAAAATAACATGTAAGAAATTTAATGAAAAAAAGGGGAAGAAAAGAAATTAAAAAGATAAATGCAACAGCAGGTTAGAAATGACAGCAGACAAACTGTTAAGTTGCAGTGTATCAATCTGAACATCAAGTACTTCCTGTGATTTGTATTCATATTCACATTTCAAAACTAATTTTTTTTTTTGAGACATAGTCTCACTATGTCGTCCAGATGGCCTTGAACTCAATAGCTATCCTGCCTCAGCCTCTCAAGTGCTAGAATTACATGTGTATGTGCCACCACACCTGGCACAACAGAACTAATTTCTAAAAGAAATTTATATATTGGGTGGGCTAGAAGCCCTCTGAGTTACCTCACCTAAGTTTCTGGGTGTAATGTTCCTTTATGACTGAACTCTATTAAATGTCTTAGTAGTTTCCTCTAGCCAGGACTGTGATAAATGATTGAGGCCCTTTTCTTTTTTTTTTCTTTCTTTTTTTTTTTTTTGAAACAGGGTCTCACTATGTAGTTCAGGCTGGCCTTGAATTTATGGCAATCTTCCTGCTCTAGCCTCCTAAGTGCAGGGATTACAGGTGTGCACCACCACACCTGGCTGTTTAAAGACCTTTTTGGAGCCCTCAGCACTCAGGAGGCTGAGGCAGGAGGATCATCATGCATTTGAGGCCACCCTGTTCTCCCTGCTCTTTGCTCTTTGCTCCAGGGCCCAGAGGCACAGCTGTTCTGTCTCCTTTCCTCTGGAGAGCGGTTCCCACTCATTCTGCCCCGGGGATTTGTCCAGAAGTCTGGCAGTGGCTCCTGCACTTTCCTTTCCTTTTTTTTTGGCTGGCATGATGACACACATCTGTAACCCACCTACTCAGGAGGCTAAGGTAGAAGGCTGGCAAGTTTAAGCCCAGCCCAAGCAACCTGATGAAACCCTGTCTCAAAATAAAAGGGACTGAAGATATAGCTCAGTGAAAAAGCTCTGGGTTCAGTGGCCAGTACTGGAAACAAACAAAAAACATTTTTATTCAAAGTGCAGTATACAAACGGAAAAGAGCAGTGTAAATGTGCAGTTTGATGTCTTAGCACAGTTCTTCACGCCCACGTAACCAGCCCAAGATCATCAGGAATGTTCCTGCCAACCCTGTGGCCCCTTTCCCTCTTCCTAAGGCTGCCCTTACTTGTAACAACTGATCCACATTTCCTACTTTTGTGCTTTTGTAACTGAGATGATACACTTTCATGTTTAAGAAATCAATCCATATTGCTGCATGAGAGATCATTCATTCTAGGTGTTGCAAAGTGAGCTGAAAACAAAAGTTGGCATTGAGGCAAAGTCTGGCCTAAAAAAACAAATTTTCGTTTGTTCTACACTCTGCTCTTAGATTATTTTCATTGATTTGTTTTTATTTACAAATTAGTAGATTTTACATAAAAATCCAGATCTCAGCCCATTCTTGAGTTCTGGTGATCTGTGGCCTGCGTAGTCCCAGGCAGTATTCAGCCAAAGGCATGAGAAGCCTGGCGCTGCCTGCTCGGGCCGACCCTGTCTGCCCCTGCCTTCCCACGCTGTCCCCTGCGTGCGCCTCTGTGGTTGGTGCCTTCGTCACTGTTGCCCTGTAGGCTGCTGGGTGGAGGTGGACTATGGAGAAAGGGATTGCAGTTTTCCCTTCCCTTAACTAAAGTGAAGAGTGGTCATTTTATTTAGTGCCTATTAGTAGTTAGGTCCTCAGGTATCATATGGGGTCCCTGTCCCCCACCCTTTTATCTTTCTTTAAATGCCTCTGACTTTTTATTAAGTCCAAGGCTATCTTTCTTCCTTGTCATTGTAAGTTTCTTTGATTTGTTTGATTTCTTACCATGTGTATGTATCAGAATATCACAGACCAGGCATGGTGGTGCGTGCCTATAGTCTCAGCATCCCAGGAGGCTGAGAGAGGAAAGAAGCTGATAGAGGAGGATGGCAAGTTCAAGCCCAGCCTAGGTAACTTAGCAAACTCCTGTCTTAAAATAAAAATATAAAAAGGGCTGGGATGTAGTTCAGTGTTCAATCCCTGAAGAAAAAAATCATAGATAGTATATAATGACCTTGAAAAACATTCATAATTTGTCCTTATTACCTGAGAAAACCAAATTGCAGGTCATTTATCTTAGTCTGGATTTTTTTGCTAATAAAGACTACCAACTAAGATTTGGCTTATTGATTCTGTAGGTTCAAGGTTAAGGGGCTCCCTGTGTTGACACCCTTGCTGGCAGAGTCCGTAGATAGTGCAGGCATCACGTGACAAAAGACAGGAAGCATGAGTGTGTATATTCTGGTCTCTTTGCTTCTGCATGTGTGTGTTGTTTTTTTTTGGGGGGGGGGTCATGTGGTCCAGGGGGTTGACCCTAGGGGTACTCTACCATTTAGCTACAGTCCCAGACTCCACCCATCCTTTTAAAATTTTTTATTTTGAGATGAGATCTTGCTAAATTGCCCAGGCCAGCCTGGAACTTTTAATCCTCCTGTCTCAGTCTACGGAGTCCATGGGATTGCAGGCATTGTGCTGCCATGCCGGACTTCTTTCTTTGTTGTCTACGGCCATACCACCTTGAACGCCCATCTCACCTTTCTTTCTTGTTATCAAGACAATCTTATTTAGTAGGATGGGGGTACTCTGATGACCTTGTATAATTACAATCACCTCTCAAAGGCCTCACCTCTAAACACCATAGACAGGTTAAGTTTCAGTCCTTTAACACTTCACAGTGAGGATTAAATTCCGACATGAGTTTCAGAAGGGACTAACTATACCAGTAATGAATATTATACAATCCTACTTTTATGTGGGAATTGGTATTTTAGAAGCTTTTTTGGTAAACGACCAGATACTAAATATTTTAGGCTTTGTGGACCACATGGACTCTGTGACAACTTCTTCACTCTGCTGATGTATTATGAGAGCAGCATAAATAATTTGTGAATGAATGGCTGTGCCTGTGTTCCAGTAAAACTTTATTTACAAAAACAGGCAGTCAACCTGCAAGTCATAGCTTACCAACTCTTGAGGACCCAGATCTGTAATATCTCAGGTCACTTTGAACAGGAGAAGGTAAAAACAGGAAGCATATTAAAAGATCATTCTACTTCCACTACACTAACTATATTTTCTAATGGTGAGGAATTGTCTCAGGATAGCAGGTCTCACATCTCTCTCTCTCTCTCTCTCTCTCTCTCTCTCTCTCTCTCTCTCTCTCACTATCAGACACAGGGCCAGGACCTCAGCACAATTTCACCAGCAATCATCTTTGAATCAATGTTCCAGGATTCAGATGACACAGCAATTCAGGAAGATCCTCAGCAGACAGGTTTGTTATCCTCTCTTTTTGTTCACATCACAGCTGGGAAAGGGAATTCACACTTGACATGAGCAATGACAAGCAAAGAGAAATACTTCCATTAGCTTAAATGAGGCAGGCCTTCTATGAAGGCTCTGAAAAATAAGCCTTTCAGTTCAGTTCCATCTTTGCCCCGACTTCCTTCAGCTCCCAAACAAGAGGGTCTTCTTTCCCAGAATCTCTTCATGGCTTTAGAAGATGGGAAGAGCTGTAAGCTTTCCTTCTGCTGTTATACCCTGGTCACGAGTGGATAGGACCCACAAACAAGCTTCGAATGCAAAGATCAGACTGTGTTTGAAAGGAAATCTGTCTGTATTCACTAGTCATGTCAAAAAGAAAAAGGAAAAGGGAGGTTCCAGAAGAGCCTGCAAACCCATGATTTCATGGTTAGACTTTGCTGGATCATTGCACCTGGAAGTGTATTGACCAGCAGACGTGGCACTTAGGCTGCCCTGCTTGCAGTGGAGGACTCGGCTCCGACACACTTCAGTTGTTCTTGTTTAGGCCATCATGACTGTGTTGTTGTGGTGTATGTGAGGCTTGGGATATGTATATATGTTTCTATTTCTTTTTCTTACCAGCTGCCTTGATTGAAAGTTTTAATGGTGATGCAGAGTCAGTCAGTGATGTCCCGCCACCCACAGGAAATTCAGCATCTTTGTCTCTCCCGCTTGTACTGCAGCCTGGCATCTCCACGCCACCCCAGCCTCTGCTACCAGCCTCAGCTCCGTCTGCTCCTCCGCCTGCTCCCTCCCTAGGACCTGGTTCCCAGCAAGCTGCGTTTGGCAACGCCCCTGCTCTCTTACCACCTCCGGAAGTGCCTGTTCTCCACAGCACGCAGTTTGCTGCTAATCATCAAGAGTTTCTTCCGCACCCCCAGGCACCACAGCCCATCGCACCAGGACTTTCTGTTGTTGCTGGGGCTTCTGCAGCAGCAGCAGCGGTGGCATCGGCCATGGCAGCACCAGCCCCACCACAAAGTACTACTGAGCCCCTGCCAGCCATGGTCCAGACTCTGCCACTGGGTGCCAACTCTGTCCTAACTAACAGTCCCACCATAACCATCACCCCGACTCCCAGCACAGCTATCCTGGGGTCCGGCCTAGTCATGGGAGAACAGAACTTACAGTGGATATTAAATGGTGCCACCAGTTCACCACAAAACCAAGAACAAACTGTAAGTATTGCATACAAACGTACCCACTGGGGTGAAGTGTACTTAACGTGGGGGACATGATCAGAGGCTTTCATTTCAAAAATGAAAATGACTAGGCGTACCTACGCTGAAACCTGTGATTCTCGCTCGGGATCATTTTCCCCATAATCGAGTGGTGTAAATGCAGGGAATGCTATGGTCAGTACCTATGAGAAGGAGATAGAGAAACAAGCTTTACATTCACTTAGTAGACACTCGAATACTCTATGTGCCGTCTTATACCTCATCTACTACAGGAATGCAGTCACAAACTCCAGAGGCCCAAGCATATTTTAGGAAAGCAGGTTGCTCCCAAGGCAGAGTCAGACAGATGTGAGGGGCTGGTGTGACCCAGCCAGACAGAGCCAGGTGGCAGTGACCATGCTAGAGGAATAATCAGCTTCCACAGCCTGCCCTAGGACCTTTTCTTTTGTTTTTTTTCTCCTCTGTCCTCTCCTCTCCTCTCCTCTCCTGTCCTCTCCTCTCCTGTCCTCTCCTCTCCTCTCCCCTCCCTTCTCTTCTTTCCCTCACCCCTTCTTTCTCTCTCTCTGTCTCTGTTGCTTTCTCTTCCTCTGTTCTCTTGGTACTGGGAATTGAACCTAGAGAATGCTGAACTATATCCCAAGCCTTCTTCGTATTTTTATTTTGAGACAGGTCCTCATTAAGTTGCCCAGGCTGGCATCGGCATTGTGATGCTCTTGCCTCCCACTTAAGTAGCGGGGTTAGTTACACTCCACCATGCCCAGTACATTATTCTAAAACTACGTAATTTTTAGATTTTATTGAACAGATAAACTCTTCACCCTCTCACATCTTTTTTTTTTTCCCTGAGACAGGGTCTCACTATGTAGTCTAGGCTGCCCTTGAACTCACTGTGTAGTTCAGGCGAGTCTGAAGCTCAAGATGATCCTCCTGCTCAGCCTCCCAAGTGCTGAGATTACAGGTGTGTGTACCACCACACCAGCTCAGTTTCCATCATCATTATCAGCAGCAGCATTATTTTAGTTTTGATGCTGAGGATTCAACCTAGTACCAAAACTATTTGCCATGTGTCACATGTCATTTGTCACTGGGGCCACACAGAGGTGCTCTACCCTGATGTACACCTCCAGCCCTTCCCTTGGTTTTTGTTGTTGTTGTTGTGTAGTGTTTTTTTTTTTTTTTTTTTTTTTTTTT
>NW_004955452.1:15568181-15589627 GCF_000276665.1 Chinchilla lanigera | reverse complement strand
TGGGAACATCTGAAGCCTGCGAGCAAGTTGCTCACAGCATCTTAGCTGCCAATGCTGCTTAGGAGTGATGTTTCTATTTAGATATTCCCTATAAACACACTGTGCATTTTTCTTGTTTTCTTTCTTTCTTTCTTTCTTTCTTTCTTTCTTTCTTTCTTTCTTTCTTTCTTTTTTGTCTTTTTGAGGCAGGGTCTCGCTATGCAGTCCAGGCTGGCCTTGAGCTCACTTTGTAGCCCAGGCTGGTCTCAAACTCACAGTGATCCTCCTGCCTCAGCCCCTTTTCTTATTTTGCATCGTTGTGGTACCTTGGATATAACCAGCATAAGTATAGTTACTAACTAAAGGAGACATGAGTCTCAGTTACTAACTAAGGGCTTAGGACTGATTCATTCTTAGTGTTGTATGTGCTGGATCTATCTTTAAAATATCCAAAATAGTTTCACCTGTGCGTCTCTGATTTGTCCTTTCTCCCCTCCTCTTTTTACTTTTTATGTCTGTGACTTTCTAATGTCATACATTGTGTTAACTAAGCTCTTTTTAGCACGTTGTAACAGTCATAGGCGATAGGTATGATTTTACATATGGATGGTTGTGGTCCAGAGAGGTTAAGTGACCAGCCCAGGGTCACACAGCTCACACAAAACAGAGCTGGGATTTGAGCCTAGGCAGACTGACTCAGAGTCTGTGCTGTTGGTTATTGCATTGTGCTGCCAGAGGAGGGGTTCAGACTCTAAGGGCCTTGTAGGATAGTTATGCAGATCAGGAGAGCCTTGAATGACGGGTAGGAATTAGGTGGAGGAAAGGGTGTACTGAGTAGGAGAATTTGTCTGTAGACGTAAGTAAACTGGAAAGGTAGTTTAGAGTGCATGGAAAAGCACCAAAATTCCAGAGGTGGGGTACCAGCCACTCTCAGAGGAGCCTGCCTTGCTCCAGAGAGCCGGAGTCATTGGAGTGGCCTTTCCACTCTTGTGACCTTGTCTGCCTGCACAGAGCCTTTGTCCTTCTGTCTGGACCCACCCCAGGGAGCTGCATGAAACAAATGTCACTATTCCTCCACATACTGTAATTCCTTTTCATGTGTTTAAATGAGTCTCATGTCTCCTTCATTGCTGTATAAGCTTTTACTTCCTCCCAGAGGGTGGGAATAAAAGATAAAGCCCCTTTAAGATAAAATTTGCAGAGCTGGGCATGGTGGCACAGGCTTGTAATCCTGTAATCCCAGCACTCAAGGCTGAGGCAAGAGGATCATCTCTAGTTTGAGGCCACATAGTGAGACCCTGTCTCAAAAAAAAAAAAAAAACAACAGGCTTCAAGCCAGGCTCAGTGGCGTGTGCCTGTAATCATAGTGCTCCAGGAAGCCGAGGCCAGAGCGCCTCACTGAGTCCAGCCTGGGCAGCCTAACAACGGACTTAGGGGGCCCTGTCTCCGAATGAAAAGGACTAGGGATAGAGGTCCATGTGAAGGCCCCTGGTTCAATCCCCAGTACTACAAAAATGTATAAATATATACGACTTGAAAGCAGAAACCCTCTCGCCAATTGAATAGAAGCAGTAAATCTGACGCATGGGCATACTTTTGTCGTCCTCCATAGTCACAGTAGAAGTCACTGATGTTTCTCGAATGTTCACCATGAGCCCAGTGCTCTCCACCCATCACCTCGTTTAATCCTCAGAGTTCTCCGAGGGGGCCTTCGTTATCACCCCTCTTTATAGGACACAGCTCTCAGAGGTCAGATCCCTAGGCTGCCGTCAACAACTAACAAGTAACAGAGCTTGGACTAGAATCAGGTGGCTGAGTCCACCTGGAGCCCTCCATCCTGTGCAGCTCACAGTACTGCCAAGACCTTCCCAGGGCTGAAAGGAAACCTCCCTGTCCCTAGTGGGCAGCCAAACCCCCTGGAGGAAGGAAAGAACTCCCCAGCTTTGAGGGAAGACACGGCGGGGGCTGGGGAGATACCCTGGACGGAAGGGCAGCTCTGGGCTCCTCCTGAGGAGCCAGCAGCTTGAGCAAAGCAACCTGGGAGGAGTCTCTGGATCCACACAGCCAGGGCTCAGGCAGCTGGGAGACGGCCAAGCGGTGGGGCACAGAGCTGGCTACGCTGTCAGCGTGGAATGTCAAACAGGGCAGTGACCTTGTGTTGGAGCACAAACAAAACATCACTCAGTACAGCGCTCCCTGAACACTGAGGGCTCTCTGTCCTCTTGGGGACCATTACAAGTCGGGAGGCCTCAGGTCCTTGGATAGCTGCCTTATTCAAGTGGCCATAAGTGTGATTTCTTCTTTTTCCCAGCAGCAAGCATCGAAAGTTGAGAAGGTGTTTTTTACCACTGCAGTACCAGTAGCCAGTAGCACAGGTATGTAATTCCATGTCAGCTTTTAAAGAAAGTCACCTCTGTGGGCCCCTTGAGACAGAGTAAATTCTTTAAAGTTTTTGAGCCTTTAAAAATGTTTATGCAGCCTATTTAAATTCACATCGTATTGTTCATTAGCATTTGTTCATGCTCTCGCAGCTACTGGAGCTTAATGTGTTGGTGTGAAGACCATGGGTAACCTTCTTTCCCTGGTAACAGTTCGTCCTTTTCAGCTACAGCATTTCAGTGTAGCCAGAAAAAGTCTGAATTACAGTTCATGATAAAGAGGGCAGTTGTTAATTTACTGGACTTGTATGAAACTGAGACCTTGCCAGGCACGGTGGTGCACGCCTGTAATCTTAGCACTCTGGGAGGCTGAGGCAGGATTATTATAAGCTTGTGCCCTGCCTGGGCAATTTAGTGCCTTACAGAGACCCTGTCTCAAAATAAAATACAATAACCAGGACCCAGAAAGATAAAGTGACTTCCATAGTCATAAGTGAATGTTCAGGAGAGCCAGAAAGTAGCTGTTGGTTTCCCCGTTCCCAACGTGCTCTGCTCCACAGAGCCTGGCTGAATTCAGAGCCTGCATGTGCACAACGCACGTGATGGGGGCAGGGAAGAAGGGGGTCAGCTGACACCTATGTGTCAGTGATGGGGGCCACACAGAGTAGCAAGATGTTCTAAGGGTGAGTCTCAGCAGCCCAGTGCAGCATGGACAGGGGCGTAGAGGGAAGGCAGCAGCACGTGTGTGTGGGCCCAGCAGCTGCTGGCTTCACCCGGGCTAGCCCTCTGCGCAGCCCTTGGGAAACTGCCTGTGGGCAGCAGGAGGGCCAGCTGGGTGTTGGAAGGGGAGACTAAGGTCTCTCGAGGAACAGTGTCATCAGGGGACCTCAGGCCGGAGGAAGTACCCAGAGCCCCAGAGGTATGGAGAAGATGTCAGGGAAAGGGCAGAGTCTGCTGCAGTTGGCAGGGAAGCACAGCAGAGAAGGGCCAGGGGGATCTAGATTGTGTGTTTGGCTTGCAAGGAAGGGAGTCTGTCTTGGAGAGATGGGGGGTGGCACAGGCGTTTTCCCTCAGGAGGAACCTGGTCCAGGTTAAAGAGGAAAAAAGCCCAACAGGTGGCATCCATTCTTCTCACCACTCCTGTGTCCCGGCACCCAGCCCTCATGCATCCGTATACCCCTGCCTCTGCCTGTGGCTGCCTGAAGAGCAGTATCTCTTGCCTCTCTCGCAGGGAGCTCTGTCCAGCAGATTGGCCTCAGTGTTCCTGTGATCATCATCAAACAAGAGGAGGCATGTCAGTGTCAGTGTGCGTGCCGGGACTCTGCCAAGTAGTGGGCAGCTGGTGCAGAAAGGGCTGTTCTTCCCCACCGGCGCCAGAGCCAAGCCTGCTGATGGGCCCAGCCTGCAGCTACCACCCTAGACTTTGTCCTCACCCTAGTCCCTTGTCATCCTCCTCCACTGGACCCTCTTCCTGTGGGCAAAGCAGACAGGCCGAGGCTCCTTCAGACCCTCAGATGGAAACGTTAAGTGCCATGGATGTGTCTGAGCTCCTGCCCTCTAGAGCCTGGACACCCTGTCCTGATTCCCACTGAAGCACTGCTGCAGGGTAGGAGGAGATGGGCCCAAGGCAGTTTCTGCAAGTGAAGGGCCCATGCGTGCTTGTCTACAGGAAGAGGGCAAGCAGGAAGCAGGAGGCGCGACGTCTACCATCATGGGGTCAGAAATTGGAAGGATGAAGAAATCTGCTGTTTGAAAGCCTCACCTTTCAGACGTATTTTCTTTATTCACATCCCAGGAACATCCATTTTAAGGAACTGATCTTTGGAAAAAAACAAAAAACAAACAAAAAAAGCTAAGTTATAAATGAACTGTTTGGCTGCACTGTATGTCACTTTCGCTTCTTGTCATATGAATTTGGAAAGTAAGGTTACTCGTATGCATAAAAATTCTAAATGAAAGGGTGTGGTTGCCATCAATCTAGTACTGCCCATCACTTGCACTGGAGTCTTTATGGATTGGGTAGGAGAGGTCAGTGTGTCAGGTTGTGCTCCTCCCTGTGTGTCTTTAATCTGAGGCTGACTCTTGGTCCAGAGGCCAGGCTCTCACCCCATCAAAGTGGGCAGTGTGAGGGCAGGTGAGACAGCTGTGAGCTGGACAGGGTCGGGTGAGACGGCTTTGTTGTTTGTACTTGGTGTTGGTAGGGCTCAGGGTCAATCTGCAGGCCGTCCTGTAGCCCACTCTGCACAGACTTTTGGCAGCCCAAAACCTGGCCTGCCAGCTGTGGGGATGATCTGGTTCTGTGGGGACCCCAGGCCGGTTGTTGACTGCTGTGTGTTGATGGTATGTGTGCAGAGTAGGCTCTAGCACAGTGACAGTAAACCTTGAAAGGTTTCAGTGACAGCGAACAGCCGGTTGCAGTGTGTGTGCCGTAGGGTCACCACCACTGCTTCAGCAGCACAATCACAGCGTTTGCCTCTCTGGTTCTTTCCACCTCTCACCTGCTTGCCAGAGCTCGAAGGTCACAGTGAGTTTTCCTTGAGGAACATCCCTGTTTTGTCCTAGAGTGAACATGGGGTTTAGGGCCAGTGGCCAGCCAGTGGTCTGCCTTCCTTTGAATGCTGTTTTCTTCTTCAGAGCAGAAGGGCTACATCTTGCTTCTTAGTAAAACGTGCAGATTGAAGGGAGCTCATAGGAGGTAGTGGGTGATTGGCAGGCCAGGTGTTCCAGTTCTAGGTTCTAGCCAGGCTTTTGGTTGCCCTTTTCCATCTCCGCTCCTCCTCTGGATTTTGCATACAGCCTAGTACAGTGCAAACAAGAATGTGACTTGCTCAGCTTAGTCATGTGATTTTTAAACAAAAAGGAAAAAAAAAACAAAAAAACAAAAACAATGATCTTCTACTCAGGGTAAAACAAAAAATTCCCCTTCCACCAAAAAGCCTGAAATGTTGCAATAAGTTGTCTCATTTAGAATGTTTCATTAAGTTGTGTTATAGGAAAATTTGTGTGTGTGTGTGTGTGTGTGTGTGTGTGTAGAATTATATCTATCTGTCTGGCTCCAAGTATTTCCTCTTGAAACATAAAATACAGTGCATACTAGAATGGCAAGTTTCTCTCACCTGGCTGTTCAGTGTAGTCACGAGTGCTCACCAAGGTCAGAAACCATGGCTCAGAGTGTGGGATAGGCCCCTGTCTCTCAAGAACTCTTTCCCTGCCTCCAGCAAGGAGTGGGTTTCCATAAACAAGGCAGTGAGAGCCAGCCAGTGAGAGATCTGCACTGATCACACTCCTGCTCTGAGCTTACCTTGGAGGCAGATCACTTAGCTTGGAGCCAGAGACCCTGCCTTTAGCAAGGATGTACAGGGACAAGCTTGGACAAGAGGGTAGTTTTGGTAATGCTGTTACTGCCATGAGGAGAAATGGGCTTAAATGCAAGCAGCTGATTTCTCTTCCAGAAGTCTAGACGGGAGAATTGATTTCTCTTTAAACTTCTGTACTCTTTATCCCTAAAGGTTGGTAGTTTTTGGCAACCACTGACCTCAGCAGAAGTTGATAAGGCAGGAGGAATCTTCTACTACCACAGCGGGCCAATCCTCCTGGGAAATCAAATGCAAGTGGAGGTTGTCCTGGCTGTCACTAAGCCTTACACCAATAGGAAGCTGTGAACCTGGATGCAAAAGCAGTGGATGGGATCCCAAAGTTAGCTCGTGGCAGATGGTAGCTATGACTGTCCCATGTGCCCACCCTCTGGTGACCTGTGGTTCTGGTTCCTGGGGCATGAGGAAGAAAGTAGGGGTCTGGAGGACAGGCAGAGCATCTGTGGTTCAAGTGTTGGCTTCTTGCCTAGCCAGGGCTGTCCTCATGTTGAGCCCTGCCCGGGTCACTCTCCACAGATTGGGGGTGGTGAAGATGCAGCTTAAAACAGTATTTAGACTCATAGATTTTTCTAATTGAAGAAGTTGAAATATCTGCCTTTTGTGGGTGGTTTGGATTACAAAAGAGATTATCAGATCTGATCACTTTTGATAAATCAGGAATGTGCTTCAAATGCTTATGTAGTGCAGGTTTATTCCACAGGGTAGGCAGACCTTCCCTCCGTCCCTTCCCATCCTCTCCCACAGCCCTGGCCTCCAGTGGCAAAGACCTCAGATAAGAGAGGTCTTTTGGCTGCACTGGAGGTAGAAAGAACCTTCATGAACAGTATGGTTTTCCAAACCTGGAAATGAACCTTGGGTAATTCTAACAGGTAGAATCAAGCCTATTCTCCCTATAGTAACCATAACCATTTTCACCCTATAGGCCTATACTTTGGCTCCCACTAGCATCTCCAGTTAGACTGTCCTTCTAGGGTGCTAGTCAGCACCAAGGAGAGGAGTTTATGGATTCAGGGGGAGACAGTAAGGAAACTAGCAGGTGCCACCAAACTGCCTGCATGAACTTGGCCCTTCCCAGGTAGGTGGGTGAGGCATTGAAGGAAGTGGCTCTGCCTTTCCTGACAAGGTCTGGCCAGTCTGGCCAGTCAAGGGGGCCTCACTAGTTTGGTAGCAGGAATAGTGTCATTGATTGAATTCCACCCTGCTTAGGAGGACATTATGGTACAAAGCCCAAGAGAGTCCTTGAGAGGTGATGCCCTCTTTGGGTAGAAAGGCAAGGGGCTGCTCGTCCCCACCTCTGGGAGAGTCAGTAGAGTGGAGAGTCATTTTCAGGTTCAAGACAGTGGACCGATGGGGATAATGGAGGGTAGGTGGGTTTTCCTGAGAGACTTTGTATAATGTTGAATGTGTCCAGAGGGACAAGTTTGCAGAACCTCATATTGGTATATTAAAGAAATAATAAAATAAAAAGCACTTTAGGTTATTTTATCTTTAACCCAATTGCTGCAATTTTTGTTGTGTGTATATATATATACATATATACATATACTTTCCACAAAGTTTTATTTTTTGCTCAGAATAAAAAGTTAAATTGAGGTGTGAAAAGAAAGCACTTACCTTGGTGCAATATGTGTAGCTTGATGGTCGTTGTCCCATGTGGCCCTGGCCTGGCCGTGTTTTTCCCCTTGCTCAGCCTGTGCTAGCAGGGTGTCTGTAGGGAAACACTATTATGCATCCTCAGCAACTGCTCAATCTATGCAAGCCTTCCCTGTGTGCCCCAGGGCGCCCCCTCAGGCTCTCGGAAGAACTGCTGTGGGTGTTTTCTCCAGCTGACTGTTGAGGCCCTTTTTCACCACTTCTTGGACCCTTGCCATCTTTCCCCTCTTCACCATTACAAAGTGATGCCTGAAAGGAACAGGTTGTTCCTAGGTAGAAATCTGGCACCTTCTAGACTTTTATATTTGTAATCATGTCCATTGTCCTTAAAGACTTCTCCAGTGTCACTGAAACCATTGATTTGTGGAACTGCAACAATATTGCTCAAGAGTTTACAATTTTCTGATATCACTAATCAGAAATATGTTTGGGGAGGGGTCGGGGTAACATGATCCATATCTGTACTGTTCTTCATACCACCTGGGTTGGTTCTAAGAAAAAAGGCTTCCAGCCTCCATTAAATCCAGTAAACAAAGCTACTAATACTCTTGTTTATCATCTTCCTTGTCCCTCACCGCCTCCCACTTAATCTTGTTTTCAGGCTCTAGACTACATAAGTTTTAAATACACTTCACCAAAGCAGAAAGAGTTCCATAGAGGCGGTGTGCAAGTGGCTCTGCTGAACATCCTGGAAACTGTCCATTCCTTAACATTTGGGGGCACAGGGTTGGCAGTAAAACCCAGTAATGTGTATTTCGGATTGGTCAGTCTATTTAGCCTGTTTCTTCTTGCATATTCTTGTGAGGGGAGAGGGAAAGGGTCCTTGTTTCTTCTCATGCCCTTGGGGATGCTAATGATCAGTCTGGGCATTTCTCATTGTTATTCTTGATCAAGAGGGCTTCTCAGTCTGCATTGAAAAATGCAAATTAAACTGGACCTTTACGTCAAGCTGTACATAGTAAAAGCTTTTTTTACTGGAAATGAGGTTTAAAACCACACACTACCCTTTTGGTGGTGTGCCCACTGGGCCAAAAATTGGGTGATAATGTCACTTTCTCAGCTCAATGCAGTTTCTACTTTTTCTTATGGGAAAATTTTTCATAAAACATTTTTTCACCAAAACCCAGGGGTGTTTTTTGCAATATCCTTGTCCTTGTAGTGGTGCCAAGTCAGAGGCTTCTCTTGCCCTTTTCCTCTCATGTTCTCAGGCCTCTCAAAGGCTGTTGGACTCAACAGCCTCCATCTTCTGTTGTGTTCTGGAGAAAGTGGGGGTGGGGTCAGAGTTCAAGGTGACTGTTCCTTTTTCCTGTGAACGCCCTCTTGTCCCTTTCTGGAAGGTGACTAGAAACAGGTTTTTATTCCGTCTCTAGTAGAAATCTAGCCAGGAAAGGCAAGAGCCCCCAGGAGCCTTTTTTGACACACTAATCATTGGCTGGTAGTCTTGGTGACAATTTTTAAAATTCCAAATAGTTTCATTTGGATTATGTAAAAGTCTATCAAATTTATTTAAGTGTGAAACATGGGAACAACAGACTTCCACTGAGCGATATGAAAACGTTACAGGTTCAGTACTTCCAAAGGAAGAAACCTCCAAATCCAAAAAAGAATAAATATGAATTTGTATTTTTAAAGAATGTGAAATAATGGTGTTTGCTTAATTGCTCATTTTGTATAAACTTAATATTGTACTTTAAAATATCTGCTAAGAAGTGAAAATTTAACTTTTTTGAATTGAAGAAGCAATATTAAATACTAATGAAATCCTAATTAAATGCTTATTTAAATTTGGTAGTATCTGTGCATTTTTTCCCCATTTCCCCCCAACGCCACCCAGCCGTCAGTCTAGGAGAGGGCACCGAAAGGAGAGGTCGTCACCAGGAAGAGTCTGCAGGTTTCCTTTTAATTAAGGCTCTGCCGAAGTTGTTTTGTGGGGCTAAGAGCCCCCAAAGCATGAAATGGACATGTAATACTACCTGGAATCCCCAAAGTGGGCCAGACCACGCTGGCGAGCACTGCTGGTCCACCCAAACCCAAGTAGTCAGACTGGGTATTCGCTGGCTATATTTCCAAGCACAGCACTGCCTTCAGCCAGGATGAAGTGGGAGTGAACCCAGCTGCTAGCAAGAGCTGCCACCCCAGGCTGAAGGCCAAGTATCAGCCACTGCTTGTAAGACTGGCCCCTTTACTGAGGGGAGTTGTTCAGAGTCCAACCACCATCCCTGGGGAGGGAGACATGTCAGGGCACCCGGCTTGGGGATGGTCACGGCTCCGCAGCTCCATCACCAGCATCCTTTGGGAAGCCACCTCTGGTGGAGACAGCTGGCTGGGGCGGCGCTCCGGGTTTGGCTGAGACGTTCTAGTTGGAAGAGAAAGGGAAAAAGTGAGCCTGGAAAGAAAGGCCTTGGATTAGGCCCTGCAAGGATATGGCCACTTGGCATCTGGACAGTACTTAACTTTTTCAAAACCTCTCACCCACATCAAAGAAGGTTAAGGGTAAAGCGGCAGGCAGTTTTCCACCCTCCAGGGTAAGCGAGGGCTCAGCCAGTCCGGCCAGTGGGCAGACCCCACCCCTACCGTCAGGCCCAGCCCGGGGTGGGCACTGACCCCGCCACCAGACGGCTCCGGGCGACGGCGGCCCAGCTGCCGCAGCATCTCCTCGCAAGAGGCGATGGTGTCCAGGAGCTGCCGCTGTCGCTGCTCCACCGCGTCCAGCAGCTGCTGGGCGCGCTCATCCCGGGGCGGCTGCGGGGGTGGCCTCCCGCCGAGCCCCAGCCCCGCCTTCCCGCGGTCCACGCCGGCAGCCTCCCTGCCCGGGAGAGAGGGAGACACACAGGGTCAGGGCCGGCGCTTGTGGGCTCCGAGCACCTTTCCCCCGCCCCGACGGGCCCCCTCTCACCCCCGTGACCAGTCTGAGCCCGGGCCCCATTCCATCTCCGCCTGCGCGGCCCGACCACCGCCCCCCTTTCGGCCGCCCCCCCGCCCCAGCGCTGCGCTAGGGCTCCGCAAAGCTGTGCCCCGCCCCGTCCCCACCGGTCTCCTTCAATCCTCCTGGGGGTCGTGGTCCCTTTAAGCTGCCCGGCGCGGAGGTGGGGCCGAGCCTCCCGGACCGGAAGCTGGTTGTGTGCGTCACTTCCTCCCGGAAGCAGGCCTGGGCGGATGTCTCCGGCACGACCGTGCGCCGGGCTGAGGGCCGCAGTGGCTGCCAGCATGGGGTTGAGCGATGGGCCAGTGGGCTCCGCCCGCAGCGGCCGCCTCCTCCGTCCGCCAAGCCCCGCTCCGGCGGCGCCGGGGGCTCGGTTGTTGAGGCTCCCGGGGAGTGGGGCGGTGCAGGCCGCAAGCCCTGAGCGCGCCGGCTGGACCGAGGCGCTGCGGGCTGCGGCAGCCGAGCTGCGCGCCGGCGCCGTGGTGGCTGTCCCCACCGACACGTTGTACGGCCTGGCCTGTTCGGCGAGCTGCTCGGCGGCACTGGGCGCTGTGTATCGCCTCAAGGGCCGCGGCGAGGCCAAGCCGCTGGCCGTGTGCCTGGGCCGCGTGGCCGACGTCTACAGGTGAGGCTGCCCCGACCCGGCCCCCGTGGGGGCGGCACCGCGGGAGGGGCTTCCGGTGACAGGCGTGGGAGACTGAGGCGCGGAGCGCGGGAGGGGCTTGTCCCGGCTCCCCGAGGAATCCGGAACTGGAAGTAGGCGCCGAGCGGTTAACGTTTGAAGGCCCTGAGCTGGACCTGGGGCGCAGCGGTAAGCGAGGCGGGCGGGCGCTTTTCTCTTAGCGCTCTTGTGCGTACCGGAGAAGGCCCATGGGGAGAAAGGAAACGTGGTAGCTTAATTTGGTAACGAGTCCTTCAGGACGGAAACCCCTGAGCTTGATATGATAGCCTGGGACGGTGTCACAGCTATGCAGCTCGTGTAGCTCCCGAGACGGGCGTGGGGCTCCAAGACTGGCGTGCTTCTCCGGAGTCCTGCTTTCTGCTCAGTCTTGGGGAAGCAGGGAAACAAGCAGATCGCGTTGGAGGCCTAAAGCAGCCCTTTCTTGAATCTGCCCGGAATGGGAAAGGACCACCAGTGGCTCTTCACTTGAAGTAGATTTGTGCTCCTTTGTTTCCCAGATACTGTCAAGTGAAAGTACCTGAAGAGCTCCTAAAAGAGCTGTTGCCAGGACCAGTGACCCTGGTGATGGAACGCTCAGAGGAGCTCAACAAAGACCTGAACCCCTTCACTCCTGTGAGTCAAAGTTTCTCCTCTTTCAGCCATCTGACTTTCTCTGGGGTTCCGAACAGACCAGTTCCCTACCCCTTCCAACCCACCTTCCAACCTATGATCTCCTTTCGCCTTGCCTCAGCTTGTAGGCATCCGGATTCCTGACCATGCCTTCATGCAGGAGTTGGCCCAGATGTTTGGGGGACCTCTTGCTCTCACCAGCGCCAATCTGAGCTCCCAAGCCAGTTCCCTGAAAATTGAGGTGAGTCTTTCAGCCTTTCCCCTAGAAACACCAGAAGGCTAAGCCGTTTCCTCTGAACCAGTGGATGATGGTAGTCTGGAATTGCCTGCAGGAGAGTCTGGTGGCTGTTCAGTTGGGGCGGGAGGGCATTGGGATAAAAGAATCTTGAAAAGGTTTTCTCTTCAAGTTTGAGAGGACGGGTGAAAACTGGTGTTCTCTTTCTACTGTCTTTAATAATAGGAAAGGCCTTTTAATAATAGGAAAGGCTATGATAATTAAAATTATTGTTTTCCTATGTTGTGGGGGCAGCAGTTGTCAGGACTACAAAGTTAGGCTGTAAGTCTTTCCAACAGTGCTATAAAGAAAGGTGAAGAAGTTAGGGTTCTCAAAAGTTAGGTTACTTCTTCCAGGTCACACAGCCATTAAGTGGCTGACCCAGATTATTACCCAATTTTTTTTTTCTCTTTTTTGTTTTCTTTTTGCAGTAGTGGGGATTGAACCCAGGACCTTGCAAATGCTAGGCCAATGCACTGCCAGTGAGTTTCATTCGCAGTTCTTCAATTGTTACTTTGAGACAAGTTCTCGCTAATTGTTGGGCTGGCCTTGAACTCAAGATGCTGTTCCTCAGCCTCCTGAGTAGCTAGGATTATAGCCGTGATATTTTTATCCAGTTTTTGATTCCTAACCTTGTTCTCTTACCTCTAGCACAACCCAGGTTAAAGAAAGTATCATCCTAGTAGTATCTTGGCCACATTGTTTGGAATGAGTGAGGACACAGGAAATTTTACTTAATTTTTACTAAATTTAAGTTTAGTGAAATGCATTAGGTGGTGGGATATTCCATGTCCAGAACTAGGGAGTGGGATCAGAAACTATGAGCTCAGCATCCTTCTCACACTGCAGGGTTTTTCTGTCTGGATAGCTGTTCAGGAGTGGAGCAGGTGGGAGTGGGGTTCTTATCTTGTCAGCGATCCCCTGATCTGCTTGGCACTGTAGTACATACCTGGCATTTGTGATTCTCTACTCATTCGCAGTGCTAACTGCACTGCAGTGTCTTCACCAGAGGACAAGGAGAGCGAAACGATAGTCCTAATGGGCGCACAGCCCAAGGACTGAGTACTGTGCACTGCAGAGTCCATCCTGTTTCTTCTCCCTGCCCCGACGCAGAGCTCCAGTGACATCCCAGATCAGAGTACCAGAGGTGGAAGGACATTTAGTCTAACGTTGTATTGTAGGATTAAATGGAATAACTTGAATGCATGACCCAGATGTAGGGGTGAGCCCAGGGTTAGAGCCCACATCTCCAGACTCCCACCCAGAGCCCTAGTCAGTGTTCTTACTCCTCCCTGACCTGAACAATGCATGGAATTTTCTTTCGGTACAGCAGAGCCTTAAGTTCTAGGCAGGTATTACACAAGATCTAACCAGGAGTGCCACAAACTTCAGGGGATGCTTGGCATGGGTGCTGTCACATTGCCTTTGGCACAGCTGACCTAAATTAGTGAGGTTCCCTTCTCTGCTTCAAGGAAGACATCTCTTTCCAAATTGAGGCCTCTATCTTAGAGGCAGTTGCAGTGTGACTTCACTGCGGACACCAGGGAATGTGGCTATGCTTTTTCCTTTACCTCTTCAGGAGTTCCAAGACCTCTGGCCTCATTTGTCACTGGTTATTGATGGGGGACCAATTGGGGGTGACCAGAGCCTTGAGTGTCGCCTTGGATCTACTGTGGTTGATTTGTCTGTGCCTGGAAAGTATGGCATCATCCGTCCAGGGTGGTAAGTGTCTTTCCTGTGGCATTGGGGTAGAATTTGAGGGAAGCCAGGAAGATGAAAAGTAGCTGTGACAAATGAAGGCTGTCACTCTTGTCCCACCCTAGCAGGGTGCAGGAGGCATGGAGAAATGATGTGGTAGGATTAAATTTGCTGGCTTTTTTTTGGATTCACCAAGTGATGCTTGATAAACACAGCATGAGACCAGTGAGTTTCAAAGCCCCCAGGCACCAGACTCTGGTGGGCTGAGGATTTTGAGAAACTGGATGTAACCATCCTGTTTTGTTCTCTTCAGCGCCCTGGAAAGCACTACAGCCACCCTCCAGAAGTACAGGCTGCTCGCCTCACATGGGTCCTGCTCTTGAACTTGGGGAGAGGGACAACCCAAGGACGGCGCTGGATACTGTGTGTCTGTCTGCTAGTGGTTGGTGAGGCCTCATTTGAAGAGGCCACTGGAGCTGCATCACTAGCCTGAGCCGTTACCTAACATGTCTTTCTGAACACTAGATCAGAAGCTACTGGCTTAGCTTTGTCTTTCAGGAAGGCTGTATTTATTCTGTAGTTTCATGTATCAGGTGAAAACCCAATAAAGAGGTGAGGAACATTCCTAACAAGTCTATTTTGACATTTCTTCCATTTATTTACTTATTTATTTTTGTCTTTTTGAGACGGGGTGGGGTCTTGCTCTGCAGTTCAGGCTGGCCTTGAGCTCACTTATGTAGCCTAGGCTAGTCTCAGACTCGCAATGATCCTGCTTCAGCCTCCTGAGTGCTGGGATTACAGGTGTGCACCACCATGCCTGGCCTTTCTTCCCTATTAAACTGAAAGTTAATTAACAGATTTAGAATCTAGGAGAATCTCCTCTGATGGGTGGTTTCCTTTAAGATCCAAAGTAGCAAAAAGTGCTGGCACAGTTGAAAAATTAGGTGACCAAAGGCAAAAGTTTAGGCTTCTGAAGCCAGAACCAGGTTGGGACAAAGATCCTAGAGCCAAAACTGCTCTAAACTGGTGGGGCCGGTGTCGAGTTGTGATCTACTGGCAGGAAGAGTAGTCACCATTGTGGTCTAATGGAAAATCTGGTGGGGTGGGGGAAGGGCCCAAATTAAATAATACTGGAAAATAAAGCTCTACTTTCCTTTTAGGCAGTGACTTTTTCTTATTTATCCATAAAGTATAATTAAAATTATATGTATAGTGCCTTTAATTCCCGTGTTCACTCAGCAGGCTTTCCATCAACTGTTAAAGTTACTGTTGGGCATTTGAACTTTTTACTGTTAAAAAATGCTACTAGTAAACACATTTGTAAATCGTTTATTTTTTTCTTTTTTAAATTATTTCCTCAGGGTAAGATGATTAGATCAAAGTATACATATGCATTTATGGCTCTTGATGTAGATTAGCCTTCAGAAGAACTGAATCAAGTTTCTTTGCCATCAGGAGAGCATAAGGGTAGCTGCCCCTTCTTGCTGGCCTTGCCTTAGTTTTCCAGTTTTCCCCCCTTGAAATGAAACTACTATGTCAGCATTCAGCCCTATCAACTGTCCTGCCTGCCTTGGTTTCCTCCCCTAAGCCACAAGCCCAGTAGCCAGGGCTGTTCATCTCTGTGGTAGAGTTTAATGTCAGCAACCTAAATGAGGCTGGGTGTCCTTGAGATGACCTGGGGTCTACTTCCTCCCCTTTCCTCGCTACCCCATTTCCCAGAATTATGATTCAGTCTTGAGCCCATCATCCTCTCAGTCTAGTGGTTTCCAATGCACATTATTTCAAGTATATCCTAAGAATCTTGCCAAGGTGTTCCAGGACCTACTTCAATGAGGCTCCCTAAAATTAGTGTATTAGTTTGTAAATAAGCACTGGCTTGTTAATTGTTCCCTTTAGAAAACAATTTAAACTAGTAATTTCTCAAGCAAACCCATTCTTCATTGTGCTAAAACTACAGCTAGCCCAGGCCACATGTCAGAATCTAACAGGTCAGAATTCATGAGGTCTTAGAGTGAAAGGAATGTGTACTTGAGAAAACCACTTTGTATTTAATACAGATCACAGTAGTGCTCCAAGTGGCTCCAGTGAGAGGGCTCGTTCAGTTCAGGGAGCTGAAGGGAGATGTCCTAGTTCTTTCCCAAGAGCAAGATGTTCATCAGGGATAATAAGCTCGGGAGAGGTATTTTCTCAGAGGGAAAAGAACTGAATTAACACTGGGTAAAATTGCCAAAAAAGAAAAACTTACAACTGTGCCCAGGCACTAGCTACAAGGCCACGCCAAATAAAGAAAACTGGATCCTGAAGCATTGGGAGGACAGGAGCCATTCCTAGGTCAGGTTTTCCCAGCACTGAGCACTACTAAGGTGCTCGGTGTTGAGTAAGTGTGACTGCTCAGGACTGTTCCCTGACAATTGGATAATCTACTGGAAGGAACTTAAACCTGTAAGTTCCCTGTTAGAAAGTCTCAACAGTGGTTCCCTATCTTCAAGAAGACACAATGAGGGAGGAGGCCTGAAAAGGGGACACAGACTGGCAGAGGGAGTAGGGTGCATGCTAGCTCAGAGCGCTGAAACCCAAGGGCAGGAACTGCGTGACTTCACCATACAACAACCTGCACAGAGTTCAAAGCCAGAAGAGATTATATAAAAGTGGCCTAAGGACATGGAGCTGCCCTAGGCTACGAGCAGTCACCTGTCAGCTTCCACCCTTCTCTCTGGAACACCACCTTGCTTTGCATCCCTGCAGTGGGCCCCACCACGCTCCCAGAGCAATAGGCTCTGTTCTCCATGGGCCCGGCTTAATGGCCACCCAGAAGCACCCAGCTGCTGACTTGGGGGCCAGTGAGTGCCTATACCCTTGGCTGAGCCTGCATGGTGACATCTAGCACGGCCTGCATGTCAGCGTCCAGGGGCCTCACATCAGCCACTGCTCCTTCTCCTTAATGAAGTGCTCTGCCCAGCGGCGGGTCAGCTCCAGGTACAGGCTGGGCTGATGAGGCAGGTAGTCCAAATATAGGCGAGTGGGCGTCTTCTTGGGAATGGCCTTCTCAATCTGTGTGCCTTCATGCCACTCATTGAAAGAGGTGATGGAGACGATCTCTGGCCTCACTGTCAGGGCTGCCTGCAGCGCTGTCTCATAGTACTTGCCATTGACCCTGTTTCGAGTATTGTGGTTATTCCAGGGCCGAATGCTGGTGTCAATGTAGCCAGGCCCCACGCTGGGAATGAACATGAGATTGTTGGCATCACAAAAGTTCTTCACAGCTTTCCAGTTCTGATGGGAGGAGCCAAAGGAGAAACCATTGGAAGCAAAGTAGGTGTACATGCCATCAAATCCTGCTGCGAGGATGTCATGGGTGTGGCCCTCCTCCACCAGCAACGCGATGAAGACTCCATCGTAGGGTGTGTTGCGGATAGAATGGGGCCCATTTGGTGTCAGGAGGTGCGCCCAGGCCTCAGGGGATGTCAGGTATGAGTCGTAGATATAAAAGAGTGGAAGGCTTTTGCCCATGCTGTTCTTGTAGCGGTAAAATGCACCATGGGAGCCATACCTGAAGAGCAGGTGGAAGGAGTCTGAGTTGGATATAAGAAACCAGCACAACTATGGGAGCAGCCATAGGTGAGGTCATTCTCAATGCCCACTGCACAGTTTAGGACCCGGCCAGTCTCCACAGTGGAATTTACCAGAGTAAGAACCAGCTTCCCCCTTTGTTCCCTAGCCCTCTCGTTCCTAAGGCTCATTGCCCTCCCCCAAGCTACCACCCTCTTTCACCTAGATTTCAGCAATAGCCACTTAACTGGTCTTCAGGCTTCCATTCTGCCTCCCTATGATCTATTCTTTATATTTATTTATTTGCTACTGGGGATTGAACCCAGGACCTTTGCACTAAGCTGCATTCTTAGCCCTTTTTTTTTTTTAATTTTGAGACAGGGTGTCACTAATTTGCCCAGACTGGTCTCTTGGTTCAGCCTCCTGAGTACCTGGAATTATAGGTGTGTACCACTGTGCCTGGCTATTTATTTATTTTGAAACAGTCTGTGTAACTCAGGCTAACCTTCAATTTATGGTCCTCCCGTCTCAACCTCCCAGGTGCTGGGATTACCGATGTGTACCACCACACCAAGCTCCATTCCATTTTAAAAATAAAAGTCAAGTTTATCCCAGTCTGGGCAACTTAGCTTAGTGAGACTCTGTCTTAAAATACAAAATATAGGGCTGGGGCATAGCTCAGGGTAAAGGCCCTGGGTTCAATTCCCAATACCAAAAAAAAAAAAAAAAAAAAAAAGAAAGTGTAAATCAGATCTGACTGCTCTTCACCAGGGCTTGCAAGCTCCACCTTGCTTGATCTGGCCTGCCTGCCTCCATTCCAGCTATTATCCCACACATCTCCACTTCCCATCTGGCCTTTTTATTCTGATGCCATGTCTAGTAGTTCCATCCTATGGCCACTGCATCCATCACCTCTGTGTCTAGAATTTTCCCCCTGCCCCCAGATCTTTGCAGAGCTGACTTTTTTTTTCTTCCTGATGTTGGGTATTGAGCCCAGGGTCTCATGCATGCTAAGTAAGCTACATGCTATCTCACCCTTTCTTTTGCCTAACCACATTTATTCTTCATAGTTCTGAAAGCTGGTAGATCTGAGATCAAGGTGCCTAAAAGATTTGGTTCTTGGTGAAGGCTCCCTCCCTGGCTGGTTGATGCTCACCATCTTGCTGTGTGCTCCCAGGGATGGGATGAGAGCAACAGCCAACCCCAAATTCAGGGCTCAACACTGTCTATTAAAAGAGGTGTTCTTGGCCACTCATTTGAAAGTTGTTTCTTGAGGCCTGAGGGTGTAGATCAGTCTTTACGCTTAGCATGTTGTGTTTGATCCCCAGTACTGCAAAAAAGTAAGTTCCTTGGGCACATTCTAATACAAAACTCTGTATTATTCCTTATTCTTATTTTTTTCATAGTATGAATTACTATTTAGTTTTTCATGTTTAATTATTTCTGGCTCCACTGTACCCCTAACACACACTAGAATGTAGGCATGAACTCAGAAGCCTTGTTTTTACCCATTACTGTATAATGGGTGGGCTAAGAAAAGTACGCAGTTACATATAAACACTCAATAGAGAAAAGCGAGCTAAAGACCAGCCTGAACTGCATAGCGAGACCCTGTTTCAAAAAGACAAAATAAATAAGTAAATAAAAATAAACACTCAATAGATACCTTTTAAATGAATGAATATGTACAGGCACTATACAAAGCAATTCTATATGTATTGATTTACATAACTCTCACAAAATTCAAAGCTTAAGAGGTCTGCCTCTGGTCACAGATTAGAGGGCACAGAACTAGAATTGAAACCCAGGTCACCTATCTAATTGTTCTGCTCTTGTGTCCTGATCTGGCTCTCCAAACCTTCTATCCCTACATCCCCAGATCCCCATCAGAACCCCAGTCCCCAGAGCAACCTTACATGTCAATGATGTACTTGATGTTGTCATGTACAGTGATGTCGTCCCGGCCCTTGTAGGGTTGGATGTGGAAGGCCACCTGCCACAAACACAGGAGTTACTGGTCAGATGACTGTCTTTCCAGGAGCCACAACATGTAAGGCTCATGCCCTAGCCATGGCCCGGAGGACAGCTGAGTTTGGAAGGTCTGACAATGAACCCAAAGGCTGTCACTGCCCTTCTGTGCCAAAAAAGAAGGGCATGAGGTTTGCCCACTTCCTACAACAGGGCACAAAGACTCATTCTGGTGGGCTGTTTGTTGCAGGATGGCTACCAAGCTTCAGTTTATGTGCCAGCTCCCAGTGGTTGGCACCAGCTGCCTGAAACACTTGAAAGAAGTTTGCTGAAGCTGTTTCCCTGAGAAAATGTGCTATGACCCATTAAACATGACAGCAATGGACTCGGGGATAGTGAGCCGGGCTTCTTGCTGCCATTTTCTTCCTTTGCCACAGAAATGGGGATGGATGTAATTGGCACATTTGGGGGAAATAACCCCATAATTAGCTTATGTGTTTCTTAAAGGGGAACCTGCCTGCTCAACTCCTCCCCTCCTCGAGGCCTGGTATTGCCTTCCACTTGAGACCAAAGTCCAGAGTTCAGTCTGCAGGCTCATTTGGCTCCTTTTATCCAGGGTCAGAATCTCTAACCTGATTTACTACTATTTAATAAAAGTGACATTTATTTAGTCTCCCATTTTCTGTCGTTTTCTCAGTGTTTCCCAAGAAAGAGTGACACAGGCACTCTGTATTAGCACCTTTCCCTGACACACTTGTCCTATGTTTGCCATCCAGGGCTGTGCCAAGAACTTCCCTAGAGGCACGATGGGTAGAGGACAGGAACTCTCCAGAATGGGAAAATACATCTCCCCTGCTGGGGACTCACCTGGATGTTGTACTGATGGGCGGTGTCCAGAATGGCAGGTACCAGGTCATCTGAGGGTTCCCCATTATCATCAGCCATGCCAGGTGGGTACCAGGAGAGGACCAGGACGCCTGAGACACAACACAGAGGCCTCTTCAGAGGTACACAGAACCCTTCAATAGAAACTTTCTTCTCACATATCGTCTCCGGCTGTAAAAGGACTCCTGAAAACCTTCTGCCAGGTTCATTTCCTGCAGCTCAGACGACGCTCTTTGGAGCTGTCCATGCCAGCGGTGCTGAAGCGCCGCGCTCAGGAGAGTCGCAGCGCACCAGGCCGGCAAGGAACCCGGCTTTGAGTGCATCAGCAAGTAGCAAAACAAAGGGGGGAGGGTGGCAATGCCACACCAACCTGGAAGCCACAGTCTTACCTCCGAAGAGGAGCATCTCTCATCCCGGTGCTTCTGGTGAGAATATGTAGCACTCACTGCCCTCCTAGACCCTAAATCTGAAGAGTAGCCCCTATCTATTATCTCTGTATACTCATCACCCCTCTCTGTCATTCTATACTTTCCCCCTCACGAACCATCCCCAGGTACATTAAAATGTACTTAAAGTCCGGCAGAATATGAACCAAGGTGCTTCCCCAGCGCTGCCTGCATCGGTGGCTCCCAGGAACCTGTCTTCTAGCTGGACATTTCACGAATCCCTCACCCAAGGACCGACATGGGTAACTTTCCTCTCTGCAGCCAGCAAGCGCAGGAAGGGCCGCTGCCCTCCCCAGCACCTGGTGTGAAAGCAGAGCTGTCCCAGACTACTCCTCTGAACCACAGACTCCTGAGCAGCCTCACTTTCCTGGAACCTGGACACACAAGGGATGTAAAATCTCTGTCTCCCTCACCTTGCTGTACCTACCTAGGACAGCTCTGTGTAAGTCCTCAGCAGCTCTCCCTATAGAAGAGCCCTGGAACTGTTGGGGGTCAGAAGGGCCCCGGGAGGGGGGTCGGGATCCTAGAAGGAAGGGGTAGTGGGGCGCGGTGGGCCCATGAGAGGAGTGACAGGAAAAGCTAAGAGGTCAGGCTGGCAAATGAATGGGACCAAAGGGCCTGTGATGGCGACAGCAGGAGTTGGGGTGTGGGAGGGGGAGGGCGAGGCTGGGGACGGCGCCTCCTGGGGTGCGGGGAGCTCACCGATGGCGGCTTCCTTGAGCTGGGTCATGTGCTCCCGCAGCACGTCGGGGTCCCGGGAGCTGTAGGGGCCCAGCTCCGGGTAGAAGCTGGAGCCCAAGTCGTCCGGGGGGCTGTGGCGGCCCCGGGGGTAGCTGGCCGAGATCTTGGGGTCCCAGTGTGGCACCATGACGTGGTCCCAGTGGATGTAGTGGCCCTCGCGCCGCGGGCTCCCGTACCATGAGTAGTAGAAGGCGTGCAGGTCGGAGAAGACGCGCAGGCTCTGCCCGGGCGCGGGCTCGGCCTCCGCGGGGACCGGGCCGGGCGAGCTGCGGGGCTCCGCCGTGCGG
>NW_004955452.1:15537692-15566904 GCF_000276665.1 Chinchilla lanigera | reverse complement strand
TTTTTTTTTTTTTTTTTTTTTTTTTTTTGTACTGGGGGTTAAACCCTAGTGAGCTACCACGGAACTACTTCCCAAACCCTATATTAATTAATTATTACTATTAATTATTAATTAATTATTAATTTTGAATCTGTGATCCTCCCACCCCAGCCTCCAGGGTAGCTGGGATTACCTGCATGTACCTGACTAAATTGGGGTTTTGGTGGGGAAGTACTTTGGTTTCTGTTTTTTTCTGGTACTAGGGATTAATCCCAAGGCCTTCACACTGAGATATAACCCCCAGTCTTGTTTTTGTTTTTTATTTTGAGACTGGATCTCACTGAGTCACTGAATTGCCCAGGCTGGGCTCAAGTTTTTTCTTTTGCCTCAGCCTCCTTAAGCTACATTACCAGCCTTTTAAAATTTTTTAAATTTTGAAATAGGGTGTCTCTAAATCACTAAATTGCCCCGGCTGAGCCAGAATTTTTGATCCTTCCACCTCAGCTCCCACAGTACTGAGATTACAGGCCTGCACCACCATATCCACTCTAATGGTTTACCTTTAGAGGGAATTAAATCTAAACCTTATACCCACAGAAAAATCTCAAAGAAGAATTGTAATTGATGAGCCTTGGGCCATACCCTTGATTGGTATACCTGGAGATAGGGCCTCAACCATCTCATCCAGGGAACTTACTGTGTAGCCCAGGCTGGCCTTGAACTTGCTGTAATTCTCCTGCCTCAGCTTCCTAAGTACTAGAACTACAGGGGTGAACTACCACAGCCACCTGAAATTGCTCTTTCAGAGTAAGCAAGATGAACTAATGAAACTAACTTTAGGGGTTGCCTATCAGTCTCAAGCAGAAATTGAAAGAAAGAAGTCACTTAGGAGGTAATTCCAGGAAGCAAGAGTGAGGGACTGAGGAGAATAAAATAGAGGAAAGAAAAGTCAAATTAATAGCACATGATGGACAGCAATGCTATGGGTAACAGAGTGGATTGCACCAGGCTTTTTAAAATTTAAGTTAAATTTATTTATCTGGCACATAAAAGCTTGAAAGGTATATATATTTATAAGGCACTGTGTGATGTTTTGGCACATGTATACATTGTGTAATGTTTAAGCCAGGTAAAGCATACCTACCTCCTCAACATTTATCATTTTTGGTTTTGGTTTTGGGTTTTGTTTCTGCTGTGCTACGGGTCAAATCCAGGGCCTTGGCCCTGCTGGGCAAGTGCTCTACCACTGAGTTACATCTCCAGCTCTTTATCATTTCCCCAATAGTGGTGATCCCCTATCTTTGAAAAAATTCAAAATCCTTTATTTTTAACTTTTAAAAATACGCACCACAGCACTAGATGTGGTGGTGTACTCCTGTAACACCAGCACTTGGGTAGCTGAAGCCGGAGGATCGCCACGAGCTCAAGGCCAGCCTAAACTACATAGTGAGACTCTATCGCAAAAAAATCAAAAATAAAATAAAATAAATAAAAATATACATCACGTTACTGTTATCTGTGATCACACAAATGTGCAACAGTACACCAGAACATCTTACCCCTAACTGCAACTTAGCACCCATTAATCAACCTCCCTTCAAGCCTTCCTTCGCCCTTCCCTCCTCTCCTCCCACCCCCACATGGACTTTTAAGAAAAAGACAAAATGTCTAGTGGATTAGGTCTGAGGCCGAGGCAGCTCCTTCCCTGCTCTGGTTGGTCATTTCCCCTGGGAGAGGTAACATCCTTTGACTTAGATCTCTCCCTGGCCAAGCAGGCTCGGTGACCTTAGAGCAGCTTTTTCCCCTTCACTTTTATTTTTTTTATTGGTACAGACTTGCCATACATACTGTGGTGGACTGACATCTGGCTGAACTGAATCAGTGTGGTGCTGGGTGTGGGAGACCCACCTGAGGACTGCTGCCAGCAGCATAAGAGGCAAAACTAAAGAAGAAGAAATTATGAAGGCTGTTGAGAACTGGTAGAAGCTGTTGGGAGCCTGTTGGAAGCTGCTGAGAAGCTGTACGGAGCTGTTGGTTCTGTTGGAGCAGTTTGTCATGCTGGCTTTCCTGATGAACTCTGCTGTTCTCATCCTCCAAGGAGCTCGGGACCTTGTGGTCTATTCTGGAGAACATCCCACGTGCAGCTGAGAAGAATGTGTATTCTGTTGTTGTGAGTTGGAACACTCTGTAGATATCAGGAGTGGAGGGGAGGCGGGGGGCTAGGGATTGAATCCGAGGCCTTGTGCATGCAAGGCAAGAGCTCTACCACTGAGCCACAGTGTGTGTGTGTATGGGACTCTGTAGATATCTACTGAGTCCATTTGTTCACAGGTTTGGTTCAGTTCTGATATTTCTTTGTTGACTTTTTGTCTAGTTGATCTGTCTAATTGTGACAGTGGGGTAAGCACAACTGTATTAGTGCTGTATTAGTGCTTGCTCAGAACGGCTCCTGAGGCAGGGATAAAGCAGACAAGCTCATTGTGAAACTGCAGCGGGATGTCAGCCAGGGCAAGGCATGTCTAAACCGATACAGAACTGTCCACCAAGATGCATTCATTTTCTCTGCTGTCATAACATGTCACTATAAATGTGGCAGTTTAAAAGCAGTACAGCTGGGCGTGGTGGCACACTCCTGTAATCTCAGCACTCGGGGTGGGGGGTGGCTGAGGCAGGACGATTGTTGTGAGTTTGAGACCAGCCTGTGCTACGAAGTAAGCTCAAGGCTAGCCTAAACTGCATAGTGAGACCCTGTCTCAAAAAGAAAAAACAGAAAAAAAAAAAAACAAACAAAACAAAACAAAACAAAAAAAAACAGCACAAATTTTACCTCACAGTTCCTGTAAGTTAGAAGTCCAGGCACAGTGTGGGCTGGTGTGTTCTCCACTGAGTGTCTCACAAGGCCAAGATCAAGGTGTTGGCAGTTGTGCATCTTGCTGGGAGGCAGAGGCCACATCCCTGTCCACTGGCAGAATTCAGTTCCACTTAACTGTGGAGCCAATGCCAAGGTCACATTTGCTTTCTGGCTGCCAGCTGGGGCATCTCAGCTTCCTGAAACCACCTGCAGCTTTTGGCTTGTGGCCCCTTCTCCCGTCTTCAGCAACACCAGGTCCTGTTCTCCTTACACTTTGATCTGGTTCGTTTTGGTTTTGTTTTTTGTTTTTTTTGTTTGTGTGTGTGTTGTTTTATTTTGTTGGGGGGTTGGTACTGGTACTGGGTATTGAACCCAGGGCCACCAGGTATGGTGGCACATGCCTGTAATCCCAATACTCAGGAAACTGGAGCAGGAGGATCACTGTGAGTTCGAGGCCAGCCTCGGCTACACAAATGAGCTCAAGGCCAGCCTGCAGTACATAGAAAGACTGACTCAAAAAGAAATCTGAACTGAACCCAGCACCTTCACACTGTATTATACTTTCAGGGACCTTTATTTTTGTTTTGAAATTTGTGATCTTCATGCCTCAGCCTCAGTGCTGGAATTATAGATGTACACCACACCTAGGATGTGTTCTTTTAAGAGCACATGTGGCTTGGCAATTTAGTGAGACCCAGTCTCAAAAAAAGAAAGAAAAAAAAGCCAAGGAGCATGCAAATGAAAAGGCACTTAACATCACTACCTAATCATTAATGAAACACAGGTGAATGCCCCAGTGAGCTACCACCTTATCCCCCTGAAGATAACCAGCATTTAAAAAACAAAAAAAAATAAGCCATATGTGGTGGCACATACCTGTAATTCTAGTACTTTGGGAGGCTGAAGGAGGAGGATCACAAATTGGAGCATAACTTGGGCAACTTAGCAACTTAGCAGGACCTTGTCTCATTAAAATTGCTGGGTGTGTAGCTCAGTTCGGAGGCCCTGGGTTTAATCCCCAGTACTAGGGTTAAAAAAAAAAAAGTTGTGCTCCTCAGAATTTAACGAGCATATCATTCTCTTGGGAATTTTCTTAAAATTCAGATTCTGATATAGTAGGTCTGGATGAGGCCTAAGATCTGCATTTGTTTGTTTGGTTCTTTGTTTTGTTTTTGTTTTTTGTGTTTTTGAGACAGTGCCTCACTATGCAGTTCAGGCTGGACTTGAACTCATCATGTAGCCCAGGCTGGCCTCAAACTCACTGCAATACTCCTACCTCAGCCTGGGATTCTGCACATCTAACCAAATCTCAGATGATCTTAATTCTTCTGTGCCTCAGGCCACATTTTATTTTATTTCTTTGTCTAATTTGAAGTACTGGGAATTGAACCTAGAGCCTTGCACATGCTAGGCAAGTGCTCTACCACTGAACTACATACTCAGTCCTTTTTTCCTCACCCTTTTTAGTTTAATGTACTTACTTTAAAAACATTTTTTGAGATAGGGTTTCATTATGTTGCATAGTTTGGCTTCCATGTAGTCTGGGCTGGCCTCAAACTTGCAATCCTCCCGCATCAGCCTCCTGAGTAACAGGGATTACAGGCCAGTGCTGCCATGTCCAGCATCAGGCCACATTTTAGAGCTCAGATTTGGTGTCCTTATTAGGGAGGCTATAGCTGTGCTGGCACGAGGGATGTTTAAAGACAGGATGGCGTGAAGGCTGAGGCTGTTGCTCAGTGGTGGGGATCTTGTCTAGTGTGCCAAATGTCCTGAGTTCAGTCTCCAGCTCACAAAGACGTGTGGCACCCAGTCATTTTTTCTGTTTGTGTTTGTTTGTTTGAAACAGGGTCTGTTGTGTAGTCCAGGCTGGCCTCCAACTTGTGCTTCTCCTGCTTCAGTCTCCTGAGAGATATGTGCCACCACTCCTAGCTCTCACAATCATTTTTAAATTTTTAAAATTATTTTTTAAAAATTTAACATTTACTAGTACACGCTTATAGTACATAATGATTGCATTCATTCTGAGGGAGTTGGTACACGTACATAATACATCTTAATTCTTTTTACTTTCCCTTCTTCCTCCCTCGTACAATCATTTTAGAGATTGAGGGAAACTTCCAGAAGCTACCATCAGACTTATTTCCATTCTCAGTGGCCAAGTGGTATCACATGTTCATGTGTTAGCCAGCCCATCACCAAGGCCATTCACAACAGTGGATAAAATCGGAAGGAAGGGAGGAAATGGGCATTGGATAAGCGATCGAGAGTGTCTTCCACATCTTCCAGAGTGAAGATTTATTCTGTGGAAGAGAGGAAGAAGCCTCCTGAGTGGAGTACCAGTCAACAGAAGGGGTAGAAGTAAGGACCATGTTGACATCCAGGAGAATCTGAAGAAATAAATGGCAAGGCGTCTGGCTCTTTACATCACTGAACCCCAAGAAAGCTGATAGTCATAAGTCAGCCTTCCAGGTAGAAGTCCAAATAATTCCTTTGGAAGAAAAGAAAGAACCTTGGGAAAAACCTCACCCATACTGAAAAGTCATCTGGGTGCCTGTTTACCCCAGAGTGAAACACAGAATTAGCAAACCTGCACCTTTGATTTAGCTCTCCCATTCAGCTTTCTACAGTTTCACTGAAATCACGAGCAACCAACCAACCAATGATTCTCAGACAAAGATAAGAATGAGCAAGAAAAGAAGAAGGAGGAGCAGGAGGAGGAGGAGAGGAGAGAGAGGGGGAAACTGGGAGAGTAGATCAAGGGAAACAGAAGTAATGCTGCTACAAAAATAGAACAGACAAAATACTGTCACCCTACAAATTCTGTATTTATGAAACAAGAAGAGGATGCTATATGAATGGGAAAGGGTTGATCAGACAGCAAGAATTATCTCTTGGAAATTAAAATTGGTACAGTCTAAGTTTGACATTTTAATAGAAAATTTGGGAGATAGAGCCAAGGAATCTCCCAGGAAATAGGAAAGCCCCCTAAAGATGAAATTTGAAAGTAAAATGAGAAAATTAGGATCAGTCTTGGAGATCAATACCTGACTAATATAAATTCCATAAAAAAGCTGAGCCTGGTGGTACCCCTGTAATCTCACCTATTCAGGAGTCTGAGACAGGGAGATCGCCAGTGTGAGTCCACGCTGGGTAACTCAGTGAGACCCTGCCTCAAAAATAAATAAAGAGCAGGCTGGGATTCTAGCTCAGTGGCTGAGTTCTTGCCTAATAGGTATGAAGCCCTTGGTTCAGTTGCCAGTAACACCAAAACTGAACAAACAAATAAAATAAAAATGTCCACAAGGAAAGCATAGCTAACAGTGAAAGGAGAAATGACAAAAGAACTCATACAGGAAGGCTTTCTCAATTGCAGTAGCCCTCCAGGTGGACAATGCAGGAAAACCATCATGAAATTTTGGGGCACTGAACACAAAGAGCACCTCAAAAAGGGTCCTGGAGGAAAAGAAGTCATCTATCAAGGATATGAACTTAGAATGTCTCTGGAAACCAGAAGACAGAACAGAATTGTCCCCAAAATTCTAAGGGAAGATAACTTCTAACCTAGAATTAATTCTACACCCAGTTTACAAGTGTGGTAGGATGAATGCCAGTGTTTTTTCCTATGATTCTTCTCTCAGGAAACACAACAGGATTTATTGAAGGGTCAAAAGAAAAAAGCAAAAGGAAACTTGGGGTTCAGTGATGAGATAAGCACAGAGGAGATGCTTGGGGGAGTCGCAGGATGACAGCTGGGCAGCGCCTCCAAAGAGCAATTTGCCTTGCTAGAAATGACATAGAAGACACTGAGGAGGATCTCCAGGACACCCTGATAGGTGTCTTCCCATGAGTCCTTCTCCAGACCCCTCTTTCATAGCCCCTCTGTGGTTGTATCCTCATTTTACGTTAAATCACTAGTGAATATATTACATTCTATTTTTCACTCCTCAGTCAAGTAATAATCTGTAATTACAATTCCTACATTGTACAATTTTTGTTTTTCCTGGATTTACAAAGTCTCCTCGTTAGCCCATTGCCTCTGTGTCTGTGTTTCACTGGTGATTGAACCCATGGCCTTGTCACTGGACTACATCCCAAACCCTTTTATTTTTGATTTTGAGACAGGTTTTGCTAAGTCACTAAGTTGCTCAACCTCGCTCAAACTTGTGATCCTCCTGTCTCAGCCTCTTGGAGTGCTGGTTTTACAGGTATGTGGCACCACACTCAGCTCCTGTATTAGTTGTTTATCCTAAACTCTCCAACACAACTGTAAAATTCCCCCAAATACCATTTTCTATGTAAGCATCATATTAGGATGTGTTGGAGAATAAATAAACAAAACAGAGTGGTCAGAAGAGAAAAGAACTATGGAGAAGAGCAAAGCAGGTGGTAGAGAGAAGGTCCGGGGTGAGGAGTTTGAGAATTTTTTAGTCAGTTGGTCAGGGAGATGTCAGTGAAAGGGTGGCCCAAAGGGGGAGAAGGTAGAAAAGATGGAGACGTTTAGGAGGAAACAGTTCCAGGCAGAGGAAATAAATTCAATATCCTGGAGACAGGAACCTTGTAGCATGATCTTCGTGCAGTTATTAGAATTCTCACTTGCAGGTTTCACTGTCCCTGACACTACCCACCTCCCCATCTGAGGGTGCCCAGCCTCTCAGGCTCCCATCTTCAAACTTCAGTTATTACTGATATGCTTTTTGTCCTGGTACCTGAAGGGTGACCAAGTCACACTGATACTACTTGCAAAGTATTTTAATTAATTAATTAATTAATTAATTTAGTACCAGGAATTGAGCTCAGGCCCTTGCACTTGCCAGGCAAGCGTTGTGCTGCTGCGCTATATCCCCAGCCCTTTGCAAAGTATTTTAGTTCTTCTCTTTTCCTACATTCTCATTGTCACCATGCCTGTCCTATAATGTTGGAGGTCATCGATGATCCAGACTGTAAGGGCTCCAGAGACTATCTAGCATAACTCCATCTTCCAGAGGCCACTTAGTTGACCTCTCTGAGACTCTTGAATCTGTCTCCAGTGCAGCAGACAAAGCTTGGTGACACAGGGCGTTCTCCCGGTGGCGTTCCCCCCCAACACACTTCAGCCATTTTGCCTACTGCTCGTAAACAAATGCTTCTCTCACTCCCATCGCTGCTCACCTACCCCACAGCATCCTCTGGTCGGCCTGCGGCAGGGACCCTCTCCCTGGCTGCTGACCCAAACCTGACTTCCTGTGTCAGAAGTGAACCTGGGGGCTGGGGATTTAGCTCAGCGGCAAAAGCGCCTGCCTGGCAAGCGCAAGGTCGTGAGTTCAGTTCCTCGTACTGGAGAAAAACCAAAAAAAACAAAACAAAACAAAACAAAACAAAAAAAAGAAGTGAACCTGACCTTCAGCCTCCTGGTATTGCTCTTCACAAATGCTGTTCATTTTTGCCTTTAAATCTGCGCTTCAGTCATTCTGTAAAATAATCATTCTTTTTTGTTATGGTTCGGATTTCATCCGTCCCTCAAAAGCTCTCCCAGCCATGGTTTCTCTGATGGGTGGAGCAGATGTGTCCCATGTTCACATCCCCAACCTCAGAGTGATCTAATGTCATGGGCATGGTTGTTCCCATCTTAAAAGTGAAGAAACAAAAGCGGAGAGAAGTAGAAAGTGGAGCCCGCTTCTGCCTGTCTGTGTCCTGACTGGTGCACAGCAGATGTTTGGAAATGTTGGCTGAGGTGTTTTGTTTGTCTCATCGCCCCAGGTCCTGAGGCTTATAGAGCAGAGTGGGAGCAGGAAGGACCCCGCTCGATAAAGCCTCACTCTGCACCAGATGCAGAACCACGCTTGGTATTGCGAGGAAACACAGGAGACACAGCCCAAAGAATCAGAAGTGGTTGGCTCTGGGGAATGAAACTCAGGGATGGGGAGAGGAGGCAGGAGATTTATATTCTTATTACAAGCCTTGCAGTACTATTTGATATTTAATACTACGTAAAATATAGTGTATGTACTTTGATAAAAATGAGAGCAGATTTAAACAAATTGAACAGTGAATCTTACAAATTCTTTTAGAATCTTGGATGTGCAGGGGTGAAGGGAATATATGGCAATAGCTGTTTTATAGGTTTTCAATAAGGATTAAACAACCTAAGACATTTAAATTGGGTGTGTTGGCATATGCTCGTACTCTGGGAAGCTGAGGCGGAAGGACCATGAGCCCAGCCTGGGCAACTAGTGACTCAGGGAGAGCCTGTCTCAAAATAAGAAAGGCTTGGGACTTAGCTCAGTGCAAATGCCTTGGATTCAATCCCCAGTTCAGAAGGGGTGGAGGAGCATTTAACACGCGCTTGACCTAGAACCACCAGCAAGAATTATTATAGCATGAGGCAGGACATGGAGTCAAAGGTCATGATGGGTTCATTAGACACAAAATATATCGTTATGAGGACAGGCTGTGTTAAGAGGCCAGCCTGTTCTCCACCGAGACAGAGACGCACTATATCTTCCTCCCCCCGACCATTCAACTCCATTTTCTCTCCCCTTGCTCCAGATTTGTCTTTCCAATTTAATCCATTCAGAAGAGTAACTATACCCATCAGCCCCCCATATCACCCCCAACATACTCTTCCCACATTGCTCCTCCTTCAGGCTGACACTTAACCCTGAGAAAAGAGAACAATTTTTCACAGTTGAGAAAGGAAAGCGATTACCTATTGTTCTGCAATGCTGTGGTTTTTAGGAAAGGGAGTTTGGAAGTATTGGGTCCCATTATTGAAGTCTCATCATGCATGCATTGAATATTTATTTATTGTGCTGGAGCTCTAACCCAGGGCTCTGCTGTGCTGGGCAAGTGCTGTACTACTGGGCCAGCCAGGATCCATATTTACTGCATGCTATGTGCTAGGCCTAGTTCTAGGTACTGAAAATGCAGTGCTAAACGAGATAAGTAAGCTTCACACCTTCATGGCATTTGCACACAGTGCTCCAATGACCAGAGTAGCTGGGTAGTCTGAGGCCTCTGAGTAAGGATAGTCACCTCCCTTTGGAGCTGCCCAATCTGATGCAGTGAAATGGAATAGAAGACCTGAGCTGGGACACTTGGTCGCTCATAGGTGCTGGCAGAGTCAACTCCTCTCCCTGACCAGTAACAGCCATCTGACCCAAACTGAGCAATTAGATTCTTCCCCCTCAGAATTTGAAAAATTAGGAGCTGAGGATGTGGTTCAGTGGTAGAGTGTATGCTTAGTGTGCTTGAGCTTCTGTTTCTAATTCCCAGTGCCCATGCCTACACACACACGTACACACACACACACACACACACACACACAACCAAAATTAGGCATGGGGAGATGAACTGACAGAGTGACATTCACAGTAGGAGCCACAACCACACTATGACAAGCCACAGTCATGCGCAGACCATGGTACACGGGGTGGATGCTGTGTGTAGGCTGAGGCAAACAGCAGCTTGTCCTCAAAAAAGAAAATGCAGCAACTATGTTTTAAGAAAAAGAAACCAGAGATCACTTGATCCCAGGAGGGATGGGAAAAAGAGAACAAGCAAAATGTGTTTTTAAAAAGGAGACAGTTGCTTAGCACATGTAAGGGTTCGATCTCTAGCGCCAAAAAGGAAATAAATAAAATAAAAATTAAAAAGGAAGGTGCAGCAGCCTCTGTGTCTGACAACTTCCAGACTCAGCTCCGTTCCCCACAGGCTTGTCCGATTCTTCCTCGGGAGATGTTTTCGTCTACCCAATTATTCCTCTCCCCTTTGCTTGCACTGGTTTGAACACATCTGCCTGTGGCAGACCTTGGAGCAACCTTCATGACTCCTGTGACCTCCCTGGCTGTGGGTGGGACCTGTGGCTTGCTCCTAGTAAATAGAACGTAGCTATGGTGAGGGGTGCTCTAGATGTAATTAAGGTTCGAAATCAGCTGAGTAGTCCGAGTTTATTAAGACAGAGCTTGTCCTAACTGAATCCTGAAAAGAGAGATGAGGGAGAAACTCCCTGGTAGGCTCCCTGCAGTAAGCAGCCATCTGGAAAGTTTAGGTGGCGAGGAACTGCACTCCACAGGTAGGAATTAAGGGCAGCCTCCAGCTGGCAGGCTGCAAAAGCAAGGCCTTTCGTCACACGAGCCCCTAGGAAGCAACTGCTGCTGACAACCTGAGTGTGCTTAGAAGCAGGTTCTTCCCAGCTGAGTTTCTGGGTAAAAATGAAGCCTAGCTAGGTGTGGTAGTGCACGCCTGTAATCCCAGCTTGGGAAACAGACAGGAGGATCACAAATTCAAAACCAGCCTGAGCAATTTAGCAATTCCCCATTTCAAAATAAAAGTAAATAAATAAATAAGCAAATAAAAGGAGCTCTGGGTTCAATCCCAAGTACTAAATAAATATAAAATTTTATGTTTTTGAGACAGGGTCTCGCTATGCAGTTCAGGCTGTCCAGGAGCTCGCTTTGTAGCCCAGGCTGGTCTCAAAGTCACAGTGATCCTTCTGCCTCAGCCTGCCGAGTGCTGGGATTACAAGTGTGTGCCACCATGCCAGGCTCTATAAATAAAATTTTAAAAAGGTTTCCTAGCCAATACTTTGGTTACAGTCTTGCGATCAAAGGACCCATCTCAGATTCCCCTGGACTCCTGAGCCACGGAAGCTCTGAGATAATAAATGTGCAGTCTATTAACCTGCCATGTTTGTGGGGATGTTTTGGCACAGAAATAGAGAACAAATACATTGCCTTTCCCGTGACTTTGACTCAATAAACAGGCCTAAGATTTTGGGTCAGGAGGCCTCTGTTCTGCTCACAGCTTTGCAATGGTTTTCTTGGACTCTTTCCGCAGTGTGTGCTGTTTGGTGATGTGTGGGTTTTGGTCTTTTTTGGTTTTTGTTTTCAGAAGGGTCTTGCTATGCAGTCCAGGCTAGCTTTGAACTCACTACGTAACCCAGGCTGGCCTTGAACTTGTGGCAATCCTTCCACCCCAGCCTGCTGAGTGCTGGAGTTACAGGCATGCACTACCATGCCTGGCTGTGTTGTTTTAATTCTACTTGTACTTAAAACTCCACATGATGTTTTTATTTTATCCAGTCACTGTTCATTTCTTTTTACCCATAGATTTGCTCTTTGCAACCCTGCCTGCTCTGAATGCTTCTGCTTCTTTTTGGACTTGTTTTCATTGAAAATTTCTCTTTAGTATTTCTTTTTTCTTTTTTGCAAGGCTGGGAAATTTTGGTATTTCTTTTAGTGTGACTCTACAGAAGAAGAATTTTCTCAGGTTTTGATGGTCTAGAAGTGTATTTATTCTTTTATTTCTGAAGGCTATTTTAACAAGGTATAGAATTTTAGTTTCACTGTAATTTTCCTTTAGTGCTTTAGAGATGCCATTCCATCATCTTCCAGATTCTTTCTTTTTTTAAAGTATCTTGCTTTGTAGTTCAGCCTGGCTTTGAACTGACTATGTAGCCCAGGTTGGCCTCAAACTCATGGCAGTCTCCCTGCTTCAGCCTCCCTAGTGTTGGGATTGCAGACACGCACCACCATGTCCTGCTCATCTTCTGGATTTTATCATTTATTTAGAAGAGTCCATTATCAGTCTTGGGATTAGTAGTACTTGTTTTTTTGAATATGTATCTTTTTGGGGGGTTCTGGGGATTGAATATAGGGCCTTTGCACTGGGCTATATCCTCAGCCCTTTTTTTATTCTTTATTTTGAGACAGGCCTCTCTAAGTTGCCCAAGATGAGCTCCAAACTTGTGATCTTTCTCCCTCAGCATCCAGAATGCTAGAATTATGGGGACACAGGGCCACACCTGGCTTGAGTGTGTGTTTAGATGACATTCATCGGTTCTGGAAAATTCTCAATTACTCTCTGTTCAAATATTTCTTTTTTTCCATTCTCTCTTCTTTCTTTTGAGGACTCTAACCCTATGTATTTAAGGCCTTTTCCACCATGTCCTAAAGGCCTCTTTCTCCCTTCCCTATATTTTCCATTCTTTTCATTTTCTTCATACTTCAGTTTGGATATTTGATACTGAAGCTGTCCTCCAGCACGTTAAGCCTAGAATCTGCTGTGTCCAATCTGCTGTTAAACCCACCTACCATGCTAAATCAAGTTATTGTATCATTATGTTTTAGGATTTTAAGCTGAATTTTAAATTTTAAATTAATTTAATTTTTTTCAAGATTGAACCCAGAGACTTTTATATGCTATGCAAGTGCTCTACCATTGAGATACAGCTCCAGCCCTAAACTGCGTTCTTTTTTCCCATTTTGTTTTTTTCCATTTTTTCTTTTCTGCAGTTCTGAGGATGAAATCCATGGCCTCAGGCATGCTAGGTAAGCATTCTGCCAGTGAACTACAACCCTCGCCCATGCATCACCTATCTATCTATCATCTATCTATCATTTATCTATCTATGTATCTATCTATGTATCTATCTTTGGTTCTGGGAATTGCATTCCTTTTCTTTCTTTTTTGCAGTGCTCCAGGGACATTCCTTTTTAGTATTCCCAGGTTGGGTAGTTAGCTATCACTCTACCACAGCCCCAGTGTAACATCTTGCTGTTCTACAGAGATCTACCCCTTTCAGTTGTATGAACTGGTAAAATCTAATTTCTGTTTCAGCCAGTTTTAGTGGGGTTTCTTGCTACATACAACTGAAAATTCTTAACCGATAGTGTTAGATATTACCCTTCTTGATGTCAAGACAGGTGCAGTAGCTCCTGGTGTCAAAGGGAGTTATAACATCCAGAGAAGTGGGACATTGCCTGTTGTGAATCTCTTTCTATTAGGAGGGAAAAATCTTTTGTAGAATCTTCAGTTCAGGATGCCAGGGACGTATCACATGCTACATGAAATAGGATAAAAATGACAAGCCAATAAAAATTTTTATTCATCCCTGATCTTGAGGAGTAGGTCATCTTCCCTGAGCAAAGAATTGTAGTGGTTGAGTATCCAAATGAAACTGGGCTCTGTCTCCAATATAAAATATGAGAAGGAGCTAGGTGTAGTGGCACACACCTGTAATCCCAGCACTCTGGAATGCTGAGGGAGAAGGATCACATATTTGAGCCTAGCCTAAGTAAGAGCAACTTACCAAAATCCTGTCTCACGTTGAAAAAAATTTTAAAAGGCTGAGAATTAGCTCAGTGCAAGGGCCCTGGTTTCAATCCCCAGTAGAGAGAGATAGAGACAGAGAAGGAGAAGGAGAGAGAGAGAGAGAGAGAGAGAGAGAGAGAGAGAGAAAGAGAGAGAGAGAGAGAAATTAGGTAGATAATCAACAACTCTTGCTCCACTAACAATATATTCATTTTCTGTAAAGTGGTGTGTGTGTGTGTGTGTGTGTGTGTGTGTGTGTGTGTGTGTGTAGGAGGAGGAGGAGGAATGGAACATATCAATCTGTTAACATGATTTAAATTTGGGGATGGTGTGATGAATGGATGTTTTCACTTATAAAATTTTTATTAATTTATATTACTGTGGTAATTTAGCTTTAAAGAGACTGCTTCAATCTTAAAATGGTATGCTCAGAAATAGAGTTATGATTTTAAAAAATAGAGCCAGAGAAGCATATGTTGGTATAAAGTAGTGCCAGATCTGATCTCTTGCAAATACACTCAGGTACCAGTGGCAGCTTTGTCTCTACTGGAGATTTGGAGGCACAAGGCTATCAGAGCCTGATGTCATAAAATATTTACACCATCCAACCCCTTCTCTCACACTCGCAAAGCTGCCTTCATATCATAAATTGGCCCCCTGTGCACATTTTCCTATAAGGGAAGAATGTGATGGACAAGGCAGTGTGAGCATGCTGGCCCTCTTGGCAGTTCCATTTCTCACCAGAAGTTAATATGTTGGTTCTTTAGCTCAGATAACAGGATAGGGGCTGAGTTGGTATGATGTGCTTCCTAACACCCAATATATTGCTTCTCCCTTAATGCTGTGAACATAAAACTTATAAGTCTGGACTATGATGAATTTACCAAGGTAAATGTCATCCCTGATACCACTTGGAAGCTGGCCAGCCAGCCTGCCCTGATGACACCTCTGTCTCTTGAAGCACATTTCTTCCCAATCCTGTGCTTCCTGGACACATTCATCTCACCAGCTGTCTTCCTCTTTACCCCTCACTGTCTTTCCCTCTGTGACTCTCTACCTCTATCTCTCTCCTTTCCTCCCACACTCCTTAACCTTTCTTTATTCTACCTTTCCCTTTTCTTTCTTTCATTTCTCACTTTAACTAAATATGGAGCTGAATAACAGTATATACCAGAGCTCTATGCTGAGTATTATGTTGGGTTATAAACTAAAATTATTTTTTCAGTCAGCATGGTAGCACATGTCTGTAATTCCAGCACTCTGGGAGGTTGAGATAGGAGGATCACAAATTCAAGCCCAATCTAGGCAATTTCCTGACTTAGGGAGAGCCTGTCTCAAAACAACAACAACAACAACAACTAAAAAGGCTGGATCTCAGTGTGAAGGCCCTGCAGTCACTCCAGTACCACACAAAAATTTGTCTTTTGACTTCACAATAGCTCTAAAAGTTTTTATTTTATTTTACTGAGGAGAAATGGAGGCTTGTGAAGTGTAGGTAGTTATGAATTAAATTTTAAAGGTTTTCTTTGCTTAATTTTCAATTAGTAAATTAAATGCCTTATTTTCCTTTTCCATAGAAAATTCAATTTGAAAATACGTTTACAACCACCATCTTATCTTTGGTTGTGATGCACCTGTGCCAGAAAAAAAATCCACCTTGAGTATGTTTCTTCTTTCCTTAGGCTGGAGAAGGAGACATGAAATGGACGAGGTAAAATATATTTTTGTGGTACTGGGAGTTGAACCTACAGCCTTTGCACTCGGGTACATCCCCAGCCGTTTCAAAATTTTCTTTTAGAGCTAAATAGAGCTAAATATGGAATACCATACGCCGCTGAGGACTGTAATCTCAGTCCTCAGGAGATTAAGGCAGGAGCCATCAAGGGTTTGAGGCCAGCCTGGGCTACACAGTGAATTCAAGGTCAGCCCCAACTACATAGTGAGACCATGTCTAGTTAACTAAGTTGCCCAAGCTAGGCAATTGAATTTGTGATTCTCCTGCCTCTGCCTCTCAAAATGCTGGGATTTCAGGTGAGCACTACCATACCCACCTCTTTTTTTTTATGGGGGAGCAAGGTCTTGTTCTGTATGTACAATGGTCTGATACTCCCTGTGTAGCGTGGGCTGACCTCAAACTCTGTCCTCTTTCATCAGTCTCCTGAGTGCTGAGAATGCAAGTGTAAGCCACCATGATGGCTGGAAAGAGACAGTCTGAAGATGTATCTTTGAATACTATAGCTCCTTCTGCTCTTGTCCTGCCCTGTCCTCTTTGCTGAGAGCAGGACTTCACCCTGATTTCTCTGGTGCAGTCTCAGACTTTCCCATGGAGGACATGACCTCTGCCTCACAGGCTGAAGGTAATTTCTACACTTATGAAAATAAAGAAAACAATTGTTGAGCATCTATATTTGTAAACTTTCAGTAATTGAGATTGAGATGGAGGTTGTGGTGATGTTGGGTATTTCCCCAGAAAGTCCATTTTTGATCGTTTTTGGTGTTGAATTAGGCTACTCATCCCCAACAGCTATTCTTCTATGATCCAAGAAAATGGTGGGGCAGAAGTAGAAAGAAGAACTTCCATATTGCTCCAGTGCAGGTCTGGGAGGAGCAGAAGAAAAAAACAGGCTGTATCTGGGTGTGTTTGGGTCCCCTTCACACTTACTTCAGGGTATGAAGGGTGCTTGGCTCTTGGAGATGCCAGTCCCAGGATCTTGGTTCTAGGCTGGAGGAGTAGACAGGGAAGCCTGGGCTGAGGATCAGAGTGCAACAGCAGAGAAGTTCCAGGTCCAGACCCTGATGGTTCAGCACTACGGACAGAAATCAAACAAAATGGGTCAGTAGTTCCTTTCCTGCTCTCACCCCAACCCCAGTCCCGTCCATAACTATTCCAGGAAGGGACCTAAGCCTAGCTATTATTGGTTGACTGGCCTCTAGCACTTAAAGGTCATGATAAATGATGACTTCATTTCCTTCTAAGGGCCTCCAGCAGAATTTCTCCACTGGGTTGTCTATTCTGCAGCCTTCTAGCAGAGTAAGGTCCACGTTGGAGCAGCTCTTATTAAGATGTGTCTAATTTGCATATGTCTGCATACACTAGGGTTTCTCCGTTCTAGTTTTAATATAAATGAATTATTCAAAGGAAACAGAAGGATTATTTTGCTCCTTTTATTCCTCTTGCTTTTCCCTATTCCTAGGGTTTCAGTCTGGCATTTTCTCTACATGGCTGCAGCCAGACTCCCCACAGCCAGGGGTTTGTTGGGAGCATTCTATATAGCTCTCTCCAGTTAATTTCCCCCATCTGTTTGTCTTCTGAAAGATCCTTGAAAGGCTCAGAGGAGTCTGCGTTTTGTTTTTGCACGTAGGGTCAGAACCTTTGGGCAAGAGTCCCTGGAGCTCCCACGACTAGTGCCTTGGAGACTGCTAAGGAGATGGGACCCGGTTTTGAAGAGAGAGGGATGGTGCAGTGAGAACTCATTCTGAAATGAAAGGAGTCCTGGGTCTCTAAGCAGCTTCTAAAAATACCATCTCCCAGCGCTGGGGGCAGGGGGAGGGGAAATCGAGCGTGAGAAGAATGGAGATGGGAAGGAGGTGGGGATGCAGGAGCCCTTCTTCAGGTAGATCTTATTTCAGAAGCCCCGCCTGCACCCAAGAATCGAGCAGGTGCCACACCCCCTTCTGCTGCCTCCGCGGGCTTCTGCCTCCCGTGGTGAGCGAGCCCCGCCTCCATATGACCTTCCTTTCTAGGAGCGAAAGAGACCAGTTCCTCCCACCTATTCCTCTTATTGCTACATACTGTCTGATAAGTATGAGAGCGTGTGTGTCTGTGCATTCTACATACACACACGTGCGCACATGCACACAGAAACGGCACATGAAAACAGCTTGGCCAATGATCTGGGAAGCAGGAATTCTCTTCTCAGAGAAGTACGGAATGTGGCAAAGATAGGGAGCTCCACTCCCCCACCCCAGGTATCCTCGTCACAAAGCATGGCCCCCAGGAAGTGTTTGGAGGGGCGAGGAGCACATATATGCAAATTGACACAGACACTCGAACCTTACAGGCCAAGTGGATACGGGTCTCCCAGTCATCTCGAAGCCTTTCCAGCTATTGTAGCGTCCAAAGGGAGAGAGGATGGGTCCCCAAGACGAGAGCTCTGAAAAGCCACGAAGTGGGTGGAGCTTTCTCCTCTCAAGTTCAGCCCAGATGGTGAAGCTCAATAGCTGCCACCTCCTTCATCCTGGAGTCCCGGCCCTTCCTACCACCAAGCGGTTAAACCCTTGGCTTGCACATAAATGACCTTCAGTAAATAGAGGTCGTGTTGCACGTTTTCTTGCGGCTTCTCCGGCGCTGGCTGAACTCTGTCTGGGAGGACGGCTCCGCCTCTCTTGCAGATGCCTCGGATTCCCGGCCGCTGCTTTCCTTGCTGGTCTCCCGGTGGGCAGAGTTGGATACGCAGAGGGGACTGCAGCCTGAACAGACTGAGGACAGAGGTGGTTATGGGGTGTGCTGAGGTGTCTTGACAGTAGCAGCAAGAACCCAAAGAACCGATGGTTTTGCAAATCTCCAACACCGTCCACGTTTTCCCAGCCTCCAAAGCACTGCTGATAGGGTGGGATCCTGTCTCCCACTTGGCTCTCTTTTTTTGAGCAGTTCCTGTGAAGGGGCTTAGCCCCTCCAGAGAGAGAAAGAGAGAGAGAGAGAGAGAGAGAGAGAGAGATTGGGGCTGGGGTAAAAGGGAGAAAGATCAAGACATGAGACACCACACAGCAAGAGGCCGAGCTAGGAGGTGAAGCGATCCCAAAGCTTAGGGTCAGGGCATCAGACTTGGAAATCCCTGCAAGTCCTGGGAACAAGAGGGCTCCCATGCTGGCTGAGAGGCTGCAAGTGTCGCTGCTTCCCAGGGGGCCAGCCCTTAAGCCACGCCCACATTGCCTACTTTTGAGGAACGAGGGGCTAAGGTTTAGCGCTCTGTACCACCGACGCCAGCTCATCGCGCTCCCCAGCAGCCCCACTCCTGCTCACGGCTGCCCCACCCCCATGGCTTGGAGATCTTCGGGACCCCTTCTTTTCCCCTCCAGCTGGGTGTTCAGCCCCTGGCCTATGAAACTCCACCTCCCCACCCACTGCTGGCCCGGATTGGTGGACCTCCCGCGACGATGCCTAGTGATTGGTCCCCATGGATGATGGTGACCAGTGAGGCCCCGCCCCAGCCCGCGCTGGGGTCTGGGGGCGCTGCTCAGCTGTGCTGGGCTGGCGCGGCTTGAGCCGCCGCCGCACTGACAGCGCCGTCTGCGGACCATGGAGACTGGCGCCGGCCCGCACCCGCTGCGCCTGCTCGTCTGCCTGATGCCGCTGTGTCTCGCGCTGCTTTTGGGACGCGGGCGGCCCGGGACCGCCGAGGAAGGTAAGGAGACTGGTGGCTGTGCTGGAGCCGGCGTTGTTAACATATTCGGGGCTAGTGACGGGGGCACCGGTGGGAGTCTTTGGGGAGACTAGAGTCTGTTTGGGGTGTGAAGCAAGCGGGGAGCGGGCGGTGAAGAACTAGAGAGAGCGCGAAAGGTGGCTAAGCAATGGGAGCAGAGGGGTGTTGATGATCTCGGGGCTGCAGACCTATGAGGGTCGGGAAGCAAGAGATCAAGGAACCCCCGGAGTCAGGGGCCAGTGAGACGGATAGGCTGAGTAATGGCAGGTGGGACCTGGGGCGGCGGGGGGAGAGGCTGAGAGCAGGGAAGACAAGATGCGGAGGTGAGGTCGGAGCGTGAGAAGACAGGATGGAGCCCGAGCAGCGGGTTCGGGGACCACTGTACGGCCGTCAGGAGGTGGAATGCTGGACTGGGTCGCGGGCAGCCGCAAAGCCTGGGCGAGGAGCTGTCCGCAGTGCTGAATTCGGAGCGTGGTCTGCCTGGCGCGGACGGCGTTGCTGGGCTGGGGGTTGTCAGCGGTATCAGAGCCCGCGTCTTGCCTCTGATTCTGCGTTTGGGGGAGCTGTAGGCTCAACTGAATCCAGAGGCGTCACAGCCAGGTGCAGAATCCCAAGGAGCTGGAATTGGGCATTGACCACAAGATTGGTCCCAGTGCTGGATCGCAGATGCCTTCCAATACGTAATTCCCATGTGCTGTCACTTGTGTTAAATCAGTGCGCTGTCAGCGGTCCTGCCCACCATCGCGGATGCCTGTGGAGCCAGCCCCTCTTAGAGGCCCTTACCTTGGCGGCCCACCCTCTTCTTTCAGCTCCAGATGGGTAATCTTCCAAGATTTTGGGATAGCCTGGCTTCCTGTCTCCAGGCTGCTGGCTCTGCTGTCTAAACCCGTTCTTCTCTGTTATCAATGCTGAGAAAATGCAGACTGCTGATCTGACACCTCCCTAGGGAATATAGTGATTCCAAGCTTCTCTGGTGTGGGAGGGGTCATGGATTATACATAAAAGGACCCCCGATATTCTTTCAAAGGCAGTAGAGATGACAATCTCTGGGAAAGGGGCTGGTTGAGTAGATGAGAGATTTTTATTTCCCCTGTTGCTGGTAGGATGTCACCAGTTGGTTTTCCCCAGAGGCCCTGGGAGTCAAACAGGAAGGTTTAAATATCCCCCATACCTCATGACTAGCCTTCAGAAAAGCCCCCAAATCTGAGTGGATTTGGGGGTATACTCAGGAATCCCCTGATACACTCATTTTCTCTCTCTAATGGACATTTAGGTATAGTTTAGGGAACCTGGGAAGGATGAGAAGGGTCACTGTCTCCCTACTTGCAATTTGAGAGCTGCCCTTAGAGCATTTCGCATGGATTCTCTGGAAGGCTGAATAATGATACCCCTCCCCCCAAAATGTCCATGTCCTAATCCCCAAAACCTGTGAGTGCTACTGTAAGTGGCAAAAGGGGGACTTTGAAGATGTGATGAAGGATTCTGAGATGGTGATATTATCCTGTATCATTTTGGATGGGGCCAACATCATCACAGTGCAATAGCCCTTATATGAGGGCTGCAGGAGGAGTCAGTTTGAGGGGAAGGGGTGTGATGGCAGAAGTGTTGATTGAAGTGATGCACTTTGAAAGTGGAGGAGGGGCCAAAACCCAAGGAATATAGGTGGCCATTAGAAGATGAAAAAAACAAGAAAATGGATTCTCTCCTCATTGCCTCCCAACGAAGGGAGCTGACCCTGAGGCTTCAATGAAACTGATATCAGGCATCTGACCTCCAGAACTGTAAAAGAAAAAATCATGTTGTTTTAAGATACTAGCTTTGTGGTAATTTGTTACAGCAGCCTCAGGAAATTGTATAGGCTCTTTCCCTAATCATTGTGGCTTTGTCTCTCTGGACTTGAGCTATTCACACCCTCTTTACAGGGATTTATGCAATGGGAAGCACTTTGCCACATTCTCTACCCCCTTGGTTAGCAAATTTACAGAGAATTCAGCAAAAGATCCTACCCTCCTAAACTGACCTTTTCACTTTCTGACATCTCTGTTCTCCCCTCTCCTTAGTCATTCTCCTGGATTCCAAAGCCTCCCAGGCTGAGCTGGGCTGGATTGCACTGCCAAGCAATGGGGTAGGTGCAACATTGTCTCTCCCTGCCCTGGGGATAGTCTAAGACTCAGCTCCTCTAGCTCCCTACAGTCACATCAGATCACAACGCATCTCAAGAGGTGTGCAGGAGCCCTGGTGTCAAGCCAAAGTGGCCTATTAGAAAATTTTGAGTAGTTGCAGAGAGAGAGAGAGAGAGAGAGAGAGAGAGAGAGAGAGAGAGAACTGACTGTGTCCAGGAACAGATATGTGACATCTAGATGGCACTACTGCTGGACAGTGCCTTGCACACAGTAGATCCTCCAAGCAGTGTTGTCTAGTGGTTGACAGAGCAAGCAAGGCATCGGAGTCCTGAAGGAGTCTTGGAGGCAGGGTCGGGCTATAGTGGTGTGGGTTATAACAGCAGCTTGGTGTGCTGCAAAGGGCACTGGGTGGAGAGTTAAGAGACTCCAGGAACCATTTCTAGCTCTGCCACTGACTGAGTGTGCATACTTGATCAGTTCACTCTCCTTCTGCAACCTCAGTTTCCCATCCATAAAAATAACGGTAGTGCTTGCTTCACTAGCACATATACTAAAATTGGGATCATACAGAGAATGAGTATGGTTCCTGGTCAGGGAGGACATGCAAATTCGTGAATCATCCTACATTGAAAAAATGTTGGCTCATTTCCAAAGTTTCTTCTAGGTCTACTTTTGAGTGTTTAGGGCAGTGTGAGAGCGGAGACAGGGGAAAATAAAAAGACGAAGGGGCCAGTGCTTGACCTCCAGGGAGCGCCTTAGCTCTGAGCTGTTACCCTCTTCATTCTTTGTCCCAGTGGGAGGAGATCAGTGGCGTGGATGAACACGACCGTCCCATCCGCACATACCAGGTGTGCAATGTGCTGGAGCCCAACCAGGACAATTGGCTGCAGACGGGTTGGATCAGCCGCGGGCGTGGGCAGCGCATCTTTGTGGAGTTGCAGTTTACACTTCGCGACTGTAGCAGTATCCCTGGCGCCGCAGGCACTTGCAAGGAGACCTTCAACGTCTACTACCTGGAAACCGAGGCTGACCTGGGCCATGGGCGTCCCCGCCTGGGAGGTAACAGACCCCGCAAAATTGACACAATCGCAGCGGATGAGAGCTTCACGCAGGGCGACCTGGGTGAACGCAAGATGAAGCTGAACACAGAGGTGCGTGAGATCGGCCCACTTAGCCGGCGGGGTTTCCACCTGGCCTTCCAGGACGTGGGCGCCTGCGTGGCGCTGGTCTCTGTGCGTGTCTATTACAAGCAGTGCCGCGCTACGGTGCGGGGCTTGGCGGTGTTCCCAGCCACCGCGGCCGAGAGTGCCTTCTCCACGCTGGTGGAAGTGGCCGGGACGTGCGTAGCACACTCAGAAGGAGACCCTGGCAGCCCTCCGCGCATGCACTGTGGTGCGGATGGCGAATGGCTGGTGCCTGTGGGCCGCTGCAGCTGCAGTGCGGGATTCCAGGAGCGTGGTGACATCTGCGAAGGTATACGGTGGACTGGGAGATGTGGAGTGGGAGCATAGAGTGCAGGTGGCAATTGGAGGATGCGAAACAGATAGTAATGAAGAAACTGTGCGTTCTGGAGCTGGGGGTCATGATCTTCTGTGGAACTTCTAGCGGGCCCAGTTAGTGAAGTTACTAAAAGATGAATCTGACTCCATATGAGGAGGCTCAAGGGACCCATATCTCAGGCTTTGTAATAGGCAGCTCACATAGGCCTTTTCATTTACTCACATGGCAAACAAGTCATCATCATTTCACAGACAGGAAACAGTCTCAAAGAGACCAACACCTCACTTGCGAAGTTCGGAGATGGGGAGCCAGGATTTGAATGCAGGTTTGCTCAGTTCTCAGGTTCTACCACACCATACCACCTTTCCTACACACTCCAGGAAAGAACTCTATAGCACCCCAAGCATTAGGTTAACATTATAGGGAGTAAGCTCCCCATCACATGCAGCCACTCACCATATAGGGTACAAGTCAGAGGCTGGCTGGGGGGCATTCTTGAGTTCAGGGGAAAGTGGGAGGTTGCACCAGATGACTTCTAAGATCTCACTCAACTGTATGAGCTAGAATCATTGTGTTCTGGGGGGCCTCCATGGTGGGTTTCTGGTGGGCCCTTTTGTCGGTGGGGACATTAGGAACAGACCTCTCCTTCCCTCTGCAGCTTTGGAAGCAGGGTGTAAAGATGGGGTTATGAATGCATGCCTTTAATGTAGGAAGATCAAGGGATGCATTTTCTAAATCAGGTCCTTTTTCATGTGCCAAGAAAACAGAAATGAATCAGACGTAGTTCCAGCTCTTGAGACACTCACATATAGAGGGAGAAAGGCAAGGATTAAAAAATCACCCAGGGGTGACATATGATATAACAGGGATGCAGAGTGGTGGGAAGGCAGAGGAGGAAGAGACTAAACTTGCTATTATTCCTTTGTTCAATCATGCATTCAATAGGAATGCATTTATTCAGGTCTTATGTGTATATAGATGAATGCCACCATCTATCCCTGGGGGAAATTATGCTTTAGTAATCAACTCCGAGGCAAGAACCTTCCAGAGCTCCCCAGGATCTTGTCCTGTGCTCTCCAGCTCTCACTGCAACCTCTATTTCTATATTTACCCCTATGGTATACAGTGATCTCCTTATGTAAATTTCCATTACTAGACTAGAAACTTATTGAGCCCAGGCCCTAGGTGTTATTAGTTTCAGCAACCCCAGCGTCCATAGCACAATATGATATAGGAATATGACACAGGGTATGGTATAGGGTAGGTGCTAAGTGGGAAGGCACTGAGTGAATGAGTGGTTAGCATAGCTTGTGATACATGCCAACAGAGAACTATGGATGCATGCAGAAGGAGAACTCAATTCTAAGGATGAAGGGCTTCCCAGAGAAAGTGAGAAGGCTTTTATTCCAGGCAGCTGAGAGCATCCTGAGCTTAGGGATTGTGTGCAAAAAGCACAGCAGCTGGAAGATAGCATGATTGGTGCTAAGTAAGCCAGTGCAGTCAGAACAGAGGGCATGTGGGGGTGTGAGGACTGCTGAGCTGGAGAGAGGCTGGGGCAAATCACAAAGGGACCATGAATGTTGGGGGAAAAGAAGTTAAGCTTTATACTTTAGACCAGTGAGTAATCTAACATGTTCAGTTTTACATTTTCAAAAGACCACTTGAGCTGCAATAGCAAAGAAAGGACTGGAGAGGAAGGACTAGGGGCCAGAAGATGAGGAAGAGAGATAGTGCAATAGTCCAGGAGAAAAAACATGGGCTCTTGGACTAAGATAGTAGCAGAGATCCTTGAGATCTGGGGATGGATATGATCAGGATATAGTATCCAAAGCACTTAGTGACCACATGACATAGGAGACAGGCACCGCTTTGACTCCTATGCTGCTGGGGAACAAGGGACAGAGGGACCATCCACTGGCACAGAACACAAGATATGGATTGGTGGGTGCATTGAGGGGAGGTGGCTAGAAAGTGGAGCTGGAGCTCAGGACACAGATACTACTTAAAGCTGTGGGTGTGGCTAGGACAAACGAGGGGAGTTATGGAGTAAGAAGCAAGGGGGTCAACAATGCAGACTCACAGAGAAGCTATACTTAAGGAGAAGTGGCAAAAACCAGAGCCCATTAAAAAGACTGAGGAGTAGGGAGAGGCTGGAGGACAGCCAGGAGTAGGTATATGGAATCCCAGGGGGGATGGCAACAATCAGAGGGGAGCAACCTACAATGTGACTGAACAGTCAGCTAAATTGGGGATTGGACAGTGTCCATTTGGTGGCCTTGGTGAGAGCAATTTCAGCTGAGTGGGGCGGTCACTTTACAGCAGGCTGAGAGTGAAGGACACTGATGAGCTGGAGGGAATCTAGAAGCTTGGACTTGAAGGGGTACAAGAGGTGGCATCTTCAGGAGGTCATTCGGAAGAGAGTATGTGTGTGTGTACCCGTCTTTTGAATATAGACAAAGGACTTTTCCTGTAGAAAGGAGGGACTTGTTTGTATGCTGAAGGGAAAGAGCCTGTGGGGTCCCAAGTGTGTGGGAGATGGGGGTGGTCAGTTCCAGGGGGAAGGGGTCTTCCATTATGGACCCATGTTGGTTAGAATTACTGATATATGCTACTAACAAAAAAGCAGGCCAACTTTTAGTATTTACTTAATTAATTGCTTGATTACAGTACTGGGGATTGAACTCATGGCCTTTGCACCGAGCTACATCCCAGTGCTTGTTAAAATTATTTTTATTTTGAGACAGAGTCTTGCTAAGTCAATAAATTGCCCAGACTGGCCTTGAATTTTTAATCCTTCAGCCTCAGCCTCCCAGTGCTGGGATTACAGGTGTGTGCCACCATGCCCAGCTAGTCACATTTATGATTGTTTAAAAATATTCTCAAGTCCTTGTCTTTATTGCCTACATTAGAAATGGACCACTGGAAAGAGCCCACAGGGGAGAAGCAATGTGAAAGTCAGCAGGAAACATGACTGATGGCATGTAGTCTTTTTTCTTTGGTGGTACTGGGAATTGACTCCGGGGCTATTGCACTGTAGACGTTCAGGAGGTAGAAGAGATCGGTCCATAGTAGAGAGGGAGGGGTTAGCCTTCAACAGGAGGTGGCTCATCCGCTCCTCTAGGACTGAAAATGGAGAGGGGAGATGAGTGTGGATGGTGTCTGTGGGGTCAATGGCCAGATGTTGAAGGAATTACCAACTGATGGATTCTCTTCTCTCTTGAGGTGGAAAGGAGGACATCTGCATAGTGGACAGTCAGGTTCTTCTCTCTTTTGTTCACTTCTGTATTTACAGCTAGAACAGTGCCTGGCTCATTGTAGATAATAAAATTATGAGTTAGGGGCTGGAGAAGGTTTGGATCCACACTCTAGAAAAACACATGCTTGAAGCAAGCGTGCACACACACACCCACACCCCCCCCCCACATACACCCTGAATCCAAGTCCACTTCTAGTTTGTGCTGAGCTCCCATCCCTTGGGCTGAGACCAGACAAAAGCCATTTGTAATGGCCTCATCTCTGCCCTGGAGACTGAGGAACTAGGGACAATGATGAGAAAAGGTTCATGAGGAAGGTGCTATTTAAACTGGGGTTTGGAGAAGTACAGGGAGAAAAGGGGCATTGCCCGGAAGTGTGACAAGAGAGCTCTTTGTGGCACGGGTAGGGCGACCATCAGTGAAAGTTGCTGGGGAGTTTTAGGAAGAGACACAAAGTGGTCAGATGTGTATTTAGCAAGCCAAGGCCTTCTGCGTGTCTTCTGCAGCTAAGTACAGCCTCCTCTCAAGAGGCAGGTGGGTGTGGAGGAGAGAGTGCTAAGATGTTCTTTTCCCTTTTTTGTTTCTCTCTTTACTGAACCTGACTCTTGTTCTCCTTTTCCTCGCCAAGAACTGGGTTCCTCTTTGGGGGAAAATCCAGGCATATGACTTGTATCCTTAGATCTCTGTGGTACTGCCCAGGAGTCAGGGCCTCAAGCAGTGTATATTCTCTGAGGTTCCACAGCGCAGTTGAGCTCCTGCCATGGGTCGGCCTGAGAGGAAGTGCAGACAAGGAGGCTAATTTGTGCTTTTCCTAAGAAGTACTTTTTAACTGCCATGATCTACAAAAGTAGCCTCTGAAGGGGGTGAGCTCCCCATTCTGCAGTATATGAACAAAGACCATGGCTGCTACTCAGACAACTGCCAGAGGATCAGATGAGTGGGCACTGAACTAGATGACTTCTGAAATTCTTACTCTGACCTTGAGGAGAGGCAGGTGCTGGCTTTCAGAAGTCCCTTTCTGAGTGTGCACTCCAACACATCACTCTTCTAAACAGAGCCTCTGGGGCAGAGATAACCATGTTCGCCTGATGGGACCACACAGAGAGGAGCTAGGACAGCAGCCTTTCTTGTACACACAGGGCTGAGCACCTCCACTCTTCCCACAAGGCCCCAAGACCTGGCACACAGGGTCACCTCCCCCAAGCCTGCCCTGGCTCTTGCCCTCCGCATAGCTCAAGCAGGCAGGCTGCTGTTAGTGTCCCATCTAACTAAGTCCAGAGAGGCACAGGAGTGGCCTGGCTTATGCCGTATAGCCCAGGCTTTCTGAGTCCCAGCCTCAGCGCTAGCTGGGCCAATGATTCATCATCATGGCAGTAATTTCCAAAGGCTCTGGGCTGCGGAGACCCTCTCCCAAGCATGCTGCCTGGGACTCTGGGTAAGCTGGGTCCTCCAAGTGTCAGCCCTGAAGACAACAGGCATCCTCATCCCCTCCCTCTCTCGCAGACCGTTCTCCCTGAGGCTCTGTACATCCCTGCTGCTGTACTAAGTCTTCTTGGAGCTGGACAGCAGTAACCTTTGATCACCAGCTAAACTAGAGGGGAGGCCCAGGGTACAAGGTGAGGCCCACCCAAGCTTGAAGCGGAGGGGCCAGGAGCCACTGCATCCCTCTTCCCTCTCTGGCCCAGCTGGAGAGAAATTGTTGAAAGTGGGTGTTTCTTCATTCTCATGTCAGGCCTGTGAGAGAACAGTAATCACCACCATTATTGCGTGAGAGTAGCCTGTACAGTGCTCATGTTTTATCTCAGTCCCATTCTGTGTCAGTGCCCTCCCACAAACCGGCAAGGCTCACACAGGACAACTGACATACCCAAAGCCACGCAGCAAAAGAAGGGTGCAACCCTGGTCATTCAGCTATAAAAAAGCCTGTGCTGTTAGCAGCTGTGCTCTGGGTGAGGTGGGGAAGGGAGAGAAGCAACTGAGCAGGTGTCAAAACTAGGGTTGAACTCATGGTCCAGGAAACTGTCAAGTCCCTCTTCTCTCTCCACCCGCCTCCAACCTGCCGGGCTCTGCTTCCAAATGAGAGGCCCGCGTGTGAGCTGGGGATTCATGACGCACTAAGCAAAGGCGGGTGATGGGAGCTTACCAATGGTTGTGTGTGTGGGAGTGGGAGTGTGGGTGTGTGTCTATCCCTGGGCAAGTGCCAGCCAACCTTGGGGTTCCTGTCTTCCATCCTTTTCTCCATCCTACAACCACACCGTTCAGCTCATTCTCCTCCAAGGAGTCTTACAGCAGTGTGATGTGGCCTCTGAAAGGGTGGGCTAGGTTGGGATCCCAGTAGCTGGGGGGCTTTAGGCAACTTAAGAGCATTAGTCTCTTCATTTTTAGTATTTATGCTGCTAAAGTGATCAGTCTCTTTATTTTAAAAGTTAGGGGTATGCCGGGCATGCTGGTGAACGACTGCAATCCCAGAATTTAGGAGGCTGAGGCAGGAAGATGCCATGAGTTCAAGGCCAGCCCGAACTATATAGCAAGACTTTGTCTCAACAAACAAACAAATAAAAACAGGGTGAAGTCATGCCTCGCAGGTTGGCGAGGAGGCATACGAAAATGGATGATTACTGTGGGGACCAAAGGGCCGCACAGCAGGAGCTCAGTCCCCCACTTTCCCTGTTACAGTCCCAGAAGTAAGCTCTCACCCTGATCGGCACAGGCAGGAAAGGGGAGACAAGCTGTGGAGGAGCCTTCTCTCACCGGCCGCTCCCCGCAGCCTGTCCCCCAGGGTTTTACAAGGTGTCCCCGCGGCGACCCCTCTGCTCGCCCTGCCCGGAGCACAGCCGGGCCCTGGAAAACGCCTCCACGTTCTGCGTGTGCCAGGACAGCTACGCACGCTCGCCCACCGACCCACCCTCGGCCTCCTGCACCCGTGAGTGCCCCTCCCCGCGGCTCAGCGGGGGTGGGGTGTGGAGGCCCATCGGGGAGGACTGGGGCTCAGCATGCGGGGGGCGGGGGGGA
>NW_004955452.1:15346897-15537211 GCF_000276665.1 Chinchilla lanigera | reverse complement strand
GCTCAACGGCGTCTCGGGGCCGGCGGCCGCCGCGGGAGCCACCTACGCGCAGGTCACCGTCTCCACCGGGCCCGGGGGTAAGGCCAGGCCGCGCCAAGCGCCCGCGTCGCCCCCGAGCCACCTCAGACAGACGCGGTGTGCGCCAGGGTGCAAGGGGCCCCGGGACGCCTGGTCCCCGCACCCCGCCGAGGCCCCGCAGCGTTCCTAAATCCCCGGGGAGGGCGTAAGCAGCAGGGGACTCGCCCGGGGCCACAGAGGGTGCGAGCATTGCGGTGAGTGCGGGAGCCAGTTGGCATCCGCTCTCCCTGGACGCGTCGAACTGTGCCGCCCTCCACTCTGCCTCTGATTTCCCAGAGAAACAAGAGATGGAAAGACCTTTTGGCTTTTCCTACAAACAAACAAACAAACAAACAAACAAACAAACACAACAGACAGCCGAACCCAAGTTCCTTCCCTCCGTCTCAGAAAAGGGAGCCCTGCCCTGGGTCCTCTCTCCACCGCTCCGCCCCGCGCGCGGGTGGGGGTGGCTGGTCTGCCCCTGGCAGGGCCTAGGAAGGGGCAGGGAAGGCGGCGGGGGCAGACTGCAGGGGCTGGAGTCCCACTGACCCACACATTTCTGAGTCTGGAATTGAGGCGAAGAAATGAAGATCTGCCACCTTTATACTACCCCCTCCTCATTCTTGACATTTAGTTTTGATTTGTCTCCCAGCTGGGGTACGCTTTCAAGTAATCCCTTAGGCGTCCTTTGCAAGAAAGATAAGTGAGTGGTGCGGTTTCTGAGTTTTTTTTCCTATCTGAAGAGATGTGATTGCTTTGTGACCCAACTTCCCTGTCTCCAGGGACCCTGCTTCTCTGTCTTCTGGCAGTTGTATTGCCAGCGAAGTCTGAAGCTAGGGTTTCATTGTTTTAAGTAGCTTGGGTGTATGCGTGTGCACACATACTGTTTGAATAATTCCTTAACCGGCTGATGAAAATTAACAGTGAACCAATACGGATTTCTTTTCATGGAATTTGCTTGGGACACAGTAACCTTTTTGATCTGCACGCTGCCCCTCACACACACACCCCACCTTGAAAAGTTTTCTTCAGTGATTGCTTTGACTAGAAGTTCTGATAGCTCCTCGAATCTCTTAAGACTATCGCTAAGCCTAGGCTGTACAACCATTTTCTGATTCTCAATTCTTGTCACTTCTTTTATCGTTTTTTTAGTTCTTAATCTGTTTCTCTGCCTTTTGAGAGATTCCCCAGTCTGCCCGGTTCTGTGCAACAACAGTTCTGTTCTTTATCATCTCTATTGTGATTTAACCTTTGCTATTGCATTTTCATTTAAAAAAATTAAGTATAGGGCCAGGCATGGTGACGCATGCCTATGATCCTAGCACTGGGGAGGCTGAGGCAGGAGGATCACTATGAGTTTGAGGCAAGCCTGGGCTACATTCGAGACCCTGTCACAAACAAACAAACAAACATTCTCAGTGTAGAAAAAGTAACTATAATCCTATTACCCACACATAAACAGTTATCATTATCTTGAGGTATTTACTTTCCAGAATTTTTTCTCTGTATCCATGTTGATAACTATCTACTATAAAATCTGTTTTCTAATTATATAATACCGACTTTCCATTTGGCATTTCACATTAACAATCCTGTTCTTTTGATATAGGTTAAGATACTTCCATTTTCATTTTATTAATAAAAATACTAAGTTCCTAACAGAGCACTGTGGCACATACTTGGGAAGCTGAAGCAGGAGGATCCCTTGAGGCCAGGGGTTTGAGGCTATCCTGGGCAACACAGTGAGACCCCCATCTCAAAAAACAAGAACAAAGCAACCAAAACACTAAGCTTCTGTTGTCTGAGTGCTGCTCTGTGTTTGGTGCTGTGCAATGTGATTTTCTACATGTGATTCCATTTCTCACTGGAATGGAATTACATTTATTTTTCAAACGATGAAACTGAGGTTGGAGGAGGTGAGAGAGACCGGGCACTGAACCCATCTGCCACTGAAGCCCTGTGCTTTGAAGCCTGAGGCACCTAATGCTTTGACTTTTTAGTGTACTTTTTTTTTTCAAAGATCAAGAATGGATCTGAATTTTATAAAATGCCTCTGAAGCATCTTTCAGGATGACCATGTTTTTCTCCTCTGACCTGATGGTCTGAGGCTGTCCACCCAGATTTCAAAGCTAACCCTCTGCATCCCTGGGTTATATCCTACTGGGTATGAATATTCTTTTAGTAGTTTGCTGATTTAGTTTGCTCATATTTTAAGATTTTTCTCCCATCTACATTTATAATCTCTGATGTTTTTCTAATTTATTTTTAGAAATATCTATCTATGTATAGATAGATAGATATATCTACAGTGCTGGGGGTTGGACCTAGGGCCCTATATGTGCTGGGGAAGTGTTCTATCACTGAGCTATAACCTCAGCCCAATAAATGTATATCTTACAATTTCAGCCAGGCATAGTGGTGCACACCTGTAGTTCCAGCGCTCAGGAGGCTGAGGCAGGAAGATTATGTGATTTCAAGGCCAGCCTAAACTCCATAGCAAGACCCTGTCTCACAAAAACAAAAAAAGTTTTTTTCTTAGTATCTGGAGTTTCCTCAGTATCTCCCTTTCTCTCTTCATATTGTATGGCTGTGAATTCTCTTTCTTTTTTTCCTTAATTATCCTTGCCAGAAATTTATTTTATTGGTTGTGACAAAGAATCACCTTTTCAGTTTATCAGTTCCACTGCTCTTTAATTTTGCCATTTATTCTATGCTTTATTGATGCTGTTCTGATTTTCTGCAGGTTTTTTCTAGGTGAGATTAGTGCTAGGTTATTTTTTATTTTAATTTTTCAAATTGTCAGAGGATAAAAGTTCAACAATTTAAAGATTTTAATTGGCTTTATTTTCCATTCTAGAGCCAAGCAACACTTCTTTCCATAAAATAGAATAACTGTTCCCCCAGGCTAAGAAAGAGTTGGTTTTGTAAACAGAGGACTGAAAAAGCAGAAACAAAAATTAAACTGGCCACTTCGGAGTCATTTTCTCTATAAAGGAGGGACAAGGAGACAGAAGAATAACTGAGTGGTGCACATCAGATCACTTCAAGTTTCCTTTTTTGTGAGGGTTAAAGAATATAAAGATTAAACCAAAGGGTTCTTCATTGTCCATGTCAGTTAAAACTGCCCCACTTGGAAATGTCGGCTGTTACCCTTTTCCTGGTTTCTTGGAAAGCCAACTAAGTTTTGGTTTGGGGATGAGTAATTCCATTTTGATTTTCAACGTGGTCTGCTGGGGTGTGGAAACCTCATCCAGAACAATGGCTCCTTCTGTGTATTTAACAAACCCTGTGAATTCTGCTTTGGTCACACTCAACACATTTTGTATATAATATAATCATGCTGTTAGTACTGTTTTTTGAGCTGTAATTTATCTACTACTATATTCATCATTTTAGTTTGGTTTTTTGGTTTTTGGTTTTTTTCTCCGGTACCGGGAACCGAACTCATAACCTTGTGCTTGCCAGGCAGGCGCTTTTGCCGCTGAGCTAAATCCCCAGCCCCCTATATTCATCATTTTAAAGTATACAATTCAGGGCTGGGCATGGTGACACACACCTGTAATCCCAACACTCAGGAAGCTGAGGCAGGAGAATTACTCTGAGTTTTAGGCCAGCCTGGACTACGTAGTGAGATGCTGCCTTAAAAAAAAATACATAAACACATACATACATACATAAAGTATACAATTTGGTGGTTTTTTTGGGGGGACATTCATATAGTTTTTTTTCTTTACATTCATATAGTTATGCAACCCGCTGTAATTCTAGAACCTATCCATCACCCCCAAAAGAAACCTACTAGCAGCCACTCCCCATTGCTTCCTGCTTCTAGTAACTTCTAATCCACTTTTATGCCTCTATGAAATGCCTGTTATGGGCATTTCAATATCGGTAGTGTATCATTTGTGAACTTTCATGTCTGGCTTCTTTCAGTTACCCATTTCTCAGGGTTCATCCATTCTGTTTATTGTTGAATGATGTTCTGTTGCATGGATATGCCACAGTTTTGTTTATCCATTCATTAGTTGATGAACATTGAATGAATAATGTTTGAATATTCTATTATGAATAATGTTTCTATAAATATTTGTGTATAAGTTTTTATCTGTTTGTCTTTTGTGGATAAATTTTAGCTTTGTTTGTGTGTTTGTTCACTTCGCAGTGCTGGGGATTGAATCAGGGCCTGGCACGTGCTGGGCAAGTAGGCAAGGGCTCCATCACTACGGCAAATCCTAGTTCTCATGTATAAGGTCTTGTGTGAATATATATTTCCACTTTTCCTGAATATAACCCTAGGGGTAGAATTGCCAAGTGATGTGTTTTTTTGGGGTGAATCGTACCCCCCAATTGGTGAAGCCCTGTATCCTCAAATGGGGAGATTTCCTTAAGAAGTTCAGTTAGATCCTAAGGACCCTGTAGGACTGGTGTCCTTATAAGGAAGGAGGAGGCCTACAGCTCCCTGGCTCTCTGTCCAAGTGTGCATGGAGGAAGGCCATTATGAGGACACAGGAAAAGGTGACTTCCTGCAAGTCAAGAAGTGAGCCCTCCACAGAAGGCAAATCTTCTGGCATGTTGAACTTTCTAGGCCCCCAGAAATATGCAAAGTACATTTTTATTGTTTCAGCCACCCGGTCTATAGTTCACTATTTTATTAAGGTAAGCTGAACTGACTAATGCATACTGTAACTTTTTTTGTTTTTGTTTTTTTGAGACAAGGTCTCGCTGTGTAATTCTGGCTGTTCTTGAACTCACTGTGTAACCCAGACTGGCCTCAAACTCAGTGATCTGCCTGCCTCAGCCTCCCAAGTGCTAGGATTACAGGCATGTGCCACCACACCTGCTTTTTTAAACTTTTTGAGGAACGTTTTTTTTTTTTTTTTGGTGGTAATGGGGATTGAACTCAATGCCTTCACATTGAGCTACATCACTTTGTAAAAAGCAAGAAATCTTTTGGGCTGATGTAGCTCAGTGGGAGTGTACTTGCCTAGTGCCTAGAAAGCCCTGGGTTCAGTAAAGTCCTCAGTACTGGAGCAGTGGGAGTGAGGAGAAGGAGCAGAAAAGGAGATGAAGAAGAACCCTTTCTCAGAATCCCCTCTCCTTCAAAGGTGAAGAAAAAGAATTGAGATGTGTTATGTACATGTGCCAACTCCCCATGATGACTGCAATCATTGTGTACTGCAAGCATGCACTAATAAAAAAAATCCCCTCTTGCCAGGCATGGTGGCACATGCCTGTAATCCCAGCACTCGGGAGACTGAGGCAGGAGGATCATTGTGAGTTCGAGGCCAGATTGGGCTACATAGTGAGTTTAAGGTCAGCCTGGACTACATAGTGAGACCCTGCCCTCCAAAAAAGGAAAAAAAAATAGGATCCCCTCTCTGTTTAGCTAACTTCCCTTGTTGACCAGATCTGAATCATAAACTCAACCTAGAGCAATCATTGGTAAAAGGAATAAATGCACACTAATGTATTAGAATTACCAGAATTCACCTGAGCCATCCACAGGGGAAGAGCAGACCCTGAATTAAAAATTGACTCACCCAACAGGGAAGGAAGGTGTGGCTGTCGGTAGGTTTCCCTCTGTCTGCTGCGTTCTCAGCCCGCCTTAGTCCCTGGCTGGGTTTCATCATTCACCTCCAGTCTGCACAGCAGATGCTGGGCTCCAGGTTGACTTCCATCCTCAGGACTTCTCAGGCTCTTACATCTACATCCTGGCTATCCAAGGCTCTCAGCAGTTCAGAGATGACACTTCCTGCCTCTTGCTGCATCCACACCTACAAAGGACCATGCCACCTTCTCGAAGCCACATCTCTCCTCCTGTCTCAGTTCCCTGTGGGAGCGGCCCCCTCAAAGTGAATTCTGGCTGAGGGGCACCCTGGGGACAGAGATGAGCACTTTTCTTCAAAGGCAGTCAAGCACTGGCGTGATGGCTGCGCATTGTCCAGTTGACAAAGACCTTGCTTTTTTTTTTTTAGGGTCAGACACCGGGAGCGGGGGAGGAATAAAGGCTTTTTCAAGTTATTTTTAGAATAGAAGGCAGTGCCACTCTGTGGGCAGCAGAGCCTGGGGTTCATTACAATTACACTTTTCCATCTAGTTCCATTGGCTTTATCCCAGGTAAAAAATATGCCACTCAAGTCCCTGTCCCCCATTCTGACAGCCTGCTGTCGAGATTCATTTATGGTGAGATGGTAGATTTTCAACTCTTTCTGTAGTTTCATGTTTTAGGTGCAATTTGGGAGAGTCTTGAGGTGAGGGCTGCTAGCAGGAGAGCACTCAGGACTGGAAACCACAGGCAAGCATTTTTCCCTGAGTGCAGCCTCTGTAGCCTGCCTGCATTTCTTGCCTCATGGCTGTCTGATATCTACTTCCGGCAATGCCCTCACTGTCACGGCCAGCAGGCATCACACATCCCCATACCCGGTCTTTTCTAGACCTGTGGTGCTGCTACCCTGGTTCCTTCCGTTGGTCACCTTGCATCCTATTGAGAGCTTGACCCACGTTAGGTATAATGTTCAGCCCTTCATAAACATCCCAGAATCTCACAGTAAGTTTGTCTTGTGTTGTTTCCATTTCACACATTCTTCAATATTCTCTTCCCTTGGCTTCTATGACCTTGTTCAGGCCCAGTTTTCCTTCCATTCTCTGTCTGACTCTGCCTTTTCATTTTTATTGGCCCGTGTTTGCAGTGCATGATGATGACATTTGTATAGGGAGCTGGTGTGCGTATATAGCACATCTTAATTCTTCCTATGTGCCCCCTTCGCCTCCCCCAGTGCCTTTCCTTTGTGCCCCCATGAGTATATGTGTGTGTGTGAATTTGTGTGTGTGTGTGTGTGTGTGTGTGTGTGTGTGTGCGCGTGCTTTGTGGCAGGGCTTTGCTGTGAAGTCCAGGCTGGCCTTGAACTCACAATCCTCAAAGCTTAGACTCCTGAGTGCCAGGATTACAGTTGGGCACCATCACATACCGTTTGCCTCACCTGGCTGTTTTTCAGGGTTATTTCCTCAATGTTTTCTCTGCCCTTCCACATATTTCCCCCAGACAGTTCCATCTGGTCACCTTTCATGGCTCTTGAATCTCTACCTCCTTTCCAGACACCTTTTCTGAGCCCTCACCACTCAACCTCTGCTCTTGGAAATGATCCACCTCACTCATCCAAGTGGAGCTGTGACTTTTGCTCCCACTGACCCAAGGCTCTTGTGTGTGCATGTGTGTGTGCGTGTGTGTGTGTTTGTATTGCTATTCATTGGACATAATCTAGACTGGTAGTTCTAAAACTTGTCTGTGCATTGGACTTACAGACAAGCTTTAAAATTACACATCCTAATGCCTCAGCCTTGCTTTATGAAGATTATGACTTAATTACTTTGGGATGTGACTTGGGCATCAGTATTTTTGTAATGATAAAAACACATAACAAGCCGGGTATGGTGGTGCACACCTGTAATCCAAGCACTTGGAAGGCTGAGGCAGGAGGATTGCTGCAAGTTCGAGGCCAGCCTGGGCTACAAAGTGAGTTCAAGTCTATCTTGACCTGCATAGTGCAACCCTGTCTCAAAAAAAACAAAACCACAGCACATAACATAAATCTTGCCATTTGAACCAATTTTAAGGGCACAGTGGTATTAACTATATGCATATAGCTGTGCATAGATCTCTAGACCTTTTTCATCTTGCTAACTGAAACTCTCAACCCATTGTACAGCCCTCTTTTGTCTCCCTGGCCACCACCATTCTGCTTTCTGTTTAAGAGCTTGACTACTTTAATACCTTATATTTAAAAGTGCAGTGTTTATCTTTTTGTGACAAGTTTATTTCAGGGGAATGTCTTTAGGCTGTATCCATGTTATACAGCATATGGCAGGAGCTTTCTTTTTATGTATGTTATGTGGATATGCCTTATTTTCTTTATCCATCCATCCATTGGTGGACGTATAGGTTGTTTCCATCTCTTAGCTTCTGTGAATAATGCTGCAAATAACATGGATGCGAAAATATCTCCTAGGACCTGTTTTCAGTTCTTCTGGATATAGTCCAGAAATCGGATTGCTGGACCACATGGGGATTCTATCTAGTTTTCATTTGGATCTCCATATTGTTTTCCAGAGTGACCACATTCCCACCCACAGAACACAAGAGTTCTGCCAACTTAATTTTCCTCCCCTCCTCTCTCAGCCTTTTCTCTACTTTCTCTCCTTTTGGGAGCTGGGAATTGAATCCAGGGACTTCACACTGAGCTACATCCTTAGCTCTTTTTTTATTTTGGAAAGGTTCTCATTAAATTGCCTGGGGTGAGCTCAGACTTGCAATCCTTCTGCTTCAGCCTTCTAGAGTGCTGGGATTACAGGCATGCACCACCATGCCTAGATTGTTTCTCTGGTTTGTTTGTTTGTTTGTTTGTTTGTTTTAATAGCGGTTATCTTAAAAAAGATGACTTCCGTGTGTGAGGACCTTGTTTCCGTTCCTACACCACTCAAAAAAAAGGCCCTTTGCCTGTGTTTTGGTCCCTCTTCCTCCTCTTTCTTCTCCTTTTCCTCCTCTTCCTTCTCTTCTTCTTACTCCTCTCCTTCCCCCTCTTCTCTCTCCTCTCCTCCTCCTTCTTTTTCTTCTTTTTCTCTTACTGGGGATTGAACCCAGGGCCTTTACACTGAGCTACACCCCAGCCCTTGTCTATATTTTATTTTGAGACAGAGCCCCACTAAGTTGCCCATGCTGAACTCTCTTATTCTCCCATTTCAGCCTTTTCAGTAGCTTGGTGCCACCTTGATTGGTTCTGTGTGTGTGTGTGTGTGTGTGTGTGTGTGTGTGTGTGTGTGTGTTTGTTGAGACATCTCAGTATGTGGTGCAGGCTGGCCTTGAACTCACTACAGAGTGCAAGCAGGCCTCAAACTCAGAATGATTCTCCTGTCTCAATCTCCCGAGTTCTGCTCAACTGGCTCCTTTGGTTTTGAGACAGTGTTTTTCTATGTTACTCAGGCTGTCCTTGAACTCCTAGCCCCAAGTTATCCTTCTGCCTCTGCCTCCCAAGTGGCTTGGACCATAGGCATTGTTACTGTGCCTGACCTTTGCACATTTTTTGAGTTGTTTCTTCCTTATTGAATTACAGGAGTTTTTTTTGGTATGGTCTGGATGTTAACTTTTAGTTACATGATTAGCAAATATTGTCTCCTGTTCTGCAGGTCATGCTTTCACCTCTTTATTTTTACCTTTGCTGTGCACAGGCTTTGAAGTTTGTAGTCTTGTTCATCTATCTTTGCTTTTATTGCCTATGCTCTTGGTGTTATGTTTAAGAAAATATTGCCAAATCCAATCTCATAAAGCATGCCCCCACCAGTCTTACATTTAGGTCTTTAATCCATCTTGAATCAACGTTTGTATGTGGCGTAAGGTGAAGTCCAGCTCCATTCTTCTTGCTTGTGGCCATCTAGTTTGCGCAGCACTGCTGGAGGAAGAAACTGTCCCTTCCCAATAGCCTAGCCTTGGTACCCTTGTGGAAGATTCTTTGACCACATATTGAGGGTTTATTTCTGGGCTTTCTCTTCTGTTCCATTGGTTTATATGTCTGTATCTACTTTTTTTGATGGGTACCAGCAATCCAACTCAGCATCTTGCACTTGCCAGCCAGGCACTTGTGCTGCTGAGCTATATTCCCAGCCCTGTATCATACTGTTTTGATTACTGTACTTTTATAATATGCTTTGAAGTCAGGAAGTGTGAAGTGTTCAGCTTCGTTTTTCTTTCCCAAGATTGTGTTGTTTATTCATGCTCCTTTGAGATTTCATAAGAATGTGAGGCTACTCTTCACATTTCTATTTAAAAAAAGCTTCTGGGATTTTGCTAGGAATGACATTGAATCTATGGATTACTTTTTTGGTAACAAGGGCATTCTAACCTTAACTGTTCCACTCCCTAAATACAGGATGTCTTTCTGTTTATCATATTTTCTCTAATTTCTTTCAGCAATACTCTATAGTTTTTGGTTGGTAAGTCTTTTATTTCTCTGGTTACATTTGTTTCTAAGATTTTATTCTTTTTGAGGCTATAGTAAATCAGTTTTTCTTCCTTTTTCTCTCTCTTTTCTCTCTCCCTTTTTCCCTCTCTCCCTTCCTCCCCTCCTTTCTTTCTTTCTTCCTTCCTTGTCCTGTGGATCAAATCCTGGGCCTTGATGCTACACAAGTACTCTCCCATTGAGATACACCCTCAGTTTTTGTATATATTTGTTTGTGTCGTTTTTTATTTTTGTATACTAGGGATTAACCTAGGAGTACTCTGCCCCTGAGCTACATTCCCCATTCTTTTTATTTTGAGACAGGATCTTGCTAAATTGCCCAGGCTGGGCTTGAATTTGTGATCCTCCTGCCTTAGCCTCCCTAGTAGCAGGAATTGTAGGCATGTGCCACTGTGCCCAACTTAATTTCCTCTTAAATTTTTCAATGTTAGTATGTAAAATGCAATTCGTTGGTTTTTATATCCTGTAATTTCTGTATTTATCAGTTCTGAAAGTATTTTGTAGCTCTTTAGGGTTTTCTACTTATAAGATCATGTCATCTGACAGAGTTAAACGTGCTTCTTCCTTCCAGATTTGATGTCCCTTGTTTCCTTTTCTTGCCAGTTGCTGGGCAGAACTTCCAGACTTATAGGGAACAGTAGTGGCAAGTGCATCCTAGCCTCTCCTGATCTTAGTCTTCAGTCTTTCCCATTGAGCATGACGCTTTCCATATGTGCTCTTTCTTGGGCTGGGATAATTCGCTTCCGTTTCTAGGTTGTGGAGTGCTTTGCTCCAACAGTTAAGTGGCTGGTCTTCTTGCCTCTACGCTTTCTTGTGCCTCCAAGCCACAGACAATATAGAAAGAATCTGGAGATTAGAACCAACCAAGATGAGGAAAGCTGGGTGTAGGGTAGGCAAGCAGCAGGAGGGTCCTCCTAGGAGGCGATGAAGGCGTTGAAGAGCTGTGGGTCTCCTTGCTCTCTAGCCTCACAGACTGCATCCAGCAATCTTTTCCCTAGCTCCGCCCACACCCCACTAGCCACGCCCACCAGCCTTCTTTAGCCCCACCCATTCCTGCACGCCCCGCCCTCCCAGGCCCCACCCTTCCCCTGCCCTCTCCTGCCCTGCACCGCAGTGGGTGCTGCTGGAAAATGCGGCTGTACTTAACTTTCAGCACCCTGGGAGGAGGATGAGATCCGTAGGGACCGTGTGGAGCCCCAGAGCGTGTCCCTGTCGTGGCGGGAGCCCATCCCCTCTGGAGCCCCTGGGGCCAACGGCACGGAGTATGAGATCCGGTACTACGAGAAGGTGAGTCCGTCAGGAAGCCAGCCCCTCGCCGCCGACCTGACCCGGCTTGCCCTGCTTTCTCCTCCTCCCAGCAAAAGCCCCTTTTCCTTTCTTTCCAAACTGCCCAGCAGCCTCCCGAGCAGCCTCCTCGTCCTGTCCCGCCGGAGGGCACCCTGGACTCCTTATCCTTCCCTTTTCCAGTGACATCCACCTTCATCGCCAGTCACATCTCCGTGTTCCCGCTTTGTCCTTGCGTTTCCAGTTGACGGAGAGCTTTGAGGGCTGGTCTAGATTTCGTGCAGCTTAATACTATACGTACCACCTGCAGAACGCTTTTTTAAAAGAACACAGAAATATATTGTTTCAATTTTTACAAAAATGGCTGATCACAGGCGCACATTGCTAGGTTGGGCAGTAGGCTGATGTTTGTCAAACAGCTCTCCAGAACAGTGAAAGCATAAATTATTTCAGACACTAAGGATGTATATGTAGCCCATCATTTATAATTATAATAAAACACAACATTTATTATATTATAAACTCCATAAGGCCAGCCCCATAGCTTTCTATAGGATGCTTTTGCTTATTTTTCGAACTTTTTTCTCTTTTTTTGGAGACAAAGTCTCGCCGTGTTTGCTAGACTCAAGCAATCCTCCTGTCTCAACCTCTTGAGTAGTAGGGGGAACTACAGGCAGGTCACCAGCCTGGCGTATTCTCCCCTTCTCTTTATTCATTTTTAATCTATGGTTGTAGTTGAACCATGATTTTACAAATGGGGTTACATCCTAGCCTACTCTCTTTTCCCCATAAATTGATTCTTTAACTCTGAGATGTAATCTACCGTTAAACTGTTTCTCACCTTGGTGCAGATTAAATTCATTAAGGTGAAAGCTCTCCGTGTCAGCACTACGTGTGTCAGAACTCTGCTCACTCCTCAGTGACAAGTGGGGCTTCTTTGCTGAATCAGATAATAGCTTTTGAATAGTGGAAGTCCCTTGAGAGCTGTGAGTGTGCGTGTGTGTGCCTGTGTGTGTGTGTGTGTGTGTGTGTGTGTGTGTTGGGGGGAGGTAACCGGGAAGAGGAAGTTCTGATTTACTGCTGGATGCGTGACCTGGGTAACCCACAGGATGGGGTGCCATTGGTTGCGATAAAGGACAGTGGAGGAGGAGGAGCAGGATGGGGCGAGATGCTGAGCTTGGTTTTGTTCATGCAGCATTCCAGGGGCCTGTAGGACACTGAAGTCTGAACGCAGAGCCTGAGCTAAGGAGAGGGAGATTTGGTGGCTAAGAAGAGTAGGAGAATGTGTGTGTGGAGAGTGGCCAGGACAGGGCCCTGGACCTTGGATGTTTAGGAGACAGCTAGTGTGCAGCAGGTGCTTAGGATTCTGTAAAGGAAATCTGAAGATCAGATCACTCAAAGAGTGGCAAGGCTGAGCTGGCTAGATGCTCTTAGCCCCTTAATCAGAAATATGAATTGCTAGGAACAAAACCCTCAGCCAGGCAAGGACAATCCTTGGTAGATGTGATGGTACACACGTAGAATCCTAGCATTTGTGAGGTTGAGGCAGAGAACTATGAGTGTGAGGCTAGTCTGGACTACTTAGCATAACCCTGTCTCAAAAATAAATAAATAAATAAATAGTTAAAAAGAAGAGCACATATGAAAGGGGCTCTGAGTGAAGCACTGCTGGGTCACTAAGTCTGGATGGAGGTCAGGGACTCTTTGGAGCTTTGATGCTTCTCATCTCTTCTCTCTGCCTACCAGCCCACCTTCTGCTGAGACACTTGCTTGCAGCCCTTGCTCCTTTCTTCTCCCTAGCATGACAACCCCATCTCATAGGTTCCACAGCCTTTGCCTCTCTTGTCTTTCAAGGGGTTGTTCAAGTGCTAGATGGGAGATTATGATTGGCCTGACCTGAATCCCAATTTGGGAATGCCTTGACCAAAGAATTGGGGCCGCAGGGTATCAGAAAGAGGGTGCTTTCCGGTGCCTTCAGTAAGGTGTGGGTAGGGACAGAGTGATGGGAGGAGCATCCTTAGGACATGCCATGATCAGATGTGCTGGAGAGCGGAGCTGGGGCAGGATGATGTAGAGCAAAGAGCAGGCCTGCAGGGTCAGGTGTCATCTGACCTTTCCTTGATGTGCACCTCACCTATGAAAGGAGAGACACATGCTGATTCCTCCAGGTTGTTGTAGGAGCATGGGGGCCCAGCACAGCTGCTGGCAGTGGGTAGGCCCTTATCAGTAACAGCCATTGCTCTTTCCAGCTGGGGCCAGTCTTTACTTGTCTGAGCCCAGTTTTCTTATCTGTGAAATAGAAACAAAACAAACATCATAATATCTCTTGTCCAGTGCCTTGCAGGACACTTGTGAAAATCAGTTCAGAAGGGGAAGAAAAAGACTGTGAGATCCGGGGCCAGTGCCTGGGCTGAGGCCCAGCTCACCCTTGGACCACCAGGCCACACGGCTGTCATTCCTAAGGAGGTGCTGCGACTTCTCTAAAGTTTCTCTTAGGCAGAGCGAGGCTGTTCGCAGCCATGAATACCCTGATTGTGGGGTAAAATTGTGGTGGAGAGAGATGCTGGGAATCCCATGGAAGAATGCTCTGCAGTCTCCTGGATGATCAGGTTCCCCCACCCCACCCATGCTGGCCTGAGACTACTTCTCCCACCTCCTTGCTCCTTTCCTCTCACCCTCCTCCCAAGAGGAGGGCACCGGGTCAGGCACCGGGTCTGGGCCTCACTTCTCTATCTTCTCCAGGGTCAAAGTGAGCATACTTACTCCATGGTGAAGACAGGGACACCTGCGGTCACTGTCACCAACCTGAAGCCAGCTACCCGCTACGTCTTCCAGATCCGGGCCGCTTCACCAGGGCCCTCTTGGGAGTCCCAGAGCTTCAACCCCAGCATTGAAGTGCAGACCCCAGGGGAGGGTAAGTAATGTATGCAGGACGTGGGCAGGGCTGGGCTCAGTGGGCCTGACCCAGAGGTAGGCAGGAAAGACATAGAAAGTGAAAGTTAGGTGTGTACCAGAGCCTGCAAAGCAGCAGAATTACAGCCTAATTTATTAAGAATTTTGGGATCCATCAGTATGAACTCAATGGGGTGCCTGCCTTGGAGGGGCTCACAAGAAAAGAGTTTGGGACTGCTCAGACCCCTACCTCAGCCAGCACCAGCCTCCTCAGACCGTGGATCCCATGTCTGTGGTGACATCCTGTGTCCTCTCCACAGTCTAGCCTCTCTCTTGGGAGAAGTTCATAGTCTCACAGTCTCCTCTTGCTCTGACAGGTAGATCTTCTGTTCTTGTTCTCTGCCATGATATAGACCACCTTGGGGCCCTGTCCCTTTCCCCACCAGGCTTAATGTGTAAAACATGTCATTGAAGGTTGGGGATATGAAGGGGGTGAGACTGCAGCAATCAGCAAAACAAAACAAGCATCGTACACTTTAAATGGGTCAATTGACTGGCATGGGGATTACCCCTCAATACAGTTCTTGTAAAAACAAAACAGAAGCTGAACATTAGATATCCTGATCTTAAAATATCTCTGGCTTCTCCACAATGTCACGCTTCCCGGCTGCCCCCTGCGTCCCTCCCTGCTGCCTCTTCTCCCCAACCCACCCCAAATTCCCTCTCAGGGGTCTGTGCGGAGCAGTTTAGCTCCCTCTTTTGTTGTTCTGCCTGCTGCTAACCCAGCCCTCAGGATCTCACCTCTATCTACCCGGAGCAGCTCATGAAAGTATTTTCCTGAACAAAGGCAGTTCCCCCTAAGAGGCATTCTGGCACCAGCTGTCAAGATAACAATTCTTTCCAACCTGGTACACGACTCTAATCCAAGATAGGAAGAGCTGCGAGCCCAAAGGGAGGCAAAGATAAAATGTTGAGAGAGTCTGAGTTCCGGGAAGGAAGGCAGCCCTTCATGCCCAAATGCCTGACTGTGCCAAACCTCAGCTATGGGAGGAAGAGATTAGCACCATGGCTGGAGGCTGGAGAACATCTGAACCAGTGGCCACAGGCAGGGAAGGCCACTGGCAGAGCTCTGGGTGGAGGAAGCCATGCGAACAAAAGCCCATGGGTTGAGCTGGAGTGAGTGTGGCAGGGGCGAGGACTGGGGCTGTAGAGGAGGACTGATGATTTCCATTCACTCTGTGCCTCTTTGTTAGTAGGGACTGCTCAGACCCCAGCCTCCTCGCTGTGGCCCTGCATATGGGAGGATCTGGTTCACCCTATCTGTGATCAATTTTTCCAGTGAGCTGTGACCCTCAAATCAGAATTTTATTCTTAGACAGGTCTCTTTGTGCAGTCCAGGCTGGCCTTGAACTTTCTGTGTAGCCCAGGGTGGCCTCAAGCTTGCATTCCTTCTGCCTTAGTCTCCCCGAGTGCTGGGATTACAGGGGAGGAACGATATCAAGATCTTGATGAGGGATCGTATATCACTGTTGCATTAGCTATTTACGGTTGTATAATAAATACACCACAGTCCAGTGGCTACAAATAACAGGATTGTTTTGTTTCACGGTTTCTGAGGGTCAGGAACTTGGGTGCCACTTACCCAGTGGCCTTGGCTCAGGGTCTTCCTTGGAAGGCATCTGCAGCCAGTTGTCCTCTGGGCTGCTGTCGCCTCGGGCTGACTCAGGCGCTCTCTGCTGTGCCTTGCGTGTGCCATTCACTGCCCCGCCGGCCCCTCGGCAGGGCTGCTCCGCGCTGCACTAGACTGCTTCAGAGGCTGTGAATGAGGGGCAGACAGAAGGCACCCAAGACAAAAGCCACAGTCTCTTGTCACCTGACAGTGGAAATGGCTTCCTGTCATAGTTGCCATATTCTGTTCATTAGAAGTTAGTCACCAGATCCAGCCTGTGCTCAAGGGGATGGAGACCAGGAGGCCATCATCCTGATAATCATCCTGACAGCCACACAGAGCCTGCCTGGCACAACTGTCTTTCATTTTCTGTGTTTGTGTCCCATGGGTGCCTGATTTCAGACACTTCTTGGCATCTGCACTCACCTTCTGCTGCCAGCCAGACCTGGGCTCTGTTCACCTCTGTAGGCCGGGACTCTGAAATGCACTTTTTGATCCTTTCTTGTGGGCCTCTAACTCTTCCTTCTTTTCCTGCTTTTCTGCACTTGCTCTGTGACTTTTCTTTTTTTTTTTTTTTGGTTTTTCTCCAGTACCGGGAACTGAACTCACGACCTTGCGCTTGCCAGGCAGGCGCTTTGCCGCTGAGCTAAATCCCCAGCCCCGCTCTGTGACTTTTGAAAGGCAGCTTTCTGGATCCTGCCTCATCTCTCAGGCTTTGAGCATGCTCACCCCCATCCCTGTGCCCAGCTCCTGCAGGTTACCCCATCAGAAATGCTCCCAGCTCTGCTGGCTGCACACCCTGCACGTCTGTCCACCTGCCTGCTGGTCCTATACCTGGACCTCCTTCTGCCCCACGCTGAGACTGCCTGCAGACATGTGGTTTTCCACTCAGTTCAGTCTTCAGGGCCACTTAGAACTTCCCCTGTTTTTTGTTTTGTTTTGTTTTGTTTTGAAAATTTGATACAGAGTCTCAGTATGTTGCATAAGCTGGCCTCAGACTGCTGATCCTCCCAATTCAGTCTCCAAATAGCAGGGCTTACAGGTAGCAGGGCTTACACCTGGACTCCTCCGCCCCACCCTCACTCCCCACTCAGAAGATGACATTATTCCTTTCTCCAGGACACAACTCTACCCACTGTCCCCTGGTTCCCTGTCACCCTCAGGATAAACTTCCCACTCTTTCGCCTGGCATTCCAGGCCGCTTTTCCTCAGTTTCCCTCAGCCCCTGGCCCCCAGCATCTGTGTTGCCACCTCTTCTCTCGTGTATTCTATTGTCAGGCCACAGGGGCAATTTACCATTTTCTATACCTGTGTGTGCATCTGGATCTGGAAGGCATCAGCAACCTCTTTCCACCTTCCAGGCTGACTCAGTATGTGTCTCTTCTGTGAAGCTTCTTCATTGGCTTTAGGAAGGAATTGCTGGGCCTCTGCTCAGCTCTGTTCACTTCTCTACTTTTCTTTTCTTTTTCTTTTTTGTCTTTTTGAGACAGGGTCTCGCTATGCAGTTCAGGCTGGCCTTGAGCTCACTTTGTAGCCCAGGCTGGTCTCGAACTTGCAATGATCCTCCTGCCTCAGCTTCCTGAGTGCTGGGATTACAGGCGTGTGCCACCACGCCCAGCTCTACTTTTCATTTGCAGTTAAAATTTTTGTTTATCAGCTGGGGTCTGCACACTGCTCCAGGGCAAGGACTCCACCTCATTCACACGTTGTATGATGGATGGGTAGAAGGAGGGATACATGGATGGATGGATGGATGGATGGATGGATTGATGGATGGATAGATGGATGGGCAGATGGATGGGGTTCTGTGGACCTGTCCTGGAGAAATACTTCACAGCAGAGGCTCAGGCAGAAGCTTTTACAAGTTCAAATCTTGGCTCACCACTTGTTGGCTGTGTGACCTTGGACAAACTGCATAACTTTTCACAATGTTGGTTCCCTCTGCTGTAAATGGAGACAGTAACGGTTTTCTGGGCTGTTGTGTTGAAGAAACAGGATAACAGATTCAGGAACAGTGTCTTGTTGACTGTGTGTTTAACACTGGCTCATTATTACTGGTGGTGAGTATCCAGATCAGAGGTGGGAGCTCTGAGCAGAGACAGTTCCCCCTGTGCAGCGTCCTTATGTTGCCCATCTGAAGGCACCCACAGCTGCCTGTCCCCACTGTCTGGGTTCCTGCTTCTCCCTCAGAGCTGGGGTGTAGTGGAGACGCCCTCCCTGGCACTCCAGGTGCCGCTCTGGACAGTGCCACCACCTTGGTCCCTCTGCTGTAGGAAGGCAGTGCTGAGTGCAGAGGTTTGGAGGGAATCTTCCTGTGGGGTGGGCACAGGAATCTGTCCTGGGGCCTGGCCAGGAACCTGCTTCTCTGCCTGCTTCGACCTTTTATGGTTTTCCTCCCAGTCACTTCAGGGTCCAGGGACCAGAGCCCTGCAGTTGTCGTCACCGTGGTGACCATCTCAGCCCTCCTCGTCCTAGGCTCTGTGATGAGTGTCCTGGCCATTTGGAGGAGGTAGGTGGCTAGTCCCAGGCTGAGTGACCATGGTGAGTGTGTTCCCCGGTGCACATTAACGTATGCTCACACTAACCTGTATCTGCACCCGCTTTGCTTTGCACACATGCAGATCTGTACACGCAGGCACGGCTGTGTAGATATAGCTGTGCCGGGCGCAGCCCCTCCCCCATGCATGGCTCCTGCGGCAGCCACCACAACAAGCTCAGCCGCCCTGAGATGAAGGGGATTTAGCTCCTTAACTCATTAAATGTCAGAAGGCATCACTGAGGATGGAATCAAGCTCTGGCTGCTCCAGTGTGATTAGGATTCTCCTGAGGTGTTCAGAGGCCCCCAGCCTCTTCCCCCAAGGGGTATGGAGACCACTGAACACAAGCAAAAAGAAGAAATGAAAAGATTGCGTGTGTGTGCACACGTGTGTGGAGAAGGCAGAGTGGGGACCCCACAAGCCAAAACCTGCCACCTGCAGCAGAAGGAGGCTTGCAGGAGAGTGGGCAGAGGAAGGAGGGTGGAGCAGATGTAGAGCTTGAGTCTGGAAGAGAGAAGATTCTGGCCTTTTTGCATGCAGCACAGGCCTCACCTCTGCTTCTCCCCAGGGCCACGCTTTGCTGCTGGTGGTAGCAGGCTGGGGCAGAGGTCAGCAGGTTGGAGAGTGTGGGAAGTTTGTATACAGTGGGCGGTTAAGGGGAGCAGAGGAGAAATGGTCTGGTCAGGAGCCGCATCTCAGCCCTCACAGCCCCCCGGGACAGGGGCAGATGCCCTTGATTTGGCACTGGCTGCTTCCACTGCCTTAACTGAGGCACTGACAGTGACAGAAGGCAGAGTCAGGAGAGGAGGCCAAGAGCAGGGAGCGCCAAGCTCCCACAGCTACAAGGCCCACAGGCCTGCATTAAACCTGTTGGAAAGCAGCGATGGGCAGCTGCGAGAGCATCTGTCTTGGCTTTGGGTGTCGAGACTCCTGGAGGCAGGAGGAAGGGGAGAGAGCAAAGGTGCTGAACCCCAGAGCAGACGCCAGGAATGCTGAGGAGCCAGGTGCACCAGAGGTGGCAGCGAGCCAACAGCGGGGCTCACTCGCCACCGCCACCACCACACTGCAGTGGGGAGAAGTGGCCGGGCTGAGGGGTCGAGAAGCTGACTCCCCTACAGGCATCCCCAGCTCGCAGACTTGACATCTCTCACCGTGCCCTCTGCATGTCCCTCAGTGCCTGCTCTGTGCTCTGGTCCCCGCACCTCTCCTCCCCACCTCTGTCGCCCATCCTGACTCACTCGCTTCTCACTGGAGGCTGGCATCCTGAGCTCTTAGCTATCCATCGCTGCATGGTCTTTTCATTTCTCTGTGCTTGCTTGCTTCTTTTTTTTTTTTTTTTTTTTTTGAGAGAGGGTCTCACTGCATAGTGAGCTAGAGCTAGGATAATGAAGTGGCTCTGTGTTGCACATTAAACAGTTTGCACCACAGACTATCAATGCTCTCTACATCATCAGGAGACCGTGGCATCTTTAGGTTTCATCAGATGTCTAAATGTACACCTTTTATCTCCCCATCTTGGTGATGGCATCTCAATGAACTCTGCGGAGCAACTTCTCCATCCACCTTTCTGCCGTCCAGCAGTCTCCAAGCCCTGAGGCCCCTTTCTTTTCTGTTCCTGGCATGATCACCCCACAGCCCGAACCACTGTCGGCCTCCTGCAGGGACCACAGAGCACTCTGCACTCAGCAGCTGGGATGATCTTTCTAAAATGCAAATTGAAGCACGGCACTCTCCTGCTTTAGGTCCCCAGGCACCGCCCCTGCTCCCAGAATAAAGGGCAGAGTCTTTATCTGGCCCAGCAAGACCCTGCCTGGGGGCAACAAATGCTCGCCTCTGGCTCTGGCTCCGTTGATTGTGACTCCGGCCTTTAGTCCATAACTGCCTCTTGTCTCAAGATTTCTGTGATGGTCCCAGTGGGTCAGGTGGTCTGCTGTGGTCGGTAGTCATTGCCTTCTCCTTTGCACCTGAGGACAGGGGCTGCCTGTCTCCTGTCTCTCCGGAATGCAGGCAGGGGCAGCTTAGGGCGGGAGCCTCTGGAGTCACCAGTGTTTTTATGGTATCTCACAGTGGCAGTAACTAGGAAAGCTGATGGTGGTGCGGGGCTCGGCTGGGACTTAGTTATATGAGTGCTGTGAGGAGGAGGTTGCCAAACTGTGGAGAAGGGGGATGTAAAAATCAGAAAGGAAAAGAGAAGGAACAATGCAGAAGTCTTTAAACCGGCAGGACAAAAAGTCGCTCCCCAGGGTGGAAGCCTTGTTATTTGGGATACAGAAGTGTTTTCCTGGGTGCTGAAGTGGGAAGGCTGGGGTGGCCTGGTGAAGGGGTTCTCTGTGCCCGCAGGCCCTGCAGCTATGGCAAAGGAGGTGGCGATGCCCATGAGGAAGAGGAGCTGTACTTCCACTGTGAGTTGTGGAGTCACCGGAAAGGGTGGGCTTCACCCACCTCTCTGCTGATTGCCCTTTCACTAGCCCCTCCTGCCTCAGCAGTGAGGCCCCTTTCCTCGGGCTCGGGCTTTCTCACCCTGTGTTTTCAGTCAAAGTCCCAACGCGTCGCACTTTCCTGGAACCCCAGAGCTGCGGGGACCCGCTGCAGGCTGTGCATCTGTTCGCCAAGGAGCTGGATGCGAAAAGCATCACTCTGGAGAGGAGCCTTGGAGCAGGTGAGTTGGGCCCCATGGAAGCTCCTCCCGCAGGCCGGACCCACCAAAGCCACGCCCATCTGGTCCCACCCAACCAGATGCTCCACCCACCTGCCTCTCTGGTCAGCCCGCCTCCTGAGAGGCTTATCTGTGACTCTGGGGGCTCCTCGCCACACAGAGCCCCTCCACACAGAGCCTTGCCCACCAGAAGGATCTGTGACTCTGTCTGCCCTCTTGGGTTCCCAGGGTCATTGTAAGACCTCTCTGTCCAGTCCCACTCAGGGTCAGCCGCTGCAGTCTGTTGCTGGCCCTTTAGTGCCTGGCCTTCAAGAGGCAATAAGAGGGGCCTTTATAAGAGGAGTTCTAGTTGTGGCACTGCCACCAATAAGCTGCATCACAGGGCCCGATCCTCCTCTACTTGGAGCCTCAGTTTCTCATCTGTAAGATGGGCATGACCTCTGCCTCTTCCGGGTGATGTGGTGAGCTTGCTTGCTCAGGTCAGTTTCCCCCTGCCTTCGTACCTGTCCATGATCCCTTGCCCCATGTGTTCAGAGAAGCCCAACAGACACTCCTGACACTGTCACCAGCCTGCTGCACAAAAGGCAGAATAGATGTCATTATCACCTGTCCTGGCTCCTGCTGGGCTTAATGGCCCGTGAAGGGCTGGAATGTGCAGTGTCATGTCCCGAAACTTTATGGGGAACGAGGTGAAGCCCATTCTCTGTGCCCCCTGTGGGCACAGAGAACCCCTTCACCAGGCCACCCCAGCCTTCCCACTTCAAGGTCACACTGCTGGGACTCAGGTTACCAGGGTGAGAACTCAGGAGTTCCACACCCCAGGCCAGAGTCACTCTCTCCTCAGTTCAGGCTGCCTCGCTGGACACTGGGGGTGGGGGTGGCCTTCAGGGGGCCAACTGAGGTGCTGTTTCCCCACAGGGCGGTTTGGGGACCTGTGCTGTGGCTGCTTGCAGCTCCCTGGCCGCCAAGAGCTGCCTGTGGCTGTACACACGCTGAGAGATGGCTGCTCAGACTCGCAAAGGCTCAGCTTCCTGGCTGAGGCCCTCACTCTGGGCCAGTTTGACCACAGCCACATTGTGCGACTGGAGGGGGTTGTCACCAGAGGTAGGCCTGCCTGGTTCTGCACTTCCTGCGGGAAGGACAGATGTGGGGGGTGGGGGGGCTCCAGGAGTCATGAAAGAGGAAGCCTAGACATATAGGTCTTAGTTTGCTTTCACTGATTCAGGGTGATCCCTCTCCTGGAGTGGTCACTCACCTGGAATGACCTTCTGACTTATAGTGCCACTGGGGGGTTGAAACACTTTGACCCTGGATGATCTTAGCTAGCTTCTAATTCCTGATGGTGGCCTCTGTTCCCCTACACACACTTCTTTTGTTACTCTGCCTGGGGGATGCTGGGTTGAGGAGAAGAGTAGCAAGATTAGGGAGCTTGACTTTGGTTCTGGCCATGTTAGCCAAGACAGGGTCTCATGGAGGGAACGTGTGTGTGCAGAGTAGCCAGGCGACTTAGTGTGTGTGTCCCCACCCCTGGCACAGGAAGCCCCTTGATGATTGTTACTGAGTACATGGGCCATGGGGCCCTGGACAGCTTCCTCAGGGTGAGTGGCTTGGGCCCCGGGGGGTATGGATGACCAGCTTATTCCTGGTCCTTCACTTTCTCCTTGGTGGGCTTGGAGTTGGCCTCATTACCCCTGGCCGTGCTGACCTAGGGGCCACAGGGTAAACTGAAGCCCAGTGAGGGCTAAGTGGCCTCCTAGGAGTCCACAGCACCAGGTGATCTGAGTGTAAAGCCCTGGCCTCAGTCTCCCCCCGTCCGCAGCATCATGAGGGGCGGCTGGTGGCTGAGCAGCTGATGGGGCTCCTGCCTGGACTGGCATCAGCCATGAAGTATCTGTCGGAGATGGGCTATGTCCACCGGGGCCTCGCCGCCCGCCGTGTGCTGGTCAGCAGTGGCCTCATCTGTAAGCTCTCTGGCTTTGGGCGGGGCCCTCGAGACCGAGCCGAGGCTGTCTACACCACCATGGTGAGGGGTCCTTTCCCCAGGAGTCTCTGTCCTGCCCCCCAAGACCCTCTGTTAGGGTCCCTTCCCACCCTGCCCTTCCACCCATTTGGTCCTGAGTTAAGGCCACCGTGGGCCCTGCACTGTGGTGGGTGGGATGCCTTCCCCAAGCGTGAAGCTGGGAGTGGGGAGCTGCCTCGGAGAATGACGGGTGAGGCTGGATGTGGGGTGGGGAAGCCTGGCTGTGACTCAGTTTCTTCCTGCCCTGGCCTGCCTGCCCACCAACAGAGTGGCCGGAGCCCAGCGCTCTGGGCCGCCCCTGAGACACTTCAGTTTGGCCACTTCAGCTCTGCCAGTGATGTGTGGAGCTTTGGTGTTGTCATGTGGGAGGTGATGGCCTTCGGTGAGCGGCCCTACTGGGACATGTCTGGCCAAGATGTGAGTGACCCGTGGCTCCAGCTCCTTGATTTCTACCTTTGACCCTTCGCCTCCTAGCTCCAGGTCCCTTTTCTCTGTCTACTTGCTTCCCACCCTGCCTGGCCACTACCTGAGTCCTTGGAATGGGCTGGGTGTGTATGTGTGCGTGCATATGTGTGTATCTGAGTGTGTGTTGGGGGGACCTGGAGCCTCCTGTCTACTTCCCATCACCATGGCCCAGGTGATCAAGGCTGTGGAAGATGGCTTCCGGCTGCCGCCCCCTAGGAACTGTCCCTCCCCGCTGCACCGACTGATGCTTGACTGCTGGCAGAGAGACCCAGGTGAGCGGCCCAGGTTCTCCCAGATCCACAGCATCCTGAGCAAGATGGTGCAGGACCCAGAACCCTCGAAGTGTGCCACAACCACCTGTCCCAGGTACCTTCCCATTGATCCCCATCCATACCAGGTTCAGCCGACCTCTCACCTGTCCATGAATGGCTTCCCCAGTGTCCAAAACACAACACCTCACCTCTCTGGGTAGCGCCACTCAGCAGGTGCCCCAGATAGAGCTAACACTCCCACCTATCTCAGGTACATCTTACCTCACATCCACTTGTCCTGGATTTTGGTCCACATATCCCCGTACAGTGACCATTGACTGGATAAATATATCTACAGTGCACCCCCCTATATAGTTCAATTAAAATAAGTGAATTTAGTATCAGTTCCAAATATATGTCACCTGCCATACTTGCATCCTACATGTAGCTAAACTGTCCCAGATGCTGCCAGTCCCTTTAGCAAGCTCAGCTCTCCACTTGCCTGAGTACCCTGAGCCTTGCCTCTTCTGGGCTGCAAAGTGCTGGGAATGCCAGGTCTGTCCCTGGGGCTTGGCTGCCCTCCCTTTCCCCATCTTTCCCAGGGAGCAGCGAGGTCTGGGCACCAGGTCCCACTGTCAGCTGACCACAGACCTCCTCCCTAGGCCTCCCACTCCCCTTGCGGACCGTGCCTTCTCCACCTTTCCTTCCTTTGGCTCTGTGGGGGCCTGGCTGGAGGCCCTGGACCTGTGCCGCTACAAGGACAGCTTTGCGGCGGCTGGCTATGGGAGCTTGGAGACTGTGGCAGAGATGACCTCCCAGTGAGTCTGAGAAGCCAAAGCAGGGACACTGCCCCTGCCTAAATGGGAAGCCCCTGCCTGTCCTGATCCTGGCCCTGCCCCATCCAGAGGAGGGAAGGAAAGCAGGGGGCGATGTGGGAGGAGCTGAAGCGGGGTTGACCAGCTGGGTCTGAGCAGCCCTTGTTCCAGGGACCTGGTGAACCTGGGCATCTCCTCCGCTGAACATCGAGAGGCCCTCCTGAGTGGGATCAGCGCCCTGCAGGCTCGAGTGCTGCAGCTGCAGGGCCAGGGGGTGCAGGTGTGAGTGCCCCTTTTCTTCCAAGGCAGGTCCAGCAGGGGCCAGATCCCAGTCCTGCCCAAGCAAGGACCCTGGCAAACTGTGCTCCCCCTGGGTGGTAGTGAACACTTTTCTTCCCAGAGCTGGTTTGGGGCCACAGTGTCCCCCATTTCACTGCTTGCTTCTCCCATTTTCCCCTCTGGCTTAGTGCCCTTGGAAAAAGGGTTCAGAACTGTGGGGAGGAAATTCAGGGTCTCAGGGACAGAGCTGGGACAGACCTGGAGAGCCAATAGATTTTGCTTGCTCCGGCTCATGCCCTTCTGTCTTCCATACCCCTGGAGGTTGGGGCCTCCCCAATGGGTGTCCCCTTTTCCCACAAACTTGCCATCCAGCCAGACAGCATGGGCCCCTGAGAGGCAGTGACCACAGCTGCCAGGTATCTGGGCCACTGGGCTATGCTGGAAAGGAAGGCTCCTTACCCGCTGTTCCCTGGCTGGCTGAGGTGTGTCTGCTCTGAGGCCCAGGGAGGTGAAAGTGGTGCTGAGCTCAGGGGCTGGACTCCAAGGCCCAAGACTCAGGAGCTGTGTCCTCATCCTAGACTGGCAGTGCAGAATGAATGGGAGGGTCCTGGCTGGGCTGAGTGGTCCTGGTGCTCCCCTGGGGCTCCCCAAGGCTCCCCATTTGCATTCACTTTATGAACTGACTTGGCAGAGCATGAGGGGACAGTTCTCTCCATGGAGATCTGTGAGCCTTGCTCTCCATCCTGGGCAGTGGTGAAGACGACACTCAGAAACAGCATTGTGCGGTGGGGAAATCAGCTGGTGAAACTCAGGGCCAGAGTGAGGTTGGAAGCCGATCTAGGGAGGAGGCTGGCTCTGGAGGGAGTCCTTGGCCTTGCCATGTCGTGCCAGCCCTCTTCTGTGAGGCAGCCCAGTAGATTCTCTAGAGGTGACCCTGTGCTGCCACCTCGGTCCCTGGAGCCTGCCTCCATGGAGCACCTCCTCCCTCTGGTTTCTGTAGAGCCGTGGAGAGTGGCTGTATTGAGCTGATTCTAGAAGTTCTTATTCAGAAAGGCCCTGCAGCAGTGGTGATTGTATGGCCAGGGCCTAGATGTGGTCAGGGCTGTGGAGGCAGAGTTTGTTCATGTCACCTATGCCAGATGCCTGCTGTGGTTTGGCTGTGTGGGGTGGGGGTTTGGGGGAATGGGCTGTGAAGGAAGAGAGGAGGGGTGCAGGAGAGGTGAAGGAAACGCAGAGCCTGGCCCTGGGGGCTCAGATGGGCAGGGAGATGAGCTCAGGTGCAACAAGTAAGTTAACAAACTGCATTCCGCCAGTGGCCAGGGCCCCCCAGGAGCCCTTGGGGTCAGCAAGAGGGTGAGCTGATGGACACGCTGTTGACACATGTATAGTGAGGGTTGTCCAGAAAGGCATCTTAGCTGGAGCACAAGTCGACAGAACCTTGGGAAGATGGAGATCTCAGCAGGCCAAGGAAGCAGGCTTAGGACAAGAGGATTCTCAGCAGGGACCCCCTGAGGAACCATAGGGCTGAAAGGCATTGTGCAGCTTTGAGGAGGACCTGTGATGGAAGATGGAGACTCCAGCTGTGCCTTTGGCCTCACCCTGCCAGCAACAGCTCCACCCTCCTTGGAGCCTACACACACACTTGGGCTACCCCGTCTCTGAGACCTGTGTCAGCTCAGTGGCTTTAGGGGTAGTGGGGCAGACTAAATACTGCCTCCACCTTGGACAGGGTTGGCGGTCCCCTGCCAGGCACCCCCATCTCTCCCTTCACCACTCTCTCCAGGGAACCCTGGGGACCAGCGCCCTGTCTTGGGTAGACAAGAAACCCACCCCCCTCACCAGCCACTTCATTCTCCTAAGGTCAAAGTGCTCCCTTCCCCAGCTGTTCTGTGGAGGGACTCCTGGCTGTGCTGGAGGACTTCGGCATCCAGGGTAGATCTCCCCTCCGCTGAGGAGTGAGGTCCAGAATTGCTGTGGGTCCCAGGCCTTAGCCCTATGCAGGTGCTGGCCTGATGCAGGGCGATGGGTCTCGAGGAGCCCTTTAAAGATCTATTTTTGTATGGAACTTGTTCACTGGACAGAAGGAGGTGGCCTGCAACCCCCATCGCCCCTGTCGGCCCACCCAGGAAGGGAGGGGGCCTTTTGGGGAGGTGACTAATTTTGGAGATGTTTTTATATTTCTTGGGTTCTATATGCAGGACAAATAAAAACTTGTCTGTGATACCGTGCCTCTTTGAGTGGTAGTTTTTTAGCCTCCGAGCAGTTTGTGGGAGGGTTCCTTCATCCCCTCCTGGGGTCTCCAGAGTGTCTTATCTGAGATCCCTCTGCATGGATGTAAAACTGACCCTAGTCCTTTCATGATGTATGCCACAGGCTAGTGGGGACACGTTGAGGGAGCGTGACATAATGGTGTGGTTAGGGTATAGGGAACATTTTGGGTGCCCTGGGGCTGTAGAAAATGGTGTCACCCAGCTTCCAGAGCAGTAAACCAAGGACAACATCCCTAAGGAGATGCCTTTCCTGAGATTGACCCTATAGAGGGCAGGGGCAGGAAATTAGTTGGCTGCATGTTCAAGATGCTGGTGGGAGGTGCAGGCTGAGGTGTCTGGGATGCAGGCGGACACTGGGTCTGGAACTTGAAGCACAGATATGTGCTAGTGACAGGCTTCGGGATCTGAAGCCACCGTGGGGAGGTCACCTGGGTCAGTGTGTGCAGAAGAAGGGAACCTGGGGAAACTCCAGCATTAGGAGCTAACTGGGTGGAGCGGGGCCAGGAGGCAGAATGTGAGAAGCAGTGGGAGGGAAGCAGAGGCCAGAAGAGGTTGTGCCATTGCAGCCCGAGAAAGTGTCATTACAGTGTGAAATAGAGAAACCAGGCAGCAGAGGGTGAAGAGTGGCTGTCAGTCTGGATATTGTCAGGGACTGGGTTCGTTTATGTGGGCCAGTGTCATGAAGCACTGGAAACTGGGTGGTCTGCCCAGCAGGAGGGGATATCCACACCGCTGTGTGACAGGAAGTCCAAGATCACGGTGTCGGCAGGGTTGTTTCCTTCTGCTGCCAAAGGTTGTGAAGGGGGATCTGCTCTGCGGGTCTCTTCTTGGCTTGTAGATGGCTGACTTCTCCCTGTGTCTCTTCATGGCCTTTCTTCTTAGTGTCGGTTACTCCATTCTCTAGGGACAGCAGCTAGAGTAGACTGGTCCATATTGGCCCATCTTAAAGCTTCATTTAACTTAATCTCCCCTTTAAAGATCCTGTCTCCAAAAATGGTCACATTCTGAGTTAGTGGGGGTTAGGACTTCAGCACCGAGTCTGGGGTGCACCCAATTCAACCCTAGTCAAGTCGGGGAGGAGTGGCAAAAACCACATGAGCAAACTGGGGTGTGGAGCTAGGGAATCTTTTGAGGAGTGCAGCAAAGGCTGCAGGAAGCGGAGGCTAGGATGGTGACTAGAGTGAAGGGAGATGTGCGGCCAGGAGTGCTGGAGCAGGCCCTGGCACTGTGTGCGTGGGACAAGCCTTTGCCACCCTGGATTGGCTCGCTAGTGCTTCCTCTTACAGGCTGGCTGCTCTTGTTCACAGGCTGCGGAAGACATCCCACTCATCTGCGTGGTCTGAGCCGCGGGAGGTGCCTAGTGCAGGGGGTGGGGCAGTGCTGACCAGTAACACCCTGTTCCTCCTCTCTTGTACCTGGAACCAACGGAGTTCTAATTCACTGGAACAGATGGAGATTAACCTACCAGTTCCTTGACAAGCCTAACTGGAGAATGTTGCTTACCATGTTCCTTTGAATCTAAGATGCCAATGAGTGTAGGACACGTGACTAGGAAAGAAACATTCCAACTAGTTAAACCATGTCATGCCATCTGGCTGGCAGATGCATCCCATTTTCAAAGACATCCAGATGTGTAAAATGTAAAATCTCCAATAAGTGAGGTATGGTACATTGGGGACAGTATTTCCCATCATTCCCCTGAACTAGACACTCCAGTGCCAGGCTGACTAGATGGCACAGGCCTCCCCTGCCCACTCAGCTGCCACATGGTGAGGGAAAGACCGGAGTGCCTTTCTTGTGGGAAGGCAGATGTGGAGGAAGACAGATGGAATTGATTCAAGCAGGTCCTTCCTTCTCCCCCAGGTCCATTAAACAAGCCCGTGAGGAGGAATAGATGAAGAGTGGGTTGGAGATGCTAGGAATGTGGCTTTGCTGAGGTCGGTCCCAGGACAGCATGCCACCAGGGAACAGAGGAACCCTGAGTTAACACAGGCCTGGCTCCTGGGGTGCCCTGAATATTAATACTAGTAAAGTGTGAGCCACCAGGCAGATCTACTGTGTATGGTCAAGAATTTTTTTTTCTTTTTGAGATAGGTTCTCACTATTTATTTTTCTTTTTGAGATAGGGTCTCACTATTTAGCCCGGACTGGCCTTGAACTCAAGGTGATCCTCCTCCCGCAGCTTCCCAAGTGCTGGGCTTCCAGGTGTGTGCCACACCTGGCTACGGTCAGGAATTGAAACAGACAGTGAATTCTCTGGGCAGTGAGCCCACTCTTTGTCCTCAGTGAACATGTACTGGGCGCCTACTATCAGCCAGCACTGGGAAGTTAAGACCTCATTGCTTAATAGAAGAATAAATTAAGTAAAAAGCATGATTGGCAATAGGCACCGATTCTAGACATTTCAGGAGCCGAGGGGAGGGTGCTGCCTCACTAGTCCCTGGAAGGAGAGAGGAAGCCCCGGGGAAAACCCAGTGGTGAGTTCTTGGCTTTGCTAACCGGTGCCTGAGTTCTGGACTTCAAAAGAGGCACCTCAGCTCCTAACGTCATGCCCATTTCACTGTTCAGGAGGTGAGTGAAACTTGCCAAACTGCACCGTCTTCAACCTCTTTATCTTTTGCCATTGAAATTGAAGTGCCTGCCAGTATCTTTAAAAAACATCTTGTTATTTTCCTTAGGAACTTCCCACTCTGTTTTACTAGGTGGGGCCCTGAGGTCTTGGAGCAGCAGAGTCAGAAACTGACTCCCATCATGGATGACCTCATGATCTCTCAGCATCTTGGGAACCGACACGGAAGATGCTTTGACCAAAATTGCTTGTATATGTGTACAAGAGAAGCTGAAAATCTGAACTTATTTCCCTGTTGGAAACACCTTACTTACATGCCTTCCCAGGTGGGCGCCCTTTTCCCGCTGCTGCCACTGTGTTCTTTCCATGACATTCTTCCTGACCACCAGCCAAGGCATTCGATGCATCAAGCCGCGGTTCGCCAGCGTGACCTTTGCGGGCGATCTGAGGTGCACTCCTGGAGCCTGCCACCTCTCCGCCCCCACGGTTCTTGGCACTGTCTTGCAGTGTGCTTGTGGGCGCTGAACGTGTGCATTTAGTATCTTGGTGTCAAGAATACATCTGTCCTCCACTGTGGCCATCACTGAGGATCAGAAAACACTATTACACAAACCCTAGTGTCAACCACGGGAAGGCTGACAGCAGTGTAAAGAAGTCCCAGCAGGCTGGCAGTTAGCGGGAGAGGAGAGGTGACATACTTGATAGGTTCAGGAAGATGGAAGATGGCACAGGAGAGATAAAGGGCTAAAGAAACACCGCATCCTGGAGTACCATGGAGATGGCACTCTGCTAAAGCAAATTAGATTCCAGACTATACCAAATGAGGGAGCACCCACTGAGTAGACCCCAATTCTGACTGAACCCTTGTGTGTCTTTCAGCACTTTAATTTCTAGTATAAAATCTAGTATCTAGTATAAAATCTAGTACAAAATTATCTAGTATAACTTATGTAGTATAAAACCTTTTATCTGGTATAAAATCTTTTATCTAGTATCTAGATTTAAAATATTAAATTATCTAGTATAAAATCTATTTTTTTTCTTTGAGACAAGTTCCACTATGCAGTTCAGGTTGGCCTTGAACTTGCTTTTGTTGCCCAGGCTGGCCCAAAACTCTTGGAGATCCTCCTGCCTCAGCCTCCTGAGTGCTGTGATTACAGGCGTGTGCCACTACACCCAGCCTAGTAAAAACTCTTGGATATGCACCATGCTAAATTTTAAGTGTGGGATAGTTATCGTGTAAAATAAAAAAGGAAAACACTTACGCACACTTTAGTCATTGGTACACTTGCTTTTCAGTGGTCATGGGGACATACTAAGGAGGGAAGCCTTTCATTGGTACATCAACTATCATTGGTGGAAATAGGCTATTAATGCTTTTGAGAACGTGGTCAGGTGGTTTGAAACTGCCTCCCAATACCTGCCCCTCATGAATTAGCTTTTCAAATGAGTAATCTAAGCTTCATAAGGCAATACTTTCATCAGGAAGCCCCAGGTAGAGAATGCCTTGTAGAGGAACAAGGAACCTACTCTTTATTGGAGCTCTGGGGGTCCTTGAGTCTGCCTAGAGGTCCCAGGGAAGGACCTCAGGCTCCTATCTACTCTTTGCCCAGAGCAGTTCTACTTTGAGTTATCTTGTTCCCATAGGAAATGACATAAACCAAATTGCCCAGAAGGATTCCAAACTCCTGTAAAGGAGGAGGAAAACTCAGTTCCAGGCAGTGACTTTGATACTAGGAGTGCAGAGGATGAAAATGAGGAAAATAAAGTGAACTGCAGAAGGGAAAAGGTCAGAGACTTCCAGGCATTACTCCAAGGTAGGTGACACCAGGGGAAGAAGCAATCCATAGGGATTGCCTAGTGCCAGAAGAGGATTCTCTAAAGGCCAAGGAAAGCTGCTACTCCTCTCTAGCTGACTGTGGGCCTGTGTTGCCAGACCTTATTTTTGGAGGCTGTTTTTAAAATTGCTAGCAACTGAGACGGAAGCAAGATGGCAATTCTAGGCAGGAGGCATAGGCTTATTTTGCCACAGAAAACACTGCAGTTGCACCCTATTTTGCAAAAGCTATCAGTGTTTGGGAATGACTGTGATGATGATAACTGTGACGGTCTTCATAAGGAAGCTAAAGAGCAGACTGTGGCACAGACCAAACTTGAATATGGAAGAGTCCACTGTATATGAATATTCCAGTATTTATGATGACATACAGGAAGAAAATGAGGAAAAGTAATCCCAGTTACTTTGGGGAAAAGATCAAAAGCCCAGGTATATCCGCAACTTACAAAAAGCAGTTGAGATCAGAAAAAAGAAACAGGAAAAAGAATGGAAAAGAAAATAAGAGAATAAGAGATGGAAAAATGAGAATTTGAAGATAAGGCATTTGTGACATCTGCTTATTTAAAAAAAAAACTGCAAGAGGGCCGGGCATGGTGGCGCACGCCTGTTCCCAGCACTTGGGAGGCTGAGGCAGGAGGATCGTTGTGAGTTCGAGACCAGCCTGGGGTACAAAGTGAGCTCAAGGCTAGCCTGAACTACATAGCGAGACCCTGTCTCAAAAGACAAAAACAAAACAAAAAAATGTAAGAAAGAGCTGAAGAAGAGAAAAAGGGCACCTAGTAACGCAGCTGGTGAGGAAGTACTAAATGCAGCTTTCATGAAGCCAGTTCTTGAATAAAGAAAGAGAAATGAAGAGGTTACTCAGATGAAATAAATGAAGAGAGCAGAATACCACAGGAGAAATGAATTCTCCAAACTCCTGGAAAGGAGGAGGAAAACCCATTCCAGGCAGTGACTTCGATACTAACAGTGAAGAGGATGAAACTGAGGAAAATAAAGTGAACTGCAGAAGAGAAAAGGTCAGAGACTTCCAGGCATTACTCCAAGCATCACAAGAATCAAACCCACCCAAGGTCATCTAGTGAAGAAAGTGGTATGGTGCCAAACACCACACCAAAAGTTTCAAGTCCAGATGGCACAAGAAAAAGGAAGATCAGCACCAAGAGAGGCAGGAAAACTCCAGAGACTATTGTACTGACCATCACCACCCAGGAGCAAACGGTTCGCATACGTTCAGAGAGCAGGCATAGAGATTCCCACCACAGCAGGCATGAAGAAGGTAAGCCCAGCGGAAGAGACCAGAGAGAACTGACAGGGAGAAAACGGAGAAATATTCTTCAGAACGACAGACAACAAAATGATCATGACTGATACAGTGAGAGGTGGGGAGAGGGCAGAGAGGAGCAAAGAAAAGGAAGAACACATGAAAGCAAGGAAGTATATGAAAATAATGATAAATACAGAGGTGGGGAACAAGAAGTATGTAATCGTCAGAAAGAAGTCAGAGAAAAGAAGGCAAAGCAAATCAAATCCTAAGGCAAAGGCAAGTTTCTTAACCAGGAGAGACCCAGCAAGATGAGGAAAATGGGAAAGAAAGAAACCAAGAGAAGTCCCCTGGATCTGAACATTACTGGGCGCAAAGCACAGACTCAGAGAGGAAAGGCAAGAGCAGGGCAAAGAACGAGAGCTCACCAGTTTGCAAAGGTGAACAGCGAGGCAGCTGTGGTGTCAGCTAGGGAGAGGTGTGTGGCCAGGAAAGTGGCATGAGAAAGATTAACAGCTGCCCCAATGGGAGTGCGTGTGGAAACCTGGGACGTTGTGATTTCTGGGCCTTGCTTTGTAAGGGCATAAAGGAAGGTGTCAGCAGTAGCTGGAGAAGGGTATTTCTAAAGATACTTTTAAAATTCATTATTTAAATCAAAAGCTGGTCCTTTTATCTTGACTGTTTCAAGATACGTAGGTATGTAATATTTTGTTATCAATACCATATTCTTGGTTGTATTCAAGAGCCATAAAAGTGGCTGGGTATGGTGGCACAGGCCTGTAGTCTCAGCACTCGGGAGGCTGAGACAGGAGGATCACTGCAAGTTCAAGGCCAGCCTGGGCTACAAAGTGAGTTCAAGGCCAGCTTAAACTGCACAGTGAAACCCTGACTCAAAAAGACAAAAAACAAAACAAACCATAAAAGTGTGCTAAACCCCTGAGTTAATGAGGAAATGGTCTCCGCTGCTATCCTTCAAAATGAACAACTTTCCTAACAACTTTGCTTTTGTTGAGTAAGAGTTTTACAAATATTTATTTCAGATAAAATATAAAAATTTTAAAACAAAAATTGTAATATGCTCTGCAAATTGTATTAAAGTACTATATAGATCAGAAAAAATTTCAATGTAGATAAAAAAATTTTAAAGATTTTTAGAACCAGGTGTGGTGGTGCATGCCTGTAATCTCAGCATTTGGGGGGCTGAGGTGGAGGACTGGCTGCCCTGGGTTTGGACTACATAGTGAGTTCAAGGACAGCCTGAACTATATAGCAAGACTGTCTCAAAAACAAACAAACCAAAATTATAGAAACTTATCAAAAATTTAAAACAAAAACCCAAACCAACCAAAAAAGTGAGAGTGGAATTATGTCTGTGGGCTATGGCACTTAGGATCGAAATTTTCTTTGCAATACCCCAGTCCTGTGACATAGTTCAGCCCATGAGTTAAACTTCTGGGATGGGGAGCTCTACCTTCCAAACTAGCTTTTAGTTAGGCATAATGGCACATGCCTGTAATCTTAGCACATGGGAGGCCTAGGCAGGCAGATAGCTGTGGGTTTGAGGCCAGCCTGGGCTACATAGTGAGTTCAAGGCCTGAACTAGAGGTGAGATCCTGTTTCCAAAAAAAACCCCAGTAGGGGCTGGGGATTTAGCTGTGGCACAGCACCTGCCTGGCAAGCATGAGGTCATGAGTTCAATTCCCAGTACCGTTAAAAAAAACCAAAAACCCCAGTGGCAACAACAAAGACAAAATACCAAACTAGCCTGTTCTACAGCATGGAATGCCCTAACTCAATCACAGGCCTTCGTTCAGTACCTGTTGCATACTAAGCATTTTGTACAACTAGGTTTGTCTTGCCAGTGGCGTGGATGGAGTGAACTAGGGTGAATCTGGCTCTGGGAAAAGCATGTTGGGCCCTAGGTGATCCCTGAAGTCTGGCCTTTCTCAGTGCTGCAGTAGAAGAGGGCAAGGTAGAAACCTCAGGTGTGGTTACTGCCTCGCACTGAATAATCTTTCTTCCAAATCATGTCACTGACGAAAGGGCGGCTTCTCTTTAACTATCTGTGCCCCACAACCTGGCTGACTCATGGCTCCGTAGAACCCCTGGCCACCTAGCTGAGCTGAGCATGCAGCGTGGGCAGTTCTAGGAAGGCAGGTCTGCCAGTCCCTGGCGACTTAAGAGAGTGAACAGCATGACCACCAAGTCACCTCACTCCTGCTCTGTCCTGGCCGAGGAAGTTTCACTCTGAAGCTTTACTGTAGACAGACTTGATTTTGTCCTTGTAAACATCTAGTTCCTGAAATGAAGGTGCTGGAGAAACCTGCTTAGGGGCTGACGTCACTGTGCCTTGGATCTTGGGGTGTGAACCCCTTCAGGTATCAGGTTTTGCCTACAGGGTTTTCACGAGGAAGGCAGTTGTCCAGTGACGCCCACTCTAATAGCGTTAGCTCCAAAACCATCACCCCTGTCCATGTGGCACAGCTGAGAATATTAACTAAAAAACCAAACCAGAATTTATTGAAAGCAGGAACACCATCACTCAGGAAGACAGTATGTACAAAAGTCTTAAGAAAGGGAGGATAAAACAACTTGAAAACAAGTCAGTCTATGCAGGACAGAATTAGTAATACAAAATATAACCAAGAGCCATACAGAAGGAGGCTGTGTGTCCACAGGCCTGGAGATGAGAACACCGGTTCCCAAATTCTCAGAGCACAGGTCATGATCCTTTAGGGCAGAGAGGCTGTTGAAGCACAAAGGTCTCACCGCTGACTTCTCATAACTAGTCCTTGCCCTGGGCATAGGTTAAACACAGGGAACGAGGTCACCAGACAAGTTACACTTGTCCTCCCGAGGCTCCCATCCCCATCAGATGCAGTTGGCAGACTCAGCAGGGACCACTGGATCAGACAGCTTAGAGACAGTTACTCTGGTTGGTCACGTAAAACCCTAGACTACTCTAAGCCCTACGGTTCCCTTATCTAAACTCCCATTAACTAGAGAGGTAGAGGTGCAAGACATGGAAGCTGCCTCCAAGCAATTTTTGGTCTTTGATAAACAGGAATAAACACAGAATGTTGTCCCACAAATCAGCATGACAAGAACTGCTGGGCACAGCAAGTGAAAGATTCTGGGGGCCCCCTTAGTAAGCCCGTCTCTTCCCTGCACCAGAGGAGAAACAGGAGGGGAAAAGGGAGACACGCATGTTCCAATCCGATCCGACATGCCCTGCTGTCTTCTCATTTGTGGGTCCGTATGGTGCTGCAGATTTGGGCCAGCCGGTTCTAAAAAGCAGAGTTAGAAGGTCATTTAAAGATAGCCCGAGGATATGTAAAATGATAACCATTGATAATTTCCTACCATTTTGTCTGTAATTTGCTAAGTCCCCCCTATTATTATGTTATCTTTCTTTTATTCTTTAAAATAAAAAATAAATAAATAAATAAAATAAAGATAGCCCGAGGCACGTATGCCTAGCCAGCCACTTACAGTCCACCCAAGAACAGGTCTGAGTGAATCTTTGCCCTTCCATCCTCTATTCGTATCACGTACTCTCTGACCTTTCTGAAACTCAATTTCCATCTGAACAAAGGAGTAAAATATAATCTTGAATGAGATAGTGAAAGCATCGCATGAGTATTTGGGAATAGTGGTACTTAAATATAACACAAGAGTTGGATGGTTGAGTGTGTGGGACCTTCGTGTGTGTGTGGAGAGGAACCCAGCTCCACCCTTGTCCCCTTCCTCGGGTTCGCCTTGCATGGACCCCGCAGAAGGGTGGGACTACAGCGTCATGTTTGTATCACATGACCCCATCTACCACGCAAGACCACAGATAACTGGACCAGGGAGGTTTATCAGACCAAAGCTGGGCTGTAAATCCTTCCTCTTGAGAATTTAAACTAAGACAGGAAACTGAGCAGGGTTGGCACTGAACAAGAACATTAGTGGTTCCCTGAAGGCACACACAAGTCAGTGTTAAGGGCGAGCACAAGGGCCTTAGGGAGAAGGTTATGTGCTGAGGGAGAATGAACACGTGCAGAGAAATGAGGGTTAGGGCCGGGGCTAGAGATGGTGACCCAGCACAGACTTCCATAAACCGCTGCTGGTGGTCCCCAGCGCTCTGAAGGCCTGGCTGTTCAGCTCTTTCTTCGATTCCGTGGGACCCACCCTCCTCTCCTCCTTGGCTACTGTAAGGAGGTTCCAGTTGGGAGGGCCCAAGCATACCCTGGTGCCAACTGCCTGACTTTGTTTTAGAACTTCAGTGCCAGGCACTTGGGAATTGACCAAAACTCTACACCAGGGACTGAGCTGCTGCTATTTAAGTACAAAATCTCTTGGGGGGAAAGAGGTGACATGGCCTTAAGTATCACCTGCAGGTCAGACCCAAAAGATAATCTTAAAGAGAGCGAAACCAAGAAAGGTGCTAGAGGCCTTCCATATGTGGTGATGAATATGAGACTCACCGAGAGCTTCTTAATGTTTCCTAAGGCCTCTGGGTCCAGTTGTGCAATATCGATCCTCTGCAAGTCACTGGCCAATAACCGCATGCTCTGTGTGGAGAAAGAGCAGGTTCAACTGGCCTGTCCTTTCTCAGACAGGAACTTCCACCCAGCAGCCGAGGGCGCCCCAGGGGTCCCTCTGATATCCAGGGATGGGCAAGACGGAGAAGTGGCAAGGTAGGCAGGAGGGGTGTTAGCCCTAAGGAGATAATGACGTCGTCAGTGCTCTTACTGGCCTCTGGCGGGATTATCTGGGTACAAAGGCATGCACAATAGCTTAGAAATGCCATGCAGACCACAGAGTCCTCTCATGAGGACTGAGCTCATGTGAACTTGCTCTTCTCAGCCCAGAGAAGCCAGGCTCGGCATGCTTCAGAATCCCGAACATTGTAGATTTGAAGGTACAGCTCAGGCCACCCTTGTTAGACGAGGTCCCTTCCTCTGCACTCCCTTTAGGATCTCTATTAATACACATATCACAGAAGTTATAATTGAGGACCTAGCTCTACTGAACTGGGCAGGAACCGTGTCTCCACTTCGGGTCTGCTGTAATCACTGGCACTAGTAGCTGATAAACAGATGGAGCCCTGAGTCAGGCAGGGACCTTCCCAGTCTGGCCCTCTGAATGGAGAGAAAACGGTTCTGATGGAGATCAGGACCCACGCAACTGAGAGGACTGTGAGGGAGAGCGGCGGACAGTGCCCAGGACAGAGAAATGCTCCAGCGAGCACTGCACGTTGGCCTGGTTCCTGGGGCAATACTTAACCGCGCCGCCGCCCACTGGCACAGTGAGGGAGATCTCTTTGCTGTCAGCGAGAGGGCTGCCATTGACAGAGATGTTGTAAATCTGCTCTCTGGCTGCTGGAGTGCGCAGGCCAGGGGTCTTGAAGACTCTGCAAAGCAGAAAAGATTGGTGAAGACGGTTTTGCAGACTGAATGATACCAGACGCAGTGAGCCCGTCCAACTCCCAGCTGGTTTCAAGCTGCAGCCTTCAAATCACACATTTCTAAGCAAGTAAGTTCTAAATTTAGGGAAAACTTTTTTCTTTAAAGCAACAATGACTAAACACAGCTGGAGAATGGAGGTTGTAATTATCAAACATGCATCTAGCAAAAGTCAACCCTTATCTGTGTAAATTTTAGGACCAAAGCTCCACATGGGTGCCAGTCATCCACCCATCCACTGAGCCAGAAATAACCTAGTAAATGTATTCCCAACTGGCTAAGTGTTTCTATCAGAGGAACTTCCCAGGGTCAAAGGAAGAAGATGCCGATTACATCATTATACTAATCTCCAACCTAACTTTCTCAATGCTTAAAGTGTAGCTCCTGTTTTCCCTTAAATGTCTCTTGCTACATGCTGGTATGAACAATCAGGAAAGTGGGGATTAAAAGTAGAAAGTAGCCACGCGTGGTGGTGCATGCCTGTAACCCCAGCACTCAGGAGGCTGAGGCAGGAGGATCTTTGCGAGTTCAAGACCAGCCTAGGCTACAAAGTGAGCTCAAGGCCAGCCTGAACTGCATAGTGAGACCCTGTCTCAAAAAGACAAAAAAAAAAAAAAGAAAAAAGAAAAGAAAAGGAAAAAAGTATTCCTTATTCTCTCCACACCAGAGATAACCACTTCTTACTCCATTCCCCAGGTAACCACTCTTAATTTCTATTGTATTTTCCAGAAAACTTCCATGTACATGAAGCAAATGGGATCACATATTACACACTGTCCAGCAACCTGCCTGGAGAGCCTGTAACCATGTAGCTTCTTCCCTGGAGCACATACACATACAGAGTCTTGTAAGGACTATACTGTTCAACCAGCCCCTATGGAAGGTATCATCTTGTGCTGTAAACATGCTCATTCATGTTGGCCTCCAAAAAGGCAGCATCAACTTCCACTCCTACCAAGAGTATAACAAATGCCTACCTAGCTTTGAAGAGCTTCTGACAAGGATCAGAAGAAGTCAAAAGAACCACACAGAGGTTTCCTAATCATCACAGGCCGAATATCCTCCTTTTTCTAATCAGTCAAAGAATCATTGTGCTACTGAGAACAGTGGGAAACTGAGAGGGCTCCCTTGCCGAGGCTCAGGAGCATTTCTCACACTCTCCTTCTTCTCAGTGCTACTCACTGCTGGGCTCCCACCTGCATCCAAGCACTGCTCACCTGGAGTCAAACCGGGGTGTCATGCCTGGAGTTGGCTTCACCATAGACAACTCCAATCGGCCCACAGCTGGGGTCACAAGGTTGTCATAGCTTGGCCTACAGGTAAGAAACAGGCATGAAGTATGTCAACTCTCAGGTGCAATGAGAGCAGAAGATAGGGAACACACGGAGAGCACTGATCATGGCAGACACTGACCCTCCCAGCCACCTTCAGAGATAAACACTATTCATGTCTTCATTTACAGATGGGGAAACTGTGGTACACAGTTTAAAGAACTTGCCCAAGAGGACACAGCCAGGTAGGGAAGAGCCAGACTCTGACCACAAACAGTCTGCCTCTAGCCTTGGCAAGGCAAAGGCTCCCAGCTGGAATTCCTGTCCTGCTGCCTCCTGCATCCAAGGAGAAAAGAGGTGCTCTCTCCTTCAGAAACGCATGCATCTCAACGCCTACTTCCCTCAGCTGTGCCCTTGTGCTCTGAAACAGTTTACAGTGGAATCCAGCATAATCAGTTCAAGCCCACGGACCTAGGCCATTTCAAGAAAGCCACTTATGGGAAAGTGACAGCCACTCTGTGGCTAATTCTGGTAGCTGTACACGTGGACCATCAAGTAAGTCAACATAATATCAAGTTCCTACTGTACTCTTCTCAGCCGTATTTTCCCTTTCTGGGTTGAAAACCAGTGGAAGCAGATGCACGTGCCTGGAATCCTAGCTACCAGGAAGGCAAGAGGATTGTAAGTTCGAATCCCGCCTAGGCAAGTGAGACATTGTCCAAAAGTTAAAAAACACAAATGGCTGGCCATGTAGCTCAGCAGTCCCTGAGTTTAATTCTTAGTACTGCAAACAAAGTAAAACAACAAAAAAGTAGGGGAAGACAGAATGTAGCAAAAGCCCTGGAGAAGGTATTGGTGTAGGCCACTGCTAGCTAACTCGTGCCATACTATATAGAGTTCTCCAATGAACCCAAACTGTACCTAACTTTGGAAAACCTGTTACCTTTTGCCTTTTCCTTGTACGGACTGGGTTCTCTTCTTAGACGGAGGACATCTTTTGGCCTGAAATCACAACCAAGCAAAACTGAGGTTATACAAAGCCCAGCAAAGGTATGGAGGGTTAAAAAAAAAAGTAGGCGGGGGGACCAGTTCTGGAAAGGAAGATTAATACTGAACACAAGAAGGTCCATCTCACAGAATGACTAAAAAAATTCAGAACGTAAGTAATCAACTTATACTGGCTTATGCTGGACTTGGACTGGCTGGCACTTTGAAATCGATGATTGGGACCAAGATTAAAAATAAGAATCTCTTGAACTGATCGAAGCCTGGCTCACCCTCACTACTTGCCAGAAAGTGCTGCTGTGGAGGCCACGCAAGCCATTTCGGGTGCCCAAGCCACGGAACCCCTGGCAGTTCGCCCTGCCTGAGTCACGTCTGATTCTTGCTCCTCAATGTCTGATGAATTTTTTTTTTTCCTCTTTCTTTTTGAGACAGTCTTACTATGCAGTTCAGGCTGGCTTTGAGCTCACTTTGTAGCCCAGGCTGGCCTCAAACTCGCAACGATCCTCCCGCCTCAGCCTCCTGAGTAATGGGATTACAGGCGTGCGCCACCATGCCCGACAATACCTGGTGACCTTCTTCTCTCATCTTCCAAGCTGGATCCAATTTTCCTCCATCTCTAGCTGTTCCTTCACAGTCTGCCTGAGGAGCCCCTTGCCACCTTCCTCTGGTGCCCACCCTCAGCTTCCCTCCCTTCACGCTCTCCCTGCACAAACTTCTACCTTGGGGCAAGCACCTAGAGATCCGGGAGTCAGTGGGTCTCCCAATCTCCTCTCTTTGTCTGAGCTCCAGGCTACAATTCCCATCTGGCCTAGATGTCCTGGAAAAACCTTAACACTCAGCAGGTCAAGCAACTGGCACTTGCTCCCACTCACCCTAGCCCCCAAACTACCACTCTGCCTCCTGGGCAGAGCCCGTGGGACATCCTCCAATGTCCCATGTTTCACTAGATGATCCCTTTCTGCCACCAATCACAACCATTCTCCTTTATAAAACATCTCAAAACCACTTATTCCTTCCAGTCACTGCCTCAGTTTAGCCTGCAAGGTTTTTTTGTTTTTTCCCCTTCAATTTACCCTGAATTCCACTTTGAACTTTTGTTTGTTTGTTTGGTTTTTTGAGACAGGGTCTTGCTATGTAGTTTAGGCTGGCCTTGACCTTGTGGCAATCCTCCTGCCTCAGCCTTCCGAGGTGTGCACCACCACACCCAGCACTTTGAAATATTAATCTGATGTTACCATTACGCATCTGACTGAGCAGAAACTTCCAAGCCTGGCAAACAGGTCATCTATTATCCTGCCCCTGCTCTTTCCGATGCCCTTACAGTTTACATCCCCACCACACCGAACTCCTTTCTGTTCCTCAAGTGGATACTTTCCTAGTTCTACATGGACTTTCTCCCCTTTCTTCTCCGGCTAGCAGAACCTCCATCACCTTGAAAACACTGGCTGTGTCCTAATGAGGACAGGAAAACTCACTGGCTTCCTCCATGTTCTACACACTTGGCACAGGTTTCAGCGATCACTTTTGTTATTTGCCACTTAAAGGGAGATCTTTTCAACCAAACCTGGAGCCCTCAGGGGACAACACTGTTTCCTTAAATTTTTGCATTCATTTATCTCTTGCTAGCCCTCCTAACCTGAATTCCTACTTACTCTTGTAGTTTGAGAACTCTTAGGCTTATTTCCTTCTTCTTCTTCTTCCATTATCATTTCATCCACTTGTACTACCTTTCGTTCTATAAAGAAACAGATGTAAAAGCATGTGATCTCTGATGGAACAACCTTCCATGCATTCACATTTCCTACAGGAACAACTTATACAATGTTAGGCTGCAATCAAGAGACAGATATCATGCACTCTTCTTTCTCTTTGGCGGTGCTGGGGATTGAACCCAGTGTCTCCTTGTACATGCGAGGCATGCAAGTTCTGCCATGATGCTACATCTCAAGTCCCAGAAATTCAGTTTTTTAATTTTAATTTTAATTTTTAGTCTTTTTTGAGACAGGTTCTCCCCATGCAGTTCAAGCTGGCCTTGAGCTCACTTTGTAGCCCAGGCTGTTCTCGAACTCGCAACAATCCTCCTGCCCCAGCCTCCTGAGTGCTGGGATTACAGGCGTGCGCCACCACACCTGGCTCACTTTTTTTAAAGAAGAGGGCTATTTATTTATTTATTTGTTGGGGTTTCTGAGACAGGGTTTCACTATGTAGTTTAGGCTGATCTTGAACTTGCTCTGTAGCACAGGCTGGCCTCAAACTTGCGGTGATTCTCTTTCCTCAACCTGCCAAGTGCTGGGATCAGAGGTGTGGACAACCATGCTCAGCAAGAAGACAGTTGCGGGCTGGGGATACAGCTCAGTACTTGCCTAGCGTGCACAAAGCCCTGAGTTCAATCCCCAGTACCATAAGAAACAAAACAACAACAACAAAACCCAACAAAAAAGCATTTAAGAAGAGCTGTTTAAACAAAGGAAGCCAATCAGAGTGCTTGCAACCCCACATGATGGCTCACGGTTGTTAGAGACAGCATGAATTCTGATTAAGACAGACTTGGGCTTGAGGTCTGGAGCTACTACTTACTAGGTCAAAAGGCTTTAATAAAGTGTTCTAGTTTCCTCATCTATAGCAGGGGGCTATCACTTTATAGGGATATTATGAGGCTTGGAACATATTCCACAAGGATAGATTGTTATTGTTATTACTGTATTCCGAGACCCTAGAAAGGTACCTTTAGGTGTTAAGTATTTGTGGAATGAATGAATGAATCTACAGTCCAGACACAAATTAAAATAAGTATTAATTATAATATGATTTATAAATTTTTATTACAATGGCCTTAAAAGAGATGCTTCATTCCCTCTAATAAATCCTTCTCATGCCTCTTTAAAAAAAAAACAAAAACAAAATTGTCTTAGGAGAAAAAGGGAGTATGAAGGATGTCTAAGCTGAAAGATTGCAATATCTGTCTGTCTGCCTATCTATCTATCTATCTACCTACCTATCTATCTATGTCTTACTAGGCAATTAAGGCTATCCTTGAACTCACCATGTAGCCTAGGCTGGCCTCAAACTCATGGTGATCCTCCTGCCTCAGCCTCCTGAGTGCTAGGATTATAGGAGTGTGCCACCACACCTGGCTAGATCCCAATTTTTAATATTTAAGGGGCTGTCTTAAGGAAGTTTTTATGGGGCTCTATAGAACAGAACTAATATTAATATACATACCATAAAGAAACTTTGGTTCAAAATTAGAAGAACTTTCTCACCATAACCACTGTCTGATAACAAAAGGCAGAATGTTTCACCACTAAATATATATAACCAGGAGCTGGACAATCCTGAGTAAGGAATTCTACAGAGAGAGCTCATGTATTTATGTACTCATGGGGGTAGGGGGATTGGACTAAAGGCTTTAAGCTTTTTAGCTTCAACTTTGACACATTAGAATCTCTCTGTCTTTTAATAGTTTACAGTATAATGAAGTTCAGTGGTCAAAAAAGTATAAAAGCAATTTTAACTGTTAGTTAACATTGGTCCTGGTGGATTCAGTTTCAAGGAGTAAAATTAGAAGACCCTTGTCACCAATGACAGTTAAGCAAAACCGACAGAACTCAGGAGAGAAAACTCATATGCTGTCTTCACTCTGCAAGGCAATTCTGATGGAAGGCCAGTCAGGCCAGAAGTACACAGTGTTCCTGGCCCTTGTCAGTGGAATAAGGTCCCTTGCAAACCAGTCCCACATCCAGGCGGGTCACTTCTGTCCTCACTAAGGTTCAATACTTCTTGAGTTCTGGGATTACGTGTGGGTACCACTACGTCCAAGTATACACCATGCCTGGCTTCAGCACAGTTGTTTGTTGTTTATTTCCTCTTTCCATTTGACTGTAGCTCACTCATCAGTCTTCCCCCTCTACACACACACACATCAGTTGTATGAGATTGGTTAGTATGAGTCCTACACACAACTAACTGAATGCAGCAGATCAAAACAAATTTTTGGATGTACAAGATTGAGGACCAGACAGAGACAAGAGGGCCACCAGTGAGGCCCTAATTCCTAGACTTCAGGTTCCGTCTGCTCAACAAGGGCTTTCAAAAGTACTCACTTTTGGCAGATTTCAGGGGTGTCTGAATAGCTTCTGCTGTTAATTTGTTTATTTCTGTGATATCCACATCAGCCTGTGACAAACAGCCAGGAAGTACCAGGAAAAACAGCATATTAAGGCAAACAATAATTTAAAACACCTTATTTCCTACATGACAAAAGATTATTAAATGTTGCAATATAGTGAACTTCCATAACGTGATTATCATACAACTCAAGACCTAAAACACTGCCAATAACTTCTCTCCCTCAAAGGTGACCAGTCTTCCTGGCCCTGTAATTCCTCAGAGGTAATCACTATTATTCCACTTGCTTAAAACAAAGTTTATGTATCTGTAAGTATGTTCACAAATATGAAAACTGTAATTAAATTTTTCGGTGGTTTTGCTTGTTTTCTGACCACGATTTATGGTTGTACTTAAATTTGTTTTTAACTGCTATATACTAGCCCACTAGATGATTACATCATAATAGATTTATCCATTCTCCTACAAATAAATTTTTGCCATTACGAACACTACTACTTTGAACTATCTTTTATGTGACTGTTGCATTTGATGTCCAGGTTTTCTCTCGGCTACACACTTGGGAAGAACAGAGCACTATAAGGGCGATACCAGTTACATAAATGTCAGTCTTAATATTACGCCAAACTGTTCCCTAAAGTGGTTAGGCTCCCACTCATCTGCAAACAAAAGCTCCTAATGGTTCATGTCCCATATAACATTTGATGCTCTGTCCGACTTCTCATTCTACTGCATCTCACTCATGCTCCTGGGTCCTTCAAAAAGCCTTCCCTGCACTAATCATTCTAATGAGACTCTGTTATGGCTGGGACCACCCATATGTACAGGTAGAGTTAAGAGCAGGGATGATTTGTAGTCTTTTCCTCATGGGATGCATGTAAATACTGGAATAGTTATTACAGACTGGGAAAGACCCGGGTATGTGTCTGGGTTGGTTGGGACTATGTGCAGTACTCAGAGGATTCTGAGGCTGTTGGGACTTACAGTGCTCTAATAGATTGGTAATGCCTACCATAGTGGATAGAATGAAGTGGTGAAAATCCAATCAACTTTTTGCCATCTCTGCTAACAAGTGGCATATTGTAAAGTCGTCACTGGTGGCAGGCCACAGACACTATACATAATAGTTAACACATCAGGTCTAAGATTGATGGAAGTAGCAAGGCCTGTTTACAAGACTGCCCCATGGCTAGCATCTGGGAACTTGGATTTCAGGACTCTTACCATTCTACGGTAAGAGCAGCTCACTAAGCCTGGTGTGGTGGCACATGCCTATAATCTAAACACTTGGGAGGCTGAGGCAGGAGATCATCTAAAATTAAGAGGCCAGCCCAGGCTACATAGTGAGTTCAAGGCTAGCCTGAACTATATAGTGAGACTCTGTCTCAAAAAACAAACAAACAAAACCCAAAAGAATAGCTCAGTGTGGCAGTATGTCGTACAAATGATATAATTCATGCTCAACATCTGCTTTGTTCTGCTAGGCAGAAGATGCATAAGAAGCTCCCAGTAAAAAGCCTTGTCACTGAGTCTCTAAAGAGCTTTTCAGGCAGACAACATTTCACACATGTTGAGTTAAGCATATCGTGTGTGACTCCACTGGAACTGGACTGCTGGGACTATCCCCCCCCATATACTTTTTTCCCTTTGCTGAGCTTGTATCTTTCACTGTGATAAATGATTGTCATGAGTGTGATTATATGCTGGCTGAGTCCTGTCAGTTCTTAGTGAATCACCAAACTTGTAGTGGTCTTGGGAGCCCCCAACACACCTCCCAGATAAGAGCTTTTGAACCAAAGTGTCATTCCTTCACTGGGTTTTAAATACATTAGGTAAAGCTAGAATTCTCTCAGCCTGTTGTGATGAGTGGATCTCAGATTACACCAGGAGCTCTTATTTATAGGTCTGTATGCCTGATTAATTTAAAAAGAGGAATACAGGAATTTATTGACTGTAATGTTGGAAAGAGTCCAGAATCTCACAAATACTAGGCTAGCACTCTACCAGTGAGCTACACCCTCAGCACCAAATATTGTGTTTTAAAACATTAGATCCGAATCTGTGTAGGGTAGATTTAAAATGGGTCATAGAAACAAAGAAAAAGAAACCAAGGAGTAAAAGTGCTCTAATACCTTCCCTCTTTTTTGAGACGGGGTCTCACTGTGTAGCCCAGGCTAACAAAAGGTAGTGTTTTTGCTGAAGTCATTTAAAAATCATAATGGGTAGAAAAGTTGTAAGCCAAGAACTGTGAAGAAAACCTCAAAATATAGTCATCCTTTGGAATCCATGGGAATTACTCCCAAGACCACCTGAAGTTACCAAAAATCCACAAATGTTTAAGTCCCTTATATAAAAGAGGGTAGAATGGCAAATAACTTAAGCACATCTTACCGTCTTTTGTTTTGTTTTTTTTGGAGATGGGGTCTCGCTATGTAGTCCAGGCTAGCCTTGAACTCACTTATATAGCTGAGGCTGGCCTCAAATTAGAGGTGATCCTCTTGCCTCAGCCTCCTAAATTCTGGGATTACAGGGTGTGCCACCATGCCCAGCTCTTATATATTTAAAATTACCTTAAGATTACTTATAATACCTAATACATTGTAAATATTATGCAAATGTCATCATTCTATGTATTTTTGTTTTGTTTTGAGAGAAGGTCTCACTGTGTAGTCCAGGCTGGCCTTGAATCAGCAGCAATCCTCCTGCCTCTGCCTCCCTAGTGCCAGAATTATAGGCTTGTACCATCACACTTGGCCTATTCATTTACAGAATAAGAAAAAAAGTCAGTACATGTTTATTATGGATGCAATTATTTCTCTCTAAATATTTTCAACCTATGGTTAGTTGAATCCTCATCTGAGGAATTCACAGATAGGGTCTGGAGGAAATGTGTACCATAATAACACACTCTCTTTTTAGGACTCAGACATATTTGGGCTTCATGTACCCAGTGTCTGATACAACTGGAATTTTTAAGTTGACAAACATAATGTCCCTATGTTGCTGGGTGTGGTGGCGCACACCTGTAATCTCAGCACTTGAACTGAGGCAGGGGGATCACTGCAAGTTACAGGTCAGTCTGGGCTATAAAGTAAGTTCAAGGCCAGCCTGAACTGCACAGCGAAATCCTGTCTCAAAAAGACAAAAAAAAAAAAAAAAAAAAAAAAAAAAAAGATAATGTCCCTATAAGGAATCTTTTTTACAGTATGTACTAAATTGGTTCAATTTTGTGATTGGATTAATCTTAAATTAGCCAGCTCAAAAATAAGATAGGTCACTTACTGTTGCTGCCTCTTCCAGGGCCTGTTTGTTTCCTCCAAGAGCTTTAAAAAGAAAGAACATTATATTTAGTTACTATTAGATTTGAACAATAAATCATTTTCCCAGTTCAGTCAACTATCTTTCTGTAACTGGACCAGATTAAGCTCTTGGCCCACATTGAAAAACCTTCACAGTCCTGTCTAGTCTTTCTCCAAGCGTAATTCTCTCAACTTCTGACCTATTATTCTATGTTCTACCGCACCAAGGTTCTTGTTATTTCCCACAGGTGACACTGACTCTCATGACTCAGTGACCTAGGACAATACTAAGTATTTCCTCTGGCTAAAATACTCCTGTGCACACAAATCTGTAATTCACCCTTCAGAACGCAGCTCGAATGTCACCCCCAAAGTCTGCTTATGTTCCTTCTGCTATAACAGATTTTGGCAAATAAAAAAAAATTGCAAAGCACAAAATAAATTGCTAAGTAGCTCCCCGACACATACCCCCAGCATACCCAGCTACTCAGAAGCTACTCAAAGTTGTTTAAGTGCCCACTCCTGCCTTGGTTTCTTTTTTTTTTTCTTTGAAACAGAGTCTCCCTATATAGTGCAGGGTGGTCTTGAATTCATTTATGTAGCTCAGGCCATCCTCAAACTCACCGTGATCCTCCTGCCTCAGTCTCCTGAATGCTGGGTTACACACGAGTATTGGGAGTACAGGCATGTGCCTCCACGCCCAGCTGACAGTATCTCTTTTGTATGATTCTTATCATATACTTGAAATTGTACCTAAGTTTTTAATAATCTTTCCCCTCTAACCCATAAGCTCCCAAGGACAGAGACAATGTCTGTTTTATTCCCTGATGCATCATCAGCACCTAGCACTACAAATGTGACATATTCAACTTTTGTGAGTGAATGCATTCAGTAAATAAAACACCAGTCCAAAGAATCATTAAAATCCTATGTGAACATCACATGCATTTCTACCCAGTACGGAGACTACATACTGGGTAATTATTAATAATAAAGAAAACAGAAAAAGTGAAGTTAGCACAGAAATTAGTATAGAAGTTAGTACAGAGCTGGGCCTGGTAACACACACACTTATAATCCCAGCACTTGGGAGGCTGAGGCAAGAGGATAGACATGAGTTGCAGGCCAGCCTGGGCTACGTAGTAAGTTCAAGGCAGCCTGAACAACTCGGCAAGACCCTATCTCAAAAGAACAAACAAACAAACAAAAAAACCCCCCAAAAGTTAGTACAGGCAGAAAGGACAGCTCTTGCATTCTCTTGAATATTTAATAAGGGAGTGGGAAAAGAAGTTGGGATTTTTCTCTGATCAGAAAAAACTCTCCTGTCCTTATACTTTACAACAAAATATAGTGGTTTTTCTTTTTTTTTTTTGGTAGTACTGGGGATTGGACTCAGGACTTTTACACTAAACTACATCCTCAGCCCATTTTTACTTTGAGACATAGTTTGGGTAAGTTGCTCAGGTGTGATTTGAACTTGCAATCTTATTCCCCAGCCTCCCAGAGTGTCAGGGTTACAGGTGTGTGCCACCACTCCCACTTTTTAAAGGGACAATTCCCACAAGCTACAGAAAGAGCTGCTTGCAGTAACTCTCCCATCTGAGCTCTAATTAACTAAGTCATTTATTCATTCATTTGTAAATGGTTAGGTAACACACACGAGTATTATTTTGTGAAGTGAAAAAATTATGTAAAATTTACATTTCCGTGTTCATAAATAAATTTTTATTGGAACACAGTCCATTCATTATACCTGTTTTGAGTAGTTGGACATAGAACCCTCTGGCCCAAGAAGAGGAAAATATTTGCTGCCTGACCCTTTGCCGGGGGTGAAGGTGGACACTGGAATGCAGTTCGGGCAATGGAGACAAATGAAGCAGGGAGCTGAGACAGGGAGGGGCCCGGAGCAGCAGGGTTGCAACTTTCCACGGGTGGTCATGTCAGACCTCATTCAGCAGGAGACATTTGAGTTAGTCCTTTCCCAAAGCTGTCAGGATAACCACATACGGCTACAGACCGCAGCCTGGGCAGACTAGAAGCTCTTACCAAAGTATTCGAGCCAGTTCATCTCGCGCAGCGCCTTGGGGAGCCGCAGGATCTCGATGTTGTACAGGTTATCCACCTCCTTGAGGAGGTTCTGCCTGTCTGACTCAATTTGCTTGATTCGCACTTGCACTGCGAGAGGGAAGAGATGAGAGGACACGGTTCACTCGGCGGGTAAATTCGCGCTGCCGGCGCCCCAACCCTCCAGCACCCCGCGATCGACGCAGGCAGCCGCGACGGCCGGAATCCGCCCCTTACCTTCACGGTCGAAGTCCTTAAGAAACGAGGCGAGTTTCCGACTCCGTAAGGAGTTGGTCTTAGCTGCCCGACTGCTACGCTTTCTAGGAGCCATGGTGCTTGGGTGGAGGCTGCGGAGAGCAGGGTACTGAGACACAAGGGGTCAGCGGAGGCGGAGAACGTAAGGGGGTGCGAAAAGGATGGGCGGGAACGTCCTTCAAAGTCTGGGTATAAAGAAGTCGCGAGGCACTTACCTGCGGATGCCGCAGCAAACACGGAGAAAAAACTCACTGTCTTAGCTGAGCCCGGCAACTAACCGCCAACCAATTTAAACCCAACTACCACAGACTGGCGAATGAGATGTCGCTGCCTTAAGACGGTCCTATAATATCCAATCACAAGGAAGTCCCACTACCAGGCTGCCAATCCATATGTAGAACTTCAATGCCCAGAAGTCTTTGCAGTTTGATGACGTTTCCAGGATCAGTCGCGCTTGAGTCTGACGTTAGCGTGGGGGGGGTCGCTTTTGAGCATGCGCGGACCGAGTGTGCGGCGTGGTGCTATTCCCGGCGGGTACTTAAGGGTTGGATTTATTTGGTTTTAAGTTTTTCGGCTGGTGTACAGCACAGTTCCTGGCGGCCTCAAAGAAAGGATACAGTATTATGGTTCCAAAAGCGCTGACCTGAGGGGATATGGGCCTTGGGCCCGGTGAAGCAGAGAGCTTCCTCATCCCGAAGGAGCCTGCTCGGAGCCATAACCAGGACACTTATCCTGGGGTGGGAAGCAGAGGTCCTTACCTAGAGCGCCGCTTCTGAAGGTAGGACAGCGCCTCGAGCAGAAGCTCCTGTCTCGGGGGACTTGGAGGCCGAGCGCTAGACCTCCCAAGCGGTCGGAAATGCCGCTCAGCCTCGCCCTGACTCGCCGCCCTGGCCCTATTTTTATTGTTTTTCTAGCAGAAGATGACTCAGGACCAGCCTTTGCTCGCTGTGCAGCAGGCCCTGAAGAAGTGCTTTCCGGTGGTGGAGGAACAGCAGGGCCTGTGGCAGAGCACCCTGCAGGACTGCCAGCCCCTCCTGGCCTCCCTCGGCAACCTGGCAGAGCAGCTGCAGGCCGCACAGAACCTGCGATTTGAGGATGTGCCGGCGCTTCGGGCCTTCCCGGACTTACAGGAGCGGCTGAGACGCAAGCAGCTGGAGGCTGGCGACACGATCCTGGACAAGCTGGAGGAGAAGCTGTGAGTCTCCGTGGCACTCTTTCCCGACAGAGTGACCTTAAAACTGGCAGCTTTATAACTAGTTAGGATGGGCCAGAAAGGTAGTTCTCTCTTGGAGTGCATGGCACTTAGAAGTGTCTCAGCTTTTCCTTCTTTCCTTCTGTTACAGTGGGACTTCTATCAAAAAGCCATCTTTCTGGTCGGTATTCCCTTTGCCAGAGGCTGGGCATGGCCATGCTGCCCTTAGTGGAAATGACAAAAGCAAGCCTGTAATCCCAGCACTCGGGAGGCTGAGGCGGGAGGATCTTTGCGAGTTCGAGGCCAGCCTGGGCTACAAAGTGAGCTCAAGGCCAGCCTGAACTGCATAGCTAGACCCTGTCTCAAAAAAACAAAACCAAAAACAAAACAAAACAAAAAAAAAGTGACAAAAGCAGAGCAGAAAAAGAGTGGAGAATTTTGTTAGCTCTCCTCTATTGTTTTCTTTGTGAAAGGCTATGAAAAACTATATTTTAAGCTAATGGGGACCAGAACTAAGAGTTTTACTACACTACCTCATAAAGTCTTTTTTTCTTCTTTTTTTTTTGAGACAGGGTCTTACTCTTTCAGTTCAGGCTGGGTTTGAATTCACTTTGTAACCCAGACTAGCCTCAAACTGACAGTGATCCTCCTGCCACAGCCTCCGGAGTGCTGGGATTACAGGAGTGCACCACCACCCCCGGCTTCTCCTAAAGTCTTTTGACACCTGCAATTTGATCTTGCTTTATTCTATTTTTGCAGGCAAGGAAACAGATTTAAGCAGATTGCCTCTGGTCACAGGGCTAGTAAATAGCGTAGCTGGGATTCTAACCCAAGTGTACCTGACACCAAAGCCAGAACTCGTGACCACTGCTTTGTTGTGCTGAACATTGGTGTTTCTGCTCAGGAACAGCATGTCTTCCAAGCTGATTGATAGAGGCCCGAGAAGAGACAAGGCATATGTGGCCTCTCCTTGACCCAGAACAAAAGACAGTCCCAGTGTACAATGTCTGTGCCATTGATTCATAGGACACTCATTCTATTCTTTCATGCATTTGTAACAAGCAACATTTACTAAGCATCTGTAGAATGCCGGGCAGAAGGTGCTATGCATACAAAGATGAGTTAGACTTCCTGTTCCTAGTGGTGTAGGAGGGAGAGACAATCAGTCATTTTAGTTATGTTGTGCTGTGTTCTAAGGTAGTGATGAATGCCATCTGAGCAGGGAGGAAGCCTCTGGAAGGAAGTGTGTTGGAAACCTGGGTGGCCCCATGTAAACTGGGTCGGGAGGAGGATATGAATAGGGTTGCGTGGAGATTGGCGTGGCTGGAGCGGCGGCTGGTAAGAAACGAGATTGGCGCTCACGAAGGGATGTGTAAGCCATGTCTAGGACCACATGATCCGTAGACACATGTCTTGCTTCTGGATGGAGGACTTTCGTGAGAGATGGAACAGAAATCCACAAAAACCTCTTAGCTATTGACACATTTGCTCTATATTAATTGGCTTCTTTATCAGCCGTAGCTGTTTAAGGAATCCATGGGAGTCAATATTACTCATACTGCCCAACAGGTGGTATAAATCCAATGTCCAGCAGGTATACAGATAAACAATGTACTAGGATCTGTACAGTGGAATATTGTTTAGCCATAAAAAGGAGTTACGTACTGATACGTGCTAAAATATGGATGAACCTTGAAAACATGTAAAGTAAAAGACACAAAAAACCCCAACGGGTTGTATAATTCCACTTGTGTGAAATGTCCAGAACAAATCCATAGAGATGGAAAAGTAGGTAACTGGTTGCCTGGGGCTGAGTGGCAGAGGAGAATGAGGAAGTGAATACTAATGGATACAGGGTTTATCTTTGGTGTGATGAAAAGTTGTAGCTATAATAATATATAACTGAAATATTCCACAAAATATGACTGCAATATTTTGTCTTCTGTTTTATTGGTTTTTTTGGGACAGGGTGTCGCTGTGTAATTCAGGCTGGTCTTGAGTTCACTATGTAGCCCAGGCTGGCCTGAAACTTGCAGTGATCCTCCGGCTTCAGCCTCCCAAGTGCTGGGATTGCATGTGTGTGCCACCATACCCAGCTTTATTGTATTTTTTAAATGTTGTGTACAAATAACAATATGGAAAACAGTGTTTCAGAGGGTCAGGTATTGTTCTGTCAACTTTTATATCAGTTGATTACATGTTTGTGTGTGGGTATTGGGTTATTTTGTCTGGTTTTTTCATTGTAATTCATGGCCAAACATTTTTGAGAGCCAGCATTCCAGGCTAGATGATTCCTTGCCCTTTGAGAAGTTTTAGGTGTTGTCTTGATGGCTGGATACACTGGAATCACCAGTAAAGTAATATTTACTTCATAAAAAGCTAAGCACTATTCTAAGCACTTTTTATGGATTATTGTTTTAAATCTTTATAATAACCCTTTGAATTCATTCATTGACTCATTTAGCAAATATTTGTTGTTCTACATGCTAGTCTGTATTCTAGCCATTGCTTTGGATGTGCAGTGAAAAAAACAAACTTTTTCTTTTTTTGGTACTGCGAATCAAGCTCAGGGGCTTGTGCTTGCCAGGCAGGTGCTGTGCTGCTGAACTACATCCCTGGCCCCTGCAAAGTAAATTTTTTTTGGTACTGGGAATCGAACTCACAACCTCACACTTGCCAGGCAGGTGCTATGCCACTGAGCTAAATCTCCAGCCCTCTACAAACTAGTTTTATACATGAGGGAAGACTGTGTAACTATCCTAAGGTCCACAGTACTCTTGTCTATCCTGAGATCACATTTTGCCATTCATGAATTTACCAAGAAAAGAGGCCAAGCATGGTAGCACATGCCTGTAATCCTATACTCAGCAGGCTAAGGCAGAAGGAGCTCCGTGAGTTCAAGGCTAGCCTGGACTACATAGCGAGACCCTGTTTCAAAAAAAAAAACAAGAAAAGACTAGGGAACATGCACATAGTGTTAATTTGTTGCCTCAGTTACCTCTTGCTTATTCCTTTTTCTTGTATATGACCTGGGACTGTTTGCTGTCCTTACAGTTTTATGGTAGTCCCAGAAAGGCCCCTTGGTCTTCACTTTCTTTGGTGATTGTGCTTATCCCACAGGTTTGAGAGCCCTATAACTTCTTCAGCTTCTCCATCTGTAAGTCAGTTTTTGATTCTTGAGCCACTCCTATTTCCAAGGTATTGTCACCAGTTTCCTTAGATCAGGGTCTCAGTTGGAGATGAATTTTTGTAAGGGACATTTGGCAATGTTTAGAGACTATTGTTGTGATTTAGAGAAGGTAGGAGCCAGGCATGGTGGCACAGGCCTGCCAGCACTTGGGAGGCTGAGGCAGGAGGATTGCTACAAGTTACAGGCCAGCCTGGGCTGCAAAGTGAGTTCAAGACCAGCCTGAACTTCACAGTGAAATTTTGTCTCTAAAAGACCAAAAAAAGAGAGAGGTCGGAGCCTGGTTTCCTCCAGTCATTCAGTGGATGAACACCAGATACTCTACTGAGGATCCTGCCATGCACAGGGCAGTCCACAGCCCAGGATCACCCAGTCCCAAATGTCAGTGACACCAGGCTCGAGAAACCTCACCTCCTGCCTTCCTCATGGGATTGTCTGATGTCAGACTCTTTCCCACAGAGACACCCTTCTCAAGGTGCGGGACACTGTCAGCAGCCACGTGGAACGAGTGTTTCAGACCTATGAGCAACATGCAGACGCAGTTGGCATTGATGCTGTCCTTCAGCCCTCGGTGGTGAGCCCCTCTGTGGCGGACATGTTGGAATGGCTGCAAGACATCGAGAGACACTACCGAAGCTCATATCCTTTGCGTCCCTTTGAGACAGTGTCAGGCGCTGTTCCAAGAAGTCTTTTTCCTTTCAATTTTCACAAGATGAAAAACTTTCTATCTTGGACTGTTCTCTTTAGTTCCTGAACTTGGATTCCTCCTGTATTCCTTTTTATAATCATTCCTCAAATAATTTATTGAGTAGGTACTGCCTGCCAAGCACTTTTGTAGGTGCTGGGAGACTTGCATTAAAAAGTAAAAATGTGCTGGATGTGGTAGCACATGCCTGTATTCCTAGCATTCTGGAGGCTGAGGCAAGAGGATCAGTTGCTGTGACTTTGAGGCCAGCTTGGGCTACATAGTGAGATCCTGTCTGTAAAAACAAAACAAAACCCAAAAGGAAAGAAGAAAGATGGATGGATGGGTTGGTGGGTGGCTAGCTAGATACACACATACAGACATACATACGTACATAGATACAGAGCTGGGCCCAGTGGTGTATGCTTATAATCCCAGCTATGTGGGAGGCTGAGACAGAATATCAAGCTTGAGGCCTTCCTGGACAACATAGCCAGACTCTGTCTGGAAATGGAAAAAGGAAAATGTATGGCTTGTTAGATGGTGATAAATGCTATGGAGGTTAGGCGTGGTAGCATATGTCTGTAATCCCAGCACTCGGGAGGCTGAGGCAGGAAGATTGCCATGAGTTCCCGGCCAGCCTGTACAACAGCGAGACCCTGTCTCAAAAAAGCCAAAAAAAAAAAGCTATGTAGAAAAATAATGCGAAGAATGTGAGGTATGAGGGTGGGCTCTGAGCTAGGGTGGTCTGGGCAGGCTTTCATGTGCTGAGAGCAGGGCACGAGGGGAGCCCAGGAGTAGACTAGATTAGTGGATCCAGGGCCTTGAAGGTCTCTGAAAGGACTTTGGCTTTTACTTTGAGATAAAAGCTATTAGAAAGTTTTGAATAGAGGAGTAACATGAAAAGACCTACATTTTTAACTGTATCTCAATAGCTATGTTTTTTTTGTTTTTTTTTTTTTTGGTACAGGGAATTGAACTCAGGACCTTGTGCTTGCCAGGCAGGCGCTGTGCCTCTGAGCTGTCTTCCCGGCCCTCAATAGCTATGTTCTAAGCAAAGTCTCAGGGTGATGGCAGGCAGGGGTGAAAGCAGAAAGACCAGTTAATTAAAATTCTAGCCTTTTCCTCTGTATTCTTGCCTGATACCCACAACTCTTCTCTGGCTTCATCTTCATTTTTGCTTCTGGTCTTGAGTCTCAGTTGAACTCGGGGTAGCTCTCAAGAATTCACCCCCTTTTTCATTTAGTTGTAGAATCAACGCTGTTATTCAGTATGGAAATGTACCCCCACCCCTGGGCTTCTCTTTGTTGTTTTAACTGCCACAGTGGTACTGATGTGATACCAGGAGTAGCAGTGAGAGCAACAGCAGCAGGGGCAAGAAGAGCAGTAGCTACAGTGGACATTGCTGAACACTTGCAGCGTGCTAGACTGCTTGTACGGGCAGTTGGCAAGCCCTTTGATTCTGTTTCCCTAGAGCTAGTTTCTAGTCACGTGCTACAAATGAAATGAACCACACATACCACAATGGTCCCAACAGGCAAGAGTACTCTACTCAGCGATGTCATAGCTGTCTTAGTTGTGTGAGTAGACTTCATGATGTTCACACTGGACAAGATCAGTTATGACACATTTCTTAGAACATGTTTTCATCATTAAGTGATGCATAGCTATATTTTCTCTCTGCCCTCTGCCACTTCCTTAGCTTCTAACTTGAACTCTTAATCACATGTAGCTGTTGACAGGTTCCTCTGTCTCTAGTTTTTTCCTTCTCTAAGTTATTTGTAGGTAATGACCACAGTCTATGTCTTCCAGAAGTCTATCTGTTTCAGGCTGCTTGTACAGGAATTGTCGATGGCTTCTGTTGCTATTAGGATAAGGTTCAGAATCCCTGCCTGGGTTCTGTTTTCTCCGGGTTCTGGATCCACGCATCTTCTCAGCTGCCTTTCCAGCCACATACTCTGTGCATACCAGCTACACTGGAAGACTCACTTTTCCCTGAATCTACTTCATGTTTCCCCACTCCCTTACCTCTGCTTCTCTTTCCTATGAGCTGGAATGTTCCTGCTGGCCTCTAAAGCAGGGGTATCCATCCTTTGAACTTCCACTGAGTTTATGTTTGTGCTTTTTCGCCATTCAGTTTCTGGTTTTGTTGTCACTGGGGTGAGATTCCAGATTTCAGGGACAGTGTTTGACGCTTCTCTCCTACTAGCATCAGGCTGTGTTAAAAAAGAGTTGCTTGGGGAATATTTATGCATTCTGCCTATCTGGTAAAATGTAACTTTTACTTTATAGCTCTGTAGCTCTGGTCAGGGTGCTTTGTTCCTTCCACATACTTCATTTTCTGTCTTCCTTTCTCCTTTGCTTTTTTTCTTTCTCTTGTTCCTTGTTTCTTTCTTCTTTCAGTATGTGAATTGAGTCAAGGGCCTCATGTATGTGTTAGGCAAGCATTCTAGTACTGAGCTACGCCTCTCAGTGCTTCATTTTCTTTGTGCAAATGTGTCCTTAACTCCTGGGAAAGTACCTGAAGAGAAAGTACCTCCTCTCCTCCATGCAGTGGGGAGACTTGGAAGGCATTCAAGCACTGCCCACAGCCTGGAACCGAATTTCAGAGGATGAGCGCCAAGACCTTGTGCAGGGTACTGTTCTTTTATTATCCTGTATGTCTCTTCTTTCCTGGTGGCTCATCTCTTGGGAGGTCTTTTTTTTTAAGACAGGGTCTCGTTGTGTAGTTCAGGCTGGCCTTGAGGCTAGTGTCAAACTCACAGTGATCCTCCTGCCTCAGCCTCCCAAGTGCTGGGATTACAGGCGTGTACCACCGCTCCTGGCTATTCCTAGGAGGCTTTAGAGAGATGCCCTTGCTGTATCTCTGTATCTTTATAAATCTGATGTTTCATGTTCTCTGAAGTGGTGATATACAACAGTTTTTCCCTCTTCCTGTTCCAGATATCCTATTGAATGTATCTTTCTTCCTGGAGGAGTAAGGAAGCTAAGCTGTGTGTTTATCGGAGACGGAGGGCCACTGCTGAAGACTGACATTGCTGCACTCTGGTATTTCTAAAGGAACAGCAGCACAGCAACCTGTCACATTGGAAATGTCAATGCCTAGAACCTGAGGACTGGGTCTTGGGAGGATTGGTGGTGCATCTCTGGGGGCATGGCCAAGGGTACATGGGTCACTGCTTACCCTTTCCTGAGGCTCAGGGAAGTGAGTGGAGGCAGACGGAAAGTAAAGGCAGTGCTGTCAATACAGTATCTGTATCTTAAGGCCTGAAGTAGGGAGGGAAAGGACAGGAGATAAAGGGCTACAGGAGCTCCTGGCATTGTCTGTGTACAAGTCAGTCTCTGACTCCTTGATGAAGGAGAAGGTGGTTTTGATGGTTTAAATAAATAAAAGTGAGGCTGGGAATATAATGCAGTGGTAGAGCTCATGTTTGGTACGGGCCCAGCACCAAACAATAAAATAAGAAATACAGAAAGGAAGAAAGCCAGGTGTGGGTGTACAGGACTGTGATCCCAGCATTTGGGAGGCTGTGGCAGAAAGATTGCAAACTTGAGCCAGCCTAGGCCTCAATAGCAAGTTCAAGGCCAGCCTGGACTACATAGTGAGACCTGGTCTCAAAAAGGAAAAAAAAGGTGATGTTGATGGAAAACATTTCAAAATTAAAATACTTGACCCATTGCAGTAGCTCCTTATTAAGCCACTTTCATTTCCTCAGCCTGCCACCAGGGGGAGCTGATGCAGCATGACTCGGCTGAATGCTTTGTCTTTGAGCGCTTTCCCTTGTTGCTGTCAGCCATGTGGGAGGAAGTAACTAGCCAGTGAGACTCCCAAAATGACAGGGTTTGGCGGCAGCGGGCATCGCGCGTGGCGCGGGCCGCGTTCTCGTGAGCTGGGACTAACTGCACAGCCCAGAGCCGCCGCCTCGGGTGCCTTGCGGAGGCCCGGGGCTCCAGCTCTTCCGCTGCCCTGCGCTCGCAGAGCTTCCCGTTTCCCAGCTGCTTGGAGAGGTCTGGATCCCTGAGGGAAAGCTCTGTAATAAAGAGAATAGTGTTTTTCAAAGTAAAAATGACTTTTTTCCTTACGCTTATTTTAGTAATTGTAGGGAAGATTTAAAATGTAGAAAAGTATAAGGCAAATTCCATCAGAGACATTTTAATATGTCCTTTCATTGTCCATTCACAGTTTTAGTGAAAAACAGAAGGTATCGCTACATGTCATTAGACTGTCTTTAAAAACTTCAAATGTACCAAATTCATCTTCATATCTGTTCTTATACCTCAATACAATTGTAACCGTTATCTTTATCATATAACACATATTTGCCTGTGATTATATCTTACATTTTATGTAATTTTTCCAAATCTTCAAATTCTGTGTACAAAGATCATATACTCTATGAAAAATGAAATGCACAAAAATGTACCATTGTTCACGTAATACATAACAATTATTAATAACATAGTGTATATTCTTCCAAGAATTTTACAAAAAAATCTATCATATGCATAATTGTTATGTAACTAAAACTAAACTCAGAAGAGATTTGAGTATTGAGTCTTATGATGGGCTCTGGGAAGAGCGATAAAAGAAAGCCCAGAGGAAGCTTACCATTCAGTCAGGAAAAGCTTTAAAACAGTCTTTCTCCAACTTTAACGTGGATATGAATCACTGGTATCATGCTAGAATTTAGCGTCTTGTTCTGTGATTGGGGAGAGGGCCAGATTTTGCGTTTCCGCAAAGGCCCCAGGAAATGTGGCTGCTGATCAGTCTTTGAGTTGTAGAGTTAAATTGTAATACAACAATAAAGTGTTACAGTTGCATAAAGGGCTGTGGGAGAACAGAGGTGACATTTCATGGTGACAAGTACATCTGAGTTAGCCATAGGGGAATTTTACTTGGAGCTAGAAAAGAGATTCATGGTATTCTATGCACAGGGCACGGTCTGAACAAGGGCAGCCTTTGATTAAGAATGGATATTGCCGGGCGTGGTGGTGCATGCCTGTAATCCCAGCACTCAAGAGGCTGAGTCAGGAGGATTGCCACAAATTTGAGCCCAGCCTAGGCTACATGGTGAACTCAGTGCCAGAAGGCCAGCCTGTACTACACAGCGAGATGCTGTCTCAAAAGAAAAAGAAGAATGGACGCTAACACTCATTGAAAGTGTGCTCTGCATGGCGTCGTGCTTGTTGCTTTTATTCCCTAGAACTAACACTTGCTAATTATCCAGCACAGCAAGCGAGTAGAGTTCATAGAAGGAGGGCAGGAAATGGGTCTGTAGGGGCGGTCTGGAGCCACACTATGAAGGACTCACCCTGGTTCAAGATTCTCTGTTTTGCTCCAGTGGCAGTTGCTTGTGTACATGCACATGTGTGCGGTTGTATGCTGCATAACATTTCGGTCAGCGAAGGACCCCATACATGAGGGTGGCCCCATACGAGTGTACCCTAGTGACACTGTGATGCACAGCTGTACGCGTGACCTTGTGGGTGTGTGATGAAGCTTTTTAAGCTCCCATCTCTGGAAGAAGTGATGACTAGAAATGAATATGCTTATGGTGCCTACGGGTAACTATTGAAGGGTAGTAATTTTGATTTCTTTACTCTTAGCTCTTCTGCTACTAAATGGCATCCTTTTAATTCTTTTAAATTTTTAAATTGTTTTATTTTTTGAATAAAACATGTAAGCAATGTGTAAAATCTTAAAGTACAAAAGCATATTGAGTGAAAAGTTCTCCCCTAGAGCCAGCCCCCTCCCCTGCAGGCGGCTGGTGCTGAACATTTCAGTGCACACATCGGTGGTCGCATCCTCCCAGAGAGCCCAGGAGCCGTCTCTACCCGCCCGTACCCTGGGGCACCCTCCCTTTGAGCCAGCTTGCAGATTTGCGTCTGATGACAGAAGACTGCAAAAAGACGGGATGTTGCTTCGAAAATAGATCATCAAAACAAGACTGGCTTCCATGTGGGTGCTGTCTTTCACTCTTGGGTCATACGGGGATGTCAGCTGGGGGTGTCAGCTGGGATGCTGTGCACAGCTGCAGCCCTGTGAGCAAGCACAGGACAAGCCAGGTGCCGCAACAACCCGGAGGAGAACTTGGAAGCGGGTCCTTTCTCCCGGCGGGTCCAGCCCCAGCTGATAGCTCAACTGACCTCGCGAGGACTGAGCCAAAGACAGCTAGCTCAAATTAACTACTGCCCAAATATAAATCTTAATACCATTCACACCAATTAAAAATGGTTATAGACAGCTAAGTTAGAAATATAGGCAATCAGACAGGGCTAGGCCATCAAGGGAGCCAGTACAGCAGATGAGAATACGTTACAATGGTGGGTACAGACCCGGTGGTTAGAGGGCAGACCTCAAGACAAAATAAAAAGACCTGTGTGCTGATTCCTGACCCACCACACCAAGATGATAGTGTTTAATCACTAAGTTTTGGGGGTTATTTTTCCATAGCAACACACAACAAACATGTTTTTGTGTTTTCTCCTTTTTATACGAATAGCAGCATGATACCTACCCAGTTTTATGCCTGGGATCTTTTGTTTGGGTTTCTTTTTGTTTTTTGAGAAAAGGTCTTGCTGTATAGCCCAGGCTGGGCTCTTACCGTGCGATCCCCCTGCATCAGTCTCCTAAATGCTGAAATTACTGGTGTGCAGCACCCCTGCTGGCAATGCCGTTTTTTTCTGTTTGTTGTATCTTAGAATTCGAGCTGCATGAATACATAAAGAGTTTCCTTGACGTGTTTCTGTACACACATGACCGTCCAATTCATACAGGGAAATCCTGATGTCAGATACATCGAGTTCATGTTCCTTGTTGTCAAAGAATGAATTCTAAGGAACAACGGAGGCTAAGAGTAGGAAAATTCTTTGGAGACTAGAGATGGGGAATAGAAATAGTGCACAGAGACAGGAGGGATCCTGAATGGGTTGCCAATGAACTTACTTCTTGAGGTTTTGTGGTTTTTTTTTGTTTTGTTTTGTTTTTTTCGGTCTTTTTGAGACAGGGTCTCACTATGCAGTTCAGGCTGGCCCTGAGCTCACTTTGTAGCCCAGGCTGGTCTCGAACTCTCAACGATCCTCCTGCCTCAGCCTCCTGAGTGCTGGGATTACAGGCGTGCGCCACCATGCCCAGCCTTGAAGTTTTATAGAACAAAATCATAAGGTAGGTACAACATGGGTCAAAATTTTGATTAACCAATAAGATTGCAAGGATAATCACTTAGGTAATATCCAAAAGTAGCGAAGGCATATGGGTATCATTACTCTTGGTTGATAATCTGTAGTCTTAGTCTTGTTTTTAGTCTTAGTTTTAGTAGTCTGAGGCTGAGGCTGAGTCTTGTGGGAGGGAGAGGATGGCCCGCCCCTAATGAGGTAATGGGAGATCTCAAAAGCGTGATACCTGTAATGTCAAATTCTGCTTATCCCTTAAAGAAGTACGTAAATCTAGCCATTGTGACTTTAATCTTCAGATGTGCCTCCAGCCACAGTCTTGATGCATTCTCATCTTCTGATTGCCTACCGTATTTCTACCTAACTTAGCTGCCTATAATAAATCAGGTGACTTGTGCCACTGGTGGTACAAACAGAGCTAATCAATTTTATTGGTCTTTTTATTAATAAAATTAGTCTATAAATGGACTGAATCTAGTTAGTTGCTTGAATTTGAATAATTACTGCCCAAATATAAATATTAATACTATTCACCCCAATTAAAAAATTATGTTATAGACAGCTAAGTTAGTTGAAAATATTATAGGCAATCAGACAGGGCTAGGCCGTCAAGGGAGCCAATGCAGAAGATGAGAATACATTACAACGGTGGGTACAGGCCCAGTGGTTGGAGGGCAGACCTCAAGACAAAAGATAGAATACTATACCTACGTCTCCCCGCTAGGGATAAACAGTAATGATTAATATTCCAAACAGTCCTGGCCCATTCCCTCCAGGAAAAGTCTTTGTTCATTCCAGGTGTGCTTACTACCTGACTTGCTTCCCCATTGGATCCGTATTGCCTAAGCGACTACATTTGTAATCTGATTGGTTGACCTCAGTTTTGTTCCACTTTATACCCACCTCGTGTCATTTTACTCCATAAAGCTTCCCCTGAGAAGTGGGCTTGTGGGTAGCCCATCTCCTGGGCCCCCCTCCTGTCTCTCTTAGATCAAAGCTTCCTTCCCCCCAGTAAATATTTCCCACTCTTAACCTCTGTTCCTTAAAATTCGTTCTTCGATTTTGGGGAACGCGTACTCGGCATATTGGACATCTAAAAGTTGAGAGTTACCTATCTCCTTTGTATTGTTTGGATTATTTGGAGGTCCTATATCCCTATATCAGTTACAGTAATCAAATTATTTCATTAAATTAAAAGAAATTTCTATTTGTGAATTTCTTTTAAACATAGATAAGGGGGCTGATTTGTGCAAAGTACACAAAAAATGTGTTTGGCTTATTTTTACAGCTACAGCAACACCCATATTTTCAAGTAGTCACGCGTATACTACCAGTTGTTCAAGCCCATGGGGCAGTTGAGTTCAAATAAAGCCAGTGAGACATACAAATTGTAGCACCTTGAAAACATGTTAAACTTTTAAAAACAATGACAGAGTTTGCCATTTTGTGAGTATACCATAATTTATTGAACTGGCCCTGATAACTGGGTCCAACAGTCCAGTTGCTTGTGTACATCCAATGATAAAAGAAAAAGTAGCTTCATTTATTGTAGTTATGGGAAGATATGTTCAGGGCAGGTCCCTGACAGCAGAAACAAAAAGGGTGGTATGAACAGAAAAGTGATTTGGGGTGACAGAAAAATAAAAAGCACATGGATAAATCATCTTTTGGATTTAAAAGATGTGCACCCCAGCCTAGGGACCTCTGGAAGGAATGATTGACAGGGTGCTGAGTTACCTCAGGGACTTTGAACAAGCTTGTATGTCCCAGAGTTCAGTCTGATTAAATCACATGTATGAGATGCAGTCCATATTTATAAACCTTTCGTAAGGTTCACCTGGGGAAGAGCTTGCTGAAGGTCAGGCCTCGAGATATAACATGCTCATGTTCTGGCCTGGAGATCTTCCACATCCAGCGCAGCTCTTGAAATTCCAGAGGGGGAACAGTGGCAGATGAAGAAATGAAGACCAGAGTCAAGATGCACAAAGCTGAGGTCAGGTGGAGCCCCTCTCCTGATGGGAGAAAGGACTGCCCAGCAGCTACAGCATATTTACTATACAATCAGCATAAGAGGCTGCTTCCAGAGAATTTTAAGGGGAGGGTAAGATCTGAAACAGGAAGAACACCTAATCTTCAACAGAACATTATGCGTTGGTGGTTACACAGGGAGCAAGTGGTCTCAACCGAGATTTTAGAGATTTCCTAGGTCTTTGTTTTTTTCTGTTTGTTTTTGTTTTTGTTTTTGTTTTTTTTTTTTTTGAATAATGGAAAGAGGCTGGCCCCGTAGTGTTGCCCAAATTCAAGTGGGTGGAGGGAGTGGTTTCCCACCCCCCCACGATGCTACCTGCACTAGCCCTTATTTGTTTGTTTTTGTTTTTGTTTTTTTTCCGGTACTGGGAATCGAACTCTCGACCTCACTCTTGCCAGACAGGCGCTGTGCCGCTGAGCTAAATCCCCTGCCCCAAGCCCTTATTGATGAACATTAAAATGATTTCCAAATTCTTAATGTCTGGTTTGAGCAACTCTTCCTGTACTGTTCATTACCCTTTCCCACCTCCAGAATTTTCCATTTAGCTAATCCTGCTACCCTCAACAACAACAACAAATTCTTTTGGTATTTTTACTGGAATCATAATAAATTTAAAAACTAATTCAGGGAGAGTCACCATCATGGGAATACTTCCAGTGTTTCTTTCTCATTTAGGTATGCTGTTGGCTTATAGGTTGAGGGTTCTTTTCTATTTCCCTCATTTGGGTTAGAACTGCTTTCCCTGTCACTGTAAGACATAGTCTATTGGGAATAAATGAAGACTTCTGATTTCCATTTACTTGCTTCATCCACATTTAGAAGTGGGCCTGAAGGTTTTTGTTTCAGACAGTAGGGGTTGTCCCAAGCCAGTGAGCTCCTGGACTCCAAGGAGGACTCCTGCCTGCCCAAGGAGAGTCCAGGCTCTGTGTGACTGTATTATGTCTGGGCGTAATTAGGATGAGTGAAGCCAGGGACCATTCCAGTGTGCCCAAGCCCTGAATGGGGAGGACCTGGTTGGCGGGTGGGAAGGAGCATGAGTTGATAACGCTGCACCTCACTTTGACCTGGGCAAGTCTAGATGTGCCTCTAACTAGCTGTGTGACCTTGGGCACATGAGTTCCCCTTTGAGGTGTATTTTCTCATCTGAATAATGGAAAGAATGATCGTCCTGTTACTGTGGAAGGGGCAGATGTAGTCCAGGCTCTTGTGTATGATGAGGAAAGAATTGCCAAGTGTGCAACCAGTAGCAAGTGGCACGCAAATACATTTATTAAAGATCACGGGAAGTTTTGCTCAGGGCAAGTCCGTGCCAACAAAAGATAAGGCACAGACAGAAAAAAGGTGCTGGGGTGACAGAAAAGCAAAAGCACAGCTCACACATCAAAGCACACAGCAGCCCCCAGGAAATCAGGCTTTCGGAATTTGTAGGCTATGGGCCTCAGCCAGGTGCCTCTCCCGGAGTCTCTAGGTGTGATTGACAGGAGTGATTGACAGGGTGCTGAGTCATTGTAAGGGCGCTCAACGTACATGCTTGTCCCAGAATTCATTCTGATCCTAATTAACGTATGCTATGTAGTACATATTCAGGAAGCATTAATGAGGTGGGAAGAGGGTAAAGGTGACTGAAGGTCAGGCTAGGAGATCCAACACCCACGTGCTCTCACCTGGAGCATCAGAGGTCTCCTGGGTTTTTGTTATTTTATTTTCTACCTCTACTACGACAATGGACAAAGGAGTGGCCATGACCATAGAGTGGTGTTTAGAACAAACTGGGTGGAAGGGAGTCACTTCCTCAACTCCATTGTTTCTAACTGTATATCCCTACAGAGTTGTAAGGTTCAAGTGAGAAAAGATACATGAGGGCTTTGGTAAATTTATAAACATTTAAGAGGCTGAAATTTACTTAAGATTTATCAGTCGTGCAGTAAATGCATAGCTCTGTGCTATGCTCTTTTCTACCTCCCTATTTTCCTTTGTTTTATTTTTAAAAATCTTTACAATACTTCACAAGTATTGAAATGAGTTTGCTGACCTCTGTCGGGCAGATGAGGAACTGCGACACAGATGCAGTGAGTGTTCTGAGCGCCCACCGTGCGTCAGTGACATTGCCAGAATTTGTGCCAGGGTTGCCTTGGTTTCCGTGCAAGCGTCTCTTCCCCACAGCACGGTTCCCTCTCTGCCTCAGGAAGCAAGAGCATTACTGACACCTAGTTAAGTTTTCTGAGTGCTCGGCCCTGCACATGATAGGATTTCTCCAGCACCTGATTCGGAGGAAGTGCCCCCGCCTCTTCCAGATGGCTGTGACCATAACAGTTACCCTCTCCCCGATCCTGTAGCCAGGGGGGTTTGGATGACTCTTGGGGCTGCCTGCCAGACTCTTACGCTTTGCCCTTTGTGCCAGAGCCTGGGAAGAGAAAGCCAGTTTAAGGAATGACAGGGTCACCCAGGCACTGTCCCTCTTCCCCATCATTCCTGGAAAGCTGCTGCCTGATTTCTACAGAGCGCGAAAGTCATTTTCTGAGGCTGGGACCTGGTAGAGTATATTAGAGCCTCAGCTCCAAGAATCGTGATCTGTACATGAGGGAAGGGGCTATTATCTGTGTTCTTAACCCTTCATTTGGATGCAGAGTCACACTTTAAGAAACAGCCTTAAACTGGGGGCAGTGCTACATAACTGTAATCCCAGCGCTGGGAGGCTGAAGCAGGAGGATCTCCATTTTGAGGCCAGCCTGGGCTACATAGCTAGACCCTGTCTCAAAGAAAAAAAGAAAAAGAAAAAGAAAGGAAGGAAGGAAAGGAGGGAGGAAGGGAAGAGAGGAAAGGATAGCAGGAGAGAGGGGAAGGAGAAACAAAGGAAAGAAGGAAAGGAGAAAGAGCCTTAATCTTGAGCAAAGGTGGCAGCATGGAGGTGTGGCTGGCAGAGTAGTCACAGACACTGCTTTTCTCTGGGGAAGAAACTGGCTCATAACCTCCCCCGAACCTCTTCTCCCTCTACTGCTCCCCAGCACCTAGCTAGTCCTCGGTGCCAACAGCACCTCAGCATCACTCCCACCACACCCACCCCCAGCTGTCAGGAGTGGGGCAGTAATTACTGATGCCTGCCGCATCCACAGTCACATTCTGAGCCTTCCTTGGGGCTCTAGCACAGAACTGATCACTGGCCATGCAAAGGTAAATAAGAAATTCTTGGTTTAGAAGACCAGGCAGATAGGCAGGTCATGAAAGAAGTGCTGTCGTAAAGGATGCATGGGACATGCCAAGGAAGGCGAGGGTGGCTGATTCTTTCTGTGGGAGGTGAGAATGGAGGAGTGAGACCCTGAGTGAGAATCTTCCCTCTGGTCTCTGGAAGAACAAGTTGGGAGGATGGGGGCAGCATGGCCCATCTGCCACCCTGGAAGCTAGGAGCAGCTACTCTGTCTCCGGTTCTTTTCCCAGTTCTGATGTGCAGAGTAGCTCTTAATTTGCAGAGAGAGCCCAGACTAATAAATCCACTACTCAATTGCAATCCCCACAGTGCGTTTATAGGCAGCAGCTGACTTTTATCAGCTAGTTTGTTCTTTCATATAAGCAGAGTTTTATGAGGGTCTCCTGAGCTGGCTCGTAACGTGATGAAACGTCTGCAAAACTCAGTCATAAATCCCCGGCACCTGCCAAGCAGAGGATGCTGTTTTCCAGGCACATTTTGTCCAGCTGGCGGCTCTGTCCCCTTGCCCAGTTTGCATTTCTGCACTTGTCTCTTTAAACTTGGATTTGTTTTTCAGATCTCTGCGGCCTCTTTAAAGGGAACTAAAATATGAGGGGTAGGAAAAAGGAACTTAGAAAGTTACGTCTGTGCTAAAAATGACTCCTGGCTTATGTTGCTCTGAAAGCTGGTTTTGATCCCACTGCTGAACAGAGAAGTCAGGCTTCCCAGCCACATGGACCCCAGGGTGGGGGCCTAGAGACAGTGCCAGGCAGGCCCGTTATTGTTACTTTGATTCTTTCCTGGGCCATCGCCCTTTGTACTTGCCGGAGCCCCTACCCTTGGTTGGCAGTCTGTAAATTAAAGAACGGTTCTAGAGGCCTCTTGCCCAGATGGTGTCCAAGTGCAAGATCGTTTCCCAGCACTCGGAGCTCCCCCCACACAGAGATAAAACTTCATGCCCCCCCTCCTCCCAGTCAGCCAAGGCCTCGGGAAGGTGCTGCTTGGCCAGGGTGGGCCTAGAACCTGTGACAGCTGGTCTCTGGCTCCCAGTGCCTCTGCAGAGCATGCCGTCAGCCCAGGCAAAGTGGAGTGTGGCTCCCGGCTGTGCCTCGCTTATGCTCACGGGTCCCTGTCATTTCGGTCAGGAGACTACTAGGCCAGAAGGCTTCCGAGGCTGACCTCTACATGGTCCCAACCCATGCTGGCACTCAGGGCTGGCTTCATGGCATGTGGCACGGGGCCCATGCTCACAAGGGCCCTCAGGCTTGGTTTTGAATTCCCTGCTGTGGCTCTTGAGAGTCTTAATATGTTTTGGACAAGGGGTCAGATTTTCATTCTGCACTGGGCCATGTAAATAACATCACCATCCTGTCCTGCTTCTCTCCGGTCCTACTGCAGGCAGCTAGCATCCCCGAAGATGTGGGCAGAGCCTGTCTCCTCCCAGTCCAAGTCTGAGCCTGCACAAGGCAGTTTACTGACCTACTGATAAGGAATCTGGCTTTGTTCTATTCCCAAAGGGCCCATTACCCAATCTCCTGGTCACAGCCAATCCTTACTATGTGATGGCATTTCCACAGGCCCTAGAGAGGTGCCACCAATGCCAACTCCTTAATTACCATCAGCTGCTCCTGACTCCTGCTTATCGTTTCCCAGAGAGGACTTCTGTTCAGTGCACTCTGCTTGGAGGAAGCCACCTGCTCCCACGGAGGGGCTGGGTCTCTGCTAGAGCCCCCACCTGTGCCTCAAAAGCAAGACATGGTCGTTTGTTATGGAAAAGGAGACCTACCTTCTTATTTTTCCAAGCCCAGCCCAGATGCCATAGATTTTATGGTAGTTTTTTTGGCAGGATTGAAGATTGAACCCCAGGGCCTTCACATTAAGCTATATCCTGAGACTCTTTTTATTTTTTATTTTTGAAACAGGATTTTGCTAAGTTGCCAAGGCTGGGGTCAGAATTTGTTTTGTTTTGTTTTGTTTTTTGAGACAGGGTCATGCTGTGTAGTGCAGGCTGGCCTTGAACTCAAGGCAGTCCTCCAGCCCCAGCCTCTTGAATGCTGAGATTACAGGCGTGTACCACTATGCCCAGCAGGCTCAGAACTTGCGATCCTCCTGTTTCATCCTCCTGAGTGCTGGGATATAGGCATGTGCCATCATGCTGGGCCTGTGGTGTCTTTTCTTATTCTCCTAGTCAAAATAACTCATTCTCAGTCCATTGCCTGTACTTCTCTGTCACTTCATTTTTTTCATGCACCTCTTTTCATCCTGCCAGCTCAGGGAGGAGCTGAGTCCATCTGGGAGCTGAACTCAATGATAGAAACGGTGCAGAGGCCTTTGTAGCCACTGTGTGTGAGGAAGGTGGACAAACTCTGCTCTCCTCAGTGAGGATGGTGCAGAGGGGTGGTAGGCTTTGGCAAAGCTGTCTGGCTGCCGGGATGTGGCCTCCCATAAAGCAACAATGGCCTGGAAAGGTCATGAGCTTTGGCATAATTCTGGCTGTATCACCCTGACCAGGACGGTTAGCCTTGGGCTTTACCTTTCTTACCTGTAAAATGAGGATAATAATACCTGACACATTGGGCTACAAAGCACAAGGATAAGACCCAGCACCTAGCAGGTTCTTAATGAACTGTAGGTTTTAGCCTCCCTCCAGAGGACTTGGGGCTGAGGCTCGTTTCCTCCTCTGTCTGGTATCTGCTAGGCAGAGGGTCTGGTCCCTAGCTACCTGTGCCTAGAAGCTGGGCCAGCGGACAGAAGTGAAACAGACAGTGGGAGAAGACTCCCCATTCCAATGGCAAGATCCAGAGGCCAAGCATCTTCCCCTTCCCAGCCCTGCACGGCCGGCAGACCCAGAGCCACCTGCATTGCAACACCAGCGGAAGTGGTGGTTACCGTCCCAGCCAAACCATGGGGCTGTGGCGACAGCCCTGACTGGGCCCAGCCACCACATCAAGGGCCAGCTCCACCCGCCCAGCAGCGTCCACTCCCACCCGGGGCTTCCCCGCTTTCCGCCTTCCCAGAGTAGTCGGGGCGTAACCTCCCCGGAGGCCTGGTAGGCAGCAGCGCTCTGTGGCTGCTGTGCGGTGGAGAAAGTCTTGGGTGGGGAGTCGCAGCATCTGGGCTCCTGACCCAGCTCTGCCACTCAGCCCTGTGGGGCAGCACATGTGACTGGGACCTCTCCAGACCCAGCGTCTTTATTAAAACAAATGCAAAGGGGGTTTGTAGGCAAAAGTTTGGGCTTCACAAGATGCTGCAAAAATGAAATGGGCTAACACACATAAAATAACTTTAACTCATGTGACACAGATGTAAGTGATTTCCTTCTGAGAAGTGGCAGAGTGTAATGAAGGATTCAGGAGCCAATAAGGATATTACAATTGCCACTTGTGAAGCAGTTTCTCTGCTTCATGCTTATGTCTAGTGCTTTTATATCCATCATAGCCCCGCAGGAGATACTAGTTCTCTTGTTTATAGATAAGGATGCTGACTGGGAAGGTCAAGTAACATCTTCAAGTTCATGTGGCCAGTCTTGGACTACGGCCTCCAGGAAAATCACCTAATCTCTCTGTGCCTCAGTTTCCTCCCCTGTGCAGTGAGGGCCATTGCGCCGTCTGAGAACCACTGGCAGGAAGTAAACCCATGCCTGGAGAGCAACGGGCACGGTGCTGGGAGCCAGCAGCCTCTGCTAGATGCCCTCACCTGAAATACTGCTTTGGGTGGGACAATGGCTGCCTCCACCCTTTCCAGGGAGCAGCAGTTCCCAGCACTGGCCTGAGGTTCCCTGAAGCAGGCAGGGTTCTGGTGACAGCTCAGTGTGGGAAGCACTGCTCAGGTAGGAGCATAGGTGTGTCGTCCTGGCTCCACTTCAGAGGTGAGCCTGACAGTGTGGGCCTCCCGTCTGCCCAGGGCAATCTGAGGGCAGCCCCAGCTTCTCTCTCTGTCCACGGACATCATCATTTCCCAAGAGCTGCTAAAGCACCAAAGTTGGATGTGACAGCTTGCAGAAGTGTCCCCAGAATGGCAAGCCCTCCAGACTTGTTTGTGACAGTAACCAGCACCACATGTGCAAGGTGCTGGTCCCTTCTTTTGATCTGAGGTCCAGGACCAAGGAGGGTAGTTTCCACCCTCAGACAGCTTAAAGTCTTCCTCTAGCTGTCCTCAGGCCTAACTGCCTGGTCCAGCAGAATTAGGCAAGACACACAGTTTTCACCATTTCTGTCTTGTGGATCTCAGACCCAGTGAGGATTTAAGAATCCACAACAGTGTTTTTTATTCTTGGCTGCCCATTGAACTCACTGAGGGAGCTTTATAACACACTGACATGTAGAGGAACAGGTTCATCCCCACACACACATTCTAGTGCAATTGACTGGGATGCAGAAATTTAACCCCCCGCAAGGGATTTTAGTATATGGTATAGCTAAAAAGAACTACTTTAATGCAATTCCTTCATTTAAGTAAAATGTTATTGTCTACTGTGTGTCAGGTACTATGCTGGCCACTGAGGTGAACAAAAGAGGTGAAATAAATCAGTAAGAAAGTAGATCAATTCAGAGATAAAAGGTGCTATGAAGAACGTGGAAGCAATGGGCTAGAATGAGACGGGGAGAGGATAAGGCACTGGGAAGTCTTCCTGAGGAGGTGACATTTGCGTTGAAACCTACATGGAGTGAACAAGAGGGAATGCGATGGTCTGGTACAGCACGTACCAATGTTCTCCAAGACCTTGTTGAGGGACTTGCAAGGGAAAACTTTTGGTAATCCTGAGACATATTTGCCTTTTCTACTCTCATGGTCTGCAGGCGTTTTCAGATGCTTGTGGTATGTGGTAACACCACTGTGCCGGCAGCTAATGGGATATGTGCTTGTGTATTCTAGTGTCTTAAAATTTTTTTGGTAAGCAATGATGGATATAACCCACACAAACATAAACAAACTCTTTGGAGTCCTCAAGTTTTAAGAGTATAGTGGAGTCATGAGACCAAAAGGTTTGAGAACTGCTGATCTGGTAGGAGAGCCTTCCAGATGGTGCCGAGCTGGGAATCAGCTTGGTGTATTTAGGAAGGAGCAGAAGGGCAGGGGGCCAGGGGGAAGAAGGAAAAGGTCAGAGAGGAAAGTGGAGAGCAGGTAGGTGTGCGGGGATCTGGAGGCAAGACTATTTCCAACAGAACAAGAGCTTCCATTCCAGTGGGGAGAAATACATAAGCAAGAAAAATCAATCATTTTAGAGGGTAATGAGTGCTACAAAGAACACAGAAGCAGTAATGGCATAGAGTGACTTGGGGAGGGGATCAGAGTGACGAAGAAGGCTCTTCTCTCACCCCTGGACAAACTGTTCCAGTTAAACCAGAGACCACACCAGAAACGATGACAGTGGAGACGAAGAGAAGTCCTCTCTGGAAGGTTGGGTCAGCAGTACCTGGTGATGTATTTCACAGAGGGAAAGTACAGGAGAGTGATTCCGGGTTGTGACCAAGGCCGGGACCCAAGAGCTGGATGAGTTTTAGGGTGGGTGGGAGCGGACAGAGTACGTGTGATGTCCTGAGTGGGGGACACCCAACTGGCTTCTAGACAGATGGGTCTGGAGGTTACCAGAGAAGTCAGTGCTGGAATGAAAATCCAACCTGGGGAGAGACTAAAAGTCATCTGTGGAGTTTGGCTGGGGAAGCCCAACATGTACAGTATGGCCCAAAGACACGGAGAGAGGGATCCAGGGGAACCAGAAGGTAGTAGGGGAGCCAAGGACAGAGAGAGTTTCAGGAAGGAGAGGGGGGCTGGGCGATGAGTGCAGAGATGTCATGTAGGTGGAGAGCAGAACTGTACACTATGACCTCTGTTCAAAGAGTTTCTTGGAGGTGGAGAGCAGAAGCTGGTTTGCAGTGTTTTGAGGGGTGAAAAGGACATGGAAGTGATGGGGCTAGAAAGTCTCTTGAGAGTCTAAGGAAGGTGACAGCGTGAAGCAGATTCAGAGGGGCATTTTAGGGCTAAGACAGGAAGCTATTCTGCAGGTTGAGGGGCAGGAGATGGTGGATATGAAAGGGAAAGGTTGGTGGCACAAAGTTGCAGAGCCCTGGTGAAAAAGCTGGCTCAGACCAGGGCATGGAAAGACAGACACAGTTATAGTGAGTTCATGAGGTACAAATGTAATGGGATGGCAGGTAGGAGGCAAGGTCATCTGCTGAAGGGGGCTGGGTGTCACCCAGGCTAAGCGAGGGGAAGATATTCTAGGCTCAGCGGCAAGCCTGGGCTTGGATTTTCTGTCGCTTCCCCACTGTGGACTTGATGGGCTCAGAAAATACCAACTGTGACGACTTTAGTTTCCTTTGGAGAACTTCTCCTTCCCATCCCCAAGTGTCCCCCATATTGGGAGGACAATATTATCTCCTCCATATTGGGAGGAAGTGAATAGAAGAATGGATGGGAATTTGTATCCTGACTTGATGAAAGGAAATAGATACCAAGGGGAGAAGAGCTCTTAGGTGACTTCTGAAAGTGGTCGGAACCATGTCCATGTCTGTGTCTAGCTGACCACTGGACAGCAGACTTCTCCTTCTGCCCACGCAGGGTTCCTCTCTCCCACCATCCCACCATTGTCTTTGATTCCTCCTCCTTTTTTGCCACCTTATCCTCCAAGCCCATCTTTAACCCCAAGAAAGTGATACTATCCAAACCTCTCCCGAGTCTATCTTGCCACGTGGGCAACTGCTGGCCTCTGCCCCCGTCTGTCCTTCCAGTCTGCCTTCAGACAAGAGGATCTCTCTATCTCCAAGTCTAATAATGCAGTCCTCTTGCCCTGAAGTCTTTCAGTTTCCAGAGTCTGGAGAAAGTCCTCGGCAGAGCCCACCATCTCCTCTTTATATTCCAGCATTCCTTAGGTCTCCCCCGCCCCACCCCCATACCTTTGTGATGGAGGATCTCCTGCCAGGAGGTCCTTATTCACCCGAGCAGGTTCTGTTCACCTTTTTTTTTTCTTCCAGTACCAGGAATCGAACTCACGACCTTGAGCTTGCCAGGCAGGCGCTTTGCTGCTGAGCTAAATCCTCAGCCCTCTGTTCACCTTTAATTGCCCTGTTTCAACATCTCCTCTATGAAGCCTTCCTTGACCGCTCAGACCAAACCATCTCCCTCATCTCAGTCCCCAGAGTACCGTGTACACCACTTTAATAGCCTGTCCCATTTTGTGGAAGATGGCCACGTAGCTGTCTATTCCTTTTTGCTGGACTGTGCACTCTTCCGGGGAGGTTCGATTATGTGACCCAGCCAGGATTAGACTTTGGGTGCTGGAATGATTGAATGAATGAATCAAATAATCAGTCAATGTCTTACAGAGCCTGGGTCTTCAATCTGAGAACCATTGCTGTAGCTGTCTTCTTTAAAAAAAAAATGTGTTGTCCTGCTAAGGCATGGTGGCACACATCTGTCATCTCAGTGGCTTGGGAGGCTGAAGCAGGATGATTACAAATTGGAGCTTAGCCTGGGAAGCTTAGCGAGCTGTCTGTCAAAATAAAAAATAAAAATAAAAAGGGTTTGAGGATGTAACTCAGTATGAAGCCCCAGAGTTCAATCTCCAGTACTTAAAAAAAAGCAGTAAAAATATGCATAAGAACTCAAAGACCTAGGGAGGAGGCTTGACCCCTCAGGAGTATGTTCAGAGGACCACTGCTAGCTTTCTGGGCACCCCTGCAGAAGCTCTCCTTGAGGCCTTTAGCCAGGACTCCTGTAGCATCTCACCCTATACTTGGGCCTCCAAACAAACCAAGCTTAAGAAGCACCGACAACTAGGAGGCCCAAGAGAGGCAGTAATCATTCTTCAGTCCAGGCTGGCACAAATCTGCCTTGCCCAGAGGACAGGGGGCTGCATGGAAGGAAAACCCTGTTCCAAGAGGCCTTGGCTCCCTGAGGCTTTGTGACAACCCAGAGAATCACAGTGGTTGTGTGTAGTCACATCTGCAGGTAATTTCTTCACCCATCTTCACTGGAATGGATCTCATTCAAGTCATTGGAACGGCACCCTCCGTCCCAGAGCCGTCTCTCAGGCAGGAAGGGCCGCTGTGTCCCCTGAAGAGCACGTTGCTCAGGCCCTGCCTTGGAACCTTCTGTCTCCTAGTGGGCTCTGATGGCGCTAGGAGTAGCCAGTGGGTCAGGAGGCGTGCTTCTTTCAGCAGCCTGGCCCCCAGCCACCTGGGCGCATGCAGGAGGAGCTCTGAGGCTGTGCTGCCTCACATTTGCAATCGTTTAATGGGAATAAATTCCAGCTTTGAGCTCTGTTCAGCTTTTCATAACAACAGCCAAACTGTCCGCCCTGGACAGGACATAAATCCTGAGGGCAAGTCACTGGGCCAGCTCTCCTCCTGGAGCTGCTTCCTTCCTGGACTTTGCCAGGGCACAGCTGTTTCCACCTCGGTTTGGGAGAGGTCCCAGGAAAATGATGGAGTACAGGAGAAAGAGCGCATGGTATCAGGAGTCAAATCCCAGAGGAGCAGTTTCCAGGCTTAACTTTTGAGTTTTTCCCATTTGTGAAAGGGAATGATTGATACCTGCTTCTCTTAATGATTCTAAGCATTAAAGACCCAACCATGATTGACATCCCCTAGATATAAAAGACAGTGCTTCTTTCCATTGCCCATGAGCTAGCTGTGTGACCTTGGATGAGGTACCTAAAGTCTCTGTGCTTTGACTTCTCATCTGTAAAATCAGATCAGGGCAGTAGCCATCTCATGGCAGCTGGGAGGGTTAAGTGAAGTAACATGTGCAGTGCTGAACACTCAGGACGTGTTAGCCCTTGCTGTTTGTACTGCTTGGGAGGATGCTGCAATGAGGCAAGGTCTGCTGAGTACATTGCTTGGGGTGGCTTGGAGGGATAGTCACGCTGTCCTGGTTGGGATCCAAGCTGAGGCAGGTCGCAGTTTTGGAAGAGAAAGAGGGCTGGTGGGGGGCTGAGATCCCAAATGACCAAATACTGTATCTCATTCATTTAATAAATATTTACTGAGGTCCTGCTGCATGCCAAGCATCAGACTGCAAGTATAGAGCTAAGACAGGTGAGGACTCCTGTTCCAGGTCATTTGTATGATCTGCTGATCTTATTCTTCTCTTCACTGGCCTTTCCCTCTTTTTTGAAAATCATCAGTAAGGGGGAAAAGACTCACGGACGCTAACCTGGCTGAGCTTTTGGATGTGCTTGATGGGACGCAGGTCCTAGGTGACCTCTTCCTAGGCCAGTGATGGCGAACCTTTTAGAACTTTCAGTGATAACGAACAACTGGCTGTGGCACATGTGCCGTAGGTTTGCCACCCCAAAGCTCTGCATTTCAGTGGATGTGTCTCTTCAGCTCCCCTCTAGATCAATCAGATGCCTTGACCTCAGTCTTGGTCTCTCACTATCTTTAAGTTTCCTGGTAGCTTTTTCATGACCAAAGAGGACAGACACTGGACACCTTGCTCCCTACTCTCCTCTAGAGCCTTGTGGGTAGAGCTGCCCTGCAGCCCCAAAGGCAAGTTCCCTCTGCCCAGGCCAACTTCGTCCTGGATGCCCTCAATGTTCAATGCCTCCTCTTCCACGCTGGGCCCTGGAGATGCCAGTCCAAACCAGTCTCCCTGAAGTCACAGCCGCGCTGCGGGGAGCAGCTCTGAACCAGGAGGCAGATACCTTCAGTCAGGTTCTGGATTTGTGTGACCTGGGGCAAGTTCCTTTCCTCTGAATCCTGAGGTGTCACTTCCATACAGTGAGGGAGAGAGGGGATTTTTAATGCTACGTATGAATGTATGGTGTATGTTTGTTAAAGGCATGGAAGCCTTAGTGCTTTGGAGAGAAATCTGAGTTGGAAAGTCAGTATGTAAGACAAATGAAAGAGGAGCTGCTCTGGTTGGAAGGCAGGGCTGCCCCCCACCCACCCCCAGCCTCCCCCGTTCCTCCGTGCATCTACCCGACATCCACAGCCTGGATGCCGCCAGGCTGCCTGACTTCTAGGCACTTCTTGCCCTCAGGGCCCATGGGTGCTCCCAGGACTGGGAGGTCCAAGAGCATTGCCTTCATCTGGAAAGAAGTTTTCCACAGTGGGGGCAGGCCCATTGCACCTCACTCAGGAAGGAGACTCCAGCTTCCTGGGCATGGACTTGGCCTCAGCAAACAGGAACAATACGAGCCTCTTCCCTCCTGAAGCTGCCTGTGAAGGCTGTTGGGGACACACTGCCAGAAGGCAGACCTATGTGACGGCTTCCCAGGGGCTGGTACTCAGGGCAGCACTGCGAGGTGAGCAGGAAGCCCCTTCTCTGGAAGCATCCTGAGTCCCTGGACCCAGCCTTGCTCTCTCCAGAGGGGCCAGATGTAGAGAGCACCTCACCAGGCCCTGCTGCAGCCTGGGCTCTGGCAGCCTCTGCTCCGGCAGCCTCTGCTCCGGCAACCCCTCCTTCCAAGGTGTCTGCTTAATCCCTGTTCACAGTGGGCTGACCTCCCACTGCCTGCCTGACGCTGGGCCTGCCCCAGATCCTCAGAGGCCTCCTTCAAAAAATAAATAAATACTTTCTCTCCATTATCCCATTAGCAGCTTCACAGGTTTTTCTGCTATTAGTTCCCAGCTCCAGTGAAAGTGGAAACATGTGTCTGGAAGGGCCTCTGCTTGCCCACCAGCTACCCTAGGGTTGGGCTAGACTCAAGCTGAGAGCTGTGCCTGTCCACCTGCAGCTGCCCACTGAGGAGACAGGACTCAGAACCAGTTTGGTTCCCCCCGGTTGCAGCGTGTACCAGAGGTCTCCACACTAGACAAGGAGCTGGGAGATGTAGACACTGGCTATGTGTCTTCAGGCAAAGTTCTTAACCTCTCTGGGCCTCAGGTTCTTTGATAATTTTTTTTAAAATAAAGATATTATAATTCCTTTCTTGAAGGATTAGAGGATTGAAATAATCTGAGAGGACAAGGAAGGATCATCAGTGGCACCAAATGTCTTGCCAGTGAGGGTTGGATACTTGAGGGATGCTTTACTTTTCTGGCCTTTGTAGTTCCTCTGTCCTGCAGATCTACAACAGGAAATAGCCAGGCTTTCTCCCACCATGTCCTTCTGTAGCTCAGGCCAGGGGCCTTAGAAGAGCAACCTCTCGCTCACCACGGCTATTACTTTCTGCAAAGATCCTAGGGTGCCAGCTCATTGTCTCCTTGAGGTGGTGTAGCTGCCCAGCTGGCCTTTTCTAATGCCCTACACACCTCCCTGCCAGGGCCTAGTGCAGGACGCAGCACCAAGCAAAATCAGGCTGGCAGCCAGGAATGCATTTTTCTCCCCATTCTATCTCTTCGTCCTTTCTTGCTTCCTCTGCCCATGGCCCCAGGCAAGCAAAGCCCAGGAAAAGGCCGGCTCAGCCCTTTGGCCCAGGTGTACAGGAGTCTGGGCCATTTCTGGCTTCCCACATGGCACTGAGGACTTGGTGGGCAGCTGCCCAATCTGTTGGCATGGCCTGTGAGGTCAGGAAGCACAGCTCCCCCATTTCTCAAAGTAAGATTGAATTCTAGCTCAGGCCATTGCTGAAACCTTCGAGCCCTCCCCAGAACCTTATCCTGGCTTCACATCTTCTCTTGCCTGTGAGCGTCTTCCTAGGAACAGGCAGTAGTCCTATTGTCTCTGAGTGAGCCCTGGGGTCAGCTGAGCATGACTGAATGCCCTTTGAATGGTGACTTGTGGATTGGCTGTGGAGCCTTGGACAAGTGACCTAACTTCTCTGTACCTCTACTTTCTCATCTTTAAAGAGCAGTGAGAGCGTCACATTGTTCTGAGGGCTGAGTGGGATTATACCCTAACACAGCGCCTGGCACTTTATAAACTCCCCAAACAATGAGCTGTTATTATCACCCTCTCTCAGTCCCCAAACTCAGCACCACGCCTGGGAGAGCAGCGCGCAGCAAATGGGCGTGCACCTGCAGGCTCAGTCCCAGGCCCAGCCCTGCGCCCTCCCTCCAGTCCTGGCCAGGTGGGCGACGCTCTCAGCTCTGCCAGAGTGTGGTTTCCCAACATGGGGAAGGTCGTCCAGACACCTGGGAGCAGGGGATGACTGAGCCTGGACAGCCTCAGGCCCGGGGGCTCCCACACAGACAAGAGCCTGGAGCTCATCCCACAGCGGGGAGCTGGCCTTGCCCTCCTGCACTGCAGCCTTGGCCTCAACACTCCGTCTGAGGAGTCGGCTCATTTCTCTCACCTCGCTGCTGGGCTGTGGGTCCATCTCAGCTGTTTGGCAGAGCAGCTGGGCTTCCTCTCCCCGTCCTCTGAGAAGCCCCCTAGCACCTGTCAACCTGCAGCTCTCATCCCCTGGGTTTCCCAAAAAGTCACAGGAGGAGGTTGAACCAGGGCTTCTTGCACTCTGATCTGCTAAGGCCCTCCCTGGGAAAGCCCCTCTTGGAGGTGAGGTGAGGCTGGGGACTGGCTGAGGGACGCTATCACCTGCTGTCCTACTTTGGCCAGTGCTGGCCTTTGAGGAGGCAGAGGTCGAGAGCTAGGGGTAGCATCTCCCTGAGTCCTGGCTCTGTGCCAGAGACCAATAGAACTCAGGTGCCTAGCAGGCTGGCAGGGGGTGGCCAGGCCCTGCCCCCTTGCATGGATGGCCTCCTGAGGAGCTGGCCTGACAACTGAGGCGGGGGCTGCCCTGCCTGACCTGTGAGCGCACAGGCTGCGATTCTGTGATTGATTCTCCCCTGGAGCAGCTCTCCTGGGAAAGCCAGCAGGTCTGAGTAGAGGGGAGGGAGTCCATACAGCCCATATTCAGGGGCGGATTAGCTGGGGGAACTGCTCCCACCAGCAGGGAAGGGAGAGATAAAGCCTGTGAGCTGGAGAAGGGGGCCCAGCACGGAGACATTCCCTCCCCTGACCCCAGGCCCGCACAGAGCCGTGAGTCTGCAGTGGGGGAGGGCCACCCCCCTTTCCCAGGATACTGGCCAGCAGTGGAGCCCAGCACTTTCTCAGGCCCTTTATTAAATTTCTCAGGAGCAAGAGGGGAGGTTATCCCTCCCCCTTGTCCCGGAGCTCCCCTCCTTTTGTCTCCCTCCCCAGGAGGGTCGGGAAGGAGCTTTTCTCATTATTGTGGTTATTAAAAATAAATGAGCCTGAGACAGAGACACAGAGAGAAAGACAGAGGCAAGCACAGAGACAAAGCAAGACAGACAGATAGAAGAAGGAGCTGGGAAGACAGAGGCAGAAGAGGTGGATGTGGAGACACGCAGAAACCGAGAGACATGGGGGAGACAGGGCAGCTGAGTGGGGAATGGGGCTTTAGGACTCTCAGTTCATACCTTCCAGTTCATACCATACCTGGTAGCAGAGCGGCTTGGCCTTGGGTGACCCGCTTCATCTACGTGAGCCTGGATTTCCCGCAGCGTGGAAATACCAGTCCTTACTTGTAGGTATCACTGCGAAGCACAGAAACAACATCCGTACAATACTGAGTGCAAATGTGGAACTTCACAGGTGCTAAACGGCTTTATTTCTGTTATGGATGTGAGTACACAGAGAGAGAGCTCAGGGGTCCCTGGTGAGGCCCCAGCCTGCAGGGGCAGGCTGGGGTGTTGGGCCCCTTCCCTGGGGAAGGCCTGTTTCAGGGGTCTGGCCCCGTTTCCCTTGCTCATCACCTCACTTCAGTGAACCAACTTTTGGCTACTGTTTTTTTTTTTTTTTTTCTATTACTATCTCAAAGAACTTGAGCATGAGCTTTGAAGGTAAACAAAGCTGGCCCTGAAATTTACTATGACTTTTTCAAGGGCAAAATGTCTAATAACATTTATCTTTCAGAGTTTTTTTCTTAAATAGCTTTCTTAAGGTATAAACTTTCACTTGTAATATCCACCCACTCTACATGTACAGTTCAGTGATATTTAGTAGATGTCCAGGGTTGTGCGATCATCATGGTCCAATTTTAGGACCTGTCGCCCCCCGCCCCCCGAATATCCCTCTTATCCATTTGCAATCTCTCTCCATTCCCATCCGGAGCACAGACAACCACTCCTTTATCTTCTGCTTTATAGATTTGCCTTTTCTGGACGTCACACACAGCCAGGATCGTGCAGTTCGTAGTTTTCCACAACTGGCTCCTGTCCGTGAGCACAGAGTTCAAGGTTCATGCTCGCTGTAACACACCTCACCCATTTGTGTGGCTGAGCAGCAGTCCACTCTGTGTGGCCACCACACGATACCCACGCACCAGCTGAGGGGCCTCTGGGTTGTTCTCAGAGTACTTTAAGGGTTAAGTAAGATACTGTGCGAAAAGTGATCAGATCAGTAAATATCAGGTCGTCTTAAGTAGATTAAGGAGAGAGGAGAGAGAAACTTCCTTACAGGCGCGCTCGTGCCAGGCACAGCTGGAAGTCACAGACAGCTCAGATCACAGTGGCGGCGGGAGGGGGTGTTATTATTATCATCTCTGTTCTGAAAGGGAGGCAACCACAGCTTTCAAGGGGACTGGCTTATCCGTGACACCCAGCAAGCGTGGAGCCGGAGCTGAGCTGGGCGGTTGGCTCCAGCCTTGCCTCTTCTCATGTCTCAGCTCTTCGCAGGAGTATGAGGAAAGAGCCTGATTTTACGGTAGGGACTAGCAGTGGGCAGCAGCTGCCCAGGGGCCTAAGGAGAGTTAGGGGAAGAGCTGGAATTCCCACAGGCTTCCTGCTCCCAGCACCCAGCTCTGGCCTTGCTCCACAGGGGCTGCTTCATTTGCAGTCCCTCCTCTCCTTTAGCTAAGAGGTTCCCTGTACAACATTCCTATATAAAACCTCTAAGTGTGGAGCGCCTACTGTGTGCCAGGCACACAGCAGTGGCATGAATGACCTATTGTAACCCTCAGGCTTTTCTGAGGAGTGGGGGTGTTGCCTGGAGACCTAGAAAGATTCGGGAACTTGCCTGCAATCGCACAGCTGTGTGTGAGTGGCGGAACCCACATTCTCCTGTCTACATCTGTTTGACTCCATAGGCCGTTCTCCCTTTCTCCTTCCATGCCCCTCCCTCCCAAGGGTTAGAACTCCACATCTGGCTCCCAAATGACCCCCCCAGGGGGGAAGGCGAAGCCTGGGGACCTGCCCGCAGGGAAGAGTGCACTGGAGGCTGGGGGTGGGGTGGGCAGAGGGGCTGCTGGCCTTCCCTCTGCTCCTTAGAGGCCCTCCCTGGGGAGGCGGGTGCTAGAGCTGCCCGCTGTTCTTCCCAGCTTCTCCGGGGAGACAATATGCTTCTCATTAGGCCAGCACTGGGTTTTGCAAACCACGAGTCTAATTGTGAAGGTTTGGGGGTGTGAGTAACTGCACATCCCAAGTGAGGGGGCAATCAGCCAGGCCCCTCCTACTTCCCCGGATGGCTCCTAGTGCACTGGAGACAGCTGTGCCCTCAGCCCTCACTAGTGCCAGCCCAGCGGGCTGAAGGACAGACTTTCTGAGAGCTCTGGAGAGGAGCGGGCGGGTGGGACTGTGATCAGGTTCTGCTGCCTTTATCTGCTTCCTGGACAGGGACCTACCATCCAACGTTAGGCTCCTGTAGGTACCTCCTCTCTGATGAGGCTCCCAGAAGACAGGCCTGAGTCTCCCCTATACTGGGGTCCCTGGGGGCCGGGGCCTCAGAGCAGTCTTAGTGGAGGGACACACCCAGCAGGAAGAAAGGCTGGCCCCACAGAGCTGGGTTGGGGCACCGGCCCAGCAGCCCTGGGCTCACAGTGGAGAAGCTGTATAATGAGCGTGTAACCGAGTTAGGCCCACGGGAGCCTCTGAAGGCTCCAGTTTCCTCCCCACCCAGAGGGTCTGTCTGGGTGACTGCGAGGGGCTGGGATGCCGTCTACTCTAACGTTTTGAAATCCTCTCTTAGAGTCTGAGCCAGGCCCCAGTCAGGCAAGGGCCGCCAGGGACAGGCAGGGTGTGAATGTAGAGCTCCTGTCACTTCCCGCTGCACACAAACACACCCATCACAACCACAGAGGCACAAGGAGACCCACGTGAGACTTGAGTGCTGGGTACTGACATGCCCACACACACTTACGGATGCACCATCCAGACACAGATGTCTTTACTCTAGTCACACACACACACACACACACACACACACACACACACACACAAATGCCAGGTCCTAGCTCATGTCCACACGCAGAGACAGCCACCCTACATAGGCGTTTCAGAGTCCCTTACACACTCAAGCTTACTTCTCTGGGCACACATTCAGGTAAACATGCTGACACCTGTCCTTGAGTCAGGGCAGACCTCACCACTGCAGACACATGTGGGCATGAGCTCATGGCCAAGGAGGATTGCATGTGAAGAACCCAGGGCTCTGGTCCTGGAAAGGGCCTTGAAAATACACCCTGTCCAATGCCTTCCCTGGCAGGCCCTCCCCAGCCGCAGAGACATCACTCAGGGAGTGACCCAGTCTTTGTCCTTTTCCGGTGTCCGGAGGTCCTCTTGATCTCTGACTTTGTCAAATGTACCTTGTTTATCTGGTCCTTTGGGCACAACCTCTAGTGAATCAAACCCCAGGTGCCGGGGCCCAAGGCTGATTCTCAAAGGGAAGGGGCTCTGGGGAGTGGGGAGAGGGCAGGAAGATTCACAGGAGCCCTCGCCAACAAGAAGCATTGGTTTGATTAGGGAGGACACCTCCTCCCGTCCAAGCTGGGAACATTTGGTTTATTTGTTTGCTTAAACAAAAGAAGGAGGAGCAAGAGGCCCAGGCGCTCTGTCCGCATGATGCCCTCAGCAGACAAGGAAGAGCCCAAGGCAGGGAAAGTCTGGAGATGTAAGCCCACAGACGGCTTATCCATCCCTCCTAGGCTGGGTGGCATCTGGGTGAGGTGAGGCCCTGGGCTTTGAGGGAGGGAAGAGAGCAGGGGCCAAAGGGATGAGAAGGAAGTGAAGGCCTGCACTGATTGTGGCTAGAGGAACCGGAGTGGTCACACCAAGATGAGCTAGAGCAGGTTCACCTCTACTGGGACCTAGGGCTGAGCTCGAGATCACCTGGGCTCCCTTTGCTCGTTAGAAGGTGCAGCCTTCCTCTGGGCTCCCAAGGCTGCTGGGCTGCAGCTGGTTGCTCTGTACTGTAACAATTTCCTATGTCCACACTAGGCAGTGAGCTTATTTTATGGCATTCATTCATTCATTCATTCACTCATGCAACTGTTACCAGCTGCACAACCTCGTACCATTAATTGTCTTCTCTCAACTATGGATAACAAGATCTTCCTTAGAGGATGGCTAGGACTGAATGAGTTACTATGTGTAAAGCTCACAGAACACCACCTTGCACAAAATAAAAGCCACATGTCAGCTTAAGAAAAAAACAGCCAAACACCAGCCACTGACAGACACTGAGGATACAGGAGTGGGGAAGGTAGACACAGTACCTACCCTCAGTGAGCTCAAAGTCCCAAGTATAGCTGGGTGTGGTGATGTACACCTGTAATCCCAGCATTCAAGAAGCTGAGGCAGGAGGATCACTGTGAGTTTGAGGTCAGCCTGGGCTACATAAGTGGGTTCAAAGCCAGCCTGCACTACACAATGAGACCCCGCATCAAAAAAAAAAGTCCTGAGTATTGAGGGGTTGGAATGGGGTGTCATCCTAGATCAAGCGGTCACAATAGTATGGGATGACTGTAGTGACTAGAAAAAGCAGGATTTTTTTGAGACAAGATCTCACTATGTAATCCAGGCTGGCCTTGAATTTGTGGCAATCCTCCTGCTTCAATCTCCCCATTTCTGGGATTATAGGTGTGTACCACCACACCCAGACAAAAGCAGGATTTTTAGAGATCATAAGGCAAGGGGTACTGATCCAGGCAGTAGCTGAAGGAAGGGTGAGACCCTGGGTGTTTCAGGCAGAGGAAACAGCAAGTACAAAGGCTTGGAGGTAACTGTTATCAACTCCAGGGTCTGGCCCAGGGCCTGTCCACACTAAACTCTCAGTTGATATTTGCTGAATGCAGCATTGATTTGTCACCAGTTTCTGCGGTGGACAATCACATTTCATCACAAAGGACCTTTGCAGCAACTTTGTAGGATGGCAGCTAATGTACACCCCTTTCACAGAAGTAGCCACTGAGGCAAGCAGCTTAGATAGGTGGCCAAGGTCACACAGCTGCGATTGGTCACAGCATCAGAACTTTTTACCTTTTCTTTTATCTGGCTTTTGGGCCTTTGGGGGATGTTTCTTTGCTGCTACTATGGAGAACCACTGAACAAAGACGAAGGCTAAACTAGCAAGCCAAGGACAAGGAGCCAGAGGCTCTCTCCGCTAAGGTACGGCACCTGGGGTCTCTGAGATCAGAAGCCTTGGATCCCAAATTTCTGGAAGACACGTAACCCTCATGAGCCTTGCGGTCTGACTTCCTCCTACACCAGCTGCATGAAAGTGTGAACTGGAGACCTGGGCTTTCCAGGCCCCCTTCTGCCCATTTCTTCCTCCTGGGGTCCCTGGTGCTGCATCTGGTTCCTCCAGGCTTCACTCCCCTGGGAGCTCGGTAGAATATGTATCTGTGGCAGATCTTCACTTGGGATGAGGCTGAGAGGAAGGGTGCAGTGTGGCCTCCAGGACACCCCATGTCCAACACCTGGCTGAGCTCCCCTCTCCAGTTCCCTGCCTGCTCCCACATCTGGGGCAGGAGGGAGGATGATGCATCTTGCTGAGGAACATTTAATTTGATCAAGTGCAGGGGATGAAGGAGCTTCCTGTGTGCACTGGGGGATGTGTGGGGGCCAGGCCCAAGGAGGGGCAGGGGCAAAGACCTAGCTTATGGCTCTTAGCCCCATTATTGAGCCATTGTCAGCCTGCTTTCAAGTGAAAAATGTTTCTTCCATAAGGTGCCAGGCCTCAGACCCCAGAATGAACACCAAGACCACTGTACAGATAGAAAAACCAAGGCCTATGTATGCTGGGGGAGCTGGGAGCAGGTCTGTCTCCCTACCCTCCCAGGCCAATCTGTCTGTCCTTCCACTCACTCATCCTTGGACCACTCTCAACCTCCAACCCCTCTAAATGCTCCCTGTAGCCTGCCCTGACGACCCCCTTCCAGGGAACGTGATGAAAGGTCTATTTATTATACTTCAGCTTGGACAGTTGTTTCAGATGTTTCCAATTCGTCAGCCTGCTCAGACATCTGTTCCTGGTTGAAGTCAGAGAAGAGAAAGAAAAAAAGAAAAAACCCAGTGCATTTCACACACCCGCACTCAGATGCACATGGACTCTTGGGCTCCTTTTCCTGGGTACCTGATCCCGAAGCCTGGGCCATCGCTCACACATCACACTTCACTGCAGAGCGGCTCCACCTGTGCATCCCTGCCCACCCACCGCACAGCAGGGTGAACATCTTCATGCCAACCGTCCCTCCCAGGGCCGCATGCACAGCTCCCTCAGGTCACAGCCAGGGTGCCTGGGTCAGTCTCTGAGGCCAGTCAAGACGTAGTAACCCTGTGTTACCCCCCATGGCTGGTGTGCTGGTGAAGACCTGTGTGCCTGCCCCAGCAAGGACACTTGCTCTGAGAAACTGGGAACACTTCTTGTGGACACTTCCATCTGTACCTTTACACAGATGCACACCCACATACATATTTACTCCTCCTTGGGGGCTGAAAACCTAAATGATCTCTAGAGTCTCTAGGGACCCTGAGGTCCTCTCATTCTTCACCACCCCCAACAGAGTACACAGCTGCATGTGCCTGCGTGCTCAGCAATACACACAGGCACATGCTTGCTCCTTACTGCACCCACACTTACCTTAGGCTGACTCACATTCCCCTTGGGTCCAGGGGAGGAGGCCAACCACTCTCCAGCTTCTAAACAGGCTGGTGCTTTAACACAGGGGGAACAAGCACCATCAGACTCTGGGAACCTGGGGTAGGAGGGAAATGATAATTCCTTCTCCTAATGCCTGGCTGTGCCTGCCTGGTCTTCCCATGTCTGCAGAAACTCAGGGAATCTGCAAATATAGGCTCCAGATGAATGGGGAGGCTCTGGTGGGGAGGGGTTCAGTGGGCTCCAGAGTTAGGGTGCTGACTCATTTCTCAGCCCAGAAAGTTCCTTGGTTGGTGCCTCCTGTCCAACCATTCTAGCCCCTAGGTCTGGGCCATGGGGATGGGCACAAGAGCATTTTTTTCACTGGCCTCCCACCTTTCCAATTCCCACCAAACACAGGTGGCTTCCACCCTAGCTTGGCCAGACTAGCCCAGGACCTCTCCAGCCAGGGGCACTGCAGGAAGGCTCAGTGGGCCCTTCCACCAGGTCAGCCCCCAGCAGGATGGACATCGCAGCGGACAGCTGTGGGGCTAAGTTCTTGGGACCACAGACAAGGAGCGGGCCTATGGGGCTCACCACATCTCTCTCTACTTCATCCTGAGCTATGTGGGAGCCACAGCACCTGCTCCTCAGGCCCATACCCCCAAAGCAGGTGGGAGGAGGGGTTGTCCTGGGGTTAGACCTCAATTAGCCAGCTCAGCATGTGCATATTGTGGGGAGCTAAGCACGAGCTCCCTTTGTCCCTAGCTCCCTTCCTTCTTAGGGAAACTTGGGTTCTCTGCTCCCCACTGGAGTTCGTACATTGGTCCTGGAATCAGAACAGATGCAGCTGACTTGCTCCGTGATCCGAGGCAAAGCGTTTAACCTCTCTGAAATGTGCAGAACATAGGCTTTGTGGAAGGGACCCATTGGGATAATGGCACCAAAGTGTTCGACAGTGGGTGCACAGGGATGGCTTGCTGACCCAGTCCTGGAGCTGGGAGACCTGTCCCCGCTCCAGGGCTGGCTCTTCCTCCAGAAAATACTTCCGCCCTCACCTTAGTGCGGGGAGGGCCCTGCCTAGCTGAGGAGGGATGACATCTCCCCCAAGGACACAGACCATCCTGCTGCCTTCTTACTCTCCTCCTCCGTTTTCCTCCCAACTTCCTGCCTCCTAAGGTTGGCAGGGCCCTTGGGGAAGGAGGGTGCTGCTGGGTGGAAGGTGGTGATTTGGTGATGTCTGGATCTGCCCGGTGCCTTCCAATGGGGCTGTCTACTCCCAGCCACAACAGAGGGAGTCAGGACATAAACCTCCTTCCCTCTGTACTCCAAGGCCAAGGGTAGCAGTTGCTGCTGCTAAACCTTTAACTCGTGCACATCTGCAGTGTTCACAGCTGTGCGTCCACCCCTGCCAGGCAATGAAGGAGGAGGCAAGGTTGCTGCAAGATACCTGGCTGTAGTCAAAAACTGCCGGCAGAGGGAGGAGATGGGGAGGGCGGAGAGCCTCTGCTTGGCTTCTCAAGAAAATACTAGCAGGTGTGGGGAGAGAGTAAAAAGTAAGTACTTACTGAGCATCTCCTATGTTCAGGCACCGCATCAGGCAATGAGTGTTACCATAGATGTCCCAGAATGTAAAGTCCAGAAGGGCAGAGACTTTTCTGTTTTATTTGCTGTTCTAACCTCAGTGCCTGGCACAAGGTAGGCACTCAAAAAGTGTAAGTTGGATGAATTAATTTGTATTGATAGTCTCACCATAATGCTATGAGGCCATTATAATTTCCACGCTACATGATCTTCATGTGAGGCTCAGAGAGTTTAAGTGACTTACTTAAGGGCACAAAGACAGCTAGGCTTGTCTGGGTATAAAGCTTTTGCTCTGTCCACTGCAGTCCTGAGCAGGTCCAGATGAGCACAGTAACCGTGTGTGTGTGTGTGTGTGTGTGTGTGTGTGTGTGTGCGTGTGTATGTAAGTGTCCTGCCATAGAAGTGTCACATTGTCCACCCATTCATAGTCACAGATAAAAGCTCTACTTTTTCTTGTGCCTCAGTGTTACCTGTGAGGGTTTCCATATATATGCTACATACAGAAACCTGTCTCTCTATCTGGTCCAGTCTCAGTTTACCCCTGAACATGGACTGGACATAGTGTTCCGGGTATAGGACAAGGCCGCAGGCCTTCTAGGGTACACAGTACTTTCGTTGGCTCTTTTGTTCTCTTGGGCCAGGGCTCAGAAGAGTGTGCATATGAATGCCTGAACACCTCCTGGGCTCAGAAGGGTGTGCTATGAATGTGTGTGCATATTTTCACTCATGCACAGTGTGCATACATGTGTGTACATCTTTGCTAGTGCATGTATATGCATAGGAGCCTCAGTCGCTTCTGCCTCAAAGACCGTTCTTCCCTACCTCAAGGTACAGCTCTTCACAGACAAAACAGGGCTCTGGGAAGCTGGGTAGAGAAGCTGACTGAGTCAGCTTTGGTCCTGGCGTGGCTGGCTGGGTGGGAATGCATTGCAGAGGGGCAGCTGGAGGTAGGGTGGGAGTCAGGTCTGGGCTAGGGTCAACAAATTGACACGCTCTTCCACCTCCTGGAAGAGGAGGTCCCTAGCCCACCTAGAGTTACATGAGGGCACATACACAGATCCGTGCATGCACACACACTGATGCAATCACACACCCATAACCATTGGTTCACGCATACACTAACACACACATGGATTCCTGAGTACAAGCTTGCATGGACGTACAGACTGACATCGATTCATATCACAAATAGCATGTGTACATACACACTCACTCATCACAACGAACAAATTCAGCCTCAGCAAAGGAGCCCTGCCATCCACTCTGTCCTCCTACCAATAATACCCCCTTCCTTGAATCTGAGCATGCTCAGAACATGGATCTGCACGAGGCATTAGTGACCTGAGCTGACCAAAGGTTCACTGTGCAGGATGGGGTGGGGGTGGGGTCGTTATTGCCTATTCCCTCCCCACAGAGCCCAGGGGCCAGGGCACCTGCACCTAATTAGCTGTCCAGCTTGCTCTGTGGAACACTTGCCTGGAGCCAGCAGGCAGAGGGAGGAACAGCAGGAACACTTCAGGACTGTGATTCAGCCACCCCACACCAGGCAAGGCTGGCTCTCAACTTGGTCTCCAGGGGACCCAGAACTGAGCCACCCATGGTACCTCTGTCTCACTGGCCTCCCGGCCTGCATACCATACACTCGGCTCTGCCTCCAAACTGCAGCGAGAGTAATCCATCTGTCACAGAAGCCTGTCCTTGTTATTCCCGTTAAAAGGGAGTCCCTAACCATCCTCAGGATGAGGACTGCAGCTGTCACATCCTCCCACACACCCGTGTCCAGTTCTGCTCATCTGACTCCATCTCTTTTACTCCCCTGCACCCCGTCACCTCCTCTTCTGGGGCCTGATGATGGCCTCTTGAGCTCAGGGCTTCGCATGTGCTCTCACCCTCCATGCGGGACCTTCCCTCCCACTACTGCCCGACAGACTCACACTACCTGGACCCAGCAGAGAGTCACTGCTCTGGGAGTGTCAGTGACTTGTCTGCCTCTGCTCGTGCTCCCGCTGCCTCTGGCTCCTCACGAAGAGAGTGTCCCCTCTCTTGAGTTCTCATGGCAGCACTACATCTGCCTGGTTGGTCATTGTTTCCTAGTTTTCATTCACTTTAGGGTATAATTTGATATATAGTTGTCATGGTATCTATGGGGGATTGGTTCTAGGACTCCCACTGATATCAAAATCTGTAAGTGCTTTAATCATCTCATATAAATGGTGTAGCATTTGCACGTAATTTATGCACATCCTCTTGTATACTTTAATAATCTCTAGGTTACTTATAATACCTAATACAATTTATACACTATATAAATTGTTGTTCTACTATACTTAAGGGAATTGTTGTTCTACTATACTATATTTAAGGGAATAATGAGAAGAAAAAAGTTAGTACATATTCATTACAGGTGCTATGTTTTGGTATAGTTTTTTTTTCAGTACTGGCACTTTACCACTGAGCTAGACCCCTAGTTCCTTTTAAATTTTTTTCTTTTGAGATAGGTTCTCATTAAATTGTCCAGGTGGAACTTGAACTTGCAGTCCTCCTGCCTTGGCTTCCTAAAGTGCTGGGATTATAGGCACGTGCCATTGTACCCAGCTCAGATGCAATGAAAAAATATATTTTCCATCTACAGTTGACTGAATCTGTGAGTGAAGAACCCACGGATATGGAGGGCTGATATATGACATGCTTAATAAGTAAATGAATCAAATAAATGGCATGAGTGAGTGAATACTGAGAGCTCTCGCTCAGCCCCCTCACAGACACCCTCATTGCGCTTGGACAGGCTCTGTGACTGGGGGAGGTGCTTCGGCTGGGAGCTGAAACCCTGGGTTCTAATCTCTAGCTTGCAGTGTGACCTTGGGCAAGCCACCTCTCCTTGCAGGGCTGGTTCCCTGGACAAGAGCAGATGCTCTTGCATCTAGGAGCCGTTGTATCTCTGCCATGTCCATGCCCACGGTTTTGGACATCCCAGTCGCTGCCCCACAGTTGGGGTGCAGTTGACCCTAGTTTTCTGAGAGGAGAGTGGAGAATATGAGTGTGTTTTATTTTGCAGAAAGAGTTCTGGCCCTCTACTTGCTATTCAAGGACTTTCACAATGAATCCTAGCAGCCTCCTTCGATTCCATGGAATGTCCACACACACACACACACACACACACACACACACACACACTGACAAAAAGCAACAGCTCAGCCAAGGTGTAGAACCAACCGAGCAAGAAAAAGAGATATGGGACTTGTATCAGCTGCCGGTGACCAATCCGGGATTCCTGGCAGCAACACCTGACCAAGAAAGCACAAGATATAGAATCAGACAAGTGGAGTTCAAATCGTGGCTTGAGCTCTCACAATCAGTGTGCTCATAGGCAAGTTCCTTAGCCTCTCTGTGCCTCATCAGCAAAACAGCGATAATGAAACCTTCCCTGCGCATGCCTTTGCTCAGAAGAGAGGGCATCTGCAAAGCTCACTGCTGTGTAACCCTGAAGAATGAGTAACTGGAAACCTGCCTTGTTCTCCAGCCCCTGACAAAGATCTGAGAGAGACAGGAGTCTGGTAAGGGCGCTGCTTGCTCTGAGACTTGTGCTCTGCCCTGAGAAATGGCTGCATGTGTAGGAGCCCTGCAGACCAGTAATGTGATCTGCGATCAAGAGCAAACAACATTCTGAGGAAAATAGTTGCAATAGTTGTAATGAATATATCAATCATATAATGATCTTATACAATTTACGGGAAAAAAACCAGATCCCAGTAGACTAATGGGGTCTCCTGATATAAATAATAACAGCAAAAGACATAGATATAAGGATGTAGTGCCCCCTACCTGCAATCCCAGCACTTAGGAGGCTGAGGAAGGAGGACCAGGGGTTCAAAGCAAGCCTGGGCCATTTAGCAAGAGGCTGTCTCAAATTAAAAAAAAAAAAAGATAAGTAGATAGATAGATAGATCGATAGAAAGTCCAGTCTACAAGACAGCAATGATAAATATTTAGTGGCAGAAATTTGTAAAACATATTCGTAATCAATAATTAAAGAAATATAAGCCAGGCAATGTGGTGTACATCTGTGACCCCAGCTACTCAGAAGGTTGAGGTAGGAGGATGCAAATTTAAGGCCAGCCTGGGTAACTTATTGAGGTTCTGCCTCAAAAATAAAAAGGACCAGGGATGTAGCTCAGTGGTAGAGCACTTGCCTAGCATACGTGAGGCTCTGGGTTTGGTTCCCTGTACCAATAAATAAATAGTATGCTTCTTTTTTTTTTTTTTTTTGGTTTTTCTCCGGTACCGGGAACCGAACTCACGACCTTGCGCATGCCAGGCAGGCGCTTTTGCCGCTGAGCTAAATCCCCAGCCCCCCAATAAATAAATAAACAAATAAATAAATAAAATAAAGAAATACAAATTAAGTAATCATAGTATTTCTGCTGATCAAATTAGCAACCATTTTCTTTCATGAGAATACTCAGTGTATGTGATATCATAGCGAAAAAGACAACCTCACACACCTTCATTCATCAGGTTGCTATTTGTCAGGCACATACTGCTTGCTGGGAACTGTTGGGGGCTGGAAGGCATGTCCATGTTATGAACAGGGAGCCTTAAAAAATGCTCACAGGGGCTATGCAAAAGGAAGTTTCCCTTCAGTACCAAGCAATACACTGGGCATCAGTGGGTTGTAGATCCACTCACCTGGGTCTGATTTCAGAGTCATGGTCAGTGGCTGCATCAGCCCAGGTGAGAAGCTTTGCTGGTCAGCTCTCTGTCTCCTTGGGAATGACAGTCCCTAGCCTACAGCACTGGCACCAGTAAAATCACAGGTGTCAAAGACGAACTGTGGTGTGAACACCCAGGTAGAGCCAGGGTCTATGGAATAGGACTATTTACCAGGCCTTATTCATCACTAAGAGAAAATCGACCAACTTCTCTAACCATGGAAGAACCTGTTAGTGTATGTTACTGCATTCACCTTTTGTCACTTCACTCAGAGAAACCATTCAGAAGGTTACTTTAAAGGGTCTTTAAGGACATAGCCAGGTACTAGCAAAAGAACATTTCATGCAGACTCTATGTGATATGTGACATAATCGTTACAATGCAGTCCACCTGGAAGGAATAAATTCCACTATAACAAGGGATTAGGGTGATTCTAATCTTCCTCTATATTTTCTAAATAATTGTAAATTGCTCTTGTAATTGAAAATTAGTCACATTTAATTACATCTTGCATATAGTATTATATAATTAACCATTAATTATAATAATACATTGCCAACAGTATTTGTCCAGCAAGGAGCAAAAAGCCTATCATTACACATTTTATACATGAGTCAAATTATCACACTGTACTACATAGATATTTACAATTAAAATAATACTTTTTAAAAAGAAGACTATTGGAAAGGGTGATACAAACCTGTCCAGAAGATTCAGCCTTCTTAAAACCAGGGATCCTGTCTTACTCACCTTTGTTTTTTTTTAACACAATGCTGGAATCTAATCATCGATCAATCAACCTTGAGAACATACGTATATGCTTGGTTTAAATACATTACCAGGCATTATTTATAAGTAATTCATGGTATCTGTTCTCAAAATAATCCTGTAAGGCAGGAAAAATAATTATCACCCTTTTACATACGGAAACGGAACTTTGCCAAGGTCACACAATTAAAAGGCCGAGCTGGGACTTGAACCCAAAGCTGTCTGCTTCCAAACTGTCTCTTTGGTGATGAATGCAAAAAGTAAGGAGGAAATCAACAGCGAGAGGGGAGGACTGGGAGACAGAGGCCTCTTCCAAGGGTCTGAGATGAGTGACCGGAGATCCTGGGTTTAGAGTGGGACATACTATGTCAAAGACAGGAAAATGAAGAACATGAGTCAATGTCTAGGGAAAGACTAGCTCAGCTGTTTCTTGGATGAACTTGAACAGATGACAGGATGCATCATTGGCAGCTTGGAGGGTTTTTTTTGTTTTTCATTTTTTGGGTTTTTTTTGAGGTTACAGGTATGCACCACCAGGCCCAGCCAGTTTGGAGTACTGACTGGTGTAAAGCTATAAGAAACAAGCTGGGGATATACTGTACATGTATGGCACATATATAGGATGTGATAGTTAACTGATTGGATTAACTTGAGTAAGAAATGCCCAACTAAATTGGATCAGCACAGTTTGGGTGTGGCTGAGGGTTTACTGAAGACAGAGGCTCCACCCAGAGTGTGAGTGACACCAACCAATCAGCTTGCTGCCTGAATGGAATAAAAGGGAAAGAAGAAAGAAGGCTGGATTCTGTTTCTTCAGAGGAGCTAAAGTCTTCACCTTCGCCTCGGATGTTGTCTCCCAGCTTCCAGCACAGACCCATTGGCCTCCTAACATGGACTCATGGGGCACTACAGTGAGTTCCAGGCTTTCGACTGGACCCTTTGTATCTCCAGTGCACAGACGGCCCATTTGCACTTTTCCATGCCTGACTCTGCGGACGGCCATTGTAAGCCAATCTTGTAGATTCTTGCATATTTGTCTATCTTGCATTAAGTCTGATCTCTAGTAAGCACTGACCAATACATAGGCTCAGAGGTCTATGGATGAGTGGAATGGAAGGGTGGTTGGGAAAGAAGAAACTCATGTTTATTTAGGGTGCACCACACCACTGTGTGCTAAGTGCTCTGGGCCCCTGCAGACACCTTTTGGGGTGCCTGTCAATCCCACTCTCTTCTTTTGAATTGTCCCATCCACAGTCCCTCCTGAAGGTGCATGCCCAGGCAACCACATGTGTCCCATAACCTCATCATCATACCCACAGGTGATGACACTAGGGGTCCACAAGGAACTCAACCCAAGGCAGTTAGACTCTCTGGCCCTGGAAAGGGGCTTGGAGTTCTGAGAGTTGGTAAACACTGGGCAGCGCTGTCATCAGGTCACAGAGTGTTGAGGCCATATTGGGCCACTAGGGGCCACGTGCAAGCACAAGCAGCCTAGTCATCAGAGAGAAAGCAGAGCTGCACGGAGAGGCTGCTGAGGAACGTGGTCCTACCGGGGAGAAGGAAGCAACCCATCTCCTCTGCCCTCGGGGCACTCACCAGACTGCCCGTTGTAACTTTACAACAGGGCTCCCTTTCCTTAAGCTGGCTGAGGAGAATTTCTGGTCCTTGCAACCAAATGACCTAAACTATGACATGAACAACTTAAGTATAAAGGTCCTGGTGCAGTGTTTTATTTTTATTTTTGTTTTTGTTTTTCTTTTTGTCTTTTTGAGACAGGGTCGCGCTATGCAGTTCAGGCTGACCTTGAACTCCCTTTGTAGCCCAGGCTGGTCTCGAACTCACTATGATCCTCCTGCCTCAGCCTCCTTAGTGCTGGGATTGCAGGCATGTGCCACCACGCCCGGCTCACAGTGCAGCATTTGACTCATTACTGATAACTAAAAAATGCAGCTATTATTGTCTCTTTTGCTTCCCAAAGGAACCTGATGAGACAGAAGGCATTGTTATACCCACTGGAAAAATGAGGAGACTAAGAGTCATTGACGCATTCAGCAAATACTGGCTGAGTTCCAGTGGTAAGGACACAGGAAAGACAAGACAGCCCACACGAAGAAATGAATGAGAAAACCTCAGGCAGAGATAAAGAGCCACGAGGAAAGTAACCCAAAATGATCTACTACAGCTCCTAGAGATAAGAAAAGGGGCTTCCGCGGAGGTGACAGTTGACTGAGACCTGAATGACAAGAAGGAACAGGCCATGTGCAAATCTGGGAGAAGAGAACTCAAAGGAGAAGGCAAAGCAACAGAAAGACTTTTGGGCAGGACTGGGTTTGGTGCAGCCTAGGGGCAACCCAGGCAGGCTGAGCGGGCAGTAAGTGCAGGTCCCCAAGGCAGTTGTGAGTCAGCTGAGGTGTCTGGCTTTAGTTCCAAATGCAATGGGATGCACTGGAAGGATTTCAGGGTGCTGTAGGACACTGTCCTCCAAATATATCTCCATCCTAATCCCCAAAACCTGTGACTATGCTACCTTACATAGTGAAAGGGACTTTGCAGCTGTTGTTGCAATACAAATCCCGAGTGCTCACTTCAGCAGCACATATACTAAAGTTGGAACGGTATGGATCTCGAGATGGGGAGATTGTTCTAGATCATCCACGTGAGCCCACTGTCAAAACAAGGGCTCTAGTAAAAGGGAGGCAAGAGGCTGGGAGCCAAGGAAGGCAGGATGATGACAGAATAGAGCTCCAAGTGATGTAAGGAGGGGGCTGTGAGCCAAGGAACACAGGCAGCTTCTAGAGGTGGTAAAACAGGTAGGCATCCGGAAGGAAATGCAGTCCTCCAAACCTATTTCTGACTTCTGGCTTCTAGAACTGTAAGAGAATAAATTTAAATTGCTTTAAGTCACTAAGTTTATGGTGATTTATTGCAGCAGCAATAGGAAACTAATACAGGTGCTGTAGTCTGATTTCTACTTCTAAACAATCACTCTGGCTGCTGTGGACTGAGGGGGGAAAGGGGAGCCTGCAAGTAAATGATGACCAGGCAGAGTAGGGTGAAACAGAAAGGACACTGTAATGCCAAGTAGCTGGGGATCTGCTTAGCTGGAGAAGTCAGGAAATAACAAGCAGTGCTCAAACTGAGCCAGGTGGGAAGGAAAGGGCAGCATGTGAAGAGCTGTGGGAAGAGGAAGGGAGCAGACCTGTGCAAAGGCCCTGAGATGAGAAAGAGCTGGGAATTATCAAAGAATCAAAAGAAACCCAGTAGGCTAAAGGAAGAGAGAAAGAGAGAGAGTCAGAGACAGAGAGACAGAGACAGAGAAAGAGGGAGAGACAGAGAGAGACAGAGAGAGACAGAGATAGAGAGGTGTTACATGAAGCTGAAAGGATATGGCCTTGTAAGGGATGGTGTTTGGGTTGGATTCTAAGTGGAATGGAAAATCACTGGAAGGTTTGGGCAAAGGATTGGGTGATGGGATCTGCTTTGATTTTTCAGACTTGGCTCTGGCTACTGTGTGAGCCTGCACTGGGGGGCAACGGCCACAGGGGGGTGAGGGGGTGCCATCCAGGTAAGCAGCAAAGATGGCTGGAAGCGAAAGCAGTGGGAGGAGAGGTAGAGGAAAGGGGCTGGAGTCACCACCCAGAACCTGGCAGTAGAGTAGCCTTGGGAGGCCAGGAAGGGAGAAGAATGAAAGCCCACCCCAGTTTCCTGCTCTATCAGGCTCTCTGCTGGTTGCCAAAAGAGGAAAACTGGAGAGGAAGAAGTTCTATGTCGGGATCAGGAGTTCAGTTTTAGGGCTGGGGTGTAACTCAGTGTTAGAGCACTTGGCTGGCATTTGTGAGTCCCTGAGTTCCATCTCCAGTACTGAAAAAAAAAAAAAAAAAAAAAAGAATGAAAAAAGCTTCATTTTAGGTCAGGAAATTGGCAGACTCAGTTTGGACCATCTCAGCTGTCTTGATGATGACTGGGAGTGAGTGAGGAGGCGGTGACCTTCATGGCTGGTGGGGTCACAGCCGGGAAGTCTGCAGGCTTCCTGGAATAATAGCTTTTCTTGGAGTAACAGTAATGAACATAGAGCTCCTCAAAAGTCCTCAGTGCTCATAGAGTTCTACTGCTGTCTATGAATACCCTCCCCTGGGTAGCTCAGGTACACCTCACCTGGTCTAAACTAATTGTAGTAGCATCATCTCTCCTGCCTGTGATTGGTTCACTGGTGGGCATGTCATCTCATAACTCTGAGAAAGAGACAGCTAGCTGGACGCGGTGGTATATGCCTTTAGTCCAAGCTACTTAGGAGGCTAAGGGATACGGATCATTTGAGCCAAGGAGTTTGAGACCAGCCTGCGCAACATAGTGAAACGCCACGGTGGGGTGGAGGTGGGGGTACAGTGAAAAAAGAGACACAGGGAGAGAGAGAAAAGTTGGTGAGCTCAGTGGGTGAAGATGTGGTACCTGGAGCTACTGCAGTCATCCTGTGCTCATGAAAGTAGCAGCTAACACACTGAAGATGACCAAATGAGAATACAGAAAATAACCTAATTATTGTTATTGTTATTTTGTGGTGCTGAGCATCAAACTCAAGGTGTCACCCATGCTTAGCAAGCATTCTACTACTGAGCTACACCCCCAACTTACAATCTGTTTCTTAATGAAATAATTGAGCTTCCGGATCTTTCCTACATCAGCCCTTTTTGACACATGAGATAATAAATCTTGATTGCTTTAACTATTTTGAGTTGGCCTTCTTTTGCTTGTAATTGAAATATCATTAATACAGTGACAATGCAGGTAGTAAACAGTCTTTGCCTGGTAAAAGATGACACAGAACTTGAGGAAATTTGCCAATCTCTAGGAGCTACTACTGTGGCCTGAGTCCACTGGCTTTTGATCTTTTAAGAGTGATGATCTGGGCTTAGGGGAGTCATGATAGTAATTGGGGACATCATCTGAGCAAGTCCACAGGACTACAAAAGTTATAGTCCTGGCTGGAGGGGGGGTTCAGTCACAAAACATAGATTAACTGTCCCTGGAGTTGACATCATGATGATAAATCAGACGCAGTTCCTGCCCTTCAGGAACTTCTAGTACAGGAGAAGAAACATGCACAGGCTAATATCAGTGTGGTCAATAGAAGGTCCATTGGCTGACTTGCAAGGTGGCCAGATAAAAGTTCACGTAGGTGTTTTAAAGGATGATAAGAGAAAGGTCAAGGAAGAAGACATTGCTAGGTAGAATTAACAGTATGTGCAAACTCAGGGCAACACAGCTTTGTTGGGAAACTATAAATCGCTTGGAATACCCTGAACTGGTCCAGCCACTTTACAGGTTATGCACCTCGGGGGACTTTACTGGATGTCTTGGAGGCTCAGCATTCCATGTTCAAGAAAACGAGGCTGGAGGGAAGAAAAAAGGAAGAAAAATACCAAAATGGTTGCACAATTAGGTAACAGAATAGATCCGCAAAGCACCGTGTTTGGCGTATATTAGATGCACAAGCAATGCCCTTTATTTATTACCCACCCGTTACCATCACATGGTTCCAATTCCCTAGCTGCGGGGACCCAGGTGGCTTTCTTCCCCTTCGCACTCATTCCTCAGCCTAGTAGCGAGGCCCCTCGTCTCCCACAGACTTTTCCTCAGGCTGGAAACCCGAGCCCACTGCCTGGCCCAAGACACTTCTAGGGCGGCGTGGTTTGTGTTATTCTCTTCTCTCTCTTTCTCTTTTTTCCCTAAATGCAACAAAATAAAACCAAACAAAAGCCCAACGCCTGGCGTGGCTTGTCAGGGAGTTATGCAAGTGTGTAAAAAAATAAAATAAAATAAACACTGAGTTTTCGGCATTTGGGCTGTTTGATTAGGCACAAAGCAAGCCAAGGGATGGTGAGACACAGGGAAGGCTCAGGGCAGAGTGGGGACGGAGGGGACACGGGAGGGGCTGAAGGGGCCCTGGACCAACTCGGAATGGCTATTTGCCTCCTGCAAACCTGGCAAGGCTTGCTGTGTGAGCCCTACTGTGCATGTGGGGTCCAAGGGCTCCACTCTCTCCGGCTATCTACTGTCCTGTTCCCTGGCCATCAGATACTCTGGGGCCACTCCATCCATCCCCCCGACATTGTGAAGGACCCTGTGCACGGGGCTCAATAGTCAGGGCTCTACCCACCCCGAAGGAGATTCTACAGCCTGTCTTGATTACTCACCCCACAACCTACCCACAATCAGCCCATCTCTTCTGCTCCAGTTTAACTGCCGCTAACTGCAGTTGTAGCTCATCCTCCTTCACCCACTCTGAAGGGAGGCAGGAGCACAGCTGTTTATCACCCGGGAAGCGGGTCTCCCTCCTCCCTCTCCAGGCTTGACTTCAACATCATCTGGGTCACTGCAGGTGTCTGCAGCCTTCAATATTCATCCCACAAACATTTATGGAGTTCCTACCACTAACCAGGCACTTGCACCCTTCATTTCACTGAACCCTCAAAACAGACAGAAGCTGGAGGCCCAGAGAGGTTAAGTAACTCTGGCAGGGCTGCACAGCTGGTAAGTGATAGTGCCAGGACTTGAGCATAGATTGTATCTGTTATCTCCTTTAAATTTATGTGTCCTCACCTGGGTGCTCAGAATCTTACAACCTTGATATTTCTTCTAAACTGGGAAGATGCTCTGAAAATTTGACCCTGAAGGGGAGGAGAGTGTAGTCAGGACCACAAAGCTCTGTTGAGTCTACTCTTTGTAACTCCCCGGTTCCCGATGGGGAAACACGTTTGGCGAGGGTCCTGGGTCCTGTTCCGACCCCAAGATGCACTGAATTGTGCCGCTCCTCTGGCTGCTTGGAACCCCTCCGAGGGTCTGCGCCGGGGTCCGGGGGACTTGTCCCTCTGCCAGCCTCACGCTCAAGGCGCAGCAGCCAGCTCCGGGGAAGGGTGTGCGGGAGGGGGCTGCGGACTCCCGGGCCCAACGCTCCAGTCCGTTTTTTCTTGTGGATCCCAAGAAGGGGGGCCGGCTGGGGGTGGGACCGCGAAGGGGGGATTCCCTCCCGCGTGCGAGCGCGCACCGGCCCCTCTCCGGCTGGGCGCTCCGGGCGGCCAGGCTGAGGCGCGGCGGAGACACGAGCCCGGAGCGGCGAGCTGGAGTGGGGCCGTGGCCCCCGGCCCTGCGGACATTGAGGGCCTCCGAGAGCCGCCCCGAGGACCGATGCGCCGGGTGGGGCGCTGCCCCCCAGGGCGAGGGCGAGAGCCGCCCGCAGATTGAGCAACTTGGGAACGCGCGGGCGGAGCGCGGGCGAGCGGGGCGCCCAGGACTGTCCCGCGGCCGGCCTCCCCTTCGCCTTCCGGGCCTGACCCGCGCGCTGGCAACGCGAGGTGAGTCCTCTCTCGGCCGCCCGGTGCCCCCTGTCCTGGGACCTGGGTGCCGCGGGCCCTCCCGTCGGGTTTGGCCGAGCCGGGTTAGGGGGAGATAGAGACGCGGGGAGCCCGACTCCTCTCCTCGCATCGCGCTTAGGGAGCACTCCTAGACCCCTCTTCCGAGCCCTGCCCCCCAGTCATCCCTCAAGCCAAGCCAACAGTCCCCTCCCTTTGCTGCCTCGGCCCCCTTTCACCCCTAAGCCCCTTTGCTCGTACCCCAGGTTCCCGGCTCTATCAGACGTCCCTCTAACGCAGACATTCTTCATCTCTGGTCTCACTGCCTCGGATGTCCCTCCCCGGACCCGTGGTCCCTGGCGTCCCCCAGTGCCAGTCCCGCAGCCCGGGCCGGGGTCCGACGTGGCAGGCAGCTGCGCAGCGGGGCGCGCGCCTCCCAGGCCCGTGGGTCGGTCTCAGGGGAGCGGACCTAGGCCGGGTCGGGGGCGGGTGGGGGCTTTGTGGCCCGGCGTCCGAGAGGAGCACGGATGGAGTCGGGGTGCGGCTGCTTGGAGGCAGGGGTTTCTGGGAAACTGGTCTGTCGGCCTCGGAGCTCTCTTGGACCTTGGGGTGGGGACGGAGGGACTTTAGGGCCTTCTCACCTCGGGCACCTGTCCTGGCGCCCGGGACGTGGAGACAGAAGGGGAATGTGAGCACGGGGGCGGTGATGGAGGGGCGTGAGTGAATCTTTCTGCCTGCCCCGGGTTTAGGGGGCGTGGGACGGGCCCCAGCACCGGCTTGACCTCGGAGAGCTGATCCGGACAGGTCAGCCGGGCACCTACTTGGTCCCGCCCCCGGCTGCGCGATTCTTCTGGCCCCCCAGGCAGCCTGGTCTGCGGCCACAACTCCCCAGGCCGTGGCGGGTCCGGGGAGCGCTAATGAGAAATTATCTGGACGGTTTACATTTTGGGGTCGGTATCCTGCCCAGAGTGGAGTACCGATTTGTCCTGATAGCTTCGAAGCAAGAAGGTTAACGGTTTCCATCCCTCTGTTAGGACTGAGTCTGCACCTCAGCTCCACCCCCGCTGTGTGCCCCTCACCAGTGTGTGGCCTTCTCTCCCACCTTGCCTCTCTGGTCTCTTGCCAGCTCTGCCTCTGACCCCATCCCCTTCTCCACCTGAGAAGTTTCCGCCTTCAAGTGAGGTGGTGAACCCCTGAGATGGATGTTCCTTTGCAATGTTGATTCTTTTTTCTCCCCCCAAAAGTGCTTGAAACTGTTGTCATCCCAGAGGTGAGGGAAGCCACTGTTACTTGCTCCGGTGACATTCACATCTGGATCCTCCTCTCCATTTGCCAGCTGCAGTTGTGACTGCAGGTGATTCATGTGGGAGTGGGCCAGCCAGGGACAGGGACTGGAAGATAGTGGCAGAGCCCAGGCTGAAAGCTGGAACTTGGGTCTGTAGGGGCTTGTATTTGCTGAGTAACCCGTCATCCCAGGCATCATACTGGTGGGCACAAAGACTACAAAGATCTTCTCTGCCCCAAGCACCCTAGAGAAACTAATCACACGATGACACCAAAGTCTCACAGACCCAGGTTTAATTCCAAGTTTGTCTGATGCCGTGTTTGTGAAATGTAAGGACTGATGGAATGGATCTGCCAGGGGTTTACTACCTTGTCCTGACAAACGTGCAGTTAGCCGGAAATCCTGTCAGTTTGAGTGATTGCTTTCATGCCAAGGCAGTTGACCACAAAGATAAATGCAAACATGGAAATTGAATGCCAGTGCTCAGTATTAAGTTGGTAACCACACTACATGGGATACCATTGCTTTTTAAGTGGCCATAGGAATGCAGACAGAAAACCTTGATCATACAGAATACCACAGATACATTATCGAGACCTCATTCTACTGTATATGAGCACCAGTCTGAACAGATTCACATAGTACCTTATTTAAGCTATAAAGAATCAACCCTCTTGCAGGTAAGGAAACATCAGACCAGGTAAGCTACTAACTCAAGGTAACACAGCTGGCAAATAGCAGAGCCAGCATTTGAAGCCAGGCATTCTGACTGACATTTGAGCCAGTGACCACCATGTTATGTATTCAGCCTCTGAGACAATGTACTTGGGGCTGAAGACCCCAGTCTGGTAAACTCAGCTGAACATGCATAATCTGTGGGTAGTGGAAGAGTATTGTGGGGGCTGGGAGGATGGGAAGGCTTTGGCAGGTCATGCAGGGAGTGCTGGAGGGGCACGCAGGGGTTGGCACTAACAGGGCATTTGGGGGAGCATCTCTGCTGGCTCCAGCCATAGCACCAGGTGGGACCCATCAGCCTTGTGTAAACACTTCTCACAGGCAGCTTAACCACTTGAGTGTGTCTGACCTTCAAAGTCAGTGGGAGAGGCCAGGAGGGAGGCACATAACTCCCTAGGGGGATAATGATTTATCTCCTGTGCAGGTGCATTTATCACCCTCCACTTGGGCCTCTTGGAGAGGTGGGAGGGGGTGAACTGGGCACTCAGGAGCTGAGAGGGAAGAGGAGTACGGTGGGAGTGGAGGAGCACCTCTAGCTAGAATCTCAGCTTTCCCATTAGGAAGGCAGCACTAAGCTGACACACCCCACAAGCCCGTGAAATAGTGATGTTTATCCCCGTTTGCTAGATGAAGAGACCGAGGTTCAGAGAGGCTGAATGACCTGTTCAAAGGATACTAACTGTCAGACAGCCAAGCAGTGCTTCCCTAGGTCCACCGCGATTCCTATGGTATGGGTCAGATGCCCACTGTTTTCACAGGCCCCTGGACGAGCCAGCGTGGGCACGCCTGTGTTCTGAGGGTGGGTGTCCCAGGAGTGCCAGAGAGTGAATGTGTGTGCCTAAGTTCGGAGCAGAGCTCCTGTCCTGGCTCCAGGTGGGGCTCTGAGGCTCAAGCATCCAGCTTCCCAGGCACATCTCACCAGGGAGGGGCCGGCCCCCCTACCCCCTCACCCCAGCCGCTGGGTCCAGAGCCCTGGCTTTCACGAGGCTGAGGGATTATCGCCATTCTCTGTGTCTCTGGCCAGGGCGGGCATTGCTGCCTCTTTTATCCCCTCACAAAGGCCAGGCCTGCCAGGCCTGCTGTGTCAGAGTTTCTGTGCCTGGGTGGTGGTGGGGGGTTACTTCCTTTTCTCCCGCCAAGCGCAGAGGTCCGTGCAGAGTCTGCCAGCTTGCTGGGGGGCCACTGCTTTAGCTGCAGAACAGGTGAAGAGCACATGGGTGACAGCACTGGGAAGAGAAGGCTGACAGGTCAGGTAGCCAACAGAGCTCCCTTTAAATGACAGGATATTACTGCAGCATAAGGTTTGTAGGGTAGACTTAAAGAAGGACTTCCAGTGTGAGCTGGGCAATATTAGTCAGGGGTGGGGCCAGCTGCCTCCCATTATTGATAAATCACCAGCAATCTGTAAGTCTGGTTTGAGTGTTCACCATATTTCAGCAACTTCTGAGTAGAGAAACCTAGGGAAGGGAAGGTTTAAAGCTTAGGTGGGGGGTCCCAGGCTACCACAGAATTAACCCTCTCTCTCCTTCCTTACAGGTTGGTTTTTGGGGTAGCCTGTTGCAGTGACGAAGATCTCCCATGTGACACTCAGAGGAGGCTTTGAGGAACTCTGCCTTGGAGGACCTCTGTCTGGGCTGATGGAGCTCTGGGCTCCCCACACCCTCTCTGTCCACAGTTGAGAATTTGGTGGATGTGGGCTGCAGCCCAGGCCTGAATCTCCTGCTGCTGACCCAGCCTCGGAGGCGCTAGCAAGAGCCCAGCACCACCCACTGCCCCCCAGGGACCACCCCTCCTGCCGGGGGCCCGGAGCTGGAGAGTGACTATGCGGCTTGGGCTCTGTGTGGTGGCCCTGGTTCTGAGCTGGACACACCTCGCCGCCAGCAGCCGAGGGGTCAAGGGGAAGAGGCAGAGGCGGAGTGAGTAATGGAGTGGCCAGGACCACCGCTTGGCAGTGGGAGAGGGCCACCCGGGAGGCCTTGGGTAGTCATTCTGTGATGACCACTGCAAACTTCTGCTTTGTCTAATACAGCTTTGTAGGTTTTGCAGTAGATTGTTTTGACTGTGGAGTATTCAGTTCGTGGGTTGATTTGTCGAGATTATCTGCTTTGTAGATTACTCACTCTGTCTGCTTTCCCTTTTGTAGACTGCTTTCTGGATTAACCCCTCTCTTGTGAGGATCTAGTTTGTGGATTATACCCTTTGATATGTCATCAGCTTTGTGTGGTATCCGTGGCAGTGCTCTCAGGAGGGGTCCCCACACTACTATGCTTGGTTCCCTCCTCACTGACTTTGGGGTTCAGGGCTCCTTTGATGGCTGAAGTTGTGTGCCAGGAGCTCTGCACGTGTGCGTGATGGGCAACAGGGCTTCCCCTGCCCAGATCTTAGGCAGGAACAGTGGCACAGGGAGGGTACAAGCCTCTCCCATCCTGTGGATTTTAAACAGGCTCTTGGGATTTGGGGAACCACAGTGGGGTGATGGGGAGGCAGGTAGGCTGAGATCTGGTCCTACCACCTGCACACCTGGGTAGCTTTGTTTTCTCTGCTTTCATAGTGAGCTTCCACAGGAGGTACCATTGGAAGGAAGATGGCTCAATTTCAAAAGACAAGCAAATTCCATCTTGTAGACATGAAGAAAAGGGGAGAAATGAGCCCAAGGACACACAGTCAGAGTTGGAACCCAGGTCTTCTGATGCCTATGAACCCTGTTTTCTTAAAAATAGAGCTTGATATAGTTCAAGATTAACCTATCAGAACCCCCCCACACACACATACGTAGTAAGCATTCCTTACCTTTTGCCTAATATCTCCAGTGATGGGGCCTATATGTCATAGGAGTGGCTACTGTGTGACAGGGACCCCTGTTAGGGGTTGGGAAGTGGCCTCTGGACTCCCAAAGACTCCCCATTCCCGACATTCCCTTAATGAGAGCTGTCACATTGCGGATGGGAAGTCCCCCGAAGTCTCAGCCACATCCTTCCTACTTTACATTTCCCTTCAGACTGGTCCCCCCGCCCTACCCGGGAAGGTTGAAAGGCATTGCATAGCCAAGGCCAGAACTCAGCCCAGGGAGAGAGCTCCAAGAACTGATGAACCTGAAAATCCCGGGCTTAACAAATAATTGGAGGTGGTTACGTTTAATCAGCAGCAAGGCCTTGTTTTCCTCTCTTTTCTCCACTGTTACGGCGAATATTTTGGCCAGATGTTTGGTGCTTTATAATCAATCTCCTCTATTAATGAAATGAGAGAGAAACAGAGAGAGAGAGCGCGAGAGAGAGAGGGAGGGAGTGGGAGGGACAAGCCACACTCATGACATGCCCAGGTGATTTACATGTGTAGGACCACACACCCACCTAAACCAGGGGCCATAAGACCTGGGTTAAAGTCTGTTGAACTAAAAAGAAAAGTTCTAAACTGGTACCTGTAAGGGTCTGCTCTCAGCAGTGGCCAATCTAATACAGCAATTTCGATTGCTCACTCTTGGTACACATGTAGGCAACCTCAGCATGTGGTGTTGTCATTACCAAGTGGTGGGAGTAACCATCCTTGATGGTGACAGTCAAGGATAGGGCAAGAGGTAGAGACAGACTTGGGCACAGTGAGGGTCCAGAAGGGACAGAGGCTCAGGGAGGTAAGACAGTGTCTACCAGGAGGCAATCTTTGTTACTTAATAATCATAAAACCACAGTTGTCGGCCCAGTGTGGTAGTACACACCTGTAATTCCAGCACTCGGGAGGCTGAAGCAGGAGGTTGGCCACCAGTTTGAGGCCAGCCTGGACTACATATGGAGACCCTGTCTCAAAGAAAAAGATCATCAAGCTGAAATGTAATTTTACAGGAATACAGTAAGACTTACATGAGATAATAGATCTATATTTGTTTGTGTGAAGTGCTGGGGCTCGAACCGTCACACAGGCTAGGCAAGAGCTCTTTGCCACTGAGCTACATCCCCAGTGATAGATATGCATTTTTAACAACCTGTGTGAAGCATCAAGCTCTGTGCAGACTTTAGGATACAAGTTGTGGTTAAATAATCACTATGTGGACTATTTCACCTGAGGGTTTAGGGGAAGCAGGGAAGGGAGAAGGAGACCGACACAACTGTGTGTGCTGCTGTGGGCTCTCACAGTGTAGAAGGGCACTGGGCAGGTTGGGGGCTCAGAGCTGGGCTTGCTGTGTGACATCCATCAACTGCGTGTCAGGAGAGCCCAGAAGCCAAAACTGTGACCCTCAACTCTACACCACTTTTGGACTCAGAAATGTCTGAGTGATAGACTCCCCAAGGGAAAGAGAAAAAGTTGAGCAAAGCCCTTCACTCTGGCTATGAATTATGAAGGCCCTAGCAAGGCTGCCCCTTGTCTTCCACTCCTGGGGGACCCCACCCTGAACCCCTCTTCCTGTGCTGAACTTCTTCACTCCTTCTGAGCCTCATCCTGAACCCTTACACTCCCTATCCCTTGCACTGAATATTCCCTTGAGCCCTTTTTCTTTCAACCCTGCCCCCTCACAGTACCCCATTCCTTTCTTGAGCCCCAACTCCTCCAGATACAGGGGTCACCCCTTTTGCTCCTCTGACTGCCCCTCTTCCACCTGGAGCTGTCACTTCTGCTACAGAGACCACCCTTGTAATCCCTCTCCTCCCCAAATCCCTGTGCATTGCTTGGGTCACTTAGCTAACGTCCACCGAAAGCCAGCAGAGCCAGGTCCTGGACTGCAAAGGAAGATCTTGAGGGTCTCTTGGGTAGTAGGAGAGACCATTCGGTTAGTGTCATGGCTGCTGCCACAAGAAGAAACCAGAGGGCTGGGAGAGCCCAAAGGGGCTGGGGAAGTGGGCACTACTAGGAGTAGCTGGGGAATGACCCATAAATGGGATTCCAAGGAGCCCCAGGGTTTACCTGGACCAGCTCTGCTCCTATCTGGCTTTCATGCTGGGGATCTTTTGCATTGGTAAGAAGCAGTCTGCCATGAAAGCTGGAAGTCAGCACCCATCAGAATGGAGTGAGTCAGGCCTGCTGGGGCTGAGCCAAGATGCCTGGGGAAAGGACCTGCGGATCTGGACAAAAGTCCGATGGTGACAGCCTTTGTACTTACCAAGACGAAGAGGCTGGGCTTGTTCTGAATTCAGCTATGGATGATAAGAAGCCATGCAGAGATTTCATTCTGAGGGCACATGTTCCAGCTGCAGTCAAGGGTCTGGGCATAGCTGGGGGACAGACAGGCTGGGCCCTGGAGAGAAAAAGTGGGGGTCTAAGCTGTGCTAAAGAGTACTGGGTCTTCCCAGCAGGGGCAGACTCAGGGCTTTCTGAGTGTGCAGCAGATGGCGCTGGCTGCCAGGAAGCCCTAGGACTAGATACGCCTCCCAGATGGGGCCTTCCCGACCCCTGTGGTGGTGCCCGAGGCCCCACTCCCTATCTTCCTTCCCACCAACTTAACTTAGGTCTCTTGTATTGGTTAGTTCCTCCAAAGCTGGATTCCACCCCACAGCCAAGGTCATCACTCCCTGGGTCTTGCATACCCCTCTCCATCCTCCACTGAACTTAGCCCAACCCACCCGGAGGCCCCCATTCCCGTACAGTCCCACACCCCATACTTTAGTGACCACAGAGAGATCTGTACACTTGCCATCCTGTCCTTGAACCTCTGTTCACACCCTGAATCCTACAACAGGGGGCCCTACCCTTTGGGGGCTTCTCCCTGCTTCCCTGGACTCCCATTCAGAAATAAGACAGTCTTTGCCCTCCAAAGCTCTTTCTAGTGGGAGCAGAAGACATACAATAGATACTAACAATATGAGATGATGTGTGCCATGATAGATTTCAGTACCATGGCATGGGAATTTGAGATATGCACCATCCAAACTTGTAGGGCAGGAAGTGAGATCAAGAAAGACTGCCTGAAGGAGGTGACTTTAGTTCTGAGGCAGTCAGGCTCAGGAGGAGGCAGGCTGTTCCAGGCAAGAGGACCAACATAAGCAAAGGCACAGAGGTGTGGTATAGTATGATGTGTCCAGAGAAACAAAAATAAATACTAGTTAGAAGTCTTGCTGAGAGATGAAATGGGTGGGATTAGCTCACGAAAGCATTTTAAGGCTGGCAAGGAGTTGGGTCTTAATTCTACAGGTGATAGGCACCATCCAAACTTGTAGTGACCACGGATGGATTTGAAGCAGTGCTGTGACACCATATGACTTCTGGGTTAAGAGATCCCTGGAGATGAGTTGGGAATTGGAAGAAATAAAGACCGTGGGGGGAGGGGCTGTGAGCCAGATTTTGTTCCTCAGGGAGGGACTGGTTGAGCTTAGCAGCTGGGCAAGGCCTCCTCATAGACATAGCAGGGTTTTACAGGTTGAAAGCGTTTTACAACTTGAAAGATTTTTGGAGACAGGAGGCAGGAGGGACCCCCAGGAAGGCACAGCCCTGCCTCATTCGCTGAGGAAGAGGGGCAAGGAAGGAGCGTGCTTGGAAGCAGCTGAAACACAGTAGGTGAGTGAATAGGCAGGGAAGCCCAAGCTGTGCAAGAGGATGTGTGTGTGTGTGTGTGTGTGTCTGTCTGTCTGTCTGTGTGTGTGTGTGTGTGTGTGTGTCTGTCTGTCTGTCTGTGTGTGTGTGTGTGTGTGTGTGTGAGAGAGAGAGAGAGAGAGAGAGAGAGAGAGAGAGAGAGAGAGAGATGAGGGCCGATAGGAGGCCCTCCGATAGGAGGCCCTGTCTGAGCTCCTCTGGCCCTGCAGGGCCACCTCCTTGCAAGGCTCTGCAGAGCACCACTCCACCCTAAAAAAGCAGCAAGAGGGATCTTGCTAAACTGCCAGTCTGACCTTCCTTCCCTCACCATAAGGCCCTGTTTTCTGCTCCACGGATACCCTAAGATGTTCAGTGCCTAAAGCCCTTTGCACAGGCTGCTCTTGCTGTGTGGCGGACTTACTTCCTCTAGCTTCTGGCACAAAAGTGCCTTGTATCCATCTCTGCATCCATTGCCACTGTGGGTGACTAGCCCTGCGTCCCTTGCTATGGCTGGGCCTTCTTTGCTTTACCTAGCCGGGGCTTCTGTTAGGGTTTCAGTGAATGTTTGGGGAATGAACCTGTTTCTCTTGGAATCATATTATATTCCCTGTGTTAGCTTTTCACTGTTATGACAAAATACTTGAGAAAAATGACTTAGAGGAAGATAGATTTTTTTTTAAGATAGATTTATTTTGGCTCACAGTTTCAGAGACTTCAGTCCATGGCTGGCTGGCTCCATTACTCTGAGGCCTGTCGTGAGGCAGAAACATCATGGCAGAAGGGTCTGGAGGAGGAAGCTGCTCACCTCATGGCAGCTAGGAAGTAGAGAAGGAGTGAGAACCAGGGAGGAAAGGACTGGAGACCGAATGTCTCCAAGGTTATACCCCATGACCCACTTTCTTTACCTAGCTCCCAGCTCCTAAATTTACATTACCTTCCAATAAGGCTATGAAATTATTGTTTTTGTTGTTTTTTTTTTTTGGTTTTTCTCTGGTACCGGGAACCAAACTCACGACCTTGCACTTGCCAGGCAGGCGCTTTTGCGGCTGAGCTAAATCCCCAGCCCCTAAGGCCATGAAATTATGACCTTGACAGGCATAATGGTGCATGCCTGTAATCCCAACACTTTGGGAGGCTGAGGCAGGAGGATTACCTGGGCAACTTAGCAAGACTCTATCTCAAAATATAAAATTTAAAACAGGAATGGGACTGTAGATCAATGATAGAGCTCCCCTAGGTCTGACATCTGATACTGGAAATATATATATATATATATATGATTAATCCACTGATGAAGTTAGAGCCATTATAATCCAATTTCTTTCTAAAAGCCCATCAGCTAACACAGTAAGCCTTGCAGGGAGACTTTTTTTTTTTTTTTTAGTAGCTCAGAAAAGTACATTTTTACTTTTGCTCACTGTGGTTCAAGTTTTTTTTTCTTTTACATAATGTTTAAATTTTCATTAATTTCAATTTTAAAAGCTTGTGTGTTAGCCAGGTGCGGTGGCGCATGCCTATAATCCCAGCACTTGGGAGGCTGAGGCAGGAGGATCATTGTGAGTTCTAGACCAGCCTGAGCTACAAAGTGAGCTCAAGGCCAGCTGAACTGCATAGCGAGACCCTGTCTCAAAAAGACCAAAAAAAAATTAAAAAATAAAAGCTTGTGAGTTGACAGGTTTGAAGCTTTGCTGCTGGAATTAAATAATGGAATTAAATAATGTGAAGAATTAGCCTCACTCAAAGAGCGGCCAGCCCTCTACTGTCAGCTTCCTAGAGGTAATCTTTGTGTCTGCTAGGACTGTCTGCATTTGTCTGGGGGCATGGATCACACTGGGTCAGTACATTTAGGGTGGGAGCTGGCTGTGGAGGGAAGATTTAAGTTTAGGGGCTTTGAGTAAACTGATACTGGGAGACTAGAGACGAATCAGCCAGGGGGGTGTCAACCATTTCACGTAACGCTTCTTGTTCCTTATTTATTAAGTACTTTTATTGTAAGAAGCTACTAGATTTTCTCAAATGGTTTTTTGGTGTCCACTGAGATAGATGATCTTGTAGATTTCCCCCTTTGTTCTATTAATATGGTAGCTTGTAGGTTTTCATATGTTGAAACAACTTTGCATTCCTGAGTAAATCCCACCTGGTTGTAGTATGCAATGCTTTTTATATTCTGCTGGATTCACTTTGCTAGTACTTTCTGAGGACTGGTGCATCTATATTCGTAAGGGTTAAGATCTGTAACTATGTACTGTACTTTATTTTTCTTATTTTGGTATTAGGACTATATTTTCCTCATGAAATGAAGTGGGAAGTAGTCCCTCCTCTTCTATTTTTTAGAACTGTTTATAAAGGATTGGTATTAATTTTTCTCTAAATAATTCATAGAATTTACCAGTGAAGCCATCTGAGCCTGAACTTTTCACTTTTCTCTTCCTTTCTTTCTTTCTTTCTTTCTTTCTTTCTTTCTTTCTTTCTTTCTTTCTTTCTTTCTTTTGAGATAGGGTCTTACTATGTATTCCAGGCTGGCATTGAACTCACTATGGACACCCAGGCTAGCCTGGAATTTACAGCAGTATTCCTGCCTCAGCCTCCAGAGTGCTGGGATTGCTGCCATGCACCACCACCCCTGGCTGCAATGAGGTTTTTAGTGTTCCCTCCATGTCTGTCAGCTCCTTCTCTTCATTGCCCCATCTTTTTCTGTCCTTCTGTAAAAGGTCTGGTCCCTTTTCCTAGACTCCTTGCCATCTCACGGAGCCACATGCCTTTGAGGATTATTTTCATGTTAAGGACCCTGCATCTCAGTCTCCAGCCAAAACGTTTCTCTTGAGTTCCAGGCCTGTGTGTCAACTGCCTGATAAACCTCCCCCGAGTGTCCCACAGGAGCCACGCAGCCACCATGTCTAAAGCCTAAGCTTTCATTGCTCCATCCCTGCCACTCCCTGCTCTGCTGCTGCTGCTGGGGTCCCCTTCTCAGCAAAAGGCTGACAACCATTCTGTGACACAAGTCTAGTATCTTTAAGGGAACTTGACATGTGCTTCTCCTTGTCCCTCCCCTCACATCTACTCATCTCTCAGCCTTGTGGATTCTACAGCATAGATAGCTACGCCGTTCCCTCCTCATGGTTCAGCCTTAGCTCTTCTCCCCTGGAGTTCAAACCTAGGCATCTTCCTGCCTCCACTTTTGCTGTTTCTTCCACTCACCCTCCACTCTACAGAGTGACTTTGCTGAAATGCCTGGCCACGTCTCATGTCCAAGCCCCCTCCAATGATTCCTTGTTGTCTTTCAGATAATATCCGAACACTTCTCTATAGGTCCAAAACCCTTCCTGGTCTGGCCCCTGCTTCTCTATCCAGCTTCTCATCTGAATATCAACTACACTGCTGTGCTGAACTAATTTTAACCCTGAATGTGCCACACTCTCCCTGCCATGTCACTGGTAGCACTCGAGAAAAATGTGCAAGGAGAATGCTGTTTTTGGAATGGGTGGTAGGTGATAGGATTCTGAGAAGGCCTTTTACAAACCTTCTCATCACTTATAGTAGTAAGTATAGTGATAAGTAAGGAATAAATAAGGCAACAAAGCCATAGAAGGCCGCCAATGGGACACCCGGGTCACCAGTCACCAGTGGGTCACCTCAGTTACTGAAGAAACTAAGGCAGAAACCCAGAGGGAATGTTCATTTAAATGATGAATTAAGTAAAAACAGTCAGTAATAGACAGTTTCATACATTCAAGTGGACTTATACATTTGCAATACAGCTGAATAAAAGGCCCAAAGTGGGGGCTGGGGATTTAGCTCAGCGGCAAAAGCGCCTGCCTGGCAAGCGCAAGGTCGTGAGTTCGGTTCCCGGTACCGGAGAAAAACCAAAAAAAAAAAAAAAAAACCCAAAAGGCCCAAAGTGGAAAACTAATGCTAAAGACTCCTTCATAATTGCAGTATAGCACTTGGAGTATTTTTCCTAATGCAGTGACTACCTCAACAAGAACGATACTCAATTTTAAGTGTATTAACCAAATAATAATCTGATTCTACAAAGAAATTTCATGTTTAATACAATTAATCTAGTCATGCTTTCAATTTCCGTAGCCCCTGCGTTTTCCTACATCTGCCTTTTATGCACTGTGTTCCTCTCTACCTGGGAACACACTAGCTAAGAAAACTTGGTTGAGTGATTTATTTTTACTTTATTTATTTATTTATTTATTTATTTATTTTTGGTTGAGTAATTTAACCTCTTCATTTAGTCATCTGCAAAAATGAGGATTATTAAAAATAATAGTACCAGGGACTGGGGATTTACCTCAGCAGCACAGCACCTGCCTGGCAAGCGCAAGGTCGTGAGTTTGATTCCCGGTACCGGAAAAAAAAAAACAAAAAATAAACAAATAAATAAAAATAAAAATAATAGTATCTACCTTGTAGGCTCTTGGAAGGATTAAATGAGTTAATGCTTATCAAATCCTGAGAATGGAATTGGTGTTCAGCATTAAGTAATAGTTACCCTTAGTATGCCTATTATTGTGTTATTATGACCGTGGCTGTGTTTGTGATTCTTCTCCTCCCTTTTCCTGCCTGAACCAGGAATCACCCCTGGAGCGTATAAGACTGCCAGCAGCCCTCCCGAGTATACATCCTTGGCTCCCTGTTTCCAGGGTGGAAAGGGAGGCACATGATTCACTGTTTTCCCTGGCCTCGCACACTGAGACTTTGGCTCCAGGGATGTGCAGCTTGAGCGCCAGGCACACTCTCCTCAGCCATCTCCTGCCCTCTTGCTCTGATTTTCCCTACTCTGTCTCTAGCTTGTGTCTATGGCTTCTCCTTGCCTGGGTCCTCCTAACTACTCAATCTTCCTTCTCAATTGGATTCTCTTCCTGTGGGCACGTTTTAGTGTCTGGCCCCACATTTCATTTACACCCTAGGCCAGACATCTGGGAATCACCCCAGACTCCTCCCAAGTCTCCTCTGCTTGTTAGCCATAAGTATTCCCTGAACATTTTTTTTTAATGGTAACAAGGTTTATTTGAAAAGTGGGGGGTGAAGGAGAAACTGGCTCTGCAGAGCAAACTTAGGCCAAACGAGAGGAAAAGAGAAAAGCAAAAATAGAAGTACACCCTGGTCTGGAAGACACAGAATGGGCTACCGTGAGGTCATGATAGCCCTAAACACCTTCCAAATCAGTCCTTTTCTCTCTGTTTCCACTAAACATAATTTTGTATGTGATTTCTTCACCTTTTTCACCTGGGTGACCTAGTCATCTTCCTTCCAAATAATCCTTTGGTTTCTGGTCTCCACCTGGCTATCAGAGGGTTCTCTCTAATATGTAAATTGGACCAGATCTTACGCCTGCTTAATTTTCCAGTGGCTCCCTGTTGGCTAAGTTGCTCCAAAAAGGTTCCAAGAATTAAACTGCAAAACAAATATTGCTGAAATGTTTGGAAAACACAGCTTACTGTCTCCTCTTTTAGATAGTCACACTGCACAGGACTGTAATAAAGATTGCAAAAAGCCCTACAACAAAGAAGCCTATTTAGCTTTGCATGATACACAGGTTCTGGTATACACAGCCCTACCTGATGACGCTAGGTTTTTCTCCACGTCCTCCTATTAACGGTCGGGAGAAATCTTCTTTCAAGGAACACTCTTGGAGAAATGCTGCTCGGCAGGTTAAAGTTCAAGTTCATGTTCCTCAGCATGATATAAAAATAGAACACTTTCTTTTTCACCATTCTTCTACCCATTTTTACCTCTATCTCGGATTATCTGCGTTTCTCCTAGGTGTAGTTTTGTTCACTCTCCTAGTCCTGCTATGTCCAGCACTTGTACCTCTTATTCCTTACACAGCACCTGTATCCCTTGTTTTGAGTCCACTGTGGCTTGGCTTTGTGGCTGTTGCCATTTGCCTCTTTGCTTTTTTTCACTGAAAGGTCAGTTCCTCTGCAGAGTGGCTGAGCTTGTTTGCCTCACTATCCCCAAGACTCACTGTGCGAATGGTACATGGCAGGGGCTCCGTAAGTGTTGGTTGAGCAGGTGAATGACGGAACAGGATCAGAGATTCAGTGCTCTGATGGGAGAGCTCCCTGCCTCTGAGGGTAGTTTTAAGCCAGAGTTTGTCAACCACAAAACCATTGACATTGTGGACCATAATGGTTCTTTGTTGTAGGGACGGACGTGTGCATTAGCAAATGTTTAGAAGCAGCCCTCGTCTCTTCCTCTTTGATGCTGTGAGCAGTTCACCTCCCTGGTGATGATAAAAAAAAAATGTCTTTAGGTGCCAGGTACACACACCTGTAATCCTAGAATTCTAGGAGGCTGAGGCAGGAAGATGGCAAGTTCCAGCCCAGCTTGGGCAACTTAGCCACTTAGTGAGACCCTGTCATAAAATAAAAAATGTAAAAAGGGTTGGGATGCATCTCAATGTGAAAGCCCTGAGTTCAGTTTCCAGTACAAAAAAAAGAGGTCTCTAAACATTGCCAAATGTCCCCTGGGGAACAGATCATCCCTGGTTGAGACCACTATTCTAGACATAGGTTATTTGAGTTCTTTTCCTGTCTCTGGGTAGGCGATTCTTAGGTAGTTTAATCCATTCTCTTGTCCTTAAAACTTTATCAGACATCAGCCAGGCATGGTGGTGGTGCGCACCTGTAATCTCAGCACATGGGAGGCTGAGGTAGGAGGATCAGTGTGAGTTTGAGGTTACCCTGGACTACATAGTGAGTTCAAGGCTAGCCTGGACTGCAGTAAGACCCTGTCTCAAAAGAGCAAGCAAACAAAAAAACCTAACTTTATCAGACATCAAAATAAATAAATAAACCCTCCTTCCATACCTGAGGCTGAATTTTCCTTTCTCTGGGGAGAATCAAGTAAGTTCCAGGAAGGATGAAGGATGGAGGAGCCAACCTAGAGGAGGTGCTTGTGCTGGAGCTAGGGAGGCAGGTGGGATGGGTAGGAGTCCGGTTCCCACCAACCCCGGTTCCCTGGGGTAGAAAGAATGCTGCGATGTGCAGAAAGTGGCCTTGCAGAGAGCTGCGAGCCAGGCCCATGCTTTCTGAGAAGCACATTCTTGGGCAGAATGAAACTCCTCGTTCTATCCTTGTGAGAGCTGGGAAAGATGAGGTCTCTACTATAGCTGCCTTCTCACCCTTGCTCCGTCTTTGCAGTCAGTGCTGAGGGGAGCCAAGCCTGTGCCAAGGGCTGTGAGCTCTGCTCCGAGGTCAACGGCTGCCTCAAGTGTTCACCCAAGCTGTTCATCCTGCTGGAGCGGAACGACATCCGCCAGGTGGGCGTCTGCTTGCCATCCTGCCCGCCTGGATACTTTGACGCCCGAAACCCCGACATGAACAAGTGCATCAGTGAGTGTGGGCAGCTGAAGAGGGGCACTGGAGACCGCACCCTGGGAGAGGGTGCTTTGAACTGTTGGTGGCCCGTGAGGGTCACAGAGGGGACACTGATGAGAGCAGATGAGGCTCTTGATTTGTGTCTTGAACTGCCAGCGTGACATCTCCCCGGATATCCCACTCATGCTCCCCAACCTGTGTCCAAACCAGAACCCATCTCCTCCCTCAACACTCTCAGTGTCCCAACTTGTCACCCAAGCCACAGACCTGACACCAAACCTCTCACATGTGCTACTTCCACCCAACCAGTCAGTATACATCTTCTTTCCATCTTTGTGCCATGGTCTCACCAGCACCTCTCCCCCAAACCATTACACTAGCTTCCCCATTGTCCTCCAGCCTGCATGGCATTGCCTCCAGCCTGCCCTCCACACTGCAGCCAGAAGGATACTTCTGAGAATGCAGCCTATCCCAACCCACTTCTGCTGGAAAACCACTGTTGGCCCCACACTGGCTGCAGGGAAATCCAAGTTTGGCCTGCCAGCTCCTTTACTCCTTCTCCCCCCTGGTCGTCTTGTTCTACTTTGCCACACCAGCTACAATGCCACATGCTCCAAGGCACAGGCTGTCCTATCTCCATTCCATCTCTGTAACCGCATCTGTCATTTACTGGGGGACACACAGTGAACACACCCGAGTGAACAGTGCCAGTGTCCTCTACCATCAGGATCTTGATGTTTACAACATATTTCCAGACTGCATGTCAGTTGAGTCCTACAACAACCTTTGGAGGGAGACAGGGCCAAAGGGACACTACCCTTTATGGCTGATCACTTAGGGGCAGGAGAGGGGGTGCTGGCCTCCAGCTTAGTCACCTGTGTTCTGATCTCAATGCTGCTGCTTATTCATTGTGTGCCCCTGAGCATATCTCAGCCTCTTAGCACCACGTCTTTAAAATGAGAGTACGTTTTTACCCCTGGGGTTGTTGTGAGATGCACCTACAAAGCTCTTGGTATCTGGCACTCAGTGCAGTGTACCTGCTGTTGCTATCTCAGTTCTTATTTTACTAGCAACCAAACCCAGGAGTCAGAGCACAGGGGAGGAAAGAAAGGATGGAAGGAGGGAGCTGAGGCTGGGATAGCCGTAGAGGTTAGGAGGTACAGAGGGGAGTGAAGCGAGGAGCTTGCCAGGATGGAGGGAGGACCAGGCTGTCCCCTTGGTCTTCAAGGTGTTGAGAGGCAGGGGGTTCCTGGCTGTGCCAGCTGCTGGGAAACTGGCAGCCTGGGCTTCAGGTGGCAGAGACTGGGATGAAGTCAGCCTCGCCCACAGTCCGGGAAGGGAGAGATTGTGAAAGACCTGCCTGGCCTCAGCCACGCCCTATACAACCCACCCTCCCCCAGAGGAGGGAACTGGCAGGAGGGAAGCAGGGAGGGACCCACAAGTCCAACCAAGGTGGGTCCTGGAACTTGGGCTTGCACAAGAAGAGGAATTTGCCCTGGGATTGCTCCCTGCTCCTCCAAGCAGATTCCTTCCACCTCAGGCAGAGGAGAGCCAGAGCTGGGATGCTGTGGATGCCCAGCAATGAGGAAAGGGGGGCCCACCCAGCCACTCTGTAGGCGTTGCTCTGTCCCTCTTTTCCACTCTGGTTGGGGATGGTATGAGATGGGATGCCCTGAGATGCTGAAGCACTCCTCTCCCACCCCACCAAAGCCAGAGGGCCCCCTTCTTCTAGTTCTCCTGAAACCAGTTCTCTTAGGCCTCATCTTGGGTCCCAAGTCTTGATGCTGGGTTAAGGTTCAGGTTGGCTGAGGATGGCCAGAGCTCCAGCCAGCCCGTGGGGGCAGCCCCTTCAGCCTCCTCACTCCTGTGCTGCCTTTGCCTCTGCCTTTCTCCTCCTCCCAAACTGTGATCAAAAATGTAGGGCAGAGTCCTGGCCTATGTGTGGATGGGCGTGGATCAGTGGGTGTTGGGACTGGGCTTGAGGGAAGTGTCCGTTCCAGGCTGGGCCAGAGGCCCCCAATTTGGTCCTGTCCACAGAATGCAAGATAGAGCACTGCGAGGCCTGCTTCAGCCACAACTTCTGCACCAAGTGTCAGGAGGGCCGGTATTTACACAAGGGTCGCTGCTACCCAGCCTGTCCTGAGGGCTCCACCCCCACCAATGGCACCATGGAGTGCAGCAGTCCTGGTAAGCTGCATTGGATGCTGCAGGCAGAGACCGGCACCCCAGGCTGAGGGGCAGGATGGGGAATTGGCCAGAGACCTTGTGGGCTGGGACAGTGTACCCAGAAAGCTTACCCCACCCCATCTTCTGGGGTTCCTGTGTGGCCCTTTCCACTCTCCAGACTAAAGATGCTTGGCACGAGGCCCAGCAGAGGGCAGGTGTGTGAGGCTCCCCTGAGGTGTTCTGCGTTGGGGAGGAGAGCCCCTCCTTCTCTTCCTTCTCTCCTCTTCCCTCTCCTCATGCCAGCACAATGTGAAATGAGTGAGTGGTCACCGTGGGGGCCCTGCTCCAAGAAGAAGAAGCTCTGTGGTTTCCGGAAGGGCTCTGAAGAGCGGACACGCAGAGTTCTCCATGCTCCTGGGGGGGACCACAGCATCTGCTCTGACACCAAGGAGACCCGGAGGTGCACGGTGCAGAGGATTCCATGTCCTGATGGTGAGCAGCAGCCTCTCCCCGCTTGGGTCCAGTCACCTCTGGAACCTGGCTGGTACTCACAGCAAGGCCAGATGGAGAATCCTCGACTCAAGGCCTTGTGTTGTCCAAGCTGGAGGACATGTCCTAGCAGACAGCAGTGCCCCAGAACTGTGTGGCAAGAGCTAGAAGCTGCTATGGTCTCCAGCCCTGCAGTGTTCCCATTTCTTAGGGATGTTCACGCTAGAAGGACCCTTGGGGGTCAGATGGGGGATGGGCTAAGCCCCAGAGATGTGCAATGATTGAAATTAGATCACACAGCCTGCAGTGGCAGTGAGGTTGCTGGTGCTCCTTGCCTGGCCCCAGAGGTTGCAGGTGAGAGGTAGGGGGTCGGACTGTCCTGCCTATTCTGAGCTGCACTGAGCACCTGGGAGGTGCTGTAGGTGGGACCCTATGTGTGAGAAGGACATGAGGAAGGGGAGGGTGTTTGGTGTGCGTTGGCGGGTAGGGGGAGAGGAGACTCTAGAGACTCTCAGTACTCATGTTGTCTCGTCTTCTAGTGGCTGCTGGTCAGAGAAGGCCTTGAGGTGACCGGAGTCTCCAGGTCTCCTCCCTGCCTCCCTGCCACACTTCCTCGCTGCTCTGCTCCGTTGTCCTTCCCAGGGTCTCTGTACACCCTTGCTGATTCTTCCCATTGTCTGGGTCGTTGCAGGGAAGAAGAGGAGAAAGGGAGGCCAGGGCCGGAGGGAGAACCCCAACAGGAACCCGGGCAGGAAGGAGAACAAGGAGACTGGCCGGAGCTCTCGGAGACGCAAGGGGCAGCAGCAGCTGCCGCAGCAGCCACAGCCAGGGACAGTGGAGCCACTCACATCTGCTGGGCCCACCTAACACAGGGGCCAGCCTCCAGGCACATGCAGAAGAGCCCTGTGCTGCTTTGCGTGAGGAAAGCTTCCCAGAACTGGAGCATCGGGGGCAATGCGTACACATACACTCCATCCATCCATGCTCTCACAGCCTGTCCAAATGTGCAACCAGACACACACACACACACACACACACACACACACACACACAAAACTGAGGCCACCAGAAGACACTTCCATCCTATGGCCCAGCAGTACCCACTTTGTGTATGATGCACACAGTAGATGTGTCAAACCATTTCCCAGCATCCAGATGCAAACTTTGTAGCATGGAACCTTCTGGAGAAGCTGCTGGGATTGCAATGCCAGGTGTGGTGGACCAGCCAAAGCTTGAGGACTGCTGAGGGAGAAGAGTTCATCCCCCATGCCAGCTGTGTGACTTTATCTTGGAGAGTATCCCTACACAACTGTGATACATATCAGGGCTGACCTGACTCAAAGAACTGCTTAAAGGTTTATTTCAAATTAAAAAGAAAAAAATGACAACAGTAGCCATAGGTACCACATTCTGTTTCAAGATGTGAGGGTAGGGGTAGTGGGCAGGACTGAGACCCTCCAACAGCCTCTGCCACAGAGGGTCCAGAGTAGGAGGAAAATTTTAGGAAGATTCTGAGAGCAGTAACTAGGTCCTCTCCATTCTCGCTACTCTGAATGTGGTCTGTGGACCAATACAACATTGTCACTAAGCACTTACTAGGAATGAGAATCTCAGGTCCCATCCCAGACTGGAGGAGCCAGAGTCTGCATTTTAACAGGGTTCCTCACGCTTGGCATGCGCATCTGAGATCAAGAAGCACTGCTATGTTTCCTCCTAAGAGGACCAAAAGGCCCTGGGTCAGCTTGAAAGAGCACTTTCCACCTGGGAGGGGCAGAGTCTACACACTGAAGGTCTGTGTAGGGGAAGAGGGGCATGGGCTCTCTGCAATGGTTAGGGATGGTCCTGCCGAAAGGCAAGACAGTGGAGCATTATCTGTGGCATGATGGTGTCCATTGGCACCAGTCCACATGTCAGGGGCTGGTTGGTTTCCAGATAGACCCAGCTTGCTCTCAGAGACCTTACAGGTCTGTGGGAGAGACAGGCCTGCATTAAGTAATCATACAAATAAGTGCGTGAATGCGGACGGACCAAGTCAGGGCAGGCGTACCCTGGCACATGCGCGTCACTATGAATGTGAATACAATGAAATACAGACCAAAAACTTTATCTCAGTGAGGCTTTCTCAGGAGGAGGAGATATCTGAGCCAAGCTCTGAAGGATGAGTAGATGATTTAAGATGCAGACTGGAGGAATGGCATTCTAGACTGGTATGCCCAGCAGAAATATGTAAGCCATATATGTAATTTAAAATCTTCTGGTAGCCATAATTTAACCAAATATCTGCAAAATATTATCTTTTTAACATGTAATCAACATAAAAAAAAATTTAGAGATCTTTTACATTTTTTAAAACCAAAATTTTTTTTTTTTGAGACAGAATCTTGGTATGTAGTTCAGGCTAGCCTCAGACTCATTATGTAGCTCATGCTGGCCTTGAACTTGTGATCTCCCTGCCTCAGCCTCTCAAGTCCTAGGACTATAGATAGGGGTGTGCTACCATGCCCAATTTAACTTCATCTTAACATTTCCCTCGTATATTTACATTTATAGCATAACTTCATTTGAATGCTAAAATTTTCACTAGAAATACTAGATCTATGTCTAGACTTCATAAAAATTAAGGTTAAAATAGAGAATTGCATATTCAAGTTACTTTAAGAATACTTCAGTTTTCCAATAACTGAATTGAATATTTTTAAATTTAAAATTTAAAATAGCATTAAAAATTCACTTCTTCAGTTGTATATTAGTCATAGTTCAAGTGCTCAAAAGGCACTTGTGGCTAGTGACCACTGCATTAGACAGCATGGTTTTGTTTAGAAGACACAATGCATGCAAATGTCCTGTGGCAGAAAGTACTTTTGTGGTAAGAGACTGAAAGAAAGCCAATATAGCTGGAAGTAGTGGAGTGAGAGAAGTGAGGTGATTCCAGAAAGGCCCTCTGCAACTTTTATTCTCAGACCCATGCAGGCTGCTGAAGGGTTATAAGCACGAGACCAACCTGATCAGAGTTGTCCTTTGCAAAGACCATGTTGTGTGCAGCATGGAAGACAAATTGGAGACAGGCTGCTTAGGAGGGTATTGCTGGTATCCAGGTATTGAAAGGCATTGAAGGGTTGGACTAGGGTAGTCATGGAAATGGAGATAAGTGGACACAAATGTACGTGGAGAATAAAGCTGAAAGACTGGTGTGAGCTGGACATGGATGAGGGAAGGAAGGGAGAGATAGTTGTCAAAGACAAAACCCTCGTTTCTGTCTGAAACACCTGGATGGATAATGGATGCAGAAAGCGGAAGCCCATAAGGAAGATCAGTTTGGGAAAAGGAAGAACATAAATTTGGCTTTCATCATGTTGAGTTTGCAGTACCTCTGAGACTTCCAGGTAAAAATGGTCAGCAGACACTGCCTAGTCCTAAACACAGGTCTAGAGGGCAGCAGGGATTCAGGCAGGAATACACACTGGTGTAGAGAAGATCCCCGAGGCCGTGGGGTTGGAAGAGTATTGCTGGCAAGAGGGCTCTGGATGAAGCAAGGACCTAGCTCTGTGGCCCTTCAGATAGGAGGACCAGATCCCAGAGGATCTGTTGGCAAAGAAGTCGGAGCCAAGACAGGCAGAAGGAGAACCTGGAGAAGAGCGAGTCCCAGACGGTACTAGCAAGAAAGAGGTGGGGATCAAAAGGACGAGACTTTATCTAAGAAAAGGGAAGAGAAATTCCACAGGGACTAGAAAGTGACGGGGTGAGTGAGTTGTTTTGTGGGGGGTTGTTTTGTTTTGTAGATAGGAAAGACTTGAAAATGTCGAAAAGCTTTTGGGAAAAATGTAAAGGAGAGAAGAAAAAAAATGTAAAGGAGAGAAGTAGACTGAGTTTGGAGGAGGGGAGATAATCTAGAGGGACAAAAGTGAGGCAGGTCTGAGAAGACCAGCAGGTGGGGAAGGTGGGGATCTTAGGTCTGTGCACCTGCTACTCTGCAGGGGTCGGTTTATCCACACGTGTGATTCCCTTCACTGCTAGTCTGAATTTAGAGCCTGTGCTGGAGCCTGGGTGGCCTCCTCTTACCTTTCCTCCTCTCCCTGACTTTGCCTGTGTTTGCCAGTCACTTTGTCCCAATCACTCTTCCCACTCTGTTTTTCACTTTCTTTCTTTGCCTCTCTCTGTTTCTGTCTTCGTCTTGGCCCCTTTTTGTTGTTCTACCTCTCTCTGTTCCCATGACAGTCTTGATGTTACTCCTATCATTGTTTCTGTCTTTCTTCCTATTCTAGTCCCACTCCTCCATCTGTGTCTTGAATGTTTCTGCTTCTGATTTGTTCCAGTCGCCCAGCTCCTCAGGTGAATTCAACTCTGGCCACAGACCAACAACCTTGGCTTCACCTGGGAGCTTGCTAAAACCGCAGGCTCCCTGGCCCCACCCAGAGAAAGAATTTGAATCTGCCTTGTAATAAGACCCCTAGGTAACTCGTGTATTTAGTCAACACTGAGAAGCATTGTCAAAAGCTTTCTTCTAAAACAACATCCAAACAAGTGTTCAGAAGCTCAGCAGCCTCTAGGAATGAGCTGGAGCCTCCTGATCTCCCGAGTCACTTTGGTGATGCTCTGAGGCACTTATCTTCTTTGTTTCACCTCATTAAACCCCATAAGCTGCTTCTGGAACTCCAGGCAGCTCAGAGGAGGCGTGAGCCCACTGAAGCACACTCTGCACCTCAGCTTCTACATCTGGGAAATGCTGGCCAGAGGAAATTCTGCTTCCGGGTGCTCCCAGTGCATCCCTGCGTATGATGGATGAGCCCCTGCACCTACACTGTCTGTCTCACTCTGTTGTTCTTTGAGCTAGAGGGGGTGTGGGCTTCAAAATGTGGGACATTTACCTGCTCTCTGCTCTCAAAGCATCCCACCCGAGGCAGAGACTGGAAGGGCAGGAAGCAGCCAGAGTTGGTCCAGAAATCAAACTTTGTGCTTTTTGGGGATGAGTGCTGGAGAGAGGAAGTCTATCTATGTCAGGATGTAGCATTGTCTAACCCTACGTCTAGGTTTAGACACCAGCAACATGGGATTATATGGTTGTCTGTAAAATGTTAGCTTTTTCCTTTACAGGGTCACAGACTTGCCCAGACTAACACATTTCTGGCCACCTCACCCAGTTCCAACTCTGGTATGTTTTGGACCAAGTCTCCAGAGTATGGGTTTGTTTTCCATTTCACTATTTTGGGCGATGAGGTTGTGTTTTCTGGATTTGTTTTTTAACTGGGTATTTTTTTTCTGCCTCTGGTTTGTTTGGTTTAGAACGATTGTGAGGGCATTTAGGGAAAGGGTCAGCTTCTTGGGCCCTGGTGTAAGTCCCTGACATACAGCCAGTATCCCCAGGTGATGGTTTTTTGCTTCTGACCCCCCCAGCCTAGGCCCTGAGAAGATTTAAGGTGAACACCTTAGTGAATGGTTGTTAGGAAGGGAAAAAACAGGCAGGAGAACAGGTTGCATTTTGCAGCGCTAAATGGGTGTATTGAAAAGGGCGGAGCAGCAAGAACAAAAGCCCAGTCATAGAGGGGTGAAGAAGATCTGAAGAACAGATGCCTAAGGGGATGCTGAGACCTAGCATACCAGAGCTGGGTGCACCTGCTTTGCTGTGGTGTCCCTGCTGGCGCTTCCAAGGGAAAGAGCTAACTCAGGGTAAAGAATAAACAAGCCTTGGCTGGAGGTTACTTCAGTGCTGCGTTAGTGACCTGCACTACACAGACCTTTAGATGAGCTAGCAGTGCTGGTGATGCTGGGAAAACTAGTAAACCTGAGCCCCTGCCTTTCTTGGGCACTCCTAGCGGGTTGGTGGCCACAGTGATGAGAGACTCCTGCCATGGCTGGAGAAGGTGGCTTGTGTTGCACTCTAGAGTCTTCCAGATCTTAAGTAGGAAGTTGTGAAACAGGATTACATTTTGAAAGAGAAAGTATGTGAAAAATGGTTCCTCCCTCGCCTATTTGCTCTCGTGGGGCTTGGTGCAGGGAGGTGGGTGAGATGGATTCCTGGCCAGACTCCGTCTGGTATGGGAAAAGGGCGGAGCTCAGCCCCCAGGGGCTCTTCAGGTGAGCCTCCAGCAGCTGCCAGCCTTTGACTATTGATTACTATTATTGGGAAGTGCTTTTTCCATCTGCTGAGCATCAGCCTGGTCCGTGAAGAAGGCCAGCTCCTTCCAATGGCTGTTTTAGCTCTCAAAAGGGGTGGCTTCTGAGGCCTCCCTCCGCAACCCAGTATAACACATGGGCTGCTGATTGAACACTTGAAATGTCTTCAGGTTGAGCCAGGCATGTCCATAAAATAGGAGGCATTTTGGCAGTTCCAAAGCTCCTGGCACCCAGTCTTGGCCACTGCCTGGCTGTCTCCCTCAAGGAGCTGGAGTGGGCCTCCTGCCAGTGTGCTTCCCTGGGAAACATGGAAGTGAGTTAAAATCAACAATGAGTTTGTCTCCAAAAGGAATAAGCCAGAAGCCTCAGGGCAGGGGAACAGGAGGAGGGAGAACAGGGATTTAGGGGCACAACAGGAGGTTAGGTGATGCCGGAGCAGCCAGACCAGATCCAAATCTGTCGAGCAACTAGAGGCACAAGGAAAAACAAGAATGCTTTCCCAGGCCAGCCATGGAAGGCTTGGTTGGCAAAAGTGGTGGCCATGCGGGTACCACAATGCCAGGGACCATGGGAAATGTTCTTTTAAGGATTAGGAGCTGAAGAAAGATGGATGGGTGAGTGGGTCAGGGAGCTGCAGTTCAGCTGGCCCCAGGCCCATCTCATGGGCACACAAGGATGGCCATTTGGGCAGCAGAATGCTCCTATCTCATCTTGGAGGATTGGAAGGGGGAGGACTTGGTATCATGGCTAATGGACAAGCGGGTTCACCGTTGTTGCTGAACCCAAATTTTACTTATTTTTAATTTTAACTTTTTGGCAACCCAGGCTGACCTCGAACTTGTGATGATGCTCCTGGCTTAATCTTCTGAGTGCTGGGATTACAGGCATGTACTACCATGGCCAGCTTTTATTTTTTTTGGCTTTTTGAGATGAGGTCTCACTATGTAATCCCCAGGCCAGCCTGGGACTCACATGTGACTCAAGCTGGCCTTGAATTTACAATCTTCCTGACTCAGCCTCACAAATGCTGGGACTACAGATGTGTACCTCCATGCTCAGCAGAACCTGCCATCTTCATCTGAACATCGCTACTTGTTAGAGTCCTCTCTGCGGGCCTTACAAGTGGATAAGAGTCCCTGACTGTGCCAGGATCTCACTTGCTTGTCCCTCGATGCCCTTTCTGAAGGGCATGGAACTGATGCACTGTGGTGCTGAGGAGCCAGTGGCACTGGAAGCCAAAAGTAAGTGGCTCTGTGGGACCAGCTACGGCTGGAGACACCTCTCTGGGCACTAGTGTACAGTCCCAGCCTGCCAGCCCCTTTGAAGGCTCAGCATGAAGGACAGACACTCCCCTCTCCTTTGGAGAAGCCTGATAAAAACTGTCTGTGCCAATTTGAGATACACATAACCCATCTAGCTCAGACCTCAGAGATGCCTCAGAGACTTGGAGATCCTGGCAACAATTGCCTTGAATATATACTTGGCCTTTCTCCCAAGGGCAAGACCATCACTGATAAATGGTGCTTGATTTCTCTTGTGCCCTCACATTCATTCTCAAAGCATATTGTACTGTACGAGGTATTTGCCTACCACGCATATTTACAATTCTTTTCCTGCTGCCAAACCAACAAAACGTCCACAGACATTGCGTCTCAGTTTCTCACAAGCACATTCTCACTGCATTCCCATGGTTTATCCTTCTCCTCCTGTTTCTCCCCCATCTCCCACCCTCCCTCTCTTCTTTTCCCAAACCCACTTCATCCTGCTGATCCTTCCGATCCCCCTCCGTCCTGGCTGACTCTGGTTTGTCTGCTCTCCTGGAGTCTTCACCACCTCCTTCATGCCCTTATCTTCTTTCCTTTGGACAGCTGCAAGTTCTTCAAGGCCTTGACTTGGCCAGGTTATTTAACCAATGAGATTGCTTTTTGCTATAACAGGGCAGATGTTGAATGAACGAATAAAAGTGAATGAGTGCAAAGGTCCTGCTTGAATGCCTTGAATGCCCCCCTGTGTTGTTCCTACAAGTGATAGTTATTGACGTTGCTTACTCCTGCTTTCTCCTGAGAGGAAAAATTAGGCCAGCATCAAAGATCATTGGAACACTGGGCCAAACAACCTGGCCTCAAGCTTTTTGTCGTTTAACCACTACCACTTAGGACAACTCAGTTTTCTAGGGACATCTCCCGCCGCTCCTGACTCCACCCCATCCATCAAGTCTTCTGCTCAGCATCACATACTATACCCAGTACAAAAGGACTTTCACACTTCAGTGCTAGTGTGATGCTGATTTCTCCCCTACAGGTGCCTCCCCCACACTTGTATGTACATCTTCTACTCATATAAATACCCAGGGTGAATTGCTCTTCCTCAGTGAAGCTTCCCCTCTCCGTGTTTCTGTAGACACCCATGTATCTTTATCACATCTGTGTGTGCTCACTGTCTGAATGTCCACTCTAGAGAGCAGAGTATCCATTACTGCAGTGACTGCCTTTTCCCACATCTCCTGAGGCTGCGGATATGGCTAGAAACGTACCACAATGGCAAGCGTTTATATAGCATGGACATTATTCCAAGCTTTTTATTTGCAGGGTTTCATTTAACCCCTTGGTACAGCCTTTTGAGGTAGATATTGTTGTGCTTCTTTCCCAGATGAGGAAACTGATGCCAAAGGGCTGAAAAGAGGTATCCAAACGCACAGCTAATAAATAGTGAAGTTAGGGCAGGAACCCAAGTCATCTGGTTCCTATAGCATCCAATTAGTGACAAAACTGGTATCTGGCAGATCCTTTTCCTCTCCTGAATGTCATGATATCCAACCTGTTCAGCATCTCACTCATTTGCTGGCAGAGGGACTCCAGGGAGCGGTTACATGTACTCACCAACGATGCCACTGAGACCACAGGGCTCTCACCGGCCTCGGCCTTGCCCTTTGAGCCCATCATCAGTGTCCATTGCTTGCAAAGCTGCTCAGAATCATTTTACCACCACCACAGCTTCCAAGCTCTGCCCTGCATGCTCTCTCAGTGGCTACTTCAGGTCGCTCCTCATGCCACCCATACCAGGTGCACCCGATGCAAACTCCAGATCCTCTGAACTACACTGGGCAAAGCGAAGAGCTTCTCCTCTCTACTTTGTGTCGTGCCTTAACTCAAGGTCACCAAAGCAGTCTCACAGAGACTCTGGATAAAGAGACGTTTTGGGTTCCTGCTTGAAGCCTCCCTTGCCTTTGGACTCAGAAAACAAAACAAAACATATCCCAGGACTTGGCTAGGGTACTGACAGATCAGGGCTGCTTCCCCTGGATTCCATTTACCCTTCAAGGAGGGCCCTTTCTGCACCCCTGTGAAATTTACTCTTCTGTACAGAGCCCTCTGCCAGCCCATTAAAACAACAGCTACACTCAGATGTGCAGAGGGCCCCATGGTTTCAATCTTCAGGGCAGAAAAAATGGAATGTCCATACTGGGACAGGCAGCATTCACTCAGACAGCAATGGCAACCAGAGTCATGGGATAGTTACATGTCAGCTCGATGCATAAAATGCTCACCAGCACCCTAGGATGCAGCTTGTGGGTAAGCTTCTGTGAAGGTTCAGGGGGTATTGTAGGTTTTGAGGGTCACGTCACCTGCTGCAACAATCCCATTTTTCTCTCATGGGTAAAATCCGTCAAAAGTCATTTGTAAGTGCCTTTGTGCCAATAAAACTTTATTAACCCTGAAATTTTAATTTCGTGTCACTTTCATGTGTCACAAAGTATTGTTTTTATTTTGATTTTTCACCACCATTTACAAATATTAAGTCTGAGGGGCTAGGGATTTAGCTCAGTGGCACAGCGCCTGCCTGGCAAGTGCAAGGTCATGAGTTCAATTCCTAGTACTGGAAGAAAAACAAAAAAGCAAACAAACAAATATTAAGTCTGTTCCTCATTCTTAGGTCTTATTAAAACGGGCAGTGGTGGGATTTGGCCCGTGGCTACAGTCTGCCTACCCCAGGGCTGGGAGCTTCTGTTCCTACCTTTTCTGTTCCTGCCTGCTTCTGTTCCTGCCTTTTCTTATGCGTTCGTGATGTGGGGGAGGGAAAAGTAAAAACTGTAGTCCCCAGGTCTTAGGCACAGTGGTGAGGTGTCCCAGGGATTTGCCAACGTCTAGCTAGGAGCAACACTGAAACTCTCAAATCTCTCAAACAGATATTTAAAGCAACTAGAAGATTTCCCCATTCTGGGTTGCACATTGTACACATTGACATAATTGCTTTTTTAAAGGTGATGGAGTGATAGACTTACCTTTTTCTAATCAGGGCTCTAAACAGTACACAAATAATGTCTTAACCTGTTCTTTCTCTGCTGCTTAAAGAAAAATCTTCAGTCTACCTTTCTTCCACACTTTGGCCTAAATTATACAATTTTGTTCCTAGTCTAGAAGACTGGGAAGATCTCCAGTGTCTTGCTGGCTAGAAGCTGCCCTTAGGGCAAGACTGGCCTTCTGGTAGAGCTCCCCCTGACACACTGGTTTTAGAAGTTGACTTTTCAGATTCTTTAACATGACCTTATTCTTCTGGAAACAATCCAAGGGACCTGGTTAACATTTTTTAAAAAGTGTTTTCCTAAGGAAAAAAGGAGGAGGTGGGCAGATGAGGGGGTAAAGAATTACACAAAGATTTAGTCTAACGGCTTAAAAATCAAAAGGATCATTGGACAGATAGACATCAAGTATAACAGGAAACACACCGATCCTGGAGAGATGACTTAACATGGGCCCTGCAGCCTCCTTGGAGCTTAAACAATTACCTACAATTTGGAATTATATTCTAAATTCCCACATCACTGTATGTTCTGGATCCATTTCTCAGGACACAGCCAGCAACCTTAAGTTATCTAAACCAGGCTGAAAATTAGAGGCCATTAACAGCATATTATAAAACTGCTTCTCAGATTTTTCTTAAGCAGAATATGCCGAGTACCACAGGGATCCAGTGATAGGGAAAAACAAAATGCTGCTAGTTACTTTTCCAAAGCTTAATCTAGGAATCTTTTTGAAGAGCTCCTTACCCAGCAATGAGATGAATGCCAAGACTAATGCAGAATATGTTTTTCCCACTTACAACTGGTGACCAGATACATCAACCACCAGACGAGAAGTTTCTTAGGGTTCCTAGAGGTGTCTCAGTCACTTTTCAAATTAGTCAGCTTGCCAGCTTGCTATATCCTTATGCAAAAACTTCCCAGGCATGCTAGATTGAAAACTGACAGTGATTTGGCCAGTGAAGCCCCAATTTAGCACACTTTTTTCTTATACTGCCTGGTAAACTCTTGGGATTGTATTACCAAGGACTCCCTCCTTTTATTTTCTACAGATGAAACAAAACAATCAAACCCCGAAGTCTTATTCTGAGACCTTCTCTGTTCTTTCTCAGTCCAGAGACCCCAGCTTGAGGACTAGGTCTTTTAGCGGAAGCTATTCCAGGATCTAACTCATGGTTCCAGCAGACAGAGGTCAAAGCATTATGGGCTTGCCAGACGGATACTCAAGGGGAGTAAACAGAGGAGCCTCTGCTGCAGTTCAACTGGGAAGCATAAACCAACAAGCTGGCACTAATTAAGAGCTAATGGCCTTACAATGGAGATTGCCAAAGGATAACGACCCTCTGGCTGCAGCATAAATATCAAGACATTTGGGGCACAGCCAAGACGTATATTTTCAGAGAGTATTAAACCTCACTGTAGCCTTCCTTACTCTGGCTCTGCTGGGAAAATGAGAGGATGTTAAAATAGATGAGGAAGATGCTGGATCTTCCAGAGTGCCTTTTGGTCTGTCAGCCTGAAAGCCTCCGGGTATCTTTTAGAGAAGACTTTTGCTTTTCAGATTTAAGCCTTTCGTGTATACAAGAATCACTGGGGGGTTGGGGAGTTGGGGATGGAGCTCAATAGTGGAGAGCTTGCCCAGCGCACAAAGCCCTGGGTTCTAGACCCAGCATGGGAAAAAAAAAATCATTACAATGTAGGTTTTCTTGGCACTATTCCCAGAGGAGTTGACTTTGGAAGCTCTGGGGTGAAGCCCAGTAGCTTGCATTTTTAACCAGTTCCCTTAGGGTAATTATAATGCTGGTGGTGCTCAGACCATACTCTGAAAAATGCTATTTTAGAAGCTGCTGCGGTTTGCCACTCAGCCCCAATGACAAAGTTTTTATAGTTTGAAGATGAAAGTAAGACCAAGATTCTCTGCCTCCTATGACAATACCAGTGTCAAACATGGCACAGGGCTGTTTCACAAAGGTAGCATTTTCATCTAGTAACTGTCGGGCTATTCCCACTTATACAGACCTGTGGTTACCAGGAGCAAGATTGCAGGGGATAGAGAGCCAACTGTGGGTCTGGACAAAAAAAGAAAGCATCCCATCTGCTTGGTGTATACCGTGTCTTCAATGCCTTCTTGTACTATACCTCATACAGTCACGCTGCAGTCTTGCAGAGTAATTAAATTATTCCGCTTGTTCTAAAGATGAGAAATCGTATGCCCAGAGGTGTCTTACATTCTTTGGGTGCAATGATATTAAAACAACAACAACAAAAACACATAGAGTGAGAAAAGCTGGGGTGGTGTCACATACCTGTAATCCCCATACTCTGAGAGGCTGAGGCAGGAGGATGGCAAGTTCCAGCTCAGTCTGGGTAATTGAGTGCGACTGTGTCTCAAAATTTAAAAAAGTATATATATATATATATATATATATATTTTTTTTTTTTTTTTTTTTTTTAAGGGGTAGTGATTTAGCTCAATGGAAAGGCTCTAGGTTCAATCAGTACGGCAAAGTGGGGGGCTCTGAAAATAGTTACTATATAACAACTATGCTAAGCAGGGCAAGCAAACCAACCAGTAATTTAAGCTTCATGTCTCTAACTCAGTCAGGCTTTTAAAAAATTTTTTAAAGCTTTGAGACAGGATCTTTCAAAGTTACCCAGGCTGGCCTCAAACTTGAAGCCCTCCAACCTTTTGAGCAGCTAGGATTATAGGCATGCATCACCAGGCCTGACTAGATCAGGCTTATTATCTGTTGGTACAACTGAGGTTGGTTGTCAGATGGATAAAAGGACTGATGGGTCAAATTATAAAAATAGATTGCGAGTTTGAGTGATAAACGTAAGTAAACTATGAGAACAGGAGAGAAACAACTCTTCGTATCATCTGGGAAAATGAAACTCCTTGGCAAGACTTCACAACAGCTTGATTCAAAATTTCATAATGAAATTATGTCTCTGATCAAAGCTTGCATGAGCTCATGGGCTGATTTTTGCCATTTGTGTTTATTCTGGTTTGCACCAAGTTGAGGCATCAGAAACACATTAACCTTCTCTCTGGGAAGAGGCTATTGTACCCTTATTTGGGGGATCAAAAAGACAATGTGAGACAGAAGGAGGCAACTTCAGACCCTCGCTGAGCATGAAGTTTTCTCCAACTAGATCTCAGAGTTTGCTTAGACACATGTCGGGGGCAGGGCCTTGCTAGCAAAATTCTGTTTAATATCAGAACACTTGCCCTTAGGGCAATAAAAGGGAAGCTCAAGAGGAAGAAGGGGGGTTGGGGATATAGCTCAGCAGTGCAGTGCCTGCCTGGCAAGCATGAAGTGCTGAGTTCAATTCCTGGTATCCCCTCTAAAAAAAGAGGAAGAGAGTACATCCAACTCTCATCTAAGACAGGATCTACTTTTGCTCTAGAAAGAAGTTTTTGGGTTTGTTTCAGAGACAGAGAAACACTCCATCAACCCTACCTCAATTAGAGGACTTTACTTTCTAACAAGTTGTTTTCTCAGATGAAGCTATACTGCAAACTGCTGCCCTTCTTCCCACTAGACCGTATCTTTCCAGGCCTATCCTGAGGTCACAGCAGGGGCACATGTAACAACTTGAGGTGCCACAATAGGGGGAGACTTCTTGGTTGATATATTGGCATCTAGAAATTCTATTTTGGCTACTAACAGAAACAGCTGGGTCTTATTACCCTCCTTTGCCCTTGGGACAAGAAGCAGTACCTTCTCTTCTTTCTTATTCATTAATGAATATCTATTGAGTCCTCACTTTGTTTCAGGAGCTTTTTCTAATTTTTGAGGAAACAGCAGCAGACAAGTTTATACAGTTCCTGCTCTTAAAAAGCTTACATTTTCGCTTTGAGGAAGCAGCCAACAAACTTGCAAATAGGATCATTTCAGCAAGTGATAAGTGTCATGAAGTAAATAAAATTATGCAACAGAATAATAGTAGAAGGCAAGAGGTCATTGATTTATTATTTTTTAAGGAGGTCATTGATTTAGACGTATTAAATAATGAAGACTTCTTCCAGTAGGAAGGCTTGCCAGATAAAATACAGGACATATAAGTTCAATTTGAATGACTTTTTTTTTTTTTTTGGTATACTGTCAATCAAACTCAGGACCTTGCACTTGCCAGGCAGGCGCTTGTGCCACTGAGCTATATCCCCGGCCCCTGAATGGCTGATTAACAATGAATAATTGGGCTGGGGATATAACTCAATGGCACAAGCGCCTGCTTGACAAGCGCAAGATCCCCAGTACCGGAGAAAAACCAAAAAAAAAAAAAAAAAAAAAAATCATATATGGGAACAATGAATAATTTTTTAGGATAAGTATGTCCCAGACAATATTAGAGATATACGAAACATTCATTCTTTATTTAATTTTCAAATTTAACTAGGTGTCTTGTATTTTTATTTGCGAATTCTTGCAATTCTACCAGTAACTGACATTTGAGCTAACTACTGAATGACAGAAGAAACTAGTTATGACCCAGGGAAAGAGTGACTCAGGCAGAGAGAACATGCGGTGTAATTGTCAGAGGAAGACATAGATGAGGTCGGAGCCGGATCACAAAATTCCGTAGGAACGGCAGGGAATTTGAATCAACCTAAGAGTGATGATAAGCCATAAAAGCCATCTAAGCTATTAGGCCAGTAGAGGTCTCCCCCGTCGCTTTTTTGTGGTGTCGGGATCGAACTCATGGCCTCCTCACGCTGAACATGCGCTGTACCACTGAGCTACATCCATGACCTAGACTTGTATGGAAGAAGATGACATGTTCTGACGACTGGCTGTTGTGTGCTAGGTCACTTTTGGAAGGGTTTAGAGGAAAAATTTAGAAGATAATTAAGTTTGTGCCGTTGGTTTGAAAGAGGCTTTTTTATTGAGGGGTGGACCCAACTAGAAGTTCTGGCGGCGTGTCTAGGGTAAGTGGGAGGTTGCTACTGAGGGGCAGCTTGGCGGTTGCTAAGGCGGAGGAGGGCGGAGCTCGACGCTGTGCACCTCCTTAACTGCAGGGGCGGAGGCGGAACCAAGAGGGTGGGGGCGGAGCCAGGAGAGCGGCGGTGTCCGCCGCGAGTTCGCCGGAAGTGGCGAGCAGGGAGGGGGGGGCGCGAGCGGAAGTGAGGTGTTCCTGCGCTCAAGGTTCGGCGTGGTTCAGGCTGGTCAGCTTGGCTAGGCCTGGGAAGTGCCGAGCTCGTTTACCCAGTAAGCCAGAACGGTCCTTGTCCCCTCGGCAAGATGGTGAAGCCCAAGTACAAAGGACGGAGCACCATCAACCCCTCCAAGGCCAGCACCAACCCGGGTACGGGCCGCGGCGTTCGGCGGGGGTGGAGTTTGGAGGAAGCCCAGGGAAAGGCGCGGAGGGCCGAGGGGGAGGGGGGCCTGAGCGGGAGTGCTCGGAGGCACCTCCGACGGAGTGGCTGTCGGAGATGGAAGGGACAAAAAATAACACTGCGGTGTTTTCTCCCCGTGGGCGCACTCGGAGGAGGCCTTGCACGCCCGGCAGGCCGAGGCGGAGTCACCCGGTCTCATCGGGGAGTGAACTCCCAGGCCTCCGGCAGCCGTGGTCCTTCCCAGTCGAGAAGTGCTGAGAAAGTCACGTTGAAAGTGCTGTAGGCGGACCCAGTGGGGCGTTTACATTTGACCATACTTTCTCGTCACCTTAGCGTTGACCATTTAAATGAAAAAGGTATTGTGATTTTGGTCCCAGAAATCGTCCTGGCCCGCAGAGTGCCTAGAAAAGCCTACAGGTAAAATGAATGTTACCGTTTCAATACAGGTGTTTTTGGAGTAGTGCATAAATTTTGGCGAGGTCCCACCTGCAGGATGAGCATGGATTGGGGGAGTCCCTTCCGTTCAGGTTTAGTTAATAACTTTGTTTTTAAACATGGTCTAGGGTTTTTTTGTTTTGTTTTGTTTTAACAACTTAATGCATGTTTAGTGTTTTCCTGGATCAATAATAAATTAATCCAGTTTATGTAGACTGGAATTTCAGAATGGTAACGTTGAAAAGACCCTCAGATTGATTTTATTGAAGCGACTGTACAAAGTCAGCTTAGTGAAATTTAGTGAGTTGTCGTAATTGGTGCACTTGGTGAATGGTAGTTCTGCCAGTCCTGGGACCAAAGTGTGTTTTCTACTGCACCCCTTCAGGAACACGTGATTTGAAGGGCTGCCAGAGTGAGAAGCAACGTAGCGTTATCTTGCGGATTTGACATCCTTTTTCTGAGGTGGAAAGCAAGAATTGCTACCTGTTTTATTGTGTAGTAGACTAAAACCAACAATAACTTCCTAATTAGGAAATTAAGAAACTGGCACATTAAGAACATGTTTTAAACACTGTGGTCTGTATGCTGCCTTCCATGGAGCAGGCCCTCAGTATTTGTTAAGCTGAGACAGAGGATGAAGAGCACAGATTTCGATCGAATGCTTGTGTCTAGCTCTGCTGATTAGTAGGTGCGTACTTGGAAAGGTGTGTAACGCCACTGCCTTGACTTGTGTGATTCAACATGGGCATAATATATCTCTGTGATTATTGTATGGATTAAATGAGACTTCCACCTGTAAAATGGCTAGCACAGTGCAATAATTAGAGCTAAAAGTACTAACTTATATACAGTTCTATTGAAGATTTAAGGATTGGATCAGCTCTGTCATACCATGTAGCTTTGAGTAATTTATTGAAGCAATATATGCAGAGAGTAAAGATTTTGAGGTGGGACTGGGGGATATACCTCACTGGCACAGAGCCTACCTGGCAAGCACGAGGTCCTGAGTTCCATTCCTGATACTAAAAAAGAAAGATTTTGAGGTGAGGTAGCAGCTTGCCTAGTTTGGGTGAACTATTTGGTGCATTTTGGGCAGGGACCATACTTATATTTGTTGTTTATTTAATAGTGTACTGTCTACTTCTGTTTCTAGATCGAGTACAGGGAGCAGGAGGCCAAAACATGAGGGACCGGGCTACAATTCGGCGCCTAAACATGTATAGGCAAAAGGAGCGCAGGTGAGCATTAGGCATTGTTACCTTTTGCCATTCCTTCATGCCCTTGACTTGTAGCCAAGATACGTTAAGCTTTTGATCTTCCCACCGCCACGTTCTCCAAATAGGGGTGGAATATTTTCAAGTATCATTTTATGAGTGTTGTTATGGTAAATATCTTTACTTTTTGACTAAAGGAATGAGTGGTAGATGGTGAAATAAAGACTTACACAATACTCCCCAACAAGTAGAGGTCTTGTTCCTCATAGCCTTGGTCTCCACAAATGGCACGATATCAGAGGTAAATATCCATCAGATGAAATACAAAGCATATAGGACTAGTTACAAAAACTGCCACAAAACTTGTCTATTGGTGCCAAATTTTAGATCATGGCACTGTGGCACTTGGACACTCATCTCAACTCTGAGTTCTGCTGAAGCAGCCTCTACCCCAGGGACTTGCTGAGTGTGGTATTTTGCTGGCTGGTCCTAATTTATTTGGTAATTAGATTCTTCATCTGTTCTAAAAGATGTGTCTAAAACATAAATGTCAATGAACTTAATCTGCGTTAGTCACCTATTTTGCAGTTTGTTTTAGAATTTTGAGTTCTAGGATAAATCACCCTCTACTTAAAATTCATTTAAACCAGCCTTCAAATAATTACCCAAAAACTCAAGTATGTGATTTTTTTTTTAAAAAGCAAACAAACAGTAAATGGATTTTTAAACATCAGCATTGTTACTCATCTAGCAGAAATCATTATGTGCTCTGTTGCAAGAGGTTAAATGGCTTTTGGGCAATCTGTTTCAAATGTAGAAGTACTTTTTGTTTATTGAAATCTGTATTTCATGATCATTTAAAGCCAAACAATAAAAAAAGTCCTTTTGATGGAAAAAGTATTCTGTAAACCAAACTTAGCTGTTGCCTTTCTTCTGTTGTCAACCAAAATCTGTTATTTCCTCAATTTAGGAACAATCGTGGTAAAGTGATTAAACCTCTGCAGTATCAGTCAACGGTGGCTTCTGGCACAGTGGCACGAGTAGAGCCAAATATTAAATGGTTTGGTGAGTTCCTGTTACTTTGCTCTACAAAATGGAAAAGACTACAATGTTTAAATGTCTAAAAGGCAGGAATTCACTCAAAAAAGCGAGTGAAACTGTTGAGGATTATATGGGAGAAAAGTAGTGGATTTCATCAGTGTCTTCTTCTTTTTTTTTTTCTTTTTTTTTTTTTTGGTACTGGGAATCAAACTCAGAACCTGCACTTGCCAGGCAGGCGCTGTGCCACTGAGCTATATCCCCAGCCTTGTGTCTTCCTTTTGAAGAGAACTCATTCTTAAATGTAGGCAAACTTTCTCAAGCAGATAAGACCTTCCTTAGTGACTAGCATTTGCCTACTTTGGAACTTTCCCCTTTAATTTCTGGTTGCCTAGAGAGATTACTGTTGAGAGATGGCCTGCAGGTGTGTTTATGCCTTTAGCTGGCAGAGTAGATGTTGTTAAACATCTTTCTATGCATAAATGGAGGGGGGTGCTTCCTCTTTTGGAAACTTCCTTTCCTTTCATTTGGGCCTTTCGGCCTTCCCTTTGGCCCTTGGTGAGATGTATGATGTCATTGTTTGCCTGGTTTTGGGGGCCAAGTGGCAACTTTCTATGACTATCTTTCATAAAAAGATACCCTTAAGCACTGCAACACACAAAAATGTCAAAGAAAGGACTAGAGGTATAGCTCAGTGTAGAGCACATAAGCCCTGGGTTCAATCTCCAATACCACCAAAAAAAAAAATAAATAAATAAAGAGTCAAAGAAGACTCAGTGGGGTTTTAGCATGGGAACTGGGTACTGGGCCTCTAGATCCAGGTTCGGAGTCAAGCCCTGCCATTTATGTGACTGGGCAAGTTATTAACTCTGTTCATCAGTTTTCTCATTTCTAAAATGGGAATAGCTGGGCATGGTGGCACACACCTTTAATCCCAGGACTCGGGACGCTGAGGTACGAGGGTCACTACGAGTTCAAGGCGAGCCTGGACTACATAATGAGACCCTGTCTCTACATAAATGCATATATATATATACACTGCATCTCATAGGTCTGTTGTGGTAATTAAATGAATAGATGCATGGAGAGTGCTTGGAATAGCGCTAAGGAGATGGTAAGTACAGTGTAAGCATCAGCTGCTGTCGTCAGTGCTTTGATATGGCATCTGTGCTCCAGCAGGCTGTTGAATGGTTTCTTTGGGATCTGTCCCTTAGAAGGATTTTTCAGGTTGCATTTTAGGGCTTCATTTTATTCCCTCACATGGATTTAATGGTTAATCTAATACTTCTTCAAGCCCTCATACCCTAAATTATACCTATGACTTGAGCTTCTGAGCTTCTTGAGTTTGACTTTACCAACTGATCAGTAGTGACTGGCTCTAGATTTCTTTTCCAAGAAGTAGGACATTTGTCAAATCACAGTTCTGTTCAATGATGTTTCTTTTTCAGTTTTACCCTATCAGGAAATTGAGCTTGGAAAACTACTGAAACCCATTGTGTGTCTGTGTTGGTGGACTAGTTCATAGTGTATCAGGACAGTTTTTTGGGTTCCTTCCCTTAAGTTTGAAAATGGCTACAGGGAATGGAGATAAAAAGACTTGGGTGGTTGAGAATAATATAAAATCTTGCCTTTCACTGTAGTAAAACCAAGTTATTTATTAAATAGCAACATTTTTTATTTGTAAAACAGGAAACACACGTGTGATTAAGCAGTCCTCACTACAGAAATTTCAAGAGGAAATGGATACAGTTCTGAAGGATCCATACAAAGTTGTCATGAAGCAAAGCAAGTTACCAATGTCTCTTCTCCGTGACCGAATCCAGCCTCATGTAAGACATAGGATATCCTGGTGGTGGAGCTTTTTGGGCACACCGCGTACAGATACCTCTCTAACGTAGTATTTGTCTTTGACCTCAGTGCAGCAGTGATGAACTTTCTGAGACTTCTCTTTTCACATTTCTTAGGGGGTCTCACTTTTAGTTTTGACTGAGTTTTTCCAGGGAGGTGTCATAGGTGTCCTTTCCAGGGTGGTGGATCAAAATAGGGGTTGTGGATCAAGACTTGAATTTTAGTCATTTGTTTACCACCATTAATTACATTTTCTGTAAGTTTTAACTTCCTGCCTGTGAAGATAACCTCCTTCCTTGGGTGTTGGTTACAGACGAAACACGTAGAAAGCACTTGGCCCATAGAGAACACATAGCACACCACCTTAGAAGGGCTAAATAGATGATTGCTGTTAGTAATATGATTTATACCATTTATTTACTTTTGGTAGGCAAACTTAAGTGGTAACACTATGGGGAAATGGATCAAGTTGAAAAGAGTCCTGCAGTGCTACATACTTGCTAGCTTTTGTGGATCTTTAGAGATTTTTTTCATTCATCTTTTTGAGATAGGGTCTTGCTATGTAGTCCAGGCTGGGCTCAAATTTGTGGCAAACCTCCTGCCTCAGCCTCCTGACTGCTGGGATTACAGGTGTGTGCCACCACACCTACCTGGAGATTCTTTTCACTGAAAGGTAAGGGTGTGTTCAGAATGGTTGTTGATGGTTTAAGGCTAAAGTACAGTAAGAACTGCATTTGGCTGGAGTGCAGTGTGTTTCACATGGAACAAAGAAATGGCCTAATATTTGCACGTTTTTACTTGCATCATATATAATTCCCAGAAATGTAGCCAGTACATAGCTTTAGTTCCAGTATAGGGAAGGGAGGAAAATACTGACATGCATACATGGATTAAACAGTTCAAAGAAAAGTGTTTACTTGTAGAACAAAATAAAAACCAAGCCTTGGTTATTGCCTCAGGTTTTGTCAATTATGTTTTGTTTTATGATGGACTAGAAGAATGGCACCTATTAGGAGAATTGACTGTTTTCTTTCAGGGAAACACATGAGCGTAATTCATGAACCACAGACAAGTTGCTCATTTCCCTTGTTCTCTTTGTCCGTTCTCTCTAAAGCTGGCTTCTAAGCAACTATTGAATCCTGTTTATGGGAAAAACAGAGAGGTTCTGTTATGGATTTATTGCTTTGTTGCTCATTCCAGTTCATTGCTCCTGAAGTTTAGCGCTTAAATGTCTAATCTGCAGAATGAAGGATCTGCAGCTGAGGCAGTCAGTTTATATTTTGATGCAGGAAATTACTTAGGGTAGAGCCAAATGTAGTGGTGGAGACCTATAATCCCACCCCTCAGGAGGCTGAGGCAGGAAGATTGTTGCCTAGGCTACATAGTGAATTCAAAGCTAGCCTGATCTACATAGTGAGACCATATTTAAAAAAAAAAAAAAAAAAAAAAGGGTAGGGGAGTGGGAAAAGAAAATTATAAAGTTTTATCATGTACAGGTACAGATTCTCTATAATGTGATTATTATGTAAACCTAAAATGTACCAGTAAACTTCATTACTTAAAAGAAAAGACAGATGTAGTGGTGCATACCTTTAATCCCAATACTTGGAAGACTGAGGCAGGAGGATTACTGTGAGTTCCAGGCCAGCCTAGGCTACATAATGAGTTCAAGGGCAACCTGGGCTACAGAGTGAGACCCTGTTTCAAAACAAAAACAAAAAAGGAACTCAGAGTAAAATGATGGATTTTCTGCTTTGGCCTTGAAAACCTTTACTTGTTTGTTACCTATTTTGTTTCAATGTGATATCTGTTACTCATTACAGTGAGTAATGAGTATAGTCAAATTCTATACAGTGTAGTCAAATCAGATATGGTGTACATTCATGTATATATGTGTTAGAATTACTGTATTTCTGTAGCAATACAGTAAACATACTATAACTTAAATTTTGCTTATATACTATAGACAGTCATGCTGTGTAGCCCAGGTTGGTCTGGAACTCATGGGGATACTCCTGCTTCAGCCTCCTGAGTGCTGGCATTACAGGCATGTGCCACCATGCCTAGCCCCTGCTTATGTAGTTTAAAAAGTACAATGTATGGTCAGGTTGTAGACCAAAAATAAAATGTATAGTATACTGTACAGGTGAAAAAGTTTTCAAAGGCAATTTTGGTCGCACTTGATTTTGCCTAGTGACATGAGAATCTAGTCCCCACAGAAAATGTGGACCTTGTGTTTGGGAATGTTGCCTTGATTTGGAGGATAGTAAATAAGAGATGAGTGGGAGAATCTGGGCAAGTAATAGTAGCTTAAAGATATGTAGAGATTGAAAAGGGAGATTCATTAAAGTTGAGAAGTCACAAGACTTCCACTGTTATCCTGCATTGCCTAGCTGTTGCTTAATGAGGAGCTCTACTGAGGGGAAGAGGGTGATTTTTTTTTTTTTTTTTTTAAAGGAGATGTTTTGCCAGCTCTTTACATTTTGTTACGTGATAGATCCTAACTCAAACTTCGACTTTCATCTTGCTTCAGGAATTCCTATGCCTGTAATTCCTTTATAGGCACATCAAGTTCTACTTAGTATCAGGTTGCCTTTATCGCATCTAAACTATTATTTTGGACTTTTGCTAGATGTTTTTCAACTGAAGACTTTCCATGTGCATTTAATAAAAACGTTACCTAAATTAGAGAGAATGTTATCTGAAACTAAAATGCATCTTACAAAACAAGCAATTCCTTTTAGCCATGAAGGAAATTAACTTCCAAGAAAATGTTGGCGTTTACAGTTGGTTTTAAAAAAAACACAAATTCAAGCATGATTGTCCTTGACAATGAGTTTGTGAATTTGGCAAATTTAATACACTTGTTTGAAAGCTCAAAAAAAAAATGGTCAAAAAAGATAAATTAATTTTCATCATTGTAGCCTTAATTACATTTGACTAAAGTTTATGATAAATGAAATAAAGCAGAGTTTTGGCAAGTCTTAACACATGCTTTATTTGTATTTTGTATTTCTCCAGGGAAGCTCAGAGAACTTCAGAGTAAGGACAAGTGCTTGTGCTATTTAAACAAACATTTCTGCTTGAAACTAGACTGAATCAGTGTTCTTGTAGATTTTGGGATGGGTTGAGCTTTTGAAAAATAAAAGCAAAAAACTTTGGTTGTTTTATTTTTTTGGGTTTTTTTGTTTTTTGTTTTTTTTTTCTGGTACTGGGAATCGAACTCATGACCTTGCGCTTGCCAGGCAGGTGCTGTGCTGCTGAGCAAAATCCCCAGCCCCTCTTTGGTTGGTTTTTAACTGATGGCTTTTTTCAGTTTTACCTGTACTTCTCCTTTCCCTTTAGAACTCCAAGGTGCACATTCTTGATACTGAAAGTTTTGAAACCACATTTGGTCCTAAGTCACAGAGAAAGCGGCCAAATTTATTTGCAAGTGATATGCAGTCGCTCTTAGAAAAAGCTGAGATGTCCACTGAGACCTATGACCAAGGCAAGGATCGCGATTTGGTAACTGAAGACACTGGTGTGAGGTATGCTTTTGAAGTTCATGTAGGTCTTACCATTTGCTCCTTTGCTACAAAATGTTTTCCTTAAAAATTTTGCCTATGCAAAGAGTGGCAATTTAACTCACAGACACAGGGTTACCCTCTCCCCTTAGATTAGAAATACTGGTAAAATTGGAGCCAGACTGAGAAGGAGTCAAGGTGGCTTCCTTGTTACAGATTTCTCTTCACCCTTCAAATAAAAATAAATATTTCCTCACTATAATAGCAGTAAATTGGGTCGTAGACTAGTTAGAAAATATATTTAAGTTGGAAAATGCAACAAAAATAATTCATGATGCTGATACTTAGCTTAAGTAATATTAATAACCAGGTGACTTGCAGTCCTCCTGCCTCAGCCTCCTGAATGCTGGAATTACAGGCATATGTCTCTATGCCTGACAGTAACTCTTTCTCATCCTTAATTATTCCCTGAAGATATGCTCTTACAGGGTAAATTATGATATCAAAAGGTATACACATATTTTGTTAGGGAACTACCACATTCCCCTTCAGGAAAGGATTACCAGTTTAGGTTCCCTGAGACTCGGTTTTGCCTTAGAGTCTTAAATGAGGAGGAGGTTTTACCCTTTTAATGAAGAGGCATTGTCCGGTGACTGCAGCTATACTAGCTTGTTGCTATAGTTACCCTTTCTCCAGATTTGGACCTCCCAGAGATAATGTTCAGCCACTTGAGGCCAAGCACAGAGAGGCAGCAAGTTCATTTCTTGCTAAATTTGGACTTTGTAGTTAGCTTTGTCATCTTTTCTGATTCGAGGTTTTCCTTCCTCCAAAAAGTACAGGAGGCAGTGGGGGAAAGTCAGAACTATTTTTGTTTCATTTTCCTTGGGTAAATAAATGTCTTTGATGCTAGTAAACAGATTCGAAACCCAAAAAGTGTCACTTGTTTTACATGGGAGTTACGGAGTATAGATTGTGGCTCAGATCCTGCCCATGCCATCTCTGACATTTTGCATAACTACAGCCATACTGTTTGTTCTTTCGCTTTGATTTTTTTATTGTGGTAAAATATACATGACATAAAATTTACCGTTTTAACCAATTTAAGTGCACAGTCCAGTAGCATTAAGTACATTTACATTGTTGTACAACCATCACTGTCTATCTCCAGAGTTTTTCATCACTCCAAACTGAAATCTGTACCTAATTCCCATTCCACTTCCCCCTAGGTCCTGATAACTACTGTTACGCTTTCTGTCTTTGTGTAGGTGATATTGTACAATGTTTGTGCTTTTGTGTGTGGCTTATTTCACTTTGTATAACACCTTCAATGTTTATCCATGTTATAGCACATGTCAGAATTTCTTTCCTTCTTAAAGCTGGATAAAATTCCCATGTATGTGTATACCATCTTGCGTCTCCCCACTCATCTTTCAGTTGGTATTTAGGTAGGTAGTTTTTAAACTCAGTTATTTTTAGTCCTTGCCACTGATTTTGATACCCTTTCCTTTAATGTGTTGACTTTTCCCTGAGGCATCTTTTTAATCTTGATAGTTGCTCATTTTGGGTGTTTGTTTTTTATTTAGAAATGAAGCTCAAGAAGAGATATACAAGAAGGGACAGTCCAAAAGAATATGGGGAGAGCTCTACAAGGTAAGACTCTTAGGTTCTCGTGCAGTGATTCCTTTGACTTTTCATGTGCTTATGAGCAGATTCTGATGTGTTGAAGCTGTCAGATAAATCACAGACTCTACTGCCCATTCTTTCCTTTCTCCCACAAGAAATCAGGAATGATGCAACCACATACATATTACCACTGTTTTAGGTAGCAGCATTTTTTAAATTACTTGTACGAGTAAAAGCTACCTATAAATACTCCTGTATTGCCTGTTGATGTTTGGATTACCTGCCAAAATGATGCTCCTGTGTAGATTTATCTTACATGGTTAGAGCCACATGCTAAATTTTAAGTTGTTCATCCAGCTGTTCTCATTCTGTAAATGCGAACACATGTCTGGAGAATTAATACTTCACCCAGCGCACTCAGCTTGCTAGTGGACAAGACTTCGTGTATATATATCCTGATTCCTGATCTAAAGTTTTCTGGTTTTTTTCTAAAATTTTTTTAATTTTAATTTTTTTTTTTTTTTTTTTTGGTCTCTTTGAGAGAGGGTCTCACTGTGTAGTTCAGGCCGGCCTTGAGCTCACTTTGTAGCCCAAGCTGGCCTTGAACTCGCAACAATCCTCCTGCCTTGGCATCCTGAGTGCTGTGATTATAGGCGTGTACCACCACACCCAGCTTTTTTCTTTTTTATATTTTCTTTTTATCAGATTTTATTGATAACATTTTAGATATATGTAATGATCACATTCATAATAGAGAATTTGTACCTGTACATGATAGAACTTTTTTTCCATTCCCCTACCCTCCCTTCAACCTCTCCTCCCCTCCCCATTTACAAAAGCTTTGTTTCCATGTTTCCCTTTTTTATCATTTTTTTACCCTCCCTTTCCTTCCTCCTCCCCTCTCCCTTCTTCCCCTCCTCATTTGAACATTTTCTACTGATGCAAAGCTTTTTAACTGGCTAATTTTACATCCACAGGTAGGAATATTCTTAGGAAGAAAGCATAATCACATAATTAAACAGTGTCATAACTGGAAACCAGTACCTTAAAGGCATACTAAAATAAATCAGTTTTCTGTAACACACACAAAATTTTTTTTTTTTTTTTTTTGGTGGTACTGAGAATTGAGCCCAATGTCTCTGTATACCCAGCCCTTTTTTTGTTTTATATTTTGAGAGTTTGAGAAATTGAGAAAAAGTCTCATTAAGTTGCCCAGGCTGGGCTGAAACCTGCAGTCTCCCTGCCTTAGCTTCTTAGAGTGTGGGGATTATAAGTGTGCCCACCACACCTGGCAGTAGTAGAAACTTACCTAATAAGTAAATGATTCCATTCAGTAAGTTGTGTGATTGTGAAATAAGATGGGTTTCATCCACACTAGTTTTTCTGTTTGAAATTTGAGAAGTTTCAAATACCCCTGGGATGACTTTGAATTGTGGCCATTGGACATTGAGATTGGCTACTATCTGCTCTCCTAACAAGACTGTTTTGCAGTTGTCTTCAAAGATTTTCCTGGATTCCTTTAAATGCCATCCCTCTTGGTGTGTACTGTGGTAAACCTTTCCCACCCCTTGAATTTGCAGGTGATAGATTCATCAGATGTTGTAGTCCAAGTTCTTGATGCTAGAGATCCAATGGGTACCCGTTCTCCCCACATTGAGGCTTACTTGAAAAAGGAAAAACCCTGGAAACATCTCATTTTTGTACTCAACAAATGTGACCTTGTTCCAACCTGGGCAACGGTAAGTACAGCTACTAATCTAGAACAGACTGTTGAGGCGGCTCAGCTCGCGTAAACTAATGCATCAGCTTCCTGGCTTCTAGCTTGTAAGACATTAAACTGTTGTGCTCTTGAGACTGTGTGTATTCATTAGAAAGTTCTTACTGAAAACAGAACTAAAGTGTGCTTCGTTCATAATAAGCTGAGGCACCTTTTATCCTCTGGTAGCGTGTGTTGGGACAGCTGTAGGGCTTTGTAGGTCAAACAGCGAAGTGCCCCTTCAGGAGGCAGCTGCTGACACCACTGGTCTCCATGTTGTGTTCCATTAATTGTGTTTAGGAGCAATGAAGGCATTTTTGGAATATTATTTTGCAGTTAAAAAACGAAAGAACATTTATAAGAGTTACAGTTAACATTTTTTCCTTAAGCAAAAATGTATTTGAAATAGTCTTGTAATCTAACCTCTGACTCTTCCATCTATTGTAAATAAAGAAGCTACAATTTACCAACATGTTTTCTTCTGTCTCTCTTTAGAAAAGATGGGTTGCTGTCCTCTCCCAGGACTACCCAACACTTGCTTTCCATGCAAGTCTTACTAACCCTTTTGGCAAAGGAGCATTCATTCAGCTTCTGCGGCAGTTTGGAAAGGTATGGCGAGCTGGTCTGTTTCTCCAGAAGTCATGCAGCTGTGAGTTTGTGTGAGAATCTCTCTTCCACTGTGCATTGAACTTCACTTCCCTCTGCAGTTAGTTCTAGAGATGTAAAAATTCGTTCTGAAATGTTTCTCACTCTACCTTTGCCCCCATCCTGGTCCAGAGTTGATTTTTTTTCTTCTGCCACATCCCTAGCACCTGGGGTCTATTCTTCTCCACTTCCTGGAAATATTCTCAGCTCTTAGCCATGATTTCTGATATTTTCCTCTGTGTTGAGCTACATCTCAAGCCTCTGTCTGTCTATCTGTCTCTCTGTCTCTTTCTTTACTTAACTGTGAATGAAATCCAGGCCTTCACACTGAACTACAGGTCCCTCCCCTCTTTATTTTTAAATTTTTAGAGTCTTACTAAGTTGCCCAGGTGGGGCTTGAACTTGCACTTCTTCTGCCTCAGTCTCCCAGAGTACTGGGATTACAGGCGTGCACCCTATACCTGGCTGGAACATTTTTGGAGAGACCTTGCATTTTAAAAATCTTTATTCTGCCGGATGAACATGTGCAAACATTGTATTAACTCACTAGTATGAGAAGCTAAAAGAGTAAATACGATCCAAAATGTGCAATAGATACTGTAAAATGTTAAGAAACTTCAAAAGGAAAGAGAAACTGGGATGGGGTAAAGGAAAAAAGAAGGAAGAGGAGAGGGCTGGGGAGATAGCTTAGCAGCACAGTGCCTGCCTGGCACGTGCAAGGTCCCGAGTTTGATTGCTAGCACCAGAAATACACACACACACACACACACACACACACACACACACACACGATAGTTACACTACTAATTTCTCTTAGTTTATTGAAAAGAAAGGTTTGTGCTAATATTGTTTGGACAATTAAATGCCTATATCTTGTACTCTGAGTAACTAATTTAAAGATAACAGTATGGAATATATTAACCATTGTTACCCTCCTGCTAGTTTGTTTTCAGCTTTTGGGCTTTTTCTCTTTAAAATAAAAACAAAATCTTTATTCTACCCTTGTGCTATTACTTCTTAAGTCACCACGGCATTGTTTTGGGGCTTCAGACATTGCTATTGGGAAATCTGAGACCATTCTGACTCTTAATCCTCTGTGACTCTGATCTTTTTAAAAAATTTCCATTGTTCTAAAATTTTAATGATGTGCCTGAGGCAGGTCTTTTATTGTTCAGTGAGCTGGACATTTGATGGGACTTTTAGCTTGATTATTGTTTATTTCTTTGAAATTCTCTTTTTGCCCTCCATCATCTGTTTTTTCATTCGGGAGTTTGGTTTTTGCTTCCTGGTTTAACTCAGCTCTTCTCTTCTCCCTTCCTCCCACCTCCCCACCTTCCCTCTTTTCCCTCCCTTCCTAACTGGAGTGCTGTGCCACTGAGCTATATCCCCAGTCCTTTTTAAGTTGTTATTTTGAGACCATGTCTCACTATGTTACACAGGCTGGTCTCAAACTTGCGATCTGTCTACCTCAATCTCCCCAAGAAGCTGGGATACAGGTGTGTACCACTTCGCCCAGCTTTCCATTCTCTTTATTTCGGTATATAATAAATACCAAAATATATAGGGGATATCAGGATATACCATGTTTTGCTCTATTTTTGGGCACTTTTCATGACTTGGTCATCCACCTATTCTATCACAAAATGTATTTGCCTATATTAATTTTTGAGAGCTCAGACTTCCGGCCCCTGGTTCGGCTTGTTTCATGGATGCAGTAGCTTCTCTGCCTCAGAATGTTAATGACTAATGTTTTATAATTTTCCTTTCTCTATACATTGACTCTGTTACCTTTGGGTTTGCTTTTATATCTTTTCTACTAGAGTCACACTTCAAATGTCTGGTTGTTCTTGGTTCTCCATTCATATTTAAGAGTAAAGTACCATGTTGGGCAAGGTAGCATACTCCCAGCTACTTAGGAAGCTGAGGCAGGAAGGTAACTTGTGCCCCTAAGTTTGAGGCCAGCCTGGGCTACATAGCAAGGCCCTGTCTTAACAAGCAGAATAAGGCACTAACAATCTTTTTGCATTGATTGGAGTGTATTGACTGATAGATTTCTCTGTAGGATAATTACCCAGTTTTTTGGGGGTTTTTTTTGTTTTTGTTTTTTTTTTTTTTTTTTCTTCAGTTTTTTTGAGACAGAGTCTCGCTGTGTTGCCCAGGCTAGCCTGGAACTCATGGCGTTCCTCCTGCCTCAGCCTCCCGAGTGCTGGGATTACAGCATACTCCACCATGTATTCCTGGACCGAAATATTTTTGGAAGATCTCCTATAGATGCTAATATCTAATAGATCTTTTTTCTTGAGCTATGAATATTTTTAGGGAAGGGCCCTGTAGTCTCTAGCTCTGGAGGTGTATGTACCTTGCTGTCAAGGTTCTAGGAGCTGTGGAGAAATTGGCATTTGGAGGGTCCCCTTATTTGATATTTAGACTTTCAATTAGTGACCCCGAGGATTCTTGTCTCACTGATGTTATTTCTAAAATTGAGTCTCATATCTAGGTTTTCAAAAATCATGACATCCTGAAGGCCTGGGCTTCTGCTGGAGTGGATGTTGTGTGCCTGTGCTGGGACGTAGCTGCCTCTGTAGGCTGCTGCCAGTCCTTTTGATTTTAGTCCTGAACTTAAAGGTTCCAAGGTTTTTTGTGATTCATTGTCATTATTGTTGATAGATTTTTAGTATTGCCATCTTTTAAACCACTTAGCTGTCTCATCTCCGTTTTGTTCTTTGGTTTTGTGTGTTTGGTTGTATTGGTTTAAGTGTGTTTGGTTCCCACTTCTGTCATTCTCATGGAGTTTAGGGAGGGAGTGGGGTTAGTATGTGTGTTCAGTCCGACCTCTTTACCTCCTCCTCCTGCCCCACCCTTCTATATCATGCGTGTCTTTCTGTGTTGCCCATGTTGCTCCATACTCCTGTGCCCAAGTGATCCTCCTGCCTCAGCCTCCCAGTGTCTGAGACTTAACAGGCACATGTTACCGTGCCTATTGTAGTGCATTTCTTGGTAACAGGCTGTGTTTTGTCTCCTTGAAACTTTCACCCAGTGGTCTAACTTGAGATTGATTTTTTTTCCTTTTGTTTGTGGCAATAAAAATGTTAAGTGCATTATGCAAAGAAAAGGGGGATGAATCATGGTATTGTCAGGTGCTGAATCTGTGAAAGTTCTCTTTTTTTTCTAAGAGTAATTCACATGGGTGACTAAGGAAATGATTCACCTCTGATTTATTAATAAGTATCCAGTTCATTCAGGTGATGTAGCTGGTTTGTGTCTGGGCTTCAAATCAACTTGTATCAACAGTTTTGCACTATATTCTTCGTATTAACAAAGAAACACAACCTGTTCCTCCTAAGGGATTTTCATGACTGCATGTTTGTGGTCTGTCTTCTTATTTTGCACAGTTGCACACTGACAAGAAGCAGATCAGCGTGGGGTTCATTGGCTATCCAAATGTTGGCAAGAGCTCTGTAATAAATACATTGCGTTCCAAGAAAGTTTGCAACGTGGCCCCTATTGCAGGTGAAACAAAGGTATATTTGACGTGGGGGATTTTACTTCTCTATATTTTAGGAGTCCTCACTTTTCTTTATATTTTAGGAATCCTCAAACTTTTCGGCACCATGGACAGATTTCATTAAAGTCAGTTTTTCCACAGGTGGGGTAGGGAGATGGGTTTTAAGATGATTCAAAGGAGTGTACAACCTAGATCCCAGGGTCTTCTACATGCTAGGCAAGCCTCTAGCACTGAGCCATACATAGCCCCATCTGCTTCTCTTGAATGAAGACCACCATTGGGAGTTTAGTTCTCCATATAATAACTTAGAATATAGAATAATTTAGAATATAATAATTTAGAGTTTCTACCCACTTCATTAAGATTGAGTGTACTTTGTATGACATTATGTAGCTTTGGTGTGATTTAGCTGATGCCATTCACGTTCAAGTCTGTTTTAAATTGTCACTCCAGCCTTTTACATTGATAAACAAAACTAACCCAAAGAATTTTGATGCCTAGGTTAAAAAGGAAAACAACCTTTGGTAGATTCTCACGATTGAGGGACAGAATGTGGAGCTCAGTGTTTGGGGAACAGCATGGTTCTGGTTAGGAGCCAACAGTACTATTCCAAGAATACTTTTAAAACTCAGAGAAAGAGTCACTGGGTATTACTGTGCAAAACTAGATAGAAATCCTGTCTACTTTATTTTTGGGTTCTTAGCTTATAGAAACTTTGGTTTATACTTAGCAGAAGTGTCTTAGAGAGCTTGATTACATAGCAGCTTGCTTTCTTTGACTTCGCTCTTCTTTTCTAGCTTCATATAGCAGGATGCAGGGTGTATGAAGGTAAATTTGTGGTATAGTCCTGATCCTAGCATGTTGCTGGCTTTTTTTCTGACTGCAGGTCTGGCAGTATATTACCTTGATGCGTCGGATATTTCTCATTGATTGTCCAGGTGTAGTTTACCCTTCTGAGGACTCAGAGACGGACATTGTGCTGAAAGGTGTTGTGAGTATTTCATCTCAATGGCCTCTGTTTGCCTTTGATGGGGGAGTGCCCTGAAGAAATCCTGGAAGCTTTCACTTTTTTCTCCTTCAGAAGGCAGTGTGGGGTCAGGCTGTCTAACCAAACTTTAGGAATATGATGCTGAGCAGGGTAGCCTTGCCTTCCCATTGCAGCCTGCCTGAGGAATTAGTGGAACCATGGGCATATCTGGTCAGTATCATCCCACAACAGAGTTTGTAGTTTACACATAGGATCCAGAGGCAAGCAAGGCCTGTTTATGTTTAGTGATAATTCATCTTCGCGGGTTTATGGATTGAGTCATTTTGGAACCCAGTCATTTCCTCACTTGTTTCTGAACATGACCAAAAACTTGCAGTGGCTCCCCTAACCTTAACCGTGCTTCCGGCCATGCATCTTTTGCACATTCTTCTGCTGCCTTCTTAAACTATTCCATTCTGCTGCGATGCTGGGATTGGCAGGCTTTTAACCATTTCTACACATGGGTAGCCTGGAGCATTCCAGATGCAAACTGTTTGCGGAAGCCAGTAAGTTTGTGGTGAGCTGGGATTAGCACTGAGTTCTGGGTGGCTGTGATCAGCTTTGAGCAGTGCCCCTTGCACCCGACCATGTCTCGCCATCTTGGAGACAGGCTCCTGCCAGGCTCCTCACATCTTAGAATGTTGACATCCATTTTGTGTTACAAAGAACACTGGAAACTTCCCCTTTTCTACAGTACAGTTTGTAAACAAGAGATTTCTGTTAACATCTAGGTTCAAGTAGAAAAAATTAAGACTCCTGAAGACCACGTTGGTGCTGTCCTAGAACGAGCAAAGCCAGAATATATCAGTAAGACATACAAGATTGATTCATGGGAGAACGCTGAGGATTTTCTTGAAAAACTTGCTTTTCGCACTGGGAAATTATTAAAGGTGAGCCAGAGTCTGAGATTTTGGACTGGTATTAACCAGAAGCCTGTCATGTGTGGTGTGGACTGTTTCGTATGCATCATGTAAGCCATACGAAGCTTGTTAAGCAGGTGGATGTGAACGACTGGGACAACTGAAATGCCCCCAAAGTGGGAGGAAGTTCTATTCTTCAGATTTAATTGGGAATCTTTCCTGATGTTGTAGGGTGGAGAGCCTGACTTGCAGACGGTGGGCAAGATGGTCCTCAATGACTGGCAGAGGGGCCGGATCCCTTTCTTTGTCAAGCCACCCAATGCAGAGGCATCCACAGCCCCCTCGGTAAGAGTTGGGTGCATTCAGCGCTTGGAAATTGAAGTTACCCACCCTGATATGGTACAGTTTCTGGTTGCCTTCCTCTGTGGAGCATCTTACTCCTTTGAGATAGGTATTTCAGGTGCAATTTCCCAGTCCAGAGTACTACTGCCTTGGCCTTGTTGGGGGTGGCAGTAGAGAGAATAGGCAGAAGTGCCATGGAAGATCAAGCTTAGATGGCCTCTTTACAGCCTTGGGAAAATAAATTTATTAAATGTGGGCAATTGGACTGGATATGATGGTGCACACTTATAATCCCAGTACTTGGGAGGCTGAGGAAGGAGAACTGCAAGTTCAAGACCAGCCTGGACTACATAGCAAGACTGTTGAAAAGAAAAAGTAAGGAATCTTTTGGTACCTCTGACTTTCCTTAAATGTGAGAAACAGAGCCATCACCAAGATTCACTTGTTGAACATTTTTTAGAACCAGCCATGTGCCAGACACAGGGAACAAAGGTAAGTAACAGCCCTTCCCCTCAAGAAGGTCATGCTCAAGTGAGAAAGGAGAGTGGTATAGTTGGTGATGCTCAAAAAGAAGTCTTAGGTTTGGAGCCTCAGACCTGGGTCTGACCGCTTCCCACTGTGCTGTTCCCTTACCTTGGCAGTGGGCTGCCCCAAGGCTCAACATAGTGCTTTGCTTTCCTGTTTCTAGGGCTTTTTTCAGAACTCAGCCAAGTCTCTTTAAAGTGTTGGCTTCAAGTTTTGCTTCTCTAGTGATACTGTTTTGGGTCCGTATAGCCCTGGTTTTCTCTTTGCAAAATGTTTCCAGAGTTGCACCTGTATCTTGGTAATGCCCTGTGAATATTTTCTCTAGCATTCAGAATTAGGATGCCCGAAGCTGGTGTTTTTTTCCTCCCTCTCTGCTAAAACCACAGTGAGCAAAATAGTTTTCCTTTGTATGTTCTCAGTTATTGACTAATACATTCATTCAGCCATGTGTGCCATGTCTCCTGCGTGCCTGGCACTCTGGGAACTGGAGGTGCTGCGGTGAAGAGGGGACCGGGCCTGCCCTGCTGCATTTATTTTCCTGTGTACATATGTGTTTTTCCACTCCACTTCTGCATTTCTCCAGCATCTTCTGGGTATCCCAGTAATTCAGATGCCAGGTGCAGATGGGTTCCTAGGCAACCCACACTTAGGCCTAGCTAACTACAAATTCAGTTCTAAGTGTTCTGGGGCTTATTAATTTGCTTAATAAAGTGCTCAGAAAAGTACTTACTTTGTGATTGCCAGTGTATTACAAATGAGAAAGCTGAATGGAAGAGATGTCTGGGCAAGATACGGGAAGGAAGCACAGAGCTTCCATGCCCGCTATGTGTTACCACCCTCCTAGTGCATCCTGTGCTCAACTCGAAAAGCTCCTGGACCCTATAAGGAATTTTTTATGGAGGCTTCATACAGTAAGCACTGTTGATTCAATCCATGGCCCTTACCCTGAGCTCAGACTTCACCACCACTCTCATCCTAAAGCTGTCTAGGGACTCTGTCCATGGGTTATTTCGTTAGCTTAAAACTCAAGTATGATGAAAAGAGACTACTTAGGAAAATCAAGTTACCCCTATCCCTTAAGAAATTCCAAGGGTTTTAAGCATTCTGTGCTAGGAACTGGAATAAAAACTAAATATGTATGTGTATCACAGGGAGGCAGAGAGCATACACTGAGTTCATAATGTCAAGAAATATTGTGTACTCTGAGGAAAGTAGACCAGGGTAAGGCATTGAAGAAGGCAGGAGAAGGCTTTTGTATGTAGGTGAGGTGGCTGGGGAAGTGGCATTTTACAGAGGCCTTCATGATACAAGGGAGAAGCCAAGAAAATTGTCTGAAAAGGAGGGCATTCGAGGCAGAGCACTGATACGGGATATGCTTATTCTGTCCAGACTGCTGAAGAGAAGTCACTGGCTGGGTATAAAGCAGAAGGGATGGATGGTGTGACAGGAACCCACTGAAGGTTTTGAGATAACTGAACCCAGGCATTGTTCTGGAATCAGCATCACTGTTATCTTGTGAGCATATATGGAAGACTGGGATTGCCTTTAGTCCTTCCCCCACGTCTAGTCATTAAGTTTAGATAACTCAGGTAATTCTTCAGAACTATTAGCCAGGCATGGTGGTTCACTCAGGAGGCTGAGGCTGGAGGATCACTGATTTCAGGGTCAGCCTGAACTGCATAATAAGACTCTGTATTTAAAACAAAAAATCCAGCTGGGAACATAGCTCAGCGGCACAAGTGCCTGCCTGGCAAACACAAGGTCCTGTGTTCAATTCCCGGTACCAAAAAAAATAAAATAAAATAAAAACCCACAAACTATTGTATTCCCTCTACTCTTTGAGTCTTTTTCTTTTTTTTTTTTCTTGTTTTGTTTGCTGGCTTTCTGTTTTGGTTGATGAGGCTAACACCTCTTGAGAGTCTGAAAACTAAAATTTGTGTTACTGGAAAAATACACAAATTTGCGTATAGTTTCCTGAATCTTATGGATTCCTGACTTGTTCAGCATTTTATCCAGTGCTTTTACTTGGTCATTTGGTTTGTTTGTTTTTGAGGAAAAGTCTGTAGTGGATTGACAACTGGTGGTCAGCTTATAACCCCCAGCTGAACTGAGTAAGCGTGGTGCTGGGTGTGGGAGCCCCAGCTGAGGATTGTTGCCAGCAGCAGAAGAGGCAGAACTGGAGAAGTGAGGCTGTTGGGAGCAGAGAAAGGCTTTTGAAAACTAAAAGGCTGTTGGGAACTGAGAAAGGCTGTTGGGAGCTGGTAGAGGCTGTGAAGGATCTGTGCTGGCAGGCTGAGGGATCTGCACTGGAGCCAGGAAGCGATGTGCAGAGTAAGAACCAGAGCTCTTCTGAAAAGTACCACAGCCATCCTCAGCAACAGTGAGGTCCCGAGCTCCCCCATTGGTGAAGACAGCTGAGTTCCCATCAGGAAAGCTAATGCAGCAAGCTTCTCCCAGAGACCGACAGTGTACCATCTTCACCTCTGGAGCTAGAAAGCTATGCTCAGAGTGAGGACCAGAGCTCCCCCAAAGTGAACCAAAGCTATTCTCACTGCCAACAAGGTCCCGAGCTCCTCGGAGGATGAAACCAGCCAAGTTCATCAGGAAAACCAGCATGACAAGCTCCTCCAACAGAACCAACAGCTCCGTACAGCTTCTACCAGCTCCCAACAGCCTTTCTCAGTTCCCAACAGCCTTTCTCAGTTCCCAACAGCCTTTTAGTTTTCAAAAGCCTTTCTCTGTTCCCAACAACCTCACTTCTCCAGTTCTGCCTCTTATGCTGCTGGCAGCAGTCCTCAGGTGGGCCTCCCACACCTAGCACCACACTTACTCAGTTCAGCTGGGGGTTATAAGTTGACCACCAGTTGTCAGTCCACTACAAGGTCTTACTAAGTAGTCCAGGCTTGGCCTTAAACTCACTGTGTAGCCCAGGCTGGCCTGAAATTCTCCATCCATCTGCCTCTTGGGTGCTGGGATCACAGGCGTGCACCACCACACACAGCTTATTTCGTACTCGACTTTGGAAAATCACTTCATTTCTGTGAGTCTGGGTTGCAAAGGTGAAATGATGGGTAAGTGTGGGAAGCACCAGTGGAAAGCATGGCCCATAGGACCAGCCAGTCACTGTAGCGTTCCTGAGCTCAGAGTGTTCATTTGAGCCCTGCTCATGAAATTCCTCTGCAGGTATTACATTCTTTCAAGACACCTCCGAATGCCTCTCCTTAGTACTGTTCTAGTCCTCACAGTTGAGTCTGGCATTCATTTTCATACATGTTTGCTCAGCAACTACCTGCTCCTTGCAATATTCCAGGGAGATCTAGGGAATCTCACCTACCTGTACTAAATGATTGTTTGGTTTTATTGATTAAACACTATAACTGGCAGACCTTTTATAACCACAGGTCTGCCCTATGATCCTTTTAAGTACTGATTGCTGGGTCTAGGGTTCATTGGCTTTGAGTAGATTGATGGTCTGAATCAATTTGGGCGTGTTTTGCGCTTTCCCTAAGTCCTAAGCAGAGAACTGTTTATTCAAGAGCAAAGTGTGAGTTCAAGCATTGTTTTTCTTTCCTGATTCCATTTCTCTTCCTGCCCCACTGTTCTTGGCTTTGATAGCTTCCTCCTTCCTCATCTTCGGAAGATGCTACTGAAACAACCCAGAACAACGTGGAAGAGGAAACTGCAGAGATCATAGGTAAAGGTTCAGAACCTGTCATTGAAAAAGAAAAAGAAGAGGACCATCCCTGTGATGCTAACTCTGAGATGCAGCAGATCCTTGCACGGGTTCGCCAGAACTTTGGCAAAATCAATGTCATGCCCCAATTTTCTGGGGATGACCTGGTTCCTGTGGAGGCGTCAGACATTGAAGATGAGCTGGAGAGCTTTTCTGATGAGGAGGAGGAACAGGAGCAGGAGCAATCAGAAGACGATGACAAGGAAGAGGCTGATCAGGAGTCCCAGGAAGAGCAAGTGGGAAATGACACCAAAGCAGTGATTAAAGCCCTAGATGAGAAAATTGCAAAATACCAGAAGTTTTTAAACAAAGCCAGGGCTAAAAAGTTCTCAGCAGTCAGGTAACACTCATCATCTTAAAAATTGTAGTTTGTGCCTTTCCCTAAAACTTGCCATGAGTATTGGACAGGGGTTGTGCGTGCTAGGCAAGTGCTTAACCACTGAGCTCTGTCTGAACCTGAGTAGTTTTTGGTTTTGTTTTTTTTTAATCAAGTTACTGTTTTTAAAAAGTGATCTGGCTGGGCTTCATGGCTCATGCCTGTAATCCCAGCACTTGGGTGGCTGAGGCAGGAGAATCGTTGCAAGTTTGAGACCAGCCTGGGCTACAAAGTGAGCTCAAGGCCAGCCTGAACTGCATAGTGAGACCCTGTCCCAAAAAGACAAAAAAAAAAAGTGATCTGTAAGGGCTGGGCGTGGTGGCACACATCTGTGATCCCAGCACTTGGGAGGCTGAGGCAGGAGGTATTACCACAAGCTCAAGACCAGCCTGGGCTACATAGTGAGTTCAAAACCAGCCTAAATTACAGAATAAGACCCTGTGTCAGGGGCTAGGGAGTTAGCTTAGCGGCACAGCACCTGCCTGGCAAGCGCAAGGTCGTGAGTTCAGTTCCCGGTACCGGAAAACAAAACAAAACAAAAAACAAAAAGACCCTGTGTCAAAAAAAGTGATCTGTAAATTTTGTCATATTCTTACACCTGGAATATGAAAAGCTTAATTATCCGGTATTTTAGAAATGCCTCGGGAGCTACAGAAACTGTTGGGTGTTGAGTCTGTCTCCTAGTGGTAGCAGAATAGGAGCAGAGTGCCTATCGTTGAGTGCATGGGAGGCCTCCAAGCCATCTTGACTGGTGCAGCAGAGAGTAATGCTGGGCATCTTTATTACTTGGCTTTTTCTGTTGCAGAATATCCAAGGGGTTAAGTGAAAAAGTTTTTGCAAAATCTGAGGAACAAAAAACACCACCTAAAGAAGAAGTAAATGAAACAGGTAAATATAAATTATTTAAATTGTTTAGATGTGGTTTGCATTTTCAGAATTTCAGGTAACTTTAATTTTCAGCTTCTCAAGTATTGTCATCCACATAAATGTTTACCACATCTAGTGGATTACCCTGGTTCCCTGTATTATTATTCACATAGACTAGATTATCTACTTTTTATTGTGCACATTAGTTAGAATTAAATTGGCAATTCAGAAATGTTGTTAAAAATACCTCATTAACCTTAGAATCTAAGGATGAGTGCACAGATTGGGGCAGGGGTATTTCATATGTTTATCTTTTATTCCTTTTGACAAACAGCTTCTACATCAAGGGTATTAGTGTGACACAGGCATCAACCATGCCATGGCCTATGTGGTCTGTTCTGACCTGCTGCCTTCGCAGCTTCCTCCTGCTTTCCTCTACTTTACTCACTCACTCCATCTGTACACGTCTTTCTCTCCTTTTGACAAGCTTGTCCCCTCCATAGGATTTGCAAACAAACTATTAGAAAATTCATTTTTTCCTGTGTATTTTAATTATTGTGTCTAGCACCTACTAAAAAGGGAAGGAAGCGGAAGGCACAGAGGGAAGAAGAACAGTCAAGTAAAACTCGAAGGATGCTTACCTCTAAGGAAGTGAGTATTTTGATTCTTAGATAAGACCCAAGTATAGCAAGTAGAGAGAAGTCTGGTTCTCAAAGCCCTCTCTGAAACAAGGATGGTCTTGGAACTGAATCCAGGAAGCCCAGTCTTCAGTGACCTGGGTGGTGGGCACTTTAAGATTAAGAGGAGGCCTGCTGGATAGAAGTCCTTGAGTCCATGTCTTGTGACTCAGAAATTCCTGCTGTCTTCTCAGCTGTAGCCTAACATCTGGGAGAGTAGGGATTTGTGTGGTCACAGGTCAGTGACATGTGAGTGGCGGAGCTGGCTAGGCAGGCTGATCACTGTCCTCTGTGAAGGGCGGCTTTGTGATGGCTATGCAAAGCTGGAGCGGGCCCTCTCGGGAGGGGAAGTTTGTTAGTAATATTGCAGAAAGCATTCACACATTGGATGAGAAGCTGTAAATGAGTCATCGGTCATGATGGAGGAATGAACAGGTGTCTGAAGGAGCCTCCCCCCTTATCTCTGCTTCCAGTATCTGTGGTAGCTGCACAGGAAGTGGAGGAGAGATGAGAAACAGCTCCTGTTTTATGACTTACAGCTTTTGATTTTTTGTTGTTGTTTTTCTCGGTGTCTTTTTACAGCGAAGGCGAGCAGTACGGCAGCAACAATCCAAAAAAGTTGGTGTGCGATACTATGAAACCCACAATGTGAAAAATAGGAACCGGAACAAAAAGAAGACCAATGACTCAGAAGGACAAAAACACAAACAAAAAAAATTCAGACATAAGCAGTAACATCTAGAGTTGTTTATTAAATTATACCAAAATGTACAATTAGAAATTGTGTTGATTTTATTAATGCCCAGGTGGCATTTCTAAGGCCATAATATGTTTGTTCTGAGGTTTAGCAGCTGAAACCATTCAGCAGTGCTAGTGGAAATAAGAAAGCCCCTCAGCCTTAAAGAGTGCTGTGCCACTTCAGACACTTGACTCTGCCTTTAGTTCCTCCCGAGCATGCCCCTGTTGTGTGTGTATATTGACAGAAATGGGACATGAAGTCTGCATGGTATTTCTTTTGTACTGAGAAGTAGGTTCAAGGATAGTAGTATACATGGCTAGGCTTAAAAATAGGAAGGAAAAGCTTTAGCAACTTCTGTCCCTCACTGAGTTTAAGGGGACCCACTTGGACACAGGTATTTTACTGTCACATCGTGGAACCAGCAGATCAAAGGAACAGTTCTCTCCCTGGAGACTTAAGAGTTCTCCGGGACAGTTGTCCAGAGCTGTGACTTCCAGTTCAGGATGGAGTACTGGAATGTGGTTCACTTGAAGTACAGTTCTTGTGTGACAGTTCTGGAATAACTGAGCCTGGAAGCCTTGACCAGGACCAGTGTCACATCAAAGTCCTGCCAAGGAGGGAGTCCCTGTTCCTCTTAGGGGATACCGAGCATTCCAGGCATTCTAAACAAATGGAAATGTTAGTGCCTTCTTAGGAAAGGTACTTGTGCAATGTGACTGAATAATGGACATGACCTAGCTTGCTGCCCTGGCGCACCCTGGTCTGCCCTGAGTTAAAGATTTTATGTTGCTAATTCAATCTTCTGAGTCTACAAAAGTTTGTAGCCTGTAGCTGATCATTGATAATTAGAACTGTATGCAAGATGTTGTTACCTCTCCAATGGCTAATTAAACTTGGCTAATAAGGAGGGTGTGGAGTCAGGGTTTGATTTTCTGCAGAATAAGGAAAACAAATGATGTCTGTTGTCGAGGAGGAGCTGAGGTACAGACAGCTCCAAAGGACACTGGGACTTGTACTCCTTTCCAGCAAGCATTTACTTTCTCCAAAGTCATGATTTAATTGTGTGCCACAGTTTCCTAATCTAGGCAGTCTGCATCTAAGGAGAAAAGGATCCAGCTGACATAGTGAATGGGGACAAGATGTTACAATATGAGCTGGGTGTGGTGGCTCACACCTGTAATCCCAGCACTTGGGAGGCTGAGGCAGGAGGATTGTTGTGAGTTCGAGGCCAGCCTGGGCTACAAAGTGAGCTCAAGGCCAGCCTGAACCGCATAGCGAGACCCTGTCTCAAAAAAAGGAAAAAAAAAAAAATGATGTTACAATATAAAACCATAGCTCCAAGAAGATTTACTAAAAATTGCATTTGAGTAGGTATGAACGTGAAAGGACTGGGGCCAGGGAAGCCCAAGTTAAGGTATGAGATGGATTGAAGCAAGAATTTGAGACAGGAGCAGCTGCTTGGCCAGAAGTCAGTACTTAGGGTTGTTGGGAAATCAGTTGCTTCTTAAGATTTGAATTGACAAAGTCTCCAGGTTGACCCTAAAGCTGCACACTCAGACTGGGTTACACTACCTTCCGTTGCCCAACCAGCAGCCTAACCACCAGACCAGGTGCTTCATGACACAGGCCATAGTGTGACTCCTGACAAATACGTAGCTGGTGATTGGGGATGGGTTGCATTGTTCATTCAGGAAACCAGCTTTTTATTACAAAGGGCTTATGATGGGGGTGGGAGTGCTCACTGAGACCCATATGGAAATTATCACTTCTTTGGTGCAATAATGCCTTCCAGTTGGGCCTGAAAAACAAAAACAAACTCCATTAATACTTGAAACTTACAGCCTAACAAATAGCTGAGAGGTGATAAAAGTCTGGAAGAATAATCCAAATGCTGCCACTCCAAGTGTTTATTTTCTTTCATTCCCAACTCCATATTTTCTATGTTAGCTGATTTCTGGCTTGGCATACAGTGTTGCTAACATCAGGAGAAACCATAGCTGTGCTGGTTTCCATACAATAAGCTCAATGTATAATATAATGTAAAGTGTTGAAAAGGAAATTGAATAAAAGTTGAAATAATGGTTTTTCGTTGCTCAGACTTCAGGTCTGAGTATGTCTGCTAAGTTAAACATTGGCCGTCTAGGTTAGGATCCTGGAGGCATTGCTGGGACCAGAGGTTTGGGAAAAAAACAAATTATCAGCCACTGAGACAACTTGACACCCAATTAGAGAAAATTACTACCAGTGAGTAGGAAGCTGTCCATCTTGTAGTAAAAGCTTAAGAGACTTGGGAGTTATTTACTGGGCTCCTCTGGCAGCCAGTACAATAATTTACTGTCATGGTCTGTGGACAGATCTGTATGTAAGTAGGTCTATTCTGGGGAGTGCAAGAAGTTTTATTTGTAGTGCTGCTTTGTGCCAATAAAAATAACTCATTTCTAAACCATACTTCACCCTGGGGATTACAAGGTTGCTTTTGAACGTCAGGTGCTAAAGTACTTCATTTTGCTCTCATTGCTAACTGCTGTAGGGGGAACTGAGGAACCTGGGCTTATGACAAAGGAATATGCTTGATGAAGGGTTATAGTAGGGAAGCACCTTCAGAGGCTAAGTAAATGCAGACATCTGGCTATGAAAGCTTCTAGGGGTTTGTTTTTTTTTTTTTTTTTTTTTTGGTTTCTGTTATGCTCTTCATTAACAAAATCTCTGTCATCCGCTGGTGTGGTTAACACAAAGCCTTCTTTATCACAAATGGATGGCCTTTGGTGTGCAGACCCCAGCATGCTTGCCAATCTCAAGAATGGAACCTTGCTCTAAGACTAGGCATTGGGCCAGGGCCATAGAGAAAGCTGTTCAACGTCCATAAGCCATACATGTGTAAGAGTGATGCTCAAACCTCAGCAAGCCCCAGAATCTCCTGGGACTTTGTCATCAAGATGGATTGTGGAGTGTGAAGGCCCTTGGTCCAATCCCCAGTATTGAAAAAAAAAAGCTGGATCACAAGACACCAACTACACAGTTTCTGCTCGGCAGATTTGGGATGGGCCAATAATTTCTTTTTTGAGATAGGGCCTCTCTATGCCGCCAAGGCTGGCCTCAAACTTGGGGTCCTCGACTCAGCCTCTGGAATGCTGGGATTACAGGTGTGCCCCACCTCGCCCAGCTTCAATAATGTATTTCTCAAAGTTGCCCATGATGAGGATGCTGCTGATCTGGGGCCTGACCTTTGTGAATCTTTAGCCTGACAGAGCATGGAGTTGCAGAGGCCGGTAGCCTGGCCTCTCGTCCACACAGCCTTTTTTCCCTCAGCTCCTCCTTCTACCTCAGGTGGACAGAAGCATGCCACCAGCAACTGGGCTCTGAGGAAAACCCCCATACACTGGAGGAGGTCTCCAATTTCAAATCCTCTCAATGCCTTTCACTGCTCACCCACTGGCTGTCCCAGACACAGCACCTCAGGGGACTCGAGGAGAAAACACTGCTGCCAAAGCCTGCAGCGGAGACCCTGCACATGGAGGAAGGCTGCGAGGACCAACTCTGAGCAGAAAGCGGCTCCACTTTCTGTAACATTCTTTCTCTGAGGACAAGCAACTCTTCCAGGGGGAAGAATGTCCTTCACTGCTTAGGTATCGTGGAGTGTCAGAGTTGAGAACAGGCCCACACCCAGAGATAGAGGAATGGAGAACCTTCACCTGCTCCCAAAGTCAGCCTCCTTTACCCCTTGGCAGTGCATGTAGGCCATTTAAAAGCCACCAACCAGTGGGGAAGTAATGAACAGTCTAGCCTTTGAGGCTGGGGCTGGGCCAGGGCACAGGGCTTGCACCTCCATTACCTTCAACTGCTGATTTGTCCGTTTTAAGAACTGAATTTCCTCATTGTGCTTCTTCTCCTCCACCTGTCGCCTCTCGGTCTCCCTCTTCTCGGTGGCCTCACATTTTGCCTTCTGCTCATTTACTTGCCTCTCCAGATCTTTCTTTTCCGTCTCTAAATCTGCAATCTGAAGACACAATGCCCCATCATCCTGGGGTGTCACCATGTGGGTAGTGGTGTGGGGGGACTTGGGAAACAGCTGTCCAAACTGATATTGCCAGGGTTTCTACTGCCACCCAGTGGGAGGTCAGTGACTGGCATGGAGCTTCCTTAGGGGACAACCATGCCAAGACCACCAGACTGGCTATTAGTAACCTCTTGGGCCCTGCTGGAATAGTCCAGGGCCGGGGCCACAAATGCAAGAAGGGTACTCTAGGGGCCAGAATTCAGTGCTGCAGTAACAAAGATGTGGCTCCAAGATTGACAGAAGAGCCTCAGAGGGCCAAAGGGCCCTGGTAAATCCCACTCACTTTCCTCTCCATGTCTGACTTCCCCTGTTCGGCCTGCAGTGCCTTCCTCATGCCGAATGCCACACTGCTCTCATACAAAGTCTGGTAGGCAGCAATGGTCATGCGGATCTCATCTCGGACGCGCAGCAGCAGCAGCCCCCTCTCCGCACAGTTGATGGTGACCTCCCGGATCAGTTCATCTTCCAATATGCACACCACAGGATCAGAGAAGGCAGAAGCAAGGGGATGTGCACTTTGTCTATGGCAAAACAGCCTTCCTCTTGGGAAGAGCTCTGGGGTATGCTCTTTCTTGGAGACACGGCCTCAGGGAAGGCTATGGACCAACAAGCTGGGCCATGCAGCCACTCTGAAGTCGGCACTTGGAAGTGGCATGCAGTCAGCAAGTGTGCGTTGCCAGAGCACAGGTACACTAGGGCTGCACATTGTTTGCAGCAGTAGGTCCCCTTCCTTCCATCGTCAGGCAGAACCTAAGCACTACTAAAGAAATACGACCTCTTCAGTGTGAAGGTGGTGGCTGTTTAAAAGTGGATTCTTTGGTTGGACTGATTTAGGGGTGGGAGCAGCAGGATCTAGAGTTTGCCTACCTCTCCCATCCATAAATACCAATGTGGAGGGCAAACCCAATCACACTGAGACTGAGGGGCACCTGAGTTGGGAGGGGTTTGCAGATCAGTGTCCCCAGGGCCGGTGAGGCAGTTCAGGACAGCCATTTGACACCAGCACTTGGGAAGGCAGATCTTAAATCCCTGTCTGCGAACTCATCACAAATCACTCTGCAATATTTTTCTGGACCAAGAGCTGAACGTTGATGAATGTGTATAAATAGAGAATATTAATTTTTCTGATTAAAAATTAGTGCATGCTTATTATAAAATACCTTGGAACAAATAAAGACTTGAACTGGAAGTTCTTACCTTACCTCAAACATCTGCTAAGGGCTAAGGATTCCAGGTTGTCAGGATCAGAGTGAGTGGCAGGTGGGGGACTGGTAGTGAAGGGGGACTTAGCAGTCCCCCTCAACCTGCCTCCTCCTCCCCTGTAGCTATAACTTCTTGTTCTGGTACAGATAAGATTGGCAACTATGTCCTGTAAACAGAGTTTATGTCATCTTGTTCTCACAGGACTCATAAGGCTTTGTCTTCTTTCAAGGCTGAGTTACTAATTGCTTCTGCACCCTTTCCCCCCCCCCCCGTGCCCAGTTTCTAAAGACCAACCCCTGTCAGCCAAATGTATAAAACTAGAACGTTTCCTTTGTTCTAACGCCCACCTCTTTGGACCTGATTTCATCTGGGTCAATGTGCATCTAAAATCCTGGAAATAAATCCTCCTTTTTCCACATTGATGTCTCATCTCTTGGATTCAGTAACAGTGGGAGAGGCAGGGCTGGAAGGGGTGGGGGTGAGTAGTTACTGGATGGGTGAGGCTGAGGGGTGATTCCAGGATGGGGTGGGCTCCTACTCAGTGGAGCTCAGGACCTGGATTGGTGCTGAAGGGGTAGGGAAGCAATCAGGAGGGCATATGGTGCCTAGCCCCATGTGGCCCACTCACCAAAACACTGTGAGTAGAGCTCCCTGCGCACAGGGCAGATGCCTGTCTCCCTGGCCTGCCGCTGCTGCAGTTTCAGGTCCAGCTGCTCCTGGAGATGGACCACGTCCATCCTGGTGCTGGGGGTGCTGGACACCTGCTGGATCCATAGCTGTGTGTCTTCCACCCACTCCCTGCAGCACAGACACAGCCAGGCTGAGTGGAACAAGTAGGCTTGAGAGGGCCCTTTGAGCTCCCAAACTGAACAGGAGTGAGAGATAGCTATACCACCACCCCCAGGATCCCCATCTCTCTCTTTTCCTTGCAGTGTGGGTTCCAAAGCCATGCCCACTGTGCTCCCTCCATAGAGACCTTATGTAGTGGTTGACTGCTTATCTCAACTTGAGTGTAGAAGCTTAGCTAAACTTGGCTCAGCAATTGGCTTAGCAATTCTACACCCTACGGTGCAGAGGAGCCAGCCTAGGGTGGATCATCACCTAGATAATATAAAAGGGAAATGAGGAAGGGCAGAGGAACTTCCATTCCTTTTGGAGGAGCTCCAGTCTTCACCTTCAGCTTGGACTTCGTCTCCTGGCTTCTAGTGCAGACTCTTTGGCTTCTGCCTTGGAGCCTTCATCCTTCCCTCGCAGGCTCATCGGCCTCCTGGTATGGACTTGCATGGAACTCTGCAGTGAACTCCAGACTCTGGACTGATTCCTTTAGTCTTCAGTGTGCAGACCCCCTCTGCACGCTTCCTCATACAACTCTTGGGCTGACCGTCATAAGCCAATCTTGTAATTTCTTATACATTTGTACATCTTGTGTTATATCTGTTTCTCTAGTAAAAACCCTGACTGATACACCTTACTTCAGGGTTGGATAGGTGGGCGATCTCCATTCTTCGAGGGTCCTCTGTGAAAGCACCCACCGTTCCAGTTTTTACCCTCCTAACAGATATGTAGTCATTCTGCTTGATCTGAACAGAAGGCACAGTGGGAATTCACCAATTTATGGGGTAGAGATACAGGGCACCATGAACCCTATTTAAGTCAGAAAGAGGCCAATGTGTGTGTTGGGGCTGGGGAGGTTCTTGAAGGCAAGGTGCTTGTGTGGGCTCCCCATCATGAATCCTGTGTTGGAGGCACAGCAGGCCCTGGAATGGCAACAAGGAGTTTGAGGACAGAACCTCTATGGGGTAGAAGACTTCTGCGACATTAGTGGGAAGGAACCAATAGACAAATCACCTGACCTCCATCTCTAAGGAGATCACAGCCTCCTGTTTCTGCCTATTTCCCCTTTTCATCACAACCTTAAAAAAAATGCTAGCTGGACATGATGGCACATGCCTGTAACCCCACTACTCTGGAAAGCTGAGGCAGGAGGATCACAAGTTCAAGCCCAGCCTGGGCTACTTAGCAACTTGGCAAGATCCTGTCTCAAAATAAAACATAAAAGGGATTGAGGGTGTAACTTAGTTTGAGGACTTGGGTTTAATCCCCAGTACCAAAGCTAGGGAAGCTATGCTGCACAGTTATTACATAAAAACAGTTGAAAAGGCATGTCTGTGATAAATGTGGCTGCAGAAGAAAAAAGCTGGGTAAAGGGATCATGTTGAGAAGGAAGGTGACAGATCCTACGAACAAGATGGCGATGGCAGAGGTGGTAAAGAATAGTTGGATTTGGGAGATAATTTGAAGGTGGAGCCAAAAGATTTGTTAAAGGAGAGAACACATGATGTGACAGACCAATAGCAAAGAAAGGCAGCCTGAGTCCCAAGTAGGAAAAAGTCTGGAATGAGTTGGTTGCAGGAGGAAGAGCTTATTGTAGGTTGGACATACTGGGGTTGAGCTGTCTATTGGACATCTTGGTAAAGATACTGGGGACGTAGAAGACTGTATGGTTTAGGCGAACATTTAGGAAGAGGAGAGTGCTGGAAATATACATTTGGGAGCCATCAGCACATAGCATCTAAGGCTATGGGACTGGCTGAGAATACTTAGGAAATTAGAGTAGACTGACGTGAAGTTCCCTGACACCCTTCCAGGATCCAGACAGATGAAAACTCTGGGAGCTATGGGCAACTGAGAAGAAACCCCAGCCAAGATGACAGGCAGAGTGCCTTCCCACAACCCTAATCTCTAGGGTGCAAAGACTTGTGCCTTCTCCAGGCGATTAGTCCTGCTTTTTTTTTTTTTACCTTGGGGGCAGAATGGCATTCAAAATTTCTTCTGCCTGCTTTGTAGGATCTGGAACACAGGCAGTTGAGGGCAGCCTGGCTTTAGGTGGCTGTGGGACTGTACTGGAGGGTCCAGGCTGCTGGGGGCTGACCTTCAGTGGCCGAGCCTGAGAAAGGAAGGTGAGCATAAGAGATGAATCAGGTACTTGGCTCTACACATCCTGGCCCCCTGGACTGCTTCAAGTCTCCTGCACATTCCTCCCCATTCCCATACTACTTTCCCCATCTGTCAGCTCAGCAGAAATGTCGCAGCGGAAAGAAGCCATGAAAAATCACTAGTCCTAACCCAATGCCTGAATGTGTGTTTCTGGATGAGTGGTCAGCCTCCGCCCTCCCCTTTCCAGTGATGGGGAAATCCCTGCCTGGTCTTGGATCCGGATACTATGAATAACAGCGAGCTCCAGCCATCTCCGTGTGACTTCTTTCCCACCTAAATCTGTCCCTCTTGGTCACACCGGACATCTGGCTTCTTGTAAACTCTCCCAGCCTTCTTCCTGGTCCCAATTCCCTTTACTGGCAGTCGCTGCAATCCCTGTCCTTTGGGATTTCTGATGCTCAGCGCCGGGATCTGTGTTTCCCCGTTGGAGCTTCCGGGCTTCTTCATCCCTTGAGACCAGTCCTTACCTTGGGGCTCCGTTTTTCCGTGTTCCGGCTCACTAACACGGGCGTGTCGTACTTGAGCAGAGAGTCTGCGGGGGGGATCATGGCGCCGTAGAGGTGGCAGCTCAGGAGCTGCCCCTCTAATCCTGGCCTTGTTTGTCGTCACCATGGAAACCTCTCTCCCAGCCCCCCCCGGCTGGGGCGGGGCTTCGGAGAAGGGCGGGGCCAACAGCAATTGAGTTTCGTTTTACTTTGCCTGCGCCAAAAACTCTGGTGCTTGGCTTCCTAGACATCCCCCTGGGTCAACCGGTCGCCCTGGTACTCTTGGAAGCAGGGAAAGCAGGAGTTCGAATTCCTGAGTCTAGGTCAAGTTGGCGCGTTGAACGGGGTGAACAGATCACTGCTCAACCCTAGTTTTGTCACCTATAAAACAGGAGTCCCTTTCGGACTTCTCAAAGAAGGGCTGTGGACCATAACTCAGTGAAGGCATGGGTATTCCAAGGTTTTAAAAAGTGTTGTTAAAAATGTACTAGTACTGCCAGGCACGGTGGTGCACGCCTGTAATCCCAGCACTGGAAGGGTGAGGCCGGAGGCTTGTCTCCAGTTCGAGGGCACCTTAACTACATAGTGAGACCCTGTCTCAAAAAACAAAAACAAAAAATACAAATAAAGTGGAAGCCAGATTTGGTGGCGCATGTCTGTAATAGGTCTCTGGGAGACTAAGGCAGAAGGATTGCAAGTACGAAACCAGCTTGTACAATTTTGCGCGATCCTGTCTCAAAATAATCAGAGCGAGGAGGTTAGAGATACAAGGCCCTGTATTCAAAGCCCCAGTATTGTCAAAAAAAAACCCCATGAAAATAATGGGAAAAAAGAATCATATATCATGTACAGGTACAAATTCCATGTGATGAATGTTATCAGTATGTATATCTAAAATGTACCAATGAAATTAATTAAAAAAAAGAATGATCAACTAAATGTAAATGGAGCCCGGCAGCTATATAACCAGTAATCCCGGCACAGGGGGGTGCTGGGCAGGTGAGTAGTGAGGGGCTGAGCGAAGAGGATAGCGAGGTGGGGGTCAGCCTAGACTACATAGCAAGACCCTGTCTCAAAAGTAAATAAATAAATAATAAGTAATAAATGGATAAATGACAACATAGTGTAAAATTCAGGAAATTTGGGGAAAAATGGAAAAAATATTGATTTTAGTGGTTACTACCAATGATTGCATTTCCATCTCTTCTTTCCTAACTATTTCCACATTTAAATATAATCATAGTGTAAGCACATTTTTATATATATTGCCTTATTGTTTAATAAATCGGCTTTTCCCTTTGCAGTATAGTTTGTAAACACCATCACTAGTGGCCACAAACTATCCACTAAATTGTTAAAGAATTCCCTACTGCCAGGCACTTGGGCTGTCTCCCTGTGGTGTTTGTTTGTTTGGGTTGAGACAGGGTTTCACTATGCAGATCAGGCTGGCCTTAAACTCACTATATAGCCCAGTTGGCCTCGAACTCACAGTGATCCTCTTACCAAGTGGTGGGATTACGGGGATGTCCTATCATGGCAGGCGTAAAATTTACTTTTTTTTTTTTTTTTTTGGTCATTTTGAGACAGGGTCTGGCTATTCACTTCCTTCTGGCCTTGAGCTCACTTTGTAGCCCAGGCTGGTCTCGAACTTGCAACGATCCTCCTGCCTCAGCCTCCCTCCTCCTGCCTCAGCCTCCCGAGTGCTGGGATTACAGGCATGCGTCATCGCGCCCGCCAAATTTATTCTTGAAATTTAAAACTCCCAGCTGGGCGTAGTGGCCCACGCCTGTAATCCCAGCACTCGGGAGGCTGAGGCAGGAGGATCAGAGCGAGTTCGAGACCAGCCTGGGCTACAAAGTGAGCTCAAGACCAGCCTGAACTGCATAGCGAGACCCTGTCTTAAAAAGACCAAAAAAAAAAAAAAGAAAGAAATTTAAAACTCCCGCCACCCCAGCTCTGTTTACTACGGCCCCGCCCATTAGGGCGTCAAATGTTCCGCCTTTCTGCCGAGAGGGCTGCTGGGTGGGTCCACACACCGGAAGCGGAAGTCCAGGGCTCTAGTTCGTCATTTCCTTCAGCGAGCCGTGCTGAACGGTTCATTTTTTCCTTGGGTCCGCCGAGCTTGCAGCATGAAAGAGGTAAAGAGCGAACGCGAGCGAGAGAGCCGGCGAAGGCACCGTGACGGGGACATGGGGTTGCCAGCGGCAGCCGTAGTGGTTAAGCAGGAACGCCTCAGCCCAGATCCCGCTCCTGCGGTCCACCGTCGACCAGACATTTCCGGCGGTAGCCCTTCGCCGCCGGCCGGAGAGCCCGGCCGCCCTGGCCACCGCAGCAGAGCCCGAGGAGGTAGCCGGTAAGTGGAGAGCGGCCTGGGATGGTAGAACTCACCGAGGAAAGAGGGCAGGGCTAAGGTCAGAAACAGGCCTGTAGAAGAGCGCGGCAGCCTGTACTTCATCCTGAGGCGGCGGTGGTGGGGTCGCTGAGGGGTGTTGAGCTCAGTACCCGTCGTTTGCGTTATAGCTGGGGCTCTAAGCGCCTAGTGATTAACGGGCAGGACCTCGCCCCTTCGCTCAGAGCAGGAGTGTGATAGGAAGGAGGTGGGCTGAGGAGGAGGTAGAGCCCCAAGGCTTGTTCGCGGATTGAACGTGATTGTAGGGGCAAGTGGGGTGTTGGTCTTGAGGAAAAGAGGCTGCCAGGGTGGCTTGTGGTGGTGCCAAAAAGCGAGAAGGTTCATAGACAGTAATGTGTGGGTCTGAAAACAGGGAGAAGTCAGGGCCAGGAAAGTGAAGCCCCTGGCCCTCTTAGTAGTCAACAGAGACCTTTACAAATGCTGTTGTTTAGTAGTAAGCCTGATACTTAAGGCTAATTTATGTGGGGGAAGAGAAATGGTAAAATCATGTGTGTACTGTGCTCTGAATAGGTCCCCGGCCAAAAAGAAAAGCAAAAAAAGAAGCAAATCTCCTCGGAGTAAGAGAAGCCGAAGTCCTCATCACTCAACAGTCAAAGTGAAAGAGGTAAGTGGATCGAGGAATTTTGATGCTGGGTCCACATCTAGAGCCTCTTCCCATAATAGCAAAAGTGCGTTTTCTCCTGTAGCTGCAATGGGCTATCCAAAAACTGGGTGTTTGAAGGTTTTCTTGCTTGTTTTCTTAAATTAAGCTTTTTATGTTGAGGTGATTGCTGATTCACACCTGAAAAATCTGAATTTGTCAGAAATAATATAAATACATGTTCTCTACCCTGTTTCTCTCAGTGGTGATGTCTTACAGTACAGTCCGCATACAGAACATTTCCATCATTACAAGGATCCCTTATGTTGCCCTTTTTATAGCCACATCGATTTCTTTTCTACCTTTATTTTTCTTTAACTCCTGGAAGCTTTTCATCTGTGGGTTTTTTTTTTTTTTTTTGAGTCAGGGTTTCCATGTGCAGTTCAGGCTGGCCTTGAGCTCACTTCCTATTGCAGGCCTGTCTTGAATTTGCAGTGATCCTCCTACCTCAGCCTCTTGGGTGCTGGGATTACAGGCATATGCCACCACACCTGGCTTATTTTTTTTTCTTTTTTTCTTTTGTTTTGTTTTTGTGTACTGGGAATTGAACTCAGGACCTCTGGCTTGCCAGGTAGGCACTGCACCAATGAGCTAAATAAATCCCCAGCCCATTGTTTTCCTTTTTTTTTTTTTTTTTTTTTGAGACAGGGTCTTGCTGTGTAGCTCAGGTTGGCCAGGACTCACTATGTAGTGCAGGCTGGCCTTGAACTTGCATTGATCCTCCTGCCTCAGATTCCTGAGTGCTGGAATTACCAGCATGTGCTGCCATGCCTGGCTCATCTATTATTCATTTCTATAATTTTGTCATGAATGGAATCATATGTAACATTTGTGAGTGGATCTTTTTATTTATTTATTTATTTTTAAAATTTTTTTAAATTTTTTGTTTTTTTTCCAGTACTAGGAATTGAACTCAACCTTGTGCTTGTCAGGCAGGTGCTGTGCCACTGAGCTAAATCCCCAGCCCTGAGTGGATCTTTTTAAGTCAACAAAATTCTTTGGAGTGTTACACAGGTCGTTGCACTGATCAGGGGTTTGTTCCTTCGTTTTTATTGCTGAGTGGTGTATAGTGGTCCAGATTTAGCCATGAGTCCATTAAGAAATATCTAGGTTGTTTTCGGGTCGGGGCTTGTTATGCTTACACCTGCTTAAACATTTGTGTACAAGTTTTTGTGTAAACATTTTATTTCTTTGGGTTAAATGCCTAGGAGTACAATTGCTGAATGGTATGGTAGTTGCAAATTTAAATTTTAAGAAACTTGGTGCATGCCTGAATTCTAGTACTCTGGGTAGTTCTGGAAGCCAGGTCCAAGATTAGGTGTCAGCAGGTTTGGTTTCTTCTGATACCTTCCTCCTTGGTTTGCAGGTAGTTGTCTTTTTTTTTTTTTGGTACAGTGAATCAAACTCAAGAGCTTGTGCTTGTCAGGCAGGCACTGTGCCACTGAGCTATATCCCCAGCCCAGCAGGTGGTTGCCTTTTCATGGTGTCCTCACATCCCTTCCCTCTGTGCACAGGCTCTCTTTTCTCTTCTTACAATGATGCTGGCTATATTGGGTCGGGCTCCTCTCTTACTTTAACATAATCACATCTTTACAGACCTTGTCCCACAAAATGATTATATTATAAGGTATTGGAGTTTAGATACTTTAGCATATTAATTTTGAAGATCACTATTTAGTCCATAGCAGTGGCTATATCATTTTACATTCCTACCAGCAATATATGAATGATCTCATTTCTCAGTAATTTTGTATTGTGATTATTTTTTATTTTAGCCATCTGCTAGGTATGTAGTGGTAAACCATTATAATTTTAATTTGCACTTCCTTAATGGCTAATGATTTTTTTTTTCTTTTTTTTGAGACAGGGTTTCTCTATGTAGTTCAAGCTGGCCTAGAACTCACAGCAGTCTTCCTGCCTCATGGCTAATGATTTTGAACACCTCAGTCTATAGTCTGTTTTCAGTTTGTTAAAATACAGTGTAAGATGTGAGACCTAGCTTGAGGTCCACTTTTTGGTCTGTGAATGATCTGTGAATGCCCACTTGATTCAGCATCATTTTTACTCTGGACTGCTATTTGCTCCTTTGTCAAAAATCATTGGGGCATATATATATATTTCTGGGTTTTCTAGTCTGTTTTTTTTTTTTTTTTTTTTTGGTTTTTTTCCCCAGTACTGGGAATCGAACTCATGACTTTGTGCTTGCAGGCAGGCGCTGTGCCACTGAGCTAAATCCCCAGCACCTCTATTCTGTTTTATTGTTTCTTTTGGGTACTGGCCTTCACACCAAGCTACATCCTCAGCCCATTTTTATTTTTTATTTTGAGAAAGAGCCAGAAAAAAAAAAAAAAAAGAAAAAAAAAAGAGAGAAAGAGCCTTGCTAAGTTGCTCAGGCTGAGCTTGAACTTGTTATCTTCCTGCCTCAGCCTCACAGAGTGGTAGGACTGTAGGCGAGCACCAGCAGGCCCACCAAAGGGTGAAACCTGATTAGAGAGGCTCATGAGAAGATAGAAAGGAATGGAGAACTGATTTTAAAACTTGTGAGGAATCTTATTTCAAAGAACAGTGAAGAAATGGGGTGCAAACTGACATTTCAGGCAGTGGAGCATGATGTCTAGAGAACAGTGTTCCTATGTTGATACCACTGATGATCGGCAATAGATATGGGACCTAGGAAGGGAGGAAAGAGTGTGTGGGTGCAGGTACTGATATAGGTGAGCAGATAGGGAAAAATCCCTTCTGAGAGGAGTGTTGGAGATTGAGGAGAAAGGAGCGAAGCATTTATCTGGGATAATGAATAGATAAGGGACGCATAGGGCGATTGCTGAACATCCTTGAGGAGGCTTGGAATCGTCCATCTTGAGGCCAGTCAGAATGGATGGTTCTTTTCTCCAGCCTCACTCACCTGTTGGTGCTGGTTGTTGGCGTGCCAGGAGTGTGCAGCAGAATGGAAGAGAGCAAAGATTTCAGTGTATGTGCTAGGAAGTGATCATGCTGGACTGTGGAATTTGAGTGAGCCCGGAAGAGTTTGCAGAGGGTGAGAGACTTGAGCAAAGGTAGTAGCATCAAAGGATTGCTGCTTGTTGGGATAAGGATCATTGCAGTTGGGATAAAATATGAGTTGGAAAGAATAACAATGGCTAGAAAAAGGGTTCCTTGAAATGGAGATTATAGTATTGTGGGATTGCTGTTATTGGGAATGAAAAGGTCTGTTACAGCCAAGGGTGAGTGAGGTGAAGGCAAGAGAAGTGTCATTGGAAGAGAGGAACTCAGAATAGAGAGGCCAGAGTTAGAAAGGTTGCTGGGTATTATTGAAAGAGTGATGAACGAACTAAGAGGAAAACGGACAAGAAATGAGAGGAAATAGTTTAGGGCCAGTAGATGATACTGTCACTGAGGGAAGTGGGTGATGAGGGTCTCTGGAATTCAGACCTGGCAGTTTTAGGTGAAAAGGAAGGTTAGTAAGTGTTCTAGATTTGGCAGTGAGGAGCATGGAAGACTCCTACCATACGTCCAGGCCCAGAGGTGGTGTTGGGGGAGAAAACCACTATCATTTGGGAGAGCTTCAGGGCAGCACTGTCCACAGCAGCACTGGCTGAGAGAGGGTTCTGTTAGAGAAAAAGGCGAAAAGCACTGTGAAAGCAGAGCTGAGGCTGTGGGTGTGGCTGGGCTTTTCTTGGTCTCAGGAGTTGAAGAAGGATGAGATTTTAGGGACAAAGTACTGGGTGCACAAAGCTATGTGAGGATTATACAAGGGAGGTGGGGGTGATTGCAAGGAGTCTTATCTTCTGTAGTGAGTGACTCTTAAGCAGGGATAAAGGGTGTAATGAGCTTAGGCCTGGTTAACTCAATACAGGTGGCACCCAGAGCAGTGTTTTAGGGTAGAAGGGGCCAGTGCCAGGCTCCCTCTGGAAGCTTGTCTTCGCAGGCTAGGAAAGTTGGAGAAACCGAGTGTTACTCTGAGCCAGCAGGTCCCCATCTGACCCTTTGTGTGTGCAAGGAGAAGGCTTTGAGTGAGGGAAAAGGCCTTTGCCCCGGGGCTCAGGATTTCTCTTTGCCCCTTTTCCAGAGGATCAGCCTTGCTGATGCAGGGTTCCCTCTTCACTCTAGACAGGCTTCACATCTGGAGAAGGCAGGACTTGATGAATGAGTATGGTTACACCTTCCCTCACTGTCCTTGCTCCAGATATGAGACTTTCTTTTTCCTCTTCTTTGCAATGGTGTTTTTATTTTGTTTTGTTTTGTTTGTTTTTGAGACAGGGTCTCACTGTGTAATTACATAGTAAGTCACTATGTAACCCAGTCTGGCCTCCAACTTGTGGCGATCCTCCTGCCTCAGCTTCCCGAGTGCTGGAATTATAGGTGTGCACCACCATGCCCAGCAGCAGACTTCTTTTTATTTATCCATTTTAGGATTTGTTTAGCTGCTTGAACCTAAGGATAGATACTTGTTATGAAAAGTTCCATTTTGTTCTTTGTCCCATTGTCTGGCTGTTTTTGTTTAATGTTTTAGGATGGAGAATTTCTAACATTTAATGAGCCACCTTGTATTATTCAGCATAAAGAGTCTTGCCCTTTGGTTTCATATCTGTTCCTACTTACTTCCCTTTCCGTCCTTCAAGATTATTTTGAAGCAAGTTCCAGACATACCATTTTATCTGTAAATATTGTACTTTTTTTTTTTTTCTTTTTGTGGTACTGGGGTTTGGACCCAGGGTCTTGTGCACACTGGACAAGCACTCTGCCACTGAGCTACATCACCAACCGATCTGTAAATATTTTATTTTATTTTTTTGTTGTTGTTTTCCAGTACTGGGACTCAAACTTACTATCTGTGCTTGCCAGACAGCTGCTGTGCCGCTGAGCTAAATCCCCAGCCCTTTCTCTCTTTTTTTTTTTTTTTTTGTAAGTATTTTAGAACATAGCTCTAAGTGATAAAGATTCTTTTTGTTTGTTTGTTTTTGGCTTTTGTTTTTTTTCCGGTACCGGGAATCAAACTTACAACCTTGCGCTTGCCAGGCAGGTGCTGTGCCGCTGAGCTCAATCCCTAGCCCCCTGATAAAGATTCTTTAAAAAAAAAAAAAGACAAACCACAAAGCCTGGAACAGTGCACAGCTGTAATTGCAACGCTCTAAGAGTTATAATCCTAGTACTTCGGTAGGCTGAGGCCAGGAGGGGCACAAGTTCAAGCCCAGCCTGGGCAATTTAGCAACTTAGAGCAGTAAGTTCCTTCCCTCCCCAGCCCCTAGCAGCCACCCTTTTACTTTCTGTGTCTATGGATGGCGCTACTCTAAGCACCTCACACAGGTGGAATAGTACATTATTTGTCCTTTTGTGTCTAGCTTATGTCACCTAGCGTAACATCCTTTGTGGTTTATCCATGTTATAGTGGGTGTCAGAATTTCCTTCGTTTTTCAAGTTGGATAATATTCCATTGTAATACATCTATTCATCTGTGGCAGCACCTTTTGGCTATTTTGAATAATGCTGCTATGAATTTGATTGTACAAATATCTCTTCAAGACCCTGCTATCAATTCTACAAATAAAATTAGTGGATCATATAATAATTCTATTTTTTATTTTTTGAACATCTCTCACGTTGTTTTCCATAATGGCAATACCATTTTATCATTCCTGCTAATAGTACCTGGAGGTCCCAGTTTCTTTATGTTTTTCTGCAATATTTGTTATTTTCAGTTGTTTCTTGTTTTGTTTTTTGTTTGTTTATTTGTGTTTTTTTTTAAGTTGTTTCTTGTTTTGTCGTCCTAGCCAGGACCTCGGCATGCTAGGCAAGTGCTGTAGCACTGATTACATCCTGAGTCCCTATTTCTGTTTTTTTGATAGTAGTCATCCCAATGGGAATAAGATCACCTAAGTTTTATTTGGTTCTGGGGATTGAATCTTGGGCTTCCAGCAGTGCTGAGTGCATACTCTCCCACTGAGCTACATCTGTAACATAAATTTGAAATAATCCTCTAACATGAAATATCTAGTCAGTGTTCATGTTTCTGTGACTGGCTTCTGTGTAAGTTTTACTGTTCAAATCAGGATCAAAATTTAAGATCTGCATATTGTAATAGATCAGTGTTTAAGTCTCTGGTTTGGCCAAGAGTGGTGGCACATGCCTGTAATCCCAGCACTCGGGAGGCTGAGGCAGGAGGATTGTTGTGAGTTCGAGACCAGCCTGGGCTACAAAGTGAACTCAAGCCCAGCCTGAACTGCATAGCAAGACCCTGTCTCAAAAAGACCCCCCCCCAAAAAAAAAACCAAAAAAAAAAACCGTTTGGTTTGGTTTTTATTTGGGTTTTTTTTGAGATAGGGTTTCACTGATTTAGTAAGTTCACACTAAAGATCCTCCCTGCCTCAACCTCCTGTGTGCTGGGATTACAGGTGTGTGCCACCACATCCAACTCTAAATATCATTGAGTCTATAGATTCCTCTTTCCTTTTTCTTTTTTTTCCTTTGCAGTTAAATTTGCATTCACCGGAGTCATTTAATAGATTATAGTGGCCCTTGTTTTTCCTATTAAGTTGATAGTTACATCTCAAGTCTTGATCAGATTCAGGTTCAGTTTTTTCCCTCTAAGCATAAATGCAATGAGAAGTGGTGCTAAGTGTTTTATTAAATTTTGAGGTCTTGGTAAATCATTACATTGCCTCAACTGGGCTTGAACAGGAGCTGGGCTCCTGCCTCAGCTTCCCACAGCACTGAGATGACAGGTATGTACCACCATACCCTGATTGCAATCATTTTTTAATATTTTGAGACAGTTTTACTAAGTTGTCCATGGTGGGCTCAGACTAAAATCCTGCTCAGCCTACCTGACTTCTGGGATTATATAGGTGTGTGGCACCATACCTGACTGAAAATGTTTTTAACCTTAGTCATCTACAACACTTTTATACATGAATGTTCTGTACTGTATATTGCTAGTCCAATGCCTGAAGTCCTCGGGTAGGATTTGTTTCCACTGCTTATGCACAGTGGCATGTTCCCTTGTATGTCTCCCTTGCATGTTCCCTTGTATGTCTCCTTGTATGTCTCTTTGATTTTAAAGCTCATGTTTAGTTGATCTTTCCCCCTTGGAGGTTTTCTCTTGCTTTGTGTGACCCCAGCAGTGCATTAAAGTTAAATGTTTTTATTTACTATTTACAGTGGGAACACCCCTCTGCGTATCTGGTCTGCCAAGTGGAGATATCTCCATTATGAAACTTGCTCCCCCCTTTTCCTTTCCATTTAATATTTTAAGTATTTTGTCATTGTCTCATTCTCTTTTAGTGACTGTGAAGTACTCCTTTATGAAATGTAATCATTTAAACGTTCTTACTAAGGAAGATGAGGTTATTTTCAATTTTTGTTACTATAAATAAGATTGCAGTAAACTCCCTCACATATAAATGGCATTTCTGTGGGCTAGATCCCTGTGAGTGGGATTACTAGTTTATGAAATTTTGATTAAATACTGCCAAATTGCCCTAAATAGGCTATACCATTTTATACTTAGAGTAGCAGTGCTAAGAATATCCATTGTCTTGTTCTCTTTTTTTGACAGTCACTGTTATTGGTCTTTTTAATTTTGCTACTCTAAAAGAGAAAATTCATATTTCTTTTAGAGCTGATGCTTTGGTTATTAAAGTGAGGGTTACCTTTGAGTATTTATTAAACTTACTTCTTTTTTTTTTTTTTTTTTTTTTTTGAGACAGGGTCTTGCTGTGTGGTTCAGGCTGGTCTTGAATTCACTGTGTAGTCCAGGCTGGTCTCGAACTCAGTGATTCTCCTTCCTCAGCCTTCCAAGTGCTAAGATTACAGGTGTGTGCCACCACGGCTGGCTTGACCATTTTTCTATTGAATTATTTGTCTTACTGATTTATTTTTTTACTGATATATTAATAATATGAAAATTTTTCTAGTGGGCTGAGTTTCAAAGCATTAGTTTTCAAGAAACAATGGATAGTTCTGCATTTTTTTCAAGTCCTTAAAAAATGTCACTGGGCATGGAGGTTCACACATATAACCCCAGCACTCAAGAGACTATGGCAGGATGATTATGAATTCAAGGCCAGCCTGGGCTACATAGCAAGACTTAGTCTCAAAAAAATTTTTAAAAAGAGAAAAAGGAAAAATATAATAAATTTTTACATGCTCTACCTTCCCCAATAATACTGGAGATTGAACCCAGGGGCTTTGCAGTGAGCTTTTTCCTAGCCCTTTTCTCACTATTTTTATTTTGCGACTGGATCTTGCTGAGTGGCCTAGCCTGGGCTCCAGTGGGTGATCTTCCTGCCTTGGCCTTCCTGAGTGTTGGGGTTACAGGTGTGCACCACTGCACCAGCTCCAGGTTTCTTACATCTTCATTGTTTTGTTGTGGTACTGGGATCAAGCTAGGAAATTTATTATTAGTTAAAAAATAAGTTTTATTATTCTTCAAAATTACTATTATGAAGCTGAGAATAGTGGCACATGCCTGTAATCCCTGCATTCAGGAGGCTGAAGCAGGAGGATTTCCTGTTCCAGGACACTCTGGGCTGCATAGTGAGTGCATTGCCAGCCTGGACTACCTAGCAAGACCCTGTCTCAAAAAAAAAAAAAAGAAAGTTTACTTGTGGTTTTATTTTTGGCATAAGAGAAACCTAGCTTTTTTCTTTATGTATTTAGTATATAACTACTTAACACTTGTTCTGTTTTCTCTTTATACTCTGTTGTAAATTTGTCTGTGGTTTATACATGTTCTGAAGGGAGGGTATTTTTCCTTTGTGTACCAGTTTTTGGGCACACCGGAAATGAGCTTGTGCTGTTAGGCCTACAGACAAGTAGAAGCATAGTGCGTAATCTTAATGGCCTTGTCAGGGAATATAATTACCACAGGTTGATTACCTTACGTCTGTGGGAAATTCTGACCTGAATGCCAGAGTGGAGATCCCCAGTGACTGAAGTACAGCTCATTCATAGATGGTGACCTGCTTCACATACTAAGTCTGTTTGAATTTCAGGAACGTGAGGATCACCCCCGGAGAGGACGGGAGGATCGGCAGCACCGTGAACCATCTAATCAGGAACACAAAAGGGCTAGGAACAGTGACCGAGGCAGACACCGGGGTCATTCCCGCCAAAGGAGAAGCTCTGGTGAGAGGCCTGGGAGTGGGCCGCCTCAGGGACGGGAGCGAGACAGCCAGAACCTACAGGCTCAGGAAGAAGAGCGAGAGTTCTACAACGCCAGACGACGGGAGCACCGCCAGAAGAGGGAGGGCAGCGGAAATGGTAGTGGTGCTCAGGAGTTGGTACCTCGGCCTGGGGGCAACAGTAAAGACAAAGAGGTGCCTGTGAAGGAAAAACCAAGCTTTGAACTCTCTGGGGCTCTTCTTGAGGATACTAACACCTTTCGGGGTGTAGTCATTAAATACAGCGAGCCCCCAGAAGCACGTATCCCCAAAAAACGGTGGCGTCTCTACCCCTTTAAAAATGATGAAGTACTCCCTGTCATGTACATCCATCGACAAAGTGCTTACCTTTTGGGTCGGCACCGCCGGATCGCCGACATTCCTATCGATCATCCGTCGTGTTCAAAGCAGCATGCAGTCTTTCAGTATCGGTAGGTATACGTGTAGAAGAAGCGCCCAAAATGCCGGCAGACACTGAATATCTCCGTTAGTTAGGATTACTGGTATTTGCTTACATGTACAGTGGTGCCTCAGTTTATGAACTTAATTCATTCCATGATTCCAGAAAAGATGGAAGTGGTTGCGTTCGTCACCCGAAGTAGAGTTCACAAACAAAAACAAAATTTTGCCAAATGCTTCTGATTGCAAACCAGATTGTTCACAAGCAAAAGTGTTCATGAACCAAGTTACTACTGTATACACAGAATGTCTAATACTAGATTTATTGATTTTTTTTCTTTTCGTTTTTTTTTTTTTTTTTGGAATCAGGGTCTCACTATGTAGCCCAGGCTAGCCTTGAATTTGAGGCAGTCCTCTTTTTTTTTTTTTTTGAGGCAGTCCTCTTGCCTCAGCCTCCTAAGTGCTGGGATTACAGGCATATGCCACCAAGCCTGCACTTCATTTATTCATATGAGAGCATTGAACTTGGTGTCAGAAACCCGGGTTTTGAATTCTGCCATTGCTGCTTTCCAAGTATTTGATGCAAGGACAGCCACTGTCTGGGCCTGTGTCCACCTGCCTCACTGGGTTGTTATGAAGGTTAATGGAGATACAACTGAAAATGTCTGGCATATATAGTAGCTGAAACTGCACCTGCCTAACTTATGTAGTAGTATCTGTTACTATGTGGCCCTTAAAACACTCCTCTGAGGAACATACAACTAGTGTTACTATTCCTATTTGATGTAAGAGAAAGTCAAAGTTAGTAGAGGCAGGCGACTTGCCTAATAAATAAATGATCAGCATACAGAACTCTGGCTCAAATCTACCTCCCTTGACTTTGAAGTCCAAGTCCACTGTTTTTTCTCATTTTGAATGAAGCTAAAATATGTTAAAATAGCCATACTTAGTGGCTACACCTGTAATCCCAGCACTTGGGAGGCTGAGGCAGGAGGATCGTAGCAAGTTGGAGACCAGCCTGGGCTACAAAGTGAGCTCAAGGCCAGCCTGAACTGCAGAGTGAGACCCTGTCTCAAAAAGACCAAAAAAAGAAAAAAAAATACATGTCTGTCTGTCTATCTATCTAGATAGATATACATACACACACATATATATATACATGCACATATATATACACACATGTATATATATATAAGAAAACATTAAAATGCTGAAGAAACATTGGTGATATACAACAGAATTGACAAGAGTGCTGAATTTTGCATTTCAGGCTTTTCATCTATCATGGATTCCCTCCATCCACCTAGCAGCAGCAGCCAGTTCTTACTCTTCTAGTGCGTGTATATAAACTGCCATACTCCCCGTTTTACTATCCAGCACAGTGCTTTCCCCTTGATTTCCTAGTTTTAACCTGAATTGTATTCAAACCAGGTTACTTACGTCATCTAGGCTTTGTACAGACCTTTAGTTAGAGAAGGCTGGGTATCTGAGGTAGGGTTTTGCTCACCACTTCTCTCTTTTCTCTCTGCTAGGCTTGTGGAATACACTCGCGCTGATGGTACTGTTGGCCGGAGGGTGAAGCCCTACATCATTGACTTGGGCTCAGGCAATGGAACTTTCTTAAACAATAAGCGAATTGAGCCACAGAGATACTATGAACTAAAAGAAAAGGATGTACTTAAATTTGGATTCAGCAGCAGAGAGTATGTCCTACTACATGAGTCATCAGATACCTCTGAACTAGACAGGAAGGAAGATGAGGACGACTACGAGGAGGAAGTAGTTTCTGACAGCTAGCAGACTAAGAACCCGAACTACTTTCTTTCTTGGAACACCTTGGGATTGACTCAGAGAGCACTGTGCTGCGCCTCTTACTGCCTTAAGTCTTCTTTTGCCAGACAGCTTACATTATAGTTGAAGAACACTGACTTACGTTTCGTTGAACTTTCTCTGTGGCACATCGGCCACATGCCTGTGGGTATTTGTTTTCAGATCTGCTCCTGAGGAAACTAAACCCTTGCTTAAAAGGGAATTGTGGCTTGTTTTCTTTGTACAGTTACTTTATTTATATAGTTACTAAGTTTTGTGGACCAAGAGGTTTTGTTTTTGCGGGGCAAACCCCTGAGTAGAGAATCTTACTAAGCTTTGGTGGTCACCAGAACAGCCTCCAGCACATACCAAAGCTTCAACCTGGTGAAGCTCTTGAGTCATACAAGTTGATTTTGCACTTAGTTTTTGGTTTTCGCTTTGAGTTTCTTGGGGGTGGCTACCGTATGACCTCATTATTGACTGTTAAATGGATGCTTTGTGGCACCTGCCGAAGCACATGACTATATAGGAAGATCATGGCTAATAACAGCGCATGCTGACTTAATATCATGAGAGGCAGAAATGCATTGTGGATCTGCTTCCTATGAGAAAATTTCTGATTTCTCCGTGGAACATGTACATAACAATTTTCATCATCTTGTCTTCAGTTTTACATTTTTATTCAAACTTTTTTTTTTCTTTCAGAACTACGCTGTCACTTACCTGACAGGGTCCTTGCTTTATTCTAACAGCATGTATATATGTCTAAAGAAGGTTATGTAGTTTACATGTTTCATCTTTAAAAAATTGTTCAGAGAGGTATTTACCTCCAGAAGCTGGAAAGCAAGGGGACTGCCCAGTTTCCTAGTTTTCACTATAGGACAGTAAGTAGAAAAGTATTAACTACTTACATAAAATACTATGTATATATACACGTATATATAAACTGTGTTAAAAGAGCTGCATACTGATTTTCATATAATGTTTTGTGAAAAAAATGTAATACCACATGGCCTCCCTGCATTTGAAGAGCAGGTTTTCATTTATATGTATTTTTGAGATAAAAATAAAATTTGTAAATATAGACCCATTTCAAAGGATAATACTGTACTTTCCTAGCATAGACAACTTTGTATCCATATGTCTCTTTGCTGCTAAAGGAGCCTTTGTATCAGTATTTTTGAGGTAAAGATAGGTAGTTATTTAGGGTGGTGGGGAGACCAGGAAATTAGGGGACGATGACTCTTAGCATATCATTTTAAGATAGAATAATTCTAGTCTTAATGCAAGTCTCAAAATGTGTCTTGAGAAACATCCTGGAGGGTTGTAAAGAGTTAACTTTGCAGTCCTGACTTAGCCCTGGAATGCTTCTCCAAGGACAAAGAGCACCTGGGCTCAGATAACCTCCTATGACCCTGCCTGGGTTGTTTCATCCCTCCCCTGGCCCTAGATAAACATTGTAACCATAAAGGAAATGTATCGTTATCCAAAGGGGGACATACAGAACAGAGTACAGAAAGTATATATCATTGTGGTTGGGCTCATGACTGAAGCCTGACCCGGTTAGGTGGTGCAAGGAAAACAACATGTGGCCAGGGCTACAACATGCCAATCTGTTACCATGGAAACCAAAAATGTATATAAGCTGGGAACAAAGGCAGGTCCATTCCCACTTCCCTGACTTGCAAGTCAGGATGAGAGGTAACCAATCTAAATTAAAACTTTTTTCTCTCTGGTCTCCTGTGGAATACAGCCCAAATTTTTGCCGTAACAGAAATAGTGAAAAGAGGACCCATACCTGCTCCAGAATTCAAAACCTCACATATCAGCAAGTGGGCATTGTCACACCTAGGTAGCAGTACATTTCTGAACTAGCAGTGAAGGGTTTTTCCTTCCCAGAATATCCAGAGCTTGGGATGAGCAGTGATACGAAGCTGCCCTCTCACACAGTGAAGTACCATCTTTACATTTCACTGTCAGGTGACAGTGGGGAGGAAGGGAAGTGATGCTGCTATTAACTCTGCCCATTAGAATGCTAACTTAGAATGCTGCTAAATCAGATTGTCTTCTTTTCTGTTGGTTTTGCTTTACGGTTGCACATTCCCACATCTACTTGGCCAGAAGTTGGCTTATGCATGAGAGGGCAGCTCACTGATATTCATTCAAAAGAAATTAAAAGATCCCCTTTGAAGAGTGAACACTTAAAGTCAGATGAAGGGAAACTGCAATCATCAATGGAAGAGCAATTAGCATTTTATACTCTGTTCTATGTTGACCTCTCAAACTGGCATTTTCCTCGCTTCACAAGTGCCATAGGTCACATACTAACGCGTTTATCTAAAAAGTAGATTTGGTGAGTTTTTTTTGCATCCAGATAGAAGATTGTCTCTCTGGAATTAGGCGTTCATGTGGAACCTCACTGTAGGGGCTCTGTTCACTGTGTGCTGCTTACAACTGCTGCCCAGTAGTCTTGGGCTTTGCTTCAGGCACTTCCTTGCTGGACTCTGGTTAATGACCGCTTTGCTTACAGTTTCCAGTAAGTGGTCCCAGTTATATAATGAACATTTGCTTTAGTAGAGCAGTAGCTTCCTGGATGAACAGATTCTTAATGCCAAACATCTGGGAAGGTGTCTTTTGGCTTGCTTTGCCTTTTTTTTTTTTTTTTTTTTTAGGGACATCCAAGATAAAGACTATCTCTAAAACTTGGAGACTCATGTTCATCTTGGATAGTTGCAGTTTCATCATTTCTCCCCACTGGCTGGCTTGCCTGCAAATCACTGCTGCCTAAATCAGTGTATACTGCAGGACAGCTCATTGCTTCTGAGACCTTCCCCCAACACCCTCTCTGGTGGTCCATGGTTCTAAGTGGTAGGGAACACAATCTTCATCACTTCCTAATCACATTCGAATTCCCTCATTCTAACACTGACAAAGGAAAGCTCATCAAATAACAACTGGTGATGAAACTCTTAAAATATTTTTATTGTATCCTGGTGATGAAGCAGAAGTCACTGAGATAATGAAAGATTTTTTTTAAATGTTATTACTGTGTTGAGTGTGCTAGTATACAATATAGCTTAGTTTTAAAAAGCTTACAACTTAAATACGTATATCAAGTGAGTATCATTTTATATGGTGCAGAGGTGGTTATACTTTTTTGTGTCTTTCATGTTGTGGGAATTGGTTGTGGATCTTAGGAACAGAGTGATATCATTAATTGGAGCCTATGTGAGTTTATATCAGATGAAAAGCCTTGATTTAAATTAAAATTTTGGGATGTAAAGCCAAAACATTTGGTTTCTTGGGTAGTTTCTAGTGTATTTATCAAATAGAAAACAAAAAGACAGTTACTTAGAACTCTGGCAAAACCCCCAAATAGTTATTCCCACCAATCAGTTGCCTGTGCTTGCTAGACTAGCAGTTGGTTTGTAGCTGTGAGTCAAACAGGGAGCAACAACTGGAATGTGGGGTGCACCTTGTGAAAGATGATGTTTGAGAATATATATATTTTTGGAGGGATGGTACTGAGGATTGAACCCAAGGCCTTTGCACTGAACTATATTGCCAGCCTTTTTAAAAATTTTCTGTTTTGAGATAGGGTCTCACTAAGTTTCCTAGGTGAGTTTTGAATCAGTAATCCTGCCTCAGCTTCCCAGAGTGCTATGATTACAGGCTTCTGCCATCATGCCTTGTTGAAAATAAGTTTTTTTCTTCTTTCTTTTTTTTTTTTTTTTGGCATGGCATGTTGGTACATGCCTATAATCCTAGTATTCAGGAGGTCGAGGCAGGAATAATACAGCAAGTTCAGGGCCATCCTGGTCTATGTAGTGAGTTCAGGACCAGTCTGAACTACATAGTGAGACCCTATCTTTAAAAAAAAGTTTTTGTTTTTCTTTAAGTCAGTACTATTAAGAGGGCATTGGAGGGTCGGGGATATAGCTCAGCGGCACAGCGCTTGCCTGGCAAGTGCAAGGTCCTGAGATTGATTTGCGGTATAAAAAAAAAAAAAAAAAAAGAAGGTGGCAGCATTGTGCCCAACTCAACAGTCCAGGTAGCAGTGGAAAGGAGTCTATAAATTGTATACCTAAACTCCCATAGTGGGAGCGCTGGAGTGAGGAAATCATTCAGTCCTGATGCAAATAATCTCCTAGACTGTTCCCACTTGGAGAGCTCAGTAGAGAGTAGAGGGGAAAGACATTTGATTCATTAGGCTGCTCCATTCATAGGGGGTTCAAGGAAATTACATTGGATGGGACTCCTGGGGGTCAAGCGTGGCTCAGGCAAGTCCTTCCCTCACAAAGTATCAGCGCTACTTGGAAGTTACCATGTTGATGGATAAAATAGACAGCTGGCCAGTAATTAAGTGCCAAAGTGCCACGAATCGAGAACAATAAAACTGGCCACTGTTGAGGAGTACTTCCTGTGAACCAGGTAAAGATCTAAGCATTTTGCATGTGCACTAATTTAGAGGAACTCATTTCATCCTCATGAGTCAATGAGGCAGCCTTCAAGTCACATTCCACTTTGCAAATAAGACTAAGGCACAGAGAGATCTAGGTTACAGTGGTAGATAGGACTGCAATTCAAAAAGTCACATGAAATGAGGGCCTTGCTAAGTTGCCCAGGATGGTCTCCAACTCCTGGGTTCAAATGAGGCTTCCCACTCTGTCTCCTGAGTTGCTAGATGACCAGATGCTACATTTGCAGTGCAATAGGACTGGAGAGGTACAGACGGTGCTAAATGGGAGGAGTGCTGGGGATCGTGGAAATGCCAAGAAATACGTTTTTTGTGTGTGTGTTTGTTTTTGGTTTTTTGGACAGTCTTACAATGTAGTTCAGGCTGGCCTCAAATTCACAGCGATGACCCTGTCTCCTGCCTCCAGCCCCTTGAATGCTGGGATTACAGGCATGTGCCACCACACCTAGTTTAGAAACAGAGTTTAAGAGAATTTTATGCCTCAGAGAATGAGTAGATTGCCAGAAGAGGCTAAGAAATGGGGAACAAGTGTCTAATGAGAGTTTGAAAGAACTTGAAATTGTAGGGGAATGGAGGTGAGACTCCGGGTAAACTTTTTTTTTTTTTTTTGCCCGGCCTAGTGGCAAATGCGTGTTCCCCCAGTACTCCAGAGGCTGAGGCAGGAGGATTGCTGTGAGTTCAAGGTCAGCCTAAACTCCATGGCAAGACTGTCTCAAAAAAAAAAAAAAAAAGAGACAATTCAAAATATATCATGTATAGGTACAAATTCCCTATGATGAATTTGATTATTATGTATATGTAAAGTATACCAATAAACTTAATTATATAAAAAAGAGACTTTTTTTTTTCTTTTTGGTGCTAGTAATAGAATCCAAGGCCTCCTGTATTGCATATTACGATGAAGAAATTGAGACAAGTGAAATAGTTTCTTGCCCGGGAAGACAGTTCATGAATGCAGAGGAAGGATTTTGAACAAGGTAGTTCTGGCTCCAGTTTGTGCCCATAGCCAGTTTACATACTGTCTCTCTAACAGACGAGGGGAAGCCACTGAGAGGCTTTAAACGGGAAGACCATTCCAGCACCATTGTGGATATTAGGCTAAATGGGGCCAAGGATGAGGATAAGGAGACTGTTGGAGACATGTGGCCAAAAATGGGGAGACCTTGAATGAACCAAGTTGGTGGCAGAAGACAGACAAAAGCAATGGATTGCGATGTCTTCCTGAGCGTAGCCCACCGAACTCGGTTTTGGATCGGATCTCAGTCCAGGTGGTGAGCGAGGATGGTACCCAAGTTTCAAACCTGGGCAATTCAACGGATGTAGAAAGGCATTCAGCGAGGTGGGGCACACGGGATGCTCAGGAGGCTGAAGCAGCAGCAGCAGACCCGGTAGACTGCGCTGTCCGTAAGTCCCAGAGGTTAGCCCCCGGGCACGGAAACCTGTATGGACTGGGGAGGGTTTCAAGCGCCCGACGTGAGCCTGACCGGAAGCGGCACGCGCAGGCGCAGTAGGCGGAGCGCCCCCTGGCGGGCTCGGCGGCAACGCGCAGGAAGGACCCGCCCCCAGCCTCGCGCCGTCGCCGCCGCACCAGCCCAACATGGCGATGCACAACAAGGCGGCCCCGCCGCAGATCCCGGACACCCGGCGGGAGCTGGCGGAGCTCGTGAAGCGGAAGCAGGAGTTGGCGGTGAGGGGCTGGGGCGGCGCGCCCGCCGCGGTGGCCGTTCTCTTCTCTGGGACGAGCTCGGCGGCCCGGCCTGTGTGCGTTCGGCGGCCCGCGGGCGGCTTGGCTTCC
>NW_004955452.1:15336719-15346752 GCF_000276665.1 Chinchilla lanigera | reverse complement strand
GTGCAGACCCTGGCGGCCGTGGGAGGGGAGCCTCGACGCCCTGCCTGGCCTCGGGAGGATGAGGGAGCTTGGTACAGGGTCATCCTTCTGATGGGGTTTTCGATGGGCCGGGATGTGCTGTTTGGGAACATCTGGGGACAGGCAAGCGGAGAGGACTCATCTTGGGGAATTGGGAATTATGACGTGTATGCGGGGTCCCAGGCACACTGCAGGCTGAGCGCCCCTCGCCCTACGCTCCGGCTGGCGCGCGGGGGAGGACCCGCTCACTTGACGCTGCCCCTCCAGGTTTCCATAGCAACAGGCAGCCCTGCGCGGCGGCCTTTCTGAGGATGCGGGGAGGGGAGAGTTGCTGCAAGGCTGCTTACTCTTGCCTCTCCTGGTAGTCACACGCTAGTGAGTGGGTGTGGAGGCTGCCCACGTCCTGCCCCAGTCTGGTTCTTAACGCCCAGCTTTCTCTAAAGTATACACAGTTCTCCACGCGCGTGTGCGTGCGTGTGCGTGGGTGTGTGCTTCTGAGAACAGGCTCCATACATTCCATTCTTTCCACAAAGGGGCCATCATCCCAAAAGAACTGTCTTAGGCCTAAATGGCCTGGCTTGCTCCATATCCATTTCTCCCCAAAGGTGAGCTTGTTAGTGAGCTTGGATTTACAAGCCTAATACCAGGATTTCAGTCTGTTCATATCTGATGTTTACATTTAAAAGTCTTTTTCCCTGTCGTTGTTTCTCATCTCAGGAAACACTGGCAAACTTGGAGAGACAGATCTATGCTTTTGAAGGAAGCTACCTGGAAGACACTCAGATGTATGGCAATATTATTCGTGGCTGGGATCGGTATCTGACCAACCAAAAGTGAGTATCAGAAGCCAGTCTTCCTCTTGTGCCTTAGTGGTGTTTGTAGGACTGTATGATCGTAGAGGGAACTTTGCAGGTAAGCGGTAATAGTGTGGAAAGAGGTCTGGGCTTGAACTTGAACCGTGGCTGTGCCACTGTCTCACTTTGTAACCGTGGACAAGCCCCTATCTGTTGGAAAAGTTGGACCTGTGTCACAAGGTTGGGTGAGGTTTAAATGAAATAGGTAGTGTTGACAGTACCTGACCCAAGAGCCCTCTCTTAGTATTTTCTACATTTTAATCAGTTACTAGTTCCACCCTCACAGTTTTTGCCATACCCGTATGCCAAGTGTACCACTGTTTACATGGTGATAGTAGTCTGTAAAAATTTCTTAACTTTTGCAATTTCTGAATCTATAGAATTGAAAGAAAATAGTGCATGAACACTTGGTGTCCTTCCCCTGTGTTCACTGTGAACATGTCACTGCGTTTGTGCTCTTGCACAGCAAGTGTGTAGTCTTTCTGTAATATATACAGACACATACATTTAAGACTTTTCTAGTTTTGAAATAATTGTGGATGCATAGGAAGTTGCAAAAATACTACAAAAAGGTCTCACATACCCTTCACCTGGTTCTTGCCAGTGATTGTATTTCATGTAACTGTGGTACACTGTCAAAACCCAGAAATTGCCAGGCATTGTGGCGTGTGGGAGCAGTCCCAGCACTCAGGAGGCTGAGGTAGGAGGATGGATGCGAACTGAAGGCCAGCCTTGGCTGCATAGTGAATCCAAAAAAAAAAAAAAACCCAAAACCCAGAAATTGACATTGAAACAATGTGTATATTTAGTTCTGTGCATCTTACAGCATGTATAGACTCATGTAACCACAGGAAAAGATACAGAACTGTTCCATCACCACAAAGATCTCGATTGTGTTCCTCCTCTGTAGTTATGTCCCTTTTTCCTCTATGCAGTTTTTTTCCTGATACCCATTGGAAAGGTGGAGATATCATGAGACTACGTCAGCATCACTTCCTGAGAACAAGAACATTTCTCTGACCTAACCACAGTGATCGTATGGAGAAAATGAATACCATCATCTAATACTCTCCTTTCTTCAGATTTCCTCAGTTGTCCCAAAAATGCTTTGCTACTTTGTTTTTTCATTGTTGTTGTTATTATTTTGCCAATGCTGGGGATTAGAGTCAGGACCTCCCATGTGCTACCTAAGCAGTTCACCAGTGAGCTACATTCTCCCGCCTCCATCCCTATGGTACTGGGGATCGAACCCAGGATTTCAGCACTGAGGTACATTCCTAATGTGGTGGCACACGCCTGTAATCCCAGCACTCAAAAAAAAATTTTTTTTTTTTGACATAGAGTCTCTCCAGGCTGCACTCATATTTGTGATCCTCCCAGAGTCCACAGTGAAGGGATTACAAATGTACATCACCATGTCTGGCTTTTTTTTTCTTTTAACTTCGATTTTTTTTTTTTTTTTTTTGTCTTTTTGAGACAGGGTCTGGCTATGCAGTTCAGGTTGGCCTTGAGCTCACTTTGTAGCCCAGGCTGGTCTCAAACTTGCAGTGATCCTCCTGCCTCAGTCTCCTGAGTACTGGGATTACAGGCATGCGCCACCATGCCCAGCTTTTTTTAAACTTTGAGACAGAGTCTCCCTAAGTTACTAAATTACACAGACTGAGTTTGAATTTTCCACACTCTTGCCTCAGCCTCCCAGAGTGCTGGGATTATAGGGGTGTGCCACTATGCCCGCTGCTACTTTCTGTTGAGCCAGGATCTAGATGTATTGCATTTGGCTGTTACGCCTGTCTCTTCAGGTTTTGTTTGTTTGTTTTTGTACATGACTGAACCCTGGCCTTTTGCACTGAGTTACATTCCCAGCCCTTTTAAACTTTTTATTATTTTGAGATAGGGCTTCACTAACTTGCTCAAACTGGGTTGAAACTTGGGATCCTGCCTCAGCCTGAGATTACAGGCGTGTGCCCCCATTCTTGGCTGGTTTTTGTTGTCTCACTGTGTCACCCTGGCTAGCCTTGAACTCACAGTCCTTACCTCAGCCTCCTGATTGGTGGGATTAGAGGCCTGTGCTACCATGCCAGGTTCTCTTTAGTTTTATAATGTAGGACTGTTGAGCTGAAATTTGAGTTCCTGCCTGGGCAACATATCAAGACCCTTTTCAAAATGAAAAATTAAAAAGACCTGGGATGTATCTTAGTTCAGTCCCCAATACTAAAAAAAAAGGAGGCGTCTTTTATGCCACCTTTCCTGGCAGTCATTTTTGTTTCGTTGTGGGATTTGAACCCAGAGCCTCCCTGCACATGCTGGGCAAGCATTCTACAAACTGAGGAACATTTTCAGTCCTGTGCTAATCATTTTTATTTCTTTTAAACCGTCTTTTTTCTTTTTTTTTTTTTTTTTTTTTGAGACAGTGTCTTTATGTCGTTCAGACTAGTTTTCAACTCATGGCAATCCTCCTGCCTCAGCCTCTTGAGTCATGGAATTACAGGCATGTGCCACCTTGCCTGGCTGCGCTAGTCATTTTTAATAATAATAAGCACTAAAATAAATGCATATTAGGATAGAGTGAGGAGGGGCTTGAACTGGAGAGTGTTGCCTTATATTCTGATGATGTGTCATGTTCCTGGGTCCCCTGAGGCCCTTAAAAAGAAAATAAGTAAAACAAAGATGTTTGTGAAGTTCCTTAAAATAATCTCGCCACACACATACCATACAGTGGAAACATTTCTGTCTGTGGGCATTCTGCATAGAGATTGTTGGGGCCAATCCAAGTGGGTCAGAGGCATTTCTGAATGGAGTCTGGTTAGAAAAGAAGAGTTGAGTTCCTTGCCTGTGTGTGCAAGGCATCCCCAGTTTAAGCCACAGGCATAACCTGATGCTTATAGCAGATTTCTTCTGTATGTTTTAGAAACTCCAACAGCAAAAACGATCGAAGGAACCGGAAGTTTAAGGAAGCAGAGCGGCTCTTCAGTAAATCTTCAGTGACATCGGCAGCTGTAAGTGGTGTAGTGCAGGGGGATCTTTCTGTGGCCTGTTGTTGAGGAATGTTTCTCTTTCCCTTCCTATCTGGGAGTGGTCTCCTGAGGGCTGTGGTCACTTTTCTAGTAACCAGTGGCTTTTCTTTTAGGCAGTAAGTGCATTGGCAGGAGTTCAGGACCAGCTCATTGAAAAGAGTAAGTTCCTGTTTTTCCTTTCTTTGTCAGTTCATGTTGAAGCTACCACAGTCCCTAAGTTTAACTTATTCCCCGTGTATCTGAGGGCTGCATCTCTGTGCTCTCTCCTTTTGTTTCTAGAAGTTGGGGAGCCTTTGGGTATCGCTAATCATGCCTTTCTTTTGAGAAAGAAACTCCGTCTTTCCTGTCATAGGAAAGGAGCTTTGGCTGCTCAGACACGCAAAGCTTTGTCTTTGTTCCTCTGAAGTCTTAACTTAGGGTAGTATTTTTTTATGGAATATTTGAAACATGCCTAATAAATCCCCAGTGCTCAGGGAATTTTAAGTATGTACCTGTGGACTGGGGATTTAGCTCAGCAGCACAGCACCTGTCTAGCAAGTGCAAGGTTGTGAGTTCGATTCCTGGTACCGGAAAAAAACCAAAAAAAAAAGTATGTACCAGTGTGTTCTTAAATATAAAATGGGGAGTAGATACTATTTGCTTTGCAAACAGATTGTCATTTTCTGTATGTTAGCCAGATGATGTAATTATTTTCTAAGGTCTAGTAGTAGTATCGAAGTCTGCACGTTTGTGTTCCATCCATCCTTTCCCTTCCCCATTTCTCTCCTTCCTACCCTGCCTCCTGTCCCCTCTTCTTTTTTTTTTTTTCTTGTGGTATCAGAGATTGAACCCAGGGCCTTTGCAGTGAGCTACATCCCTACCCTGCAACGCCCTTCTTTTTTAAATTTTTTGTATCTCTGTTATCCATGCTGGGCTTGTGTTTGCAGTCCTCTTGCTTCAGCCTCCCGGAGTGCTGGGCTTACAGGGCAACACTACCATGCTGAGCTGCATTTGTCTTTGAGGCAAACTGTGTGTGCTGCTGTAGATGTTCTCCCAGTAATTGGATCACTTTAGAATATAAGCTGTTTTTGGTGTTGTAGCTGTGTACGTCTTTCTGATGCCATGTCTTGTTGTGGGATCGAGTATTGGACATTGGGGCAGAGACTTGAGGCAAAGGGACCTTGGCATTTGGGAATGAATTAGAGCTACTTAGTGACTTCAGTTGTTATCTCTGTGTACACACTTCCACATTCGTTGCTCGATCTTTAACCCCTTTTCTGATCTTCATCCTGTCTTTCCTTAAGACATTGCCACTCAGGTATTCAGACTCAAACATTTGTCTAAAAGAGTTCTGTCTGCTTCATAATTTGTCTGGGGATTGTTTTGTTACAGTGTTTCTGTTCTCTCATTCTGAACTTGCTAGGCATCTCTGACTCCTTTCTTGAGCTTCATCCATTGTACCATGTCCCTTTGGTTTTTCGTTTATTCCAATTCTCAGTTGAATCTGCTTACGTTTTTTTCCCCCAATTAATCCACGTTTAGAATGTATCTCTGTTGTAGACTAGCGAGATAGGTTCAGCAGTGTCCCGGACTTGTGCCTTGAGAGTGAGATAGAGCCATGTCTTCCTGCTCCATTTTCACGGGAGCCTGTAATCCTGCCCTGGTTTAACTGATAAGTCGGTAGGTGGTTTTTTTTTTTTTTTGGTTTTTCTCCGGTACTGGGAACCGAACTCACGACCTTGCGCTTGCCAGGCAGGCGCTTTTGCCACTGAGCTAAATCCCCAGCCCCGGTAGGTGGTTTTGTACCTGTTTATTCACACAGTGTAGGCACTTGTCAGGAAAGACCCTTAACGTCACTGCTTTGAGAAGTTGACTGAGACAAACACGTATTGAAGATGTATTAAAAATTTTCTAAAATATATGCAGGCCACCTGTTCCCCCAAAACCTACTCCAGATTGAACCCCACACCTGGCTTAAAATTGATGTTTCTTGGATTTTCCCAAAAAGTTATTTTTGCTGAATCAGACTTTGTTCCCCTAGAATATGTCACTGTATATTTGTAAGCGTATGTTGCAGATGTTTATTATCACTACTAATCTGTTAGCTCTTTGATAAACAGTTTCTCCTGAACAACTGCATGTTTTTTACTAAAAATCTTATTCAACTATTTCCCTGTTCGTGTGGTTGCTAAAATGTTTAAAGCCAAATTTGTGGTTCACCTGAGCAGGGAAATAGGAACGTGTAGCATGCATTTTGGGAATGAATGTTAGTTTTATTTCCAGTTTGCTTTTCTATTAGTTACTGTTTTACTTTCTAATTTTTGATTTATTTGATTGGATTTAATTCCTTCAATCTTGGTAGGATGCCTTGCATTCTTTAAGGAATAAAGCAGAATGCAGAGAATTATACAAATGCCAGCTTTCACTAATTCAAATTGTTAGAACCTTTTACAGGGATTCTGTTGCTTTCTCCACCCGCCGGGACTGTTACTGCTCCCTGCTGTTCTGTTCCGTCTGTCTGCCTGCCCTGCTACCTACTTATTCATGGTACTGGGGACTGAAAACAGGGCCTTCACAGTGAACTACATCCTCAGCTCTTTAAAAAATTCTTCTATTGCTAACTATGGTGGCATCAGCATGAGTGGAGGATTACTGTGAGATTGAGGCCAGCCTGCACTACATTAGTGAGACCCTGTCTCAAAACACACCCCCCAACCCCCAGCCCACCCCCCAGGCCTGGTGGTGCACGCCTATAATCCTAGTACTTGGGAGGCTGAGGCAAGAGGATCCTTGTGAGTTTGAGACCAACCTGGACTATACAGCGAGCTCAAGGCCAGCCTGAACTGCATAGGGAGACCCTGTCTTTAAAAAAAGACAAACAAACAAGCGCGCCCCCCCCGTTTTTGTTAACCATTGAGACAGGGTCTAGCTAAGTTGCCCAGGCCAGCCTAGAATTTATGATCCTCCTCTCTTCTTCCTGTCTCAGCCTCCCAGAGTTCTGGGATTACAAGCATGCTCCATCATGCTGGGGTTGTTTATCTTTCAATTTTTTTTTTTTTTTTAATCCAGTACCAGGAATCGAACTCACTACCTTGCGCTTGCCAGGCAGGCGCTGTGCCGCTGAGCTAAGTCCCCAGCCCTTCTTTTAATTTTTGAAAAATAATTTTTTTGGTATTGAGAATCAAACTCAGGGACTTGTACTTGTCAGGCAGGTGCTGTGCCACTGAGCTACATGCCTAGCCCATTTTTTTTTTTTTTTTTTTTTTTGAGACAGGGTCTTTATGTAGTTTAGGCTGGGCTTGAACTCATTATGTAGTCCAGGCTAGCCTCGAACTTATGGTTATCCTCCTGCCTCAGCCTCCCAAGTGCTGGTATTACAGACTTGTACCATCATGCCTGGGTAAGACACAATTTTTATAAACTGGAAAACCCAATAAAATTAACTGAAGACAACAGCACAGAGAAAAGAGGACAAGGCAACACAAAATAAGTAAACCGAGGTTCAAACACATGGGCTCAGAGTACCGGAGGAAAGGGCACAGGGCAGACACTCTTTTGAGAGGATAGGTGGAAGGTGCGGGAACTGATGAATAATGCCAAACCACAGTTTTAAGCAGTCCAGCGGTAGCCTAAAGCAGGGTGCACACCTCTAATCCCAGAACTCTAGGAAGCTGAGACAGGAGTTTAGCAAGTTCAAGTCCAGCCTTGGCGATTTAGACAGACCATGACTCTAAATTGTCTCCAGGTTACTTACAATGCTTAATGTGCTATAAATGCTGTAGATAGTTGTTAGAATGTATGGTTTAGTGAATATGACAAGTGCAGGTCTGTACATGTCCAGTATAGATTCTGTTTTTCCTGAGTATTTTCTGTCGGCGATTGGTTGATTCCGTAGAAGTGGAACCCATGTGTATGGATGGTCTTAATAAAATAATTTGAGGGTGAGGGTGAAGCACCTGTCTTCTGTAAAAGATGTGTGTTTGTTTCTGCTGGGCCTGGGAGACCCAGGCGATGGAAGCCAAGTATAAGTGCATGACAGGCGCCTTTGCTTTTCACTCTTCTTCCTTCATAGAGAATCTGTGCAGTGCTTCAGAATTTCTGAAAAACAAGCCTGGTAGAATGAGCTCTGTGTTTATCACACCTTTGATCTTTGATGAGAATGAAACATTTTTTCCTCTTAGAATTTTGCCTTGCATCTTAGATTTCAAGGATTTCAGAGTTTTGCACTTTGGGGATTTTGTTTTTAAACCATTCTGAAAATCTTCAAAAATGGCATCATGTTCTATTTCATTCAGCCTCGCGTGTGCTCAGCCTGTAAAGAGTGGGTTTGCATGGTCCCCGAAGAGGAATTTTATGCAAATCAATGAAGCATTGTATATTTTTGTAAAAAGAATAAAGTAAAAAAAAAGGGAACAGGCAGATTTTTATCTGATTTCCTTTAAAGAATCAGCAGTCTCCGTTGTTTGTTTTACTGGGCTTCTCTGAAGCTTTCATCAAACCAAATCTCTACACATTTGTATCATTCCAGTGGGTAAGTGTTGTTCTGGGTATCTTCCCTTCCTCCTTTAAACCTTTTGTGCTGATCATAAGTAACTGCCTTTAATAGCCTTCTTTTGAGCCAGGCTTGGTGGCGCAGTCCCAGCACTCGGGAGGCTGAGGCAGGAGGATCATTGTGAGTTTGAGACCAGCCTGGGCTACAAAGGGAGCTAAAGGCCAGCCTTAACTGCATAGTGAGACCCTGTCTCAAAAACACCCGCCCCCCGCCAAAAAAAAAGCCTTCTTATCTACTAATGTATTTCTTAATTTATTTGATATTTTGACCCAGCGTCTTGTTATATAGTTCAGGCTGGCTTTGAACTTACTATGTAGCCTGGGTTAGCCTCAGACTCGCAATGATCCTCCTGCCTCAGCCTCCTGAGTGCTGGTAAAACTCCTAGTCTGGTTTAGCCTTAATTTCTTTTGGTAAGTTGCCTTCCAAGGGTCTGGATTTATCATATTAATCAAAATCAGATGGCCTTTGCTTTCAAATAATGAGTTCCTTGTTTTTATATCAATGAGAAATAACCTTAGTATCTTCTATAATGGTAGCATCATTCATTTGCATGATTGACTTGCTCCTGCATTTTGAGATGTTACAACCTGCTTCTTCTATGAGCTAAGGAAGATTATTGTTATTATTTTTTTTTCAAATTCTCTACCACTGACTATATCCCCAGCCACTTCTTTTTTTTTGGTCTTTTTAATTGTTGCCCAGCCACTTCTATTTTTTTATTTTGAGACAGGGTTGCACCAAATTGCTTAGGCCCCCCTCTAAATTACAATCTTCCTGCCTTAGCCCATGGAGCAACTAGGTGGTATGTGCTACCACACCCAGCTTCCCTTTATATTTTATTTGCTTTTGAGGTGTGTTTTTTTGGTACCGAGAATCGAACTCAGGACCTTGTGCTTGTGCCACTGAGCTCTATCCCTGGCACTTTATATTTTAATAATAATTAGTTTCCATTGCTCCATGTCCTTATACACCACTTCCAGCCTAGTAGTTCTAAAACACAGTTTGTTCTTTGTTTAATCAGATTTTATCGGTACATTTTAGATACACATAATGATCACATTCATCATGGAGGATTTGTACCTAAAACACAGTTCTCTAGAGAAAGCTTGTCGTATGTCTGTGTCATTCCTCTGTTCAGGAAGTCCTGACAGCTTCCCTCGTTATGTCCTCTTCCAACTGTTTTACCATAAATAGTCTTCCCTCTGCTTAGAATTTAACCTACACATTTGTAGACCTCAAGACTTTGGACATTTAGTTGCATACTAGGTTCTAGACTCTGAGCCAGCACCTAGATACCCCTAGAGAGGGTAGATGTGGAGGGCAAGGTTTCCTTGAGAGGGGAAAATTGCTCTCGCCCTTGGATAGCTGATGCATTCTCCATAAGAGATACAAATGTTTGACACCTCAGAGAGAATTCCTGTTTTGCCATTGGGGAAACAGGCTCAGAAGGGCGGGCACAAGTCATTTCTCTTAACTGTGACCCCATTGTACTGTCCCCTTAGGTGAAATCTCTTAGTCTGACATTTATGACTCTTGTAACATGTCTGTTTTGTCATTTCTTAGGCTGTTTAATAAGAGGTATTGTAGGGGCTGGGGATTTAGCTCAGCGGCAAAAG
>NW_004955452.1:15305751-15336049 GCF_000276665.1 Chinchilla lanigera | reverse complement strand
GGGAACCGAACTCACAACCTTGCGCTTGCCAGGCAGGCGCTTTTGCCGCTGAGCTAAATCCCCAGCCCCTGACTTGCCTTTTTTTGGAGGAAGGGTCTAGCTAAGTTGCCAAGGCTGGACTTAAACTTTTCGATCCTCCTGCCTCAGTCTCTCAGAGTGCTGTGGTAGACGCATGTGCCCCCATGCCTGGCTGTGTCTCCTACATTGTATTCTCTCCTGCTGTGCCTGGTGTCTGCTTTGCCTTGTCATCCTGTGATCCAAAGCTTTTGTGGCTTTAGGCCCTGTTAACCTTTCCTCTTCCCCAGCCAGTACGTCCACCATTTGCATTTTTAGAAATTGCTTTTTTTAAAAACTTACATCAAAGTGGGATAGGCTGGGTATGGGAAAGCAGGCCTGTCTTGAATGTACATCCCTCTCTTACATTCATCTTTTTGTATTTCAGGAAAGTAATACATGCTTACTCATTCACATATGAATATAAAAAAATGCTGATTACTGCCTGTGCTAGTCCAGTCCCAGCCTTATAGGTTGGTGTTATCCTGACACATTTCTGGATGGCTTACTGGTTATATTTTGCATATCTTCTTTGGAAGGAAAAATAAATCCTTTGCTCACTTTTACATATTTTTTGAGATGAGTTGTGATATGTTACCTGGGCTGGCCTTGAATCTCTTGGCTCAAGTACTTATTTTGTCCTAGCCTCTTGAGTAGGTGGGACTACAGGCATGTGCTACCGTGCCAGATGTCTTGCTAACTTCTAAATTTGGCTTTGTATATCTTTTACGGAGTTCTAGGAATTCCTCATATATGGGATATGAGTCCCTTATCATTATCAGATATTGTATATGATGCAGAACTGTTTTATCTCATCCTGTCAGTTGTTTTTTCATTTTCTCAGTGGTACTGTTTTTGGCTCAGAAGTTTTTTTTTGACACAGGCTCACTATGTAGTTCAGGCTGGCCTTGAACTCACTATGTAGCCCAGGCTGGCCTCAAACTTCTGGCTGCTTCCGCCTCCCAAGTGCTGGCATTATAGGCATGCACCACCACATCTGGTTGGCGCATATGTTTTTATTTTGTCACATTTACCTCTGTGGTCGTATCTAAGAAACCATTGCTTTCTTTATTTTTTTTTGTACTAGGAATTGAACTCAGGACCTTGTGCTTGCCAGGCAGGCACTTGTGCTGCTGAGCTATATCCCTGGCCCTATTCAGTGTTTTCTTTTTTTTTTTTTCTTTCTTTTTTTCTTTTTGAGACGGGGTCTTGCTATGCAGTTCAGGCTGGCCATGAGCTCATTTTGTAACCCAGGCTGGTCTCGAACTCACAAAGATTCTCCTGCTTCAGCCTCCCGAGTGCTGGGATTACAGGCGTGTGCCACCATGCCTGGCTCTTTCAGTGTTTTCTAAGAGTTTTAGTTTTAATTATTTTGGGGGGGTGTCTATGATCCATTTGAGTTAGTTTTTATGTATGGTAAGAGGTAGGGGTCAAACTTCATTCTTTTTATGTGAATAGCCAGTTGTCCAGCACCATTTGTTGGAAAAAACAAAAAGATTCTTCATTGGGTTGTCTTGTGATCCTTACCAAAAATCGGCTGACCATAACTGGAAGGGTTTCTGTCTGAACTCTTTTAATTCTTTTAATTCTGTTCCCTTGATCTGTATGTTTATCGTTATGCCAGTGCCACACACTGTTGATTACTGTAGCTTTGTGTAGGAAGTTTTACATTTTTTTGTTTTTGTTTTTGGCACTACTAGAAATTGAGCCCAGGTCCTTTGTACTGAGGTACCTCCCCCAGCCCTTTTTTTACTTTGAGAGAGTCTCCCTGAGTTGCCTAGGCTTTGCTCAGACTAGCAGTCCTCCTTCCTCAGCTTCCCAGAGTGCTGCAATTACAGGTGTGCTGCCCCACCCAGCCCTATTGGTAATTGTTACATGGAAACTGTTTTCTTGAATTTCAGAACTATCAGGATACTCTTTTTTAGCTTCATAGCTCTAGGGCTCCCCCTTCTGTGATTTTCATGAAATGTGTTAAAAATAGAATTTCATAATTTCTGAGATGTTGCGAATTCTTCTTGGCAATCATTTTTTTGTTTGTTTTTTACTTTTATTCATTTTAGGGACTGTCTTTTCTGTGCTTCTGGTATACATGCACTTCACTGAGACATAGGAAAAAAACTGGTCCCTGATCCTTTCATACAACCCCTTTCCACCATTTTTATAAACAGAGAGTATGTGTACTGTATTTGGAGTCCGTCATCAGTTGAATAAAGTGAAAGTCTTTCCCTCATCCTTGTCTGTTAAAAGCTTGAAGAAATTCCTTCCTTTCAGGGGAAACCGGTACATGTTTTATCAGAGCATAATGCAATTGTTCTCTTCTTTGTGGTGCTGAGGTCCTTGCTCATCTTAGGCAAGTGCTATACCAATTATATTCTCTTTTTTTTTGAGACAGGGTTTCACTGTGTAGTCCAGGCTGGTCTTGAACTCAAAGCATAGTGGTCCTCTTAGTTCAGCCTCCTGTGTGCTGGGATTACAGGCGTGCACTACCGTGCCCGGCCCAGTAATACTATTTTTCTTTTTTCCATCTCCAGAAAAGTTTATTAGCGTGATTACAAACATTTTCTTGAATAATCACAGAAAGAATTTCTAAACATGAAGGAGTATCAGTGTCTTATAAGAAATATTTGGAACTAAGTGGGTACTTATTGCCAGTCTTCATTTCATTTAAAAAAATCCGTGTATTGGTTCCGTGAGGCCATGGCTATTGCTTTGGGAGTGAGTTCCTACTGCAGCTAAGTATAAAAAATATCTTCCATCAGAACTGAAGTGTTACCGGCATTGGAGTGACTCTTGAGTAAAGAGTTGATAAAAATCCACAGAGTTGGGTTTTTGTTTTTTAAAAATCCTTTTACATGCTACAAAGAAATTATCAATATTTTTGCTTTTTCAATTCCTATAGGATATTTAGAGTGTCAGGGCCCAAAACTCCTCCCGTCCAGAGCTGTGAACGCAGATCCTGTTCTGCAGGGCAGATACTGAGGGCTCAGCCCAACTCAGCTCAGTACATTTTTTTTTGTTTTTTTGAGACTGGGTCTCACTGTGCAGTTCAGGCTGGCCTTGAACTTGCAGTGATCCTCCTGCCTCAGCTTCCTGAATTCTGGGATTACAGGTGTGTGCCACCATGTCTACCCCCAATTACATTCTTAAAAGTAAATATTCATATGAGTTGTTTTTGAATTTTCTTCTGTTTAATATATCTAAGATGTTTTAAGATTGGGAATGTATGTCAGCTGAAGAGTCTTATTACTGCTTTTTAAATACATTCTTGCACTGGGGATGTAGCTCAGTGGTAAAGCTCTTGCCTAGCTTGTGAGGCCCTAGGTTTGCTCAGAACCATAACACAAACAAAATCTTAGACTTCTCGAAGTAACTGAGGAAGTGGGCTCCCTCCTTTCTTGGCAGTTCACCTTTTCTGGTTAGGAAGACAGGACTCACGTATGGTTTGGGGAGAAACCAGGGCCAGCTGCAGACAGTTCTGCTGTATGCCTCCTTCTCCCCGAGAGACCTCTTGTACAGTTGCCAATCCCGTTAGTGTGTTCTGTGTTTAAGTAACCTTTTGCAAGGAGGCTGTCCTATGTATTGCCGTCTCCCAGCTGTCCCTGGGTCTTCTGCCTCTGGTCTCACTGTTTCAGGTGGCTTGCCTTTCACGAGCTCTGGTAACTGATGCTTTGTGTGTGTCTTCTCTGTCCCTCAGCGTGTGTGCTCACAAAACCTTTCCTGTGCTGGACAGGTTGGCTGAGGAGTCCTGATGAGGCTTTGAGAGACTTGTGTTTTATTCTCTCCAGGGGAGCCAGGAAGTGGGACCGAAAGTGACACTTCTCCAGACTTCCACAATCAGGAAAATGAGCCCAACCAGGAGGACCCTGAGGATCTGGACGGATCTGTGCAGGGAGTGAAACCTCAGAAGGCTGCTTCTTCCACTTCCTCAGGGGGTCATCATAGCAGCCATAAAAAACGAAAGAATAAAAACCGGCACAGGTCAGTGGCAGGGACCCCACCCCCACAGCTCCGATGACTGTTGGTGTGAAGGGACCTTCCTAGAATCAAATGCTTCAGGATGGACAGAAATTCCTTGGCTCCAAATGAAACCAGCTAATGTTTTAAGGGAGGAGTTGGTGGGCAGTAGAGTAACCCTGGAGGAGAACTCCAGGACATCCTTCCACTGTTGCTAGCGCGGAACCCTAACCCTAACCCCAACCCCAAGAACTTTGTTTAAGATGGTGAATTTGGAATCCTTTCGGAAGAGAAAAAGGGGGGATAGAAATGGAGCCTGTATAATAGTATTTGAAAAATGACACTAGTGTATATTGGGTAAAGTGGGGTAGTCTTTTCCTCTTACTCCTGACCCCTGCCTACTCTTATGAGAATTGATTTAATGTGCCTTTTAAAAAAATTTTAAATACAAGCTTTTTGATCACTTCTGATTCTTGTGTTTTTATAGTTCTCTGCAATATGCTGACTTCAGATACTGAGAAACAATAAAAAGCCTATAAAATGTGAGCGTGCCTTCCTAGGTAACATTTGCCCACCATGTTTTTTGCAGTGCCTAATGAAATAGAAAGGACATCAGTGAACAAAGAGGTCAGGTGTCACCCAGAGTGGCTTTTAGAATTCACTATGCCTGGGGTTTGTGCGATAGTGCTGGGGCCTGTTAACTCAGAAAATTATAAATCCTATAGCATCATTCTGAGAGGGTAATGCTTAATTTCTAGAGTCAGGAATCTTGTCCTGGCTGCAAACCCAGGAGGCATGGAAATGGGTTTTTCTCATCTGATTTGTCCTGCTTGCCATGGAAACCTATGTGCTGAAGAGGTAAAAGGGGCATGCCAGGGGTGGGCTGGGTTCTCTGTCCTCCAGTTTGCTTCTATATTTTGTTGCTTTAGAAACCTGTAGAGCCGGGCTTGGTGGCACATGCCTATAATCTCAGCTCTTGAGAGGCTGAGGCGGGAGGATCACCATAAGTTTGAGGGCAGCCTGGGTTATTACAATAGTGAGTTGAAGACCATCCTGAACTACATAGTGAAACCCTGTCTCAAAATAAAAAAAACAAGCCAGGCATGGTGCACACACCTGTAATCCCAGCACTCAGGAGGCTGAGGCAGGAGGATCACCATGAGTTCGAGGCCAACCTGGGCTACATAGTGAGTTCAAGACCAGCCTGAGCTACACAGTAAGACCCTGTCACAAAAAAACAAAACAAAGTGCCTAAACAAATAAAAACAAAAAAGAAACCTGCAGGTGATTTCTTCATGCACCAAGATATTAAAACTTTTTATGGATTTGGAATGGGGATAATGTAAAATTAAATCTTACCGGTTTGCCATTAATTGATTCTAAAGAGCTTTTCTTGTGGATGGTAATGGTGTTTTTTCTTTTTAACTGCAGAAATAATATTTCCTCCAAACAGTGACAAAGAACTGCTGCTTAACATTTTTCTGCACATCAAAAGTCACCATGTTAATCTCAAAACTGTAGTAAGAAATAACAAAAAATGCTTTTTTTGTCTGTGTGATGGTGGGGATAAGGCCCTAGGTTATTTGACCACTGTAATGGAATTGGTGCTAATTAGCCACTAACAGCAGAGAACAATACTGTGAAAAAATATTTAATTGTTAAATTTTAAAAATTTGTGTTGAGTGCTGGGGATCAAACCCAGGGTTCCTACATGCTAGGCGAGTCCTCTGCTCTACTGAACTATATTCCCACCCCCGTAAAAATACTTTAAAAATTGTCAGAGTCATTAACTGTTGTGTTCTGTGTTGCCCGTGTTGTTTTAAAGTAATGGCTGTTTTCCTGTTTCAGGGTGTCTAGGGTAGGGAGAAAATTCCTTGGAAGCATCTAGAACTTTTTCCATTACTGATCAGCATTACCGTACTCTCTAGGTAGCTGTTTATTTCAGGTAATGCCTCATTTTCACTAATGATATGATCAACTGATTAATAAAAGGGAGCATTAAATTTAACTTTTTTCTTTCAGGTTTCTAATAAATTTCATAGAAAAAAACCCCCACTTTTCTTCTTCTTTCCTCTCCTGGCCCTAGGAACATACATACCCCTTCCATGAAAACATTAGTATTTATAAAGACCGTTGGTGTTAATGCTTTCACAAACGGTGTTTTCTATTCAGAAAGCAGATCTTTTCTTTATTTCCCTGTTCCTTTCTGGGATTGTGTATCTGACTGGTTTCCTCCCCAAGGGTGGAGAGTGGTGGATTTGCTTTCTCAGAGTGCCTGAGTGTCCCACAGTGCCATCTTTCGTCAGGAATGGAGTGTGGTCTACGCCCTTCCCCCCAGCCGACGGCTTGGGGTCGCCGACAGACCAGGCTGTGGGTGGAGCGTGTGGCCTGTGAACGTTGGTAAATTGGCACCCAGTATATACTTGTTGCTTTTCCCGTGTGCTCTTAGCTGCTATAATCAGAGTTAGTAGTACACTATTTCAGCAAGTATTTGAGTACTTATGTGCCAGACACTGTTTAATAGTAAAATAAATATATTACTTTAGGAGAAGAAAATGACTTTTGAATTTTCCCTCTTCTGGAATAATTAATCAATTTTTTTAACATTCATAAACAATCACAGTGTTCTGAATTCTTATATTTTATATGACATCTGAAAAGTAATTGAGTCCCAGTGTCTTTTTTTTTTTTTTTTGTCTTTTTGAGACAGGATTTTGCTATGCAGTTTAGACTGACCTTGAACTCACTTTTTAGCCCAGTCTGGCCTCAAACTTGAAGCAGTCATCCTCCGTCAGTTTCCTAAGTGCTGGGATTACAGGCTTGTGCCACCATGCCTGGCAGGTCCCAGTGTCTTTAAAGAAAAAATTGAAATAACTCATAGCTGCTGTTCCAGGCTTTTACTGTTATACTAAACCCAAGTTTACTTGTGGTATAGGGGACTGAGCCCAGGACTTTTGCAGTGAACTACCTCCCCAGTTCTTATTTATTTTTTATGTTGAGACATGGTCTCACTAAGTTGCCTAGGCTGGGCTTGAATTTAGAATCCTGCCTCAACCTCCCAGCATGCTGGGATTACAGATGTGCCATCATGCTTGGCTCACACCAAGTTTTGGTACATTTTATTTATTTATTTGTTTAGGTCCCGTCCCTCCGTGCCCCTCCCCCCCACCGGGAATCAAACTCAGGACATGGTGCTTGCCGCTGTGCTGCTGAACTAAATCCCCAGCCCCTTTTTTGGTCTTGAGACAGGGTCTCACTCTGCAGTTTAGGCTGGCCTTGAGCTCACTTTGTAGCCCAGACTGGTCTTGAATTCGGAATGATCCTCCTGCCTCAGCCTCCCGAGTGCTGGGATTCCAGGCTTGCGCCACCACACTTGGCTATTTAGTTTTTTGAGGCAGGGTTTTGCTATATAGTTCAGACTGGACTTGAATTCTGTGTAGCTCAGCCTGGCCTTGAACATGCAGGGATTGCATTTGGCCCTGTCTGTGCTAACCTAAGCACATACTCTTTCAGTGAGCTATACCTTCAGATTAAGTTGCAGTCTTTTGCAACTTGTGAATGAAGTCAGGCTGAAAATAAACTACCTGAGGATAGTGAAGTTAAGCTTCCAACTTCACCCCTGCATACACTGTGTAGGAGGCAAATGCAGCCATTTGTGCGGTGCTTTAGTCTGCAGTCTGAAAGGTGTGGGAGCCAGCGGAGGTGCTGGGGTCAAGCCTGGGGTTAGTGTTTGCTTTGGAACTCTGCCCAGACCATGATCCGCCAGCAGGGATGGCACAAAACTGCTCCTCTGTGCCACTTGCTTCCAGCTGTGGGTGCTCTTGGGTGCCAGCTTTCCTTTCTGTTAACAGGGCCTCACAGAGTTTGGTATTTCTTAATCGCTGCCCTGCCGTAGACGGTTAACTGCCTGGTGTCACTTCAGGGAACCGAGTAACACTTCTGTTTGGATTTTGGAACGAGACTCCGCCGTTGAAGTTTATTCATTCAACCTTGGCTTCTAGGATGGATGCCTTAGCAAAGAGTACCATGTTCCCGGACACTTTAGAACATAGAATGCCAGTAAAAAAGTTGCCAAATGTCTTCCTTTTCTCAAAGTTTGAAATGTTTTTGTCATTTATTTTAGTGAAAGTATAATATGCTGAGTTATAAGTACCTTTCATTGCAAGACTGACTAAACCTTTTTCCTGTTTCTTCTAATGCCTGAATTATACTTTTCAATACAACTATTTAAGAAGTTCTAACTCTGAATCTGGAAGCTAATAAAAGGGATGAAATTATCAGTAGTTTTCTAATGAAATCACTTTTCCTTACATAGTCTGTTCTTTTCCTATGGAATCCATTGAGGGAAGGGAATCTCCTGACCACAGAATCTTTGGTGCTTTGATGTTTGAAACTATGGCTTAAAATTCTTAAAAACTGATTTTATTTCTACAAATCTTGCTAGGGTGGCTAATCGACTAATTTGTTCAATTAGTGTATTAATTTCTATTGCTTTCTTCCTTTCAAATGCTGCCCCTCAGCCCGTCTGGCATGTTTGATTATGACTTTGAGTAAGTTTGATTTGAATTAGTATTTGTGCTGTGTTGTTTAGTGTGTAGACACCAGTATGCCTTTTTGAGACCTTTCTAACCCATAGTTTATCTGTTTAATTGTAGGTATATATATTAGGTTAGGCTGGGAAGTTTTTTTTAAAAACAGAAAAACGTGATGGAGGTAACATTTTATTTAATAACTTAAGCAAAATTAAGTAAACTTCACATTTATGCATTTTAATTTCTTTTTAAATAGATAACCTTTCATTTATATTTAAATTGATTTTCTGGCTTTGCTTCATAAAGAGATTAACAGTTTTAAAATTCTGCTTTGGAAACATGTAAAAATTGAAATTCTTTTAATTTCTTTTGTGTTTCATATCCAGAAATACAAACTCCTAGTCTCTTTCCTTCTCTTAATGACCACGTGTCTCAGTAATTTTCAGCGGTACAGCTGCAGAGCTAACACGTTAACATAGAGCATGCCTCTTAATCCATTCTCTTTAACAAGTAGTTTTGGAGTGCTTTTTAAAAAATGATACAACTTTTGTAACTGCTGTATTTCTTCTTGAATCACCCAAATTTGCCTTATGGCAGAAGTATCTGCTCATATTTTTTAATACTTGCTTGGTAATGCCTGGGTAAATAACTAAGTAAGATACAGTTTAATGGAGAATATGGATTTTATTTAACCAGGTAGCCTTGTGATAGCTTGTGCCCTGTACAGTAACTGATTGTTGAACCCTTTTTCTGTAAATTAAAATGCACGTGTCTTTTATCTTTCCTATCACAGGATTGATCTGAAGTTAAACAAAAAACCACGAGCTGTAAGTATCAGTCAGACCACTTGAGAGAGGCTGGTAGTTTTGTAGATAATTAGAAAAATGTCTCATCTTCAGAGTTTTAGTGTTCCGAATCTAGGTCACACTTTAGAGTCTGGTATGTGCATCTGTCTACACTTTAACTTTTAGATGCTATTTCCTTTTTATTTTGAAGAGAGAAAGGTCACACTTTCTTGGTTGTTTCTGTTTTTGTTTTTTGGTACTGGGGGTTGAACCCAGGGCCTTTGAACTGAGCTACATCTCTAGCCCTTTTTATTTGTGATCCTCCTGCCTCAGCCTCACAGAATATTGGTATTATAAGCATGCACCACCATGTCCAGCAAGAAAGAAAAATCCCTTTGGTTAAATAATAAATAGTTGCTACTAGCTCTCTCTCTCTGTCTCTCTCTCTCTCTCTCTCTCTCCCTGGCTGGTGAGTTTATGTGGTCTAGTAAGAGCAGAATTGATGTTTCAGTTGATATCTCTTTATGGACTCTGAAGACAGGCCATTTTCAGATGTGAAATACTGTGTATTACATTTGAAATGCAATCTTTAGCTACTGAACAATTTCTTAGCACAGTTGCTTAGTAGATTTGCTTTTTCCTTAGGGTCAAACCAGTGATCTGCAGAGAGTAAGTTGGGACTTTTGTTTCTTTCTCTTCAGGACTATTAGAAGACTCATTAGTACAGAAGCTTCCAGGCTGTAGAGCCCTGCTTCCCTTCTCCGACCTCACACAGATAACATCCCTCATCTGAGCGCGTGGCCTCCCACCTCTGCTCTCCCCGACCCAGTGCCTGTGACTGAGTAGTTTGTTCTAAATGTGGTGATGAGTCATTTCTGTAAGACATTGCATCGTTTGCTTTGTGTCATTTTTAGATACAACTGCAGGGAGACCGAGTCTGGTTGTAATCCCAGCACATTGCTCTGTGTGCATTTCTCCCGTAGAGTGAATGTCTCCCCCAGACTGGCTGGCCCCAGCCACATCTGTGTTCCCCGTTGAGACACGTTCTCTGGTTTTGTATTACGCTGAACGTAGACCACAAGTCACATTTCTGATGTAGGTTGTAAATATCTGCTATTTCTTTTATTTTGTGTTTTATTGTTTTCCTATTGTTGTTTTTACCATCTTATTTTCTTTCTGGGACTTTTTGTGATGCCTTTGTACAGCTCATACCTCCCTGCTGATGTACTTGATGATCTGTTTCATGCAGTTACCAATATTCTTAACTGAAAAGAATGTGGTTTACTATAAGTAAAATGGGAAACTTGGCTCTGTGGGGCTTCACAGGGGAAGGTAGAGAGTGGTTATTTAATAATTACCTGTCTTAAATCTCTGAATTGGAAGCAGTTTCACGTTCAAGGAACAGGAGAAGCTGAAAACCTTAAGTTTAAATTAGTCCTTTTAAAATAGATGTTTTTATTCTTTTGTATAAATAAAATTCATAGGTTTTGACTTGTCATGCTTTGCTTTTAAGCCTGAGATTGCTTTTTCACTTACTTTATTCATATCATGGCTTAGGGAAATTGCTTTCTTTTTCCCTTCTTTTCTTTTTGCTGGCTTTCACCTCGTTAAATATTGCTTCAGAAAGTCATCAGGGCAATAAAAAGGCTAAAAATTACACCAAGCCAGGCATAATGGCACATACCTGTAATGCCAGCACTTAGGAGGCTGAGGCAGGAGAATCACTGAGTTGAAGGCCATCCTGAATTACATAACAAGACCCTATTGAAAAAAAGACACCAAAATCTGGTCACAGAAAATTATCCTTTTTTTTCTTTGGTCTTTCTGAGACAGGGTTTTGCTCTGCATTTCAGGCTGGCCTTAAACACACAGGGATCTTCCTGCCTCAGCCTCCTGAGTGCTGGGATTACATGTGTGCACCACCATGGCCAGTTGAAAATGTTTTTGTTTTTTGTTTTTTGTTTTTTTTTTTTGGTCTTTTTGAGAGAGGGTCTCAATATGCAGCTCAGGCTGGCCTTGAGCTCACTTTGTAGCCCAGGCTGGTCTCGAACTCGGAACGATCCTCCTGCCTCAGCCTCCTGAGTGCTGGGATTATAGGCATGGGCCACCACGCCCGGCTTGAAAATGTTCTTGAATGAAGTGAAAGCCAGCATTGTGAGAGCCAGCATTGCCTGAAGGAACACCCTTCCTGGTGGAGCCTGGGCTGAGGAACGTGCTCATGATTGCTCCCTGTCTGGGGTCATGGTCACCTACCTGGCTGCACATTGTGATCAGTTGGGAGGCCCAGAAATGCTGCTGTCTGGGCACCAGCCCCGGAGACGCTGGGGGACAGCCTGCTTGCTGGGTTTCCTTTCCTCAGGGGCTGAGAAGGAACCAAGTGGAGATTGATTTTCTTTAAATCCTGTGCTGTGAGTCAGTGCTAGGGATAAGATTTGGGCCCTCATCTTTCCTCTCAGTCTGTTTAGCCTTAGTCCTTTACGCCCGTAGCTTTATAGGAACTGTGTCGATGGTGATGACATTCGTGGAGCTGAGTAGGAATGGATTCTGTTAGCAGAAAAAGTTCACCTTGTCAGGTGCCCAACAGCTTTTACTCTTTTTCTGGGGAAAAAAACTTACTTTGTAAAAAAAAAACTCCGTGGCAGTTTTAGATGGCTTTGGTTTGGTAGCAGAACTCTGATACCAGGGTTTTTAAAGAAATAGTTTCTTCGGTTTAGAGTGTTTCTTTAAACAAAAGCAAACAAACCAACCCCAGGAGCTTTCTATATCCTTTGTTAGTTTGTCCCCTTTCCTGGGACAGCAGTGGGATTCTGGGCTTTCCCTGAGTCAGGCGAGCATACAACAGACGTTAAAATACCTTTGACTCTCATAGTTTGGCATTTGCTAGCGATGTGTTTTGTACTGCTCTTTAAAAGGTATGTTTCCAGGCAGGAGGCTAAGGCAGAATTATGAATTGAAGACCAGCCTGGGCCACGTGGCAAGTTCAAGGCCAGCCTAGACTACATAGTGAATCCCTGTCTCAGGCTGGCTTTTTTTTTTTTTTGGTACCAAGAATTGAACTCACAACCCCACCCTTGCCAGGCAAGCGCAGTGCCACTGAGCTATATCCCTGGACCCTGAATCCCTGTCTCAAAAAAAAAAGTGTTTTATTTATTATTGCAGTGCTCAGTATCAGACCCACACCTTCCTCCATGCTAGATAAATGTTCTATCACTTAGCTATACCCTCAGCTCCTAAAAGTATATTATTCAAAAGCATATCTACCATGTGTAAAATCATGGATAGAAATGGGCTACTTGGCTTATACTTATTTTCCCTACAAAATTTAACCACTGATGATGGGGTGTTGCAATTTTCCTATAAGATGTGTAAGTTGGCTAGGGATACTGGAGGTAGTCAGTGACTGCCCCCCATTTTTCTAGTATATCCCCTTGTTAAATTTTGAGACAGGGTCTCACTAAGTTGCTAAATTGCCTAGATTGGGTTTGAATTTGCAATCCTACTGCCTTAGCCTCCATGAGTCCTGGGATTATAGTTGCGTACCAACCTGCCTGGCAGTAGTCAAATTGTGAGAGATTGCTAAGTTTCCCTACATTATGGTCCTTTAGAAGAAGGCACTGGTGGTTCCCTGCCTGCTGGGTACCATGCTTGTAACACTGAATTTAGGTTATCAAGTAAATTTGCCTGATTTTTAAGATTAGATGAGGTGATAACCTTGATCAAATTATTGATTTAAAAGTACTACCCAGTTGTAGTGATACACACCAGTAATCCCAACACTCAGGAAGTAGACAGGAGGATTCCTAGTTCAGAGGCAGCCAGGGCACTATGGTGAGACTCTGTCTCAAAGAAAGGAGGGGAGTGGGAAGGAAAGTAGGGAGGAAGGGCTGCATTGTCAGAGGACAGTATGGTAGAGTTAGTCTGCTGGATGGCTTGTATCGTCCTTGAATTGCCATCAGGACCGCTGAGAAAGTGCTTACTTCTGGTTCTTTCATCATTGGACTACTTGGGTTTGGAACAGTGCTTTGCTACGTGTCCTAAGGACAGAAAATGAATTGGCTAAAAGAACGAGTCCTATGAAAAGGCTGACTCCTGGGATATGGCCCTTCTTCTGATCCACAGGGACAAAGGTGGACTAGGAGGACTGAGGGAGCCGTATTCATTCGTGTCTGCCATTAGGATATTTGCTATTCTGTACTGTGACCTTCTCCACTCTTGGGACTTGGTTGTCCTTTGCTCCTTTTTGACAGTTATGAGACATTAGGAAGAAAGAGGGAAAGAAAAAAAAAAGTCAAGGCCCTTTCTAGTAACATTCTTGTTACTGGGAAGATGGTGTCAGTTAAAAGCTTCATGAGGTCTTGGGTGGATTCTTCTAAGGTCTGAGGATATACATTGCTTTAGACTCAGAATGTTCTAAACACCGTCAGACCCTACAGGTTGAAGGTGGAGAGTGGGAACAACCCACAAAGTAAAAGTGGGGTGTCCATCAGCCTAGGGACTGTAAGGAAGCTTGAACTTGGGCAAGGCCAGGTTGGGCTGAGAGAGCAAGGGCTTCAAGGTGCTGTCTTCATCTGGAGAGGCCGTCTGTCTTAGGGCGTCAAAGTGATGTAAGGAATCATCAGTTACTACATAGGATAAACAGTTTCCCATAATGGAGTTTATGTTGTTTGTTTAGAAGGAAATCCTTATTCTGAAAGAGTAGGAAGCAGGCATCAAAATTATTTCCACCTTCAAGCCTGAGCTTTTGAGTGCTGGTTGCTGTTAAGTATTCTACTCAGTAAAAAGTCATTTTGCCATCGCTATCTCTGCTAATAAGAGAATTGAAATGAGTGCTAAAGAGCCTATTCTTGAAAGTAGTCATGGTTTTCTTTTGAGACAGGGTCTCACTCTGTAATTTAGTCTGGCCTTGACTGTAGCTGAGGCTGGCCTTCAACTTGTGGCAGTCCTCCTGCTTCAGCCTCCTGACAGCTGGGATTACAGTCATGCACCACCACTTCTGGCCATGTGTGGTTTTTGCATTTATGCTGACTTTTGTGCCCCTCAATCTCATTCTCAATTCCTGAGGCATTGTTACACTTAAAAATTCAAACCTGAAGCTGGGTATGGTGATGGTCAGCACAGCTATTCAAGAGGCTGGGGCAGGAGGATCACAGGTTCAAGGCCAGGCTGAGCAATTTAGGGAGACCTGTCTCAAGTTAAAAAAAAAAAAAGGGATGGTGGTGGCGCTGGAATGCAGCTCAGTGTAGACCACTTGCCTGAGGTGCCTGAGGCCCTGGGTTTAGGCTCTCGTACAGCAGATAAATAAATATAAATAAACAATCCAAACAGCCACATCCAAAGCCCTGGCTATATTGCATGGGGAGGAGAAGGTCCATTTATTTCTCCCAAGGAGGTGTCCTGTTCAGGGCCTAGGACAGTGACAGAGGTAAGATGTCGGAGTGATGAGAAGGAGGGGTTGGAACTTTGTTTCCAGGGTCAGTCTGAATGAGTGCTGTCCTGTCTGAACTTCTAAGTGGCGAGCTTCATGATTCAAAACAGCTTCCACTTTGAAAAACTGCCTAGTAGAGTGAAATTGTCACCCCTGACAGGGCTGTTGGAGTGGATGCTGGTCCTCACATAGGGCAGTTTTCACGGGAGGGTGTAGGATGCCCAGGTATGGGAAGAATGGATTCAGCCTTTAATGTGTGTTCACTTTTGGGCTCAGCCTTCTGTATCTCTTCACTTCGAATGTGCTTGTGTAATATACATGAATGTTAGTTCATTAGTCCCTGTAGATTATTTATGAATATTAAGTTGAACCGCAAGAGATTGCTAATATTCAAATTGTTTTGATCTATAAAAATGGCAGTTATCGTGGTTTAAAAATAAACTTCTGTGTGATAGTGGGGTGTATATTCCACGTTTTTACCGTTCGTGTGCAAGAGTAAATGCTGAGCTGGGCATGGTGGTACACATCTAATCTGAGCTACTTGTGAGGCGGAGGCGGAAGTATCTCAAGTTCAAGGCCAGCTTGGGCAACTTAGTGTGACCGTATCTGAAATCAGTTTTTTGGGGTAGACAGGGTCTCATTCTGTAGTTCAGGCTGGCCTGAAACTCACTGTGTAGTCCAAGTTGGCCTTGAATTTGTGGCAGTCCTCCTGCCTCAGCCTCCCAAGTAGTAGGATTACAGCAATGCTGAATTTAAAAAAATTTTTTTTAAAGGCTGGGTATTAGGGGCTGGGGATTTAGCTCAGCGGCACAGCGCCTGCCTGGCAAGTGCAAGGTCGTGAGTTCAATTCCTGGTACCGGAGAAAAACCAAAACCAAAACCAAAACCAAACAAAAAAAGGCTGGGTATTGTGTGTAGCTCAGTGATAGAGGACTTTTGTAACACATGCAAGTCCCTGGGTTCAATCTCAAGTACTGCAAACAAAAAGAATAAACTTTGGAGACCCCTGGCTAATACAGCTTTCCCCAGCTTGACATTCCCACCCTCACAATTTATTGCTGTACCCCAGGAAGGGAGGGCACTTCACAATAATTGATTAATTTGAATGCATTCATGTGTATTCAACATATCTTGGTCTGTTTGAGTTGCTATAAAAAATAGCATAAACTAGTGGGCTTATAAAGAACATTTTTTTTTTTAATCTTTTTGAGACAGGGTCTCGCTATGCAGTTCAGGCTGGCCTTGAGCTCACTTCGTAGCCCAGGGTGGTCTCAAACTTGCAACGATCCTCCTGCCTCAGCCTCCTGAGTGCTGGGATTACAGGTATGCATCACCACCCCGGCTTAAAAAACATTTTGAGCAGTTCTGGAGGCTAGGAGATGTAAGAGCAAGGCAAAGGCAGGGTCAGTGTGTTGAAGGCCCAATTTCTGACTCAGATGACTTCTCAGTGTCTTCATACAGTGGGGCGGAGCTGCTTCTCCCTCGGGCCTTTGTAAGGACACTAACCCAGTCGTGGGGCTCAAGATCGCCCTTGTGATTGAATTATATTCATTGACCTCCCTCCTAACCCATCACTTTGGGGTTAGAAGAGTAACAGTTTTGGGGGAACATGTTCAGACCATAGCGACTACAAGTAGCATATATGCAAGTGAAGTGAGACAGTGATAAGTCCTGTTCCTCAGTCACCAGTTCCCCTTCCCAGAGACAACACTATCTGTGTGTCCTTCCAGGGCAGCTACGTACATGAATGAGCAATAGACACACACAGGTGTCTGTTTACACAGAGGGTAGCATACTGGGCCCTCTTCTCCCCTTGCTTTTTCCATCTAGCAGTCTAGCCTAGAACACATCCCAAATACGGTTACCATGTTGTCTTTGCTAGCGCTTTAACGTTCCATTGCACAAGCACAGGATTTACCTAACCAGTGCTCTCTTGAAGGCATTAGTATAGTTTCATATCTTTTACTGTCTGAGACAATCTTGTAGTGAAAGGCTGACGCATATCATCATGCACATGTACGCCCATATGGTAAATTCGTGGCACTGGGGTTGCTGAGGCAAAGGGCATGTGCATCTTAGGTGACCTGGAGCACAAGTTTCCTTCCTATGCCAGCCCTCATGGCGACAGGACTGTGTCTGATTCCCCACACCCTGCTACAGTGACAGGGTTGAAACGGCATCTCCTTGTGATTGTAGCAAGTGTGAATAATTGTTTTTTTCCTCCTTTTCCATGTTCCTTGGATTCATGAGACCTTTTTTTTTTTCCTTCTTAGCAGTGCTAGAGAAACCCAGGGCCCTGCGTGTGCCAGCCAGATGCTCTGCCACTAGGCTACACATCCCCAATCTGAGGATTTTCTTGTGTAATTCATCACCTGGAACACTTGGGATTTTCCAGAGCTATAGACTTTGTAGAAAGCGTGACAGTGACCTCTGCCTAGGGAGAGCTGCAAATGCCATTAAGAATTCCCTGCTTAGCCAGTCAGATGCCTGCCTGAAATCCCAGCACTCTGAGAAATAAGAGGCAAGAAGATTGCAGGTTCGAGCCTAGCCTGGGCAACTTAGGGATTTAGTGAGATCCTCCTTAAAAAATAGAAGTGCCGAGAATACAGCTCAGCATGAAGGCCCTGGGTTCAGTTACCAGTAACACACATAAATGAGAAATCTCCACTTAATAAAACAGAAGTAGAAGGAGAAAAAAAAGAAGTCCTTACTTTGCCCTAGCACTTCAAGTCCACATTACCCACTTAGATCCTTGTCTTCGAGGCCCATTACTTGAGGCCAGTTCTAGGGAGCACCGGGACTAGGCAAGCCCCTGCTCCTCGGGCAGTAGTAGTACCAGGAGGGGCCCGCAGGTGGCAGGGTGGTCCGCAGCCAGCCTTAAGAGCAGCCAGAATCCAGGAATTTATGGTTCGCAGTTTCCTGACCTGCCAGCCATGGGTCAGCTTAGTGGGGGCGGGCGCCTAGCCTCTCCACCCACCTATACTTGCTGCCATTTTTTAAATTGGTGAGCATTTTAAGATCACCAGCAGCTGCCTTGAGAGGTGCTTTAAGAGACCACACTCCAAGATGACAGCTTGGGTCTCCTCCCTCCAGGAACTAGCAGGAAGAATTTATATACCATGGCCTAGGATGCTTTGGTTTTCCTTAATTGCCGAGCCCCACTTCCTGCCTCTGTCAGCCTAATCTCCCACACCCTTCCTGTGAACTAGGAGGTCCCAGGAGCAGGTCCTTACCACCTCTTTCCCACTCACACTGGGAAGGATAGGGGAGAAGAGAGAGCCAGAATTTGAGAAGCCTTTGGCTGCCTTCCTTTGGGCCTGGGCTCAGGCTGACTATTCCACCTCCCTCGCCCAACTCCTGGTTTCTGTGCTAGAGGCCTACCCAGCAGCTCCCTGGGCTAAGGGGCCTTGCTGTTCTGTGCAGGCTTCCCCCAGCTCTGGGGCGGGCCAGGCAGAGGACTTGGCTGGGGGGAAGAGGGAGGGAGTGGCAACCGTGTCAAGGAGTGTTGGTCTCTTCCCAGCCACCGCGCACCCTCTCAGCCCGCAGGAAGCTAGTATATTTGGGTTGTTAGCAGCACTGGGAGGGCCTTAGGAGAACTGTTCCCTAGAGCCAAAAGCTCTTTTGGTCCCCAGATCCTCAGGGACTGCCTGTTGCCTCTCATTCTGGGGTGATATGGGGATGGAGTGGGCAGGGAGAGCCAGAGCAGGGGAATTTCAGCCCATCCTGCACTGGTTTGGTCTCAGCCAGGGAGGCGAGGTTTCCTGTCTCAGTGACAGTCATCCTGGCTTCTGTGCCCCAAGGGTGGTTAACCCCTGCAAGACAGTACTTGCAAGACAAATCAGGCTCAGCCCCTGCTGGCAAGAGCTGGAGGGCAAGGTGGAAGCTATGGGGGTGTGAGAAAGGGCTGGCAGGAGGGGGAGGCTGTCCTTGTCCTTTCCCCAGATCATTTCCCAACAGTGCCGGAATTTGCATACTCAACTAGTTTCCCCAGCAGCTTCTTGGCTTCTGGAACCAGGAAAACAAGAGGAGGAAAGAGCTGGCTGGGCAGCTATCTACTCGGAATCCGATCCCTTCCAGCACAGGTGTCCCAGCTTTGGTTTCAGGAGTGACATTCCATCCCTGCCCCCTGAAAGCTCGGATGGGGAGGTGCAGGGGCCCACTCAGCTGAGGCCCAGTGAGGGAAGTGAGTTGTTGAAGGCCACCCAGCTGGCTGGTGATGGTGGCTCATACCCAGGCCTCTGCCCCTCCTGCTGGCACCATGTGAACAGGTATTCTCTAGAGAGGATGGAGGAGCACTGTTTCCCTTCTACAGGTAAGGAAACTAAGGCCATCTGAGTAAACGCCGTCCGCCTAAGCTGTTTGAGTGGACTGTGGAGCAGGAGGTATGGGGAGGACTTTGGAGTTAAAAACACAACAGTTGTAAGAAACACTCTTGGCAGTGGGCCTGGAAGCTTCTGAATAGCTCTGCCTGGAAGCCAGATTGAGAAAGAGGCCTGCAGGGGAGGCTCAAACACGGGGTGGCCAGCCCGAGTGGGCTGCGCCTGTGGGGAAAACAGGATGTGAGCTCAGGCCATAGGAGGCACTGAACTGGCCTGAACCTCCCTGGGGCCCAGCTTTAGCTGGCACCTGCTCCACGATCCTTGTTCATGCCTATCGATGAGCCAGCAGGGCCAGACATAGCTCTAATGCCACACTCCCCCTTTCATTGGCTTCCTCTACATCCACTTAGCAAGACACCGGCTCAGGTCTGGGCAAGAAGCAGGTGTGAGCGAGCTTCCTGCTTTCCCTTCCTGGTAACCCCCAAGGCCTTCAGTTCCACTGTGGACATTTCAACTCCAAACTAAAAAATTCCTGTGTGAATGTTGTAAAGCTGAGAGTTACCAGGTCGGTGGAGCTGAGGGCACTCCCACTATCCCATCTCTGCAGTGGGCCAAGTTACTGCAAAGTGGAGTATGGGTCCTTTCCCTTCCTCGGGTGTATAGGTCAGGGCACCAGCACTCAAGGTCCTGCCCAGCCCGGCTTCCGAAGGATCTTGGGCAAGTCACTCAGCATTGCCAAGTGGCTGATAATGAACTGGATGGTCCGGTATTTTAGCTTCCTATCCCATAAAAAACAAACAGAGGCCCATAAATAGCCTTTTAATCTGGACTACAGTTCTTTATTGGAAAAAAAATGAAAATAAAGCAACAATAGATACTTCTTTGTGCAGAAAAAAACTTCCTGAGGAGGCTGGGACCAACAGGCGCAGGGACACCTTGAGTTTGTGTGGGAGGCGTCACTGTAATGCTTGTCAGAACCCTTTCCACACCAGCTCGGCGCCCTGCCCTGGGCTCAGGCTTCTTGAACATGTTCAGAGCACAGGAGGAGGCGGGATCGCCAGTGTGGCTTTGTCTCCCACAGGCTGCACAAAAGGAAGTTTTAAAAAGAAAATACAGATACTACAAAAGCTTCACAAGTCAGGCGAGATGTTCAAAGATCTAATAATTAAAAATTATTTTTCCCATTCCCCCTGGCTGATCATATTTGGGGGATCGTCTGGTAGCACCCATTTTCATTTAGATCTGTAACATTTGTGCCCATTTTGGATGGGGAGTGGGTGGAATAACTTCCTGCTTAGCCTCTTGCCTTTGGGTCTGGATGAGGAGTCTGAAGTGGTGGACGGAGGGAAAAGCCCACAGCACATATGTGAACACAGCCCACAGGCAGTCACACTAGAGGACCCGTAGTGAGAAACTACTATGTGCCAGGCATCAGGTCACATACTCAGCATGTACGATCTCATGTAAGCCTTACGACAACCCTGTAAAAGCTAGGTGCCACTATTCATTATCTCCATTTCATGGATGAGGAAACAGACCTAGTGAAAGACAGTCACTTGCCCCAGGTGACAGTCAGTGGCACAGCCAGTTGAATTTGGAACCTGGGGGCCACCCTGGCATCACCTCTGTAGGCTGTTGCAACATCTGGAAGGGGCCAGAGCTGAGCTCCCCACCCCAGCCCCACCTCAGCCAGTCATTGCCCACCTTAGGCCCTGGTCAGGGCTGAAACTGGGACTAGCCCCATCCTGACCCCAGGACACTACCCCTTCCCCACACTGACCTGAGCCCTGCCTATGGTCCCCATCTATCAAGGCCCAGTCCAAGACTTCAGAAAGATGCTCCAGCCTCAAGAGAGAGCACTTTTTTTTTTTTTTTTTGAGCACTTTTGGGAAGCTTCCTTCTAAAGGGAAGAGTTGTGTGGCGTCGTGTCCTGGGTGCAGGTAGGTCAGCCGGCTGGCCTGTGGGTGCCCATCACCGAAGTGTAACACCTAGAACCCCCAAGCATACAAAGATGACCACCTCTTAAAAGGCTCATATGGTTCTTTATTGATGTCTTATGGGAGGACTTCCCACTTAAAATACTTATTTCTATACCTGTACACAGCATATACATGTCCTCACACTTCTGGGGAAGGCAAAGATGGGAGCACGGGCCCTGGACCCCCGGCAGGGTGATGGGACAGGTGGACAGAGGAGACAGAAGTGAGATTAAGAAGCATCTTGCTTACTGACATGAAGCCTTGTGCCCTGAGAGCACACTGAGGCCTCATTGGCTTAGAGGAGGGCCTCGGAGGACAGGCACACGGTGCCCAACTAGCCAGTGCAGCTGGCGTCCCAGGGATGGGGCGGAGGTGGGGGCAGTGCACAGGGCCCCCGCCTGGGCCTCTGCTCCCCCAGGCCTCCCTCCCCGCCCTGAGAGAAAAGAGGGTTTGGGCCTCAGCCACAGACCGACAGCCTTACAGGCAGCGTCTCCTTAAATGACAGAGATACAATGTGTATCAACAGGGTGATCACTTCTGACCCACTCAGGCAATGGCCAGAGGTGCTTGGTGGGCCAGAACCAATCCTACAGTATGTTTGGTTTGGGGGTTCCCGTCCCTACTTGAGTCCTCCTTCTGTCCATCCCGCAGGGAGGGCCTCGGGGCTGGAACGGACCTCCAGACTGCAGCCTGGTGCCCCCTGTGGGCCACATGGCGGACCTATTCATGGAGCTGCTGGGACTTGTAGGAGAGGATCTCAGCAGCCAGCTGCTGGGGGTCCAGGAGCTGTGGGAAGCGTCCCATCACAGCCTCTACCAGGTGTGGGGGAAAGACGCCACACAGCTTGGTGTACACACTGGCCCGTTCTTTGGCCAGGCTGCCTACCCTGCCCCAGGAGCCCCTGGCAGTCCCAGGGCCTGGGACCGGGGTCTCCTGAAGGGCTGGGGTGGGTGGGGGCAGCTGGTATGGCTCAGACCAGTACTCTCGAGGAGGAAAGGCAGGTGGCACCGGACTGTAGTCAGCAGGGACACTAAAGTGGCCAGCACCTATAGCCTGTCCAAAGTTAGGGAAGGCAGGAGCAGCTGGGATCTCTGCGCCGAAGGCACGGTAGCCAGTATAGGGGCCCCGAGGTGGGCTGGGATCACCAGGGCCTCCCCCTCGCACACCCCACAATTCTGACATCTGGCTTTCTAGGGAGCCGATGCCAGAATCCAGGCAGTCCTGGGAAGTGTAGGGGAGGGAGTCCAGGGCTGGTGCGATCCAGTCTGTGGGCCCAAAGCCGCCGCCACTGCCCCCACTATGTGGGAGGCTCCTACCCGCCAGGGCAAAGCTCTGTGTCTGCCCCTCCTGGCGCGGCCCCGGGGCTGCCTGGGCCCTCAGCTTCTTCCCATCTAGGCTGCTCTGGTCACCCTCTGTGGGCAGGGAGCCAGACTGAGAAGAAGGCGAAAGCCGCCGGCTGCTTCTGTCCTTGGCTGGGACCCTCGGTGGAGAGAGGAGCGCGTTGGCGCGGAGCTCATCAGCCACAGAGCGCTGGGGGCGGCTCGGCCGCTCGGGGTGGAAGAATCGGCACTTGATCCCATAGGTACATTTCTTCCCTGGGAGAGAGAGGAAGAGCGGCTCTAAGCAGGTGGCACGTGAGCCTGGGGCTGGGAGGTCCAGTGGCAGTCAAGTGTGCCATGGGGACAGAGGCAGGCTTGGGTATGAGGAGGGCTATGGAGGGCAGACCTTGCTCTCATACCGTAGGGACAAGGCTGCTTCCGGTGCTCGGAAGGGAGTGGCTTCTTACGCAGGAAGTTGTCCAAGCTGGGCCCGTGCCGGCCCAAGGGATCGTCAGGGGGCATGAACCTGTGGAGGCCAAAAGGAACTCTGAGGAGGTGGGAGACATGAACACCACCTTCCAAATGCTAAGGTGTGGGCAGGATGGTTGGCTTTGCTAACCCTAAACCTAACCCTGGCCTTAACTCCATCTGCAGGTCATCCTAGAACTCTTGAGATCTTGGTGGGGTTGCTCCAGGGAAGCGGGGGTGCCCCAGTCCAGAGGGTCACACACAAGGGCCACCTTGAGGGCACCTCCCAGGCCAGGAGCTCTGAGGTCATTGGGAGGCTGTGACCTGAGTACCTGAGTCTCAGGCTACATGGGTCCCCGGCAGCCTCTGCTGGAGAGAAGCAGGGCAGTCAGAGTTGGTCCCGAACACAGCCCCCTCCCATCTCCAGGGCTACTGTGCCACTCCCAATCAAAAAGCCCGCCCCCCCACCTTCTGTTTGCGCTCCATCTCACTCCCAATGCTGCGTGGCACCCACACCATTCCTTCTACAGCCAGTGTCCAGGCAAGGCCCACCCTAACCCCATCCTTCCCAAGGGTGGCTCTGGCTGCCCTTCTGGACCCCCAGTCCATGGGGTACCCTCTGGCAGGAACATACTTGTCATTGACAAAGGAGTACATGAGCAGCCGCTCCTCGATGAAGCGCTTCCACTCCTGCCGCTCGCCCTGGAGGTCCCGGTACGTGTCATTGGAGACCACAATCCCATCGGACTCGTAGGCCAGCTTCACAATAAAGCGGTCATCATAGCACACCACCCGCTTGCCACCCACGCGACGTGATGGTGTGAACACCAGGATCTTCTTCTTTTCCAATTCCCGGAGGATGTGCTGGTCTAGGGATGACCAGACACAGTCATGGTGATCTAGAACCCAGGGCCAAGGCCCTAGGCTCCCTAAGCTCCTGGTGGCCAGGCTTGGGGGCTATTCATGCACAAGTTCACAGGGGCAAAAACTAGCTCTGCCAAGGTCACGGCTTGCCAGTTTGCTGCCTGGAGACCAAGAATACCCAAGCACGGTGCTTCACGCCCTTGCGGTAAGCACTCTGAGCCCGGAACTGGCCCTCTGCCTCTCCCTCCCTGGACGGCAGGCCTGTTCAAAGCCAGGGGGATGTAGGCTTCAGCTATTCTCCCTGACTGTCCTGTAGGGGTCTGGGAAGAAGAGTCTGGGTTCTGTCCCTTGGTAGGCAGGACAAGGCTATTAGCTTCCATTTGAAAGAAGCCCACAACGCAGCCAGACTGCTGCTACACCTCTAGATTTGTAGAGAAACAGACCTTAGTTTTTACTCCAAGGCTGGGGTGGGGGTCACCCTGAACCCAGCCCATTTCAAAGATGTGGAGCAAGTTGCTCAGAGCAGTGCTAATCCATCCTTGCCTGGGTCACAGAGCCAGCACGGTTTTTTGAGACAAACTCATAGTGGCCTTGAACTCACAGCAATCCTCCTGCCTCAGCCTCCCAAGTGCTGGGATTATAGGTGTGTGCCACCATGCCTGGCTAAACACAGCCAGCATTCTAGCCGTGGCTGTCTTGGCCCAGAGCCCACAAGTGTAACTACTAAGTTACCCTGCATCTCTGTCACTGGGGATGCTGAGGACATACCACCTGTAGGATGAGGGATGTGCCCAGTGTCTGAAGCAGAGGGCTGGACAAGGGGACTTCCAATGACCACTGTTCAGAGCAGGGCTGCTGGGCACAGCAAAAACTGGGGAAAGAAATGCTAGATCCTACCTGATCTAGAATTTGCCACCCCTGCCCACAAGATCTCTTCTGGGGAGAAACAGCCCGTGTGGCAGAGGGACTCTCCCACCTCCACAGTGTCCACATACCGGTGATGGGCACATCAGGCCGGGGCTGTTCCTTCCTCCAGGATGGTACGAATACTGTGATGTCCGTGTGACCCCGCTCCAGGAACCAGTTCACAGCCAGTAGGATGCCTCGGCAGGAGAAGACCTCCTTGTTCCCGTGGCTGGGAGAGACAGGAGGGGCAGGTTGGTCTATGAGAGCAGCCACAGGCGACCTTGCTAGGCTGGCCCTCTTGGGGAGCATAGGGGCTCAGGCTCTGGCCCTCTGCTGGTTCCCACAGTGCCTGGACCCAGCGTGGGGACTTTCCCTAGGATTCCATTTCCTGGAGAGAGAATCCACCCAGGAATCTGGTAGTGCTTGCTACCGACAGCGGGGGAGGGTCGGCGGGGGAGGGTCGCTGCTTACAACACACCGGGGGTGTGGGAAGGTGCTGGGAGACTCCTGGTTCCTGCCCCACCCAGGGAGCCACAGGGACCACAGGGACACAGATGTGCACACACACTGCCTGAGTCACCTCTCCTCCACTCTCCAGCCCTGTGCTCGCTCATCAGCAGAGGAGCGGGTGGGGGAAGCACCAGTCTGGCTAACTGGAGAGAAACCAGATTGTTCCGGATTAAAGTTCAGTCTGTGTGCAGAGCCTTGGGCTGGACCCCAGAGGGCGCAGGAAAGGGGCCGGCCGGCCTACCCTTCCACTCCAGCAGGCAGGAAATGACCGAGCCTTGAGGAGCTGTCACCATGAAAGTGAAAGGCTGCTGGCTGCTTTCCTCAGAATAGGCCCATTCCCTGCAATGCTGGCTCCCTCTCCCCTCTGCTCCCCCTAGTCCTACAGGGTGTGACCTGAGGCAAACAGATGGTCAGAAGCCACTCAGAGGTCAAGAAGTCCTAGGAGAGCTGGGATACAGGATGCCCTCCCTGCCCTGGTCTGGGACCAGACCTCACCTCACCCAAAGGTTGCTGGGCCCAGAGGAAAGCCTTGAGGTGGCGGTCAGTGGCTCTGACTCTGTTTCTCTGGGTGAAAAATGCACCCAGCAGCCCGCAGCTTCTTTGGTGGGACACCTTTCCTACTGGCTTGAGATCCAACTTGGTCTGGCAATAGGTAGGCTGGCTCCCTACCCAGCAGCCCCTGCCTCTCACTGGCCCCTTGGTGAACAACTCAGACTCACATTTGGCAAATTAAACAGAATAAATGTTATGCAAAAGAGACAAGTCCAGGACAGACCACATCCTGTGTGTGACTCTGGAAGGTGTGGGCAGTGACAGCTGGAGTCCTAAGAAGGTAAAGCAGGAGGTGGGGCACCTGGAGGGGGCAAGTGGGCTGCTTGGGGGTGAGGCTGGGGCTTCAGGGTCTAAAGGTCTCTGTCAGTGGTAAGGGAGACAAAGTCCAGCCCCCAGGCAGCACTCACCCCTGCCTGGTACCCCAGCCTCTGACAGCCTGCTTGAGATAAGAGTTAGCATTTATTGAAAGCAGTGAACCAGGCTATTCTAAGTGCTTTGCACTGGGTCATCTGGAAAGCCACAAAGACAGGACTGTCATTCCCATCCCCTCTCTCCTTGGTGCAGAAGAGGAAACTGATCCAGACAGGGTAACTTAGTCATCAGGGTCACACGGCAAAAATGGAGAGCAGAGCTGGCGGTCAGAAGCACTTTGCATGCTGATGCTTGGATCGGTACCAAGACAGGGACCAAGCCTGAGAGCAAGGAAGGTGCAGGGACAGTGGAGGCCAAAAGTACCACCTCATTCTTACAAGGCCCCTAGAGTGAGGGAATGGGCCCTGAGATCAAGGGCATCTGGCTAGCACTAAGAGATGGAAACAGAACCTAGGTCTGGGGGAACTGGATTGCCTTCCTGACCCTCCCAGAAGACTCAAGGTTTATTTGGGAGCAAAAAGCTCCAAGACTTGACTTTTTTTTTTTTTTTTGGTTTTTCTCCGGTCCTGGGAACCAAACTCACGACCTTGCGCTTGCCAGGCAGGCGCTTTGCCGCTGAGCTAAATCCCCAGCCCCCAAGACTTGACTTTGAACAAAGCTTGTTGAGCCGGGTGTGGTGGCACACGCCTGTAATCCCAGCACTCCAGAGGCTGAGGCAGCAGGATCCTTGCGAGTTCGAGACCAGCCTGGGCTACAAAGTGAGCTCAAGGCCAGTCTGAACTGCACAGGGAGACCCTGTCTCAAAAAGACAAAAAAACCCCCAAAAACCAAAAACCAAAAAGCTTGTTGAAAGGGGACAGCACACTGGAGTAAGAGAATGATGTATCTGGCAAACCGGTCTCTAGTGGTGCCTCCCTCCCTGGGTCCTCTGCTCTGTCCTCCCAGGTTTGTGGGGTGTGGCTGCCTCTGGTTTGGCTCCTTGTGCCAAGTGTGCAGCAGGCGCAAGCTCCACTTGCCTCCCTCTGTGACACTCGTGTGTATGCATGTGCCCCTCCTGGCCAGCAGTTTTCCATCTCGGGACTCCAAGGGATGCCAGGACTCCCGGGGTGTGCACTGCCTCTGGGCACTGAAATCCTGGCTGTGGACAAGTGTGCTGTCTGCTGCCCTCACAATGGGCACATTTCCCTTAGGAAGCAGCGAGGGCCCTTCTCCTGCCAGAAGCAGAACCCAGCAGGCCTGGAGCTCTCCTACCGCTAACTCAGTCCTTCTCCCTGTAATGAGGAAGCTCTACTGTGTGGGCACAGGAAACCTGGACGTCCTCTCACCCCTACTTACCCCCACTGAGTCCCACTGGTTCAAAAGGCTGGACCCCTATCCTGGCTAGCTAGACTTCTGGGATGAATAGAGGGAGACTCCAGCTTGGCTGCTGGTGCCCAGGACCGAAGACAGGGCTACGCCAGGCTCCCAGGTGAAAAGATCTGCTGGGGTTGGGCCTGACTAGCGGAGAAAAATTCCATAGAAGGAAACAGAGGTGAATTTCCCCACAATTTGCATACGGTAGGGGCTAGCCCGCCTGCCCTTGGGGGGAGGGGGCGGCAGGGCAGGAACCCGGCAGCAGCTGAGACAGGAAGTCTGAGGCTGGAATTCCCCTTTAGCCACTGCCGGGCTCAGAAAACCCCTGCAAACAGGCAGGCATGCAGGCAGGTGGTTTTATCTCTCCAGCTCGGCTCCCCTGAATACCCTGCCAATACCCTCCTCCTCCCCCCGGGCCCCTCCTTCTGCCAGGATACAAACACAGGCAGCACATGGCTGTCTCTAGGTGTAGCCAGTTCAGGCTCGTGTCCCCAGGGAAGATGTCACAGAGCGTTCAGCTCCTAGTCCAACTCGGGCTGGAGCCTGAGAGAGGACCCCTAACTCTCAAAGTACAGGCTGTGCTCTACGGCTCTGTGGCTTGGACACCAGTGCTGCTCAGGCCTTCTTCCAGGATCAGCCCATTTCAGAGATGGAAGACTGACCTAAGATGGTGGGAAGACAGCTCACCTGTGTACCTGCTAAGCTGGACCAGGACCAGCTGGACAGCTTACTCGCCCCAGCTTGGCTGGGAGTAGGTGGGGCCAAATGCCAGGTTGGGCAGAGGCTGATGTCATGGCAGCCTCAGGCAGCCCACTTGGGAGATGCCACTGGGCAGTAGTACAAGGTGCCCTCCCCACCTTTCATCCTGTGTTGGGGTCTCCCCTTGTCTATGCCAACAGGAACTTTTCCTTGTGAGTGACCCACCCACATCTGACTCACCAGTCACCTTGCAGGGAACTGGGAGAAAGCAGGCTGGAGGGTGGGGCCTGGGTTGAAGGGAGAAGTCAGGGCTCCTTCAGGTTAACAGCAGCCCCAGTCTCACCCTCCACCCCCAGCCACCCTGTACCCTCCAAGCACCATGGGGGGACATTACTAGAACTGAGTCCTGGCTCTGGCCCTGGGAGTCCTAGGGACCAGTTCAGCCCAGTCATGGGTCACTTGAAGCCAGAGCATTAGGCCACCCACTCACACCCCCATGGCCAGGCAGCTCCAGCCACGCGAGGTTACCTGTGGTCATGGCCATAAAGGTCTCAACAGCCTCAGAAGATCCAGCCCTTGAATGATAATAAAATAATGACAACTGCTGTTTACTAAGACTGTATGTGCATCGCTGCCCACGATGACCACCTGGGAGGTGGGCTAGCTCCATCCCACACATGAGGAAGTAAGACTCAGAGCGGTTCAGTGGCTGACTCCTGAGAGAACTGAGCCCATAGGTTAATTCCGGGCAGGGCTTGCCTCACGTCAAGCAGGAGGAATCGAGACTGAGAGGGCTGGCCTCAGGAGAGACCCACAGCATATGGTGAACTCGGGACAGAGAAGGACCTAGATCTGAATCCTTGTTCCATCATGAACCAGTAGTGTGACACTGTTCACTGTGCTCCTATCCCTATGGCAGTCCTACAAAACCCACTTCAAACACGTCACTAGATTTAAGGGAGCCTCTTGCATGCAGAAGGACCTCACACAGGTCCTTGCCATCCGTAGACCAAGGCCCCTCTAAAGAGCAGCAGTCACATCACCACCATTCCATGCATCTTCTTCACGGAAGTGACACATACCTCATGGCCACATTGCTTCCATCTATGACCACTGGTCTCAGGTCACTGCCCTCTTTGTCCTCCTCTGGGAGTGAGGGCTCAAGAGTAGGAGTCTTGGGGGTGCCCCCGCCGCGGGGCACCAGAGGCGGCTGCGGGCAGGGCTCTGGTGAGGACTGGCGCTCACGCTCAGAGGCTGAACCATGCTTCACCAGCTCCCCCAGTACCGTGTTGGTGTCTGCCTGGACGCCCAGCTTCTGCAGGACACTGTGTATCTCAGAGGCCGAATAGCCTAGCTTTCGGAAGAAGTCCACCTTCATCTGCAGCTCTGAAGAAGCTGAGGCATCCTCAGCAGCCAGCTCTGAGGCTGGCTGGGGGGTACCCCGACAGCTGTGGCTGTCCTCAACACCCCACAGACTCATGACGTGACTGGTTTCCCGAAAGGGTTTTTCTCCACAAGGGTCGCTCATATCTCAGGCTCCTGGAAGGCAACTGCCACGGCTCCTGCGGGAGAACCACAGGATTAGGGGTGGGGACTAGCACTGTCTCATCTTCTGTCCCACCTGTCCCACCCCACAGGATGAGGCAACACTGAACTGGCCAGCTTCCTTCGTGTGTCAGCTCAGGCTGTCTTTTCCAAAGCTCTCCCAGCTAGGGATTACCACTCCCATTACATACAGGGGTAAACCGAGGCACGGACAGTAGGAGCTGGCTCAAGGTCATCCAGCTGTTTGCTGGTGACACACAGTCGGAACTTATCTGACTCCTCCCCCAAGCTCCCCGCCACGCTAACTCTGGGGACTCAGGCGGGGCTCACAGATGGGAACCCGGGGCTGGAAGGGCTGGGGGAGGAGGGGCTTTCCCGTCCAGCCCGTCACCCGCTTCTGCCCGTCCCACAGGAGGCGTAGGGCCCATAGCTCTTCAGGCCGGCAGAGGGCAAATTTCTAGGGTGACCCACCGGGACAAAAGTTGCTGGGAGACTCTGGTTGGCTGCCGGGAGCCGGTGACGCCAACGATGTCCCGGCCCGGAGACCCGCGCTCCCTCCGCGCCCCCTGCCCTGGGCTCCCCCAACTTGGGCTGAGTTGGAGCGGTTCTGCGGACCGGCGTGGCCCGCGGCCCGGCCGCACGGCCGCCCTCCGCTCGGGCCCA
>NW_004955452.1:15244196-15305405 GCF_000276665.1 Chinchilla lanigera | reverse complement strand
GTGCCCTCCCCGAGCCCGCCCCGGTCGGGGACGCCGCCCCTTCCGCGCGCCTCCGAGGGAGCGAGCCCGCGGGCACCTCGGGCCGGGCTAAGGTTGTCGCGAACTGAGCCAGGTACGCGCACCTGTCAGGTACCAGCGACCGAGATGCGCAGGAGCCTTGCAGAGACACCGAGACGCGTACAGCCACGGCCATCTGGACTCAGGAGCTCGACACTCAAGAACTTGCGCACTTTGAGTGAATCAGCCACACAGAAGTTGGTCCACACTGGAGGTGGCGCGGTAAAGACCGGTGCGCTAGACCAGCACTTCTCACATGGAGCCGGGACACCCAACAGGCCAAGACTGAAGCAGTTACCCAGAGGTGGGGCCATCACTCAGAGCCTGGCTCACTTTTTCTGAAATAAAAACTTTCTCAAAACAGAAAGACAGGTACAGCCAGCAGATGGATGCCCAGTGACAGAGGAGAGAAACCAGGGAAGGCAGGGACATTGGCACCAATGACTGTGTGAGAATACTGTTGCCCGTGCTGCAAAACTTACCCGCCCCACCGGCACCCACCTCTCCACTAGGGTGCTTGTCGGTTCCTAAGTCAGGCATGATCCCTCCCTTGCACACAGCACTTTAGAGCCTACATGAGGAGGACAGAGATGTTTGTGCCATTTCCCCTTGAGAAATTCAGAAAAGGCCAGTTGCCCCAGCTAGAAAGACTCCGAACCAGAACCAAAATTCCCTTTCCAGAGCATCAGGGCCACCTTTGCCCCTTTGGAAATCACTAGTGACCAAGGGCAGAGGGGGCCTGGCTTTCAGTGTGCACAAGAAGGCAGAGAGGCGGATGAGGAACTCAGAATCCACAAGCTGGAGGCCAAAGTCTCTAGTGCCACAGCTCACTTTGCTCATGGGGAAACTGAGACCCAGCTGAAACACTCAGGGTTTATTACTGTGTGCTGGTACTCTAAGTACCGTGTCATTGCATTATCCAAAGCCTGTGTCCTGACACTATTTGTGTCACAGTAAAAATTATTTATTGTAAAAGATGCCATGGGTACCACTGTACATGTACAGCTTAAAGAATGATAGCAATTAGCCAGGAGTGGTGGCACGTGCCTGTAACCCCAGGTATCTGAGAGGCTGAGGCAGGAGGATAGCAAATTTGGGGCCAGTGTGGGCAACTTAGTGAGGCAATGTCTAAAAAAGAGGGCAGGAGGTTGGGATGTAGCTCAGTGATAGAGCACTTCTGAGTATCATCCCTAATACTTAAAAAAAAGATAGTAGGAAAAAAATAATAGGAACTTTTTAAAGACCCATGTATCTTTCATCTAATTTAAAAAGCAGGCCAGTGCCAGTACATTTGAGGCCTTCCATGTACCCCATCATAAGTTCCTCCCTTATCCTGAGGAACTGCATTCCTGAACTTACATTAGTTCCCTTGACAAAGTTCTTACCACTTTTGTATGAATCTCTAAATACTATAGTTCAATTTTGCCTTTTAAAAAACTTCAGGGAAATAGAATCATTCTAAAATTATGTAACTTCTTTTATCATACATATTATGTTTGTTAAAACTCACATGTATTTTATAATTTATTTTACCACTGAATAGTATTCCATCTTATGAATAGACTCTTGGTTATTTGTCCTCTTTACCTGTGTATCTATAATTTATTTTACCACTGAATAGTATTCCATCTTATGAATATACTCTTGGTTATTTGTCCTCTTTACCTGTTGGATATCATTTCTGGGTGTGTGTGTGTGTGTGTGTGTGTGTGTGTGTGTGTATTTGCCATACTAAGAATTGAACCCATGGCCTTTGCACTAAGCTGCTTTCCAGTCTTTTTTTTTTTTTAATTATTTTTTATTTTGAAACAAAGTCTTGCTCAGTTGTCCAGTCTAGGCTTGAACTTGAGGTCCTCCTGCCTCAGCTGCTCACAGTGTGGGGATTACAAGTGTGTAGCACAATACCCTGTATTTCTATTTTTTTTCTTACTGAAAAGTGTGCTTTGTATATTCTTGTACTTATCTTTATGCACTTATAGCATTGAGGGCGTGGACATTTAGAGACTGGTAAGTTGCTAGCCCAGGGTCTGGGAACCAGTGGGGCTGGAATTCACACAGCCCTCCCTGCGAAGTCCCCTTGCAGCCTGCTCATGAGGAGGCCCCATCAGCTTGCAGGGTGGAGGGCGTGCACACGGCTAAGCAGGTCCTGAGACTGTTTCTCTGGGCTGGCCTGCACCCCCTTTGTCAGGCCTGTCTTGCTGCTTGTTTATCTGTGAAGATCTAAAAGTTTCTCTCTCTGTGTCCCCCAAGAATAGCAACCCAAGGGCTGGCTGTGGAGAGAGGGAGCCCAGATCCCTTGGCCCTTCATGTCAGCTCGAGACTGATGATGCTGACCACCTCCTGTGCTCTCGGTCACTCCAGGGCGCGATGTACCCTCATCTCTCTCTGCCCGTCTCGCAGGTGAAGAGAGCTCAGGGCTGGCACGTATCATTCATTGTAGTAAGTACCTTGAAGATAGAAAAAATATTAAGTGGCATCTCCAGGTTAATATTGTAATGATACTAATAATCCACCACAGCGATAATGCCTCACATTAGAGAGTGCTTGCCTGACAGTGGGCACTGTGCCAGCAAATGGCAGACACTTCTGGGCCTCTGCTTCAGCTTGTTGCTGGGCTGGGAGTGCCTCCTATCCCCTCTGACACTGCTGCCTGGCCCATTCCATTCATCTTTATGGCATGGTAGTGATGCCTCTTCCACCTTGAAGCCTGCCCTGACTCTGCAGATGCTGAGTGGCTTCCTTCTCAGCTGTCCCTCTGCACCCCAACTTTGTCCTCCCTAAGTGCGAGGTTGTCACTGCCAGCCTTGGGCCTCCTCTGGCCAGGATAGGCTGGGGGCTCCACCCGTGTTCCCAGGCCCTGTGCCTAGTTAGAGCGGCGGGACTGGGTGATGAGTCAGTTACACAGCTCCCTGCCCTCCCAGAATGAGCTGTGGTCTCGCTGTCTTCCGGCTCATGATAGTGGCTCCTTCCTTAGAAGCTGACTCTCTTCTGCAGAACCCAGGGCTACTGTGGGGAACCCCTGCTCCACTTACAGCTGGATTTTGCAAACCTTAGCCTCAGTGCCTGGAGCCCTCATCCCACTCTGCCTCTTGCACTTCCTTCTCAGAGGCTCTGTTCCTCATTTCCTTCCTGGAGGCTGCCTGCCCTCCAACCCCCTGCCTGTGCGCAGCCAGCGTGGGTGAGCTCTAGGAAACTTCAGGGCCTGTCATCCCTCAGGTTGGGTAGCAGAGGCTGGGAAAGGAAAGGTCCCAGAAATGACCTTGGGCAGCTCTGCCTGGGGAGGACACAAGAACTGGGCACCTCTGCAGGAAGGCTGCGCAAGAGCCCCCAAGCCTGAGCAGAGTGGCAGCGGGGGTGACAGTTAAACTCAGCAAGGCCTCCTGGGTATGGAGAAAGAACCATGTTCTTTCCATGGTTTGAGGCTTTTGGTATATTGGTGCCTTTTGTTTTGTGTTGTTTTGGAGATTGAACCCAGGGCCTTTGAGCTATATTTTCAGAACCTTAAAAATATTTTTTTTTTTAGTTTGAAACAGGGTCTAATTGCCCAGGCTGACCTCCAACTTTTTTTATTTTTGTTTGTTTTGTTCATTTTGACAATGTCTCACATGGTTCAGGCTGACCTTGAACTCACTATGTAGCCCTGGCTGGCCTTGAACTCGTAGCCCTCCTGCCTCAGCCTCCTGAATGCTGGGCTTACAGGTGTGTGTCACAACACCTGGACTAATGGATGTTTTAAATGGTAACCGAACAAATTAACCCCTTTTTAAAAATCATACACTTGAATGTGATACAATACACTTGAGTTATTGACAAGATAATTGAAGGAGTTGTTTTTAAAATATTTGTTTCCTTGGAGGAATGTCTGATTCCAGGGCTGCCACAGGGAAAAGGTGAGCCTGGAGCATCTTGTGGCCTGACAGCTAAGAAATGCTCCAAACACAAAATCGCAGGGACCTGTCAGAGGGACCCCAGAACCAAAAGAGTCCCAGGGGCTAAGCTGGAGCTGTGTGAACCATGAAATGCAGAGCAGAATGTCAGATTATAACCCAAAGTATGAAGGTCCAAACGGATATAAGCAAGTGAGTAACTGGGGACGGAGGGGTAAATCTTGAGTACTGAAGAATTCCCCATAACAACATATACTGTCCTACGTATGAGGTGGAGTTTGTGTGTACCACGGACTTACTGACTTGCTTGTAATCAGCAGACCTAAAGAAAGGACAAAACCGAGTAACTTTGCAGTGGAAAAACCCAGCAGACAGCACTTTAACCAGAGGATCGGAATTAACATCACCGGTGATAAGTGGCTATCACATGCCTGTGCCTTTCCTCTTGGGACACTGTGTGACCAGAGGGCTCTTCACCTCTGTGGCATTCTTTCTAAATACTCGTAATCTCAGAGGAAACATTAGAGAAACGCAAATTAAAGGACAGTCTATAAAACAGCTGCCTGGGACTTGTCAAAACTGTCAAGGTCATGAAAAGCCCAGAAAGACAGGCCTGGTCATAGACCAGAGAACTCTGAAAACACGCTGACCGCATGCATTCCAGTGTCCTGGGTTTGGGCTGGATACTGAGACAGAGGAAATAGGAATGGAAAAGCTCGAAAAACCCAAATAAGGCCCACAGTTTAGTGAATAGTGATGGACCGATGTGGGGATTTTGAGTTTGCACAAATGTAAGAGGGTAACATTAGGAGGACTGAGACTGGATGAGGGGTCGAAAGGAAGTCTCTGCACTGCCTTTGCAGCTCTTCTGCAAACCTATAGTTACTCCAGAACCAGAAAGCTCACTTAGGAAACACACACACCTACAAGTTCACGGGTCTTCCAGTTAGTATGTTTTGGTGATAGGGCCCTGGGTCTTCATTCAGTGCTGCTGGTGGCTGTCCTGGGCCCGAGTATAATCCCATTGGGAGGAAACGTCCCAAGTCTAGACTTGAGGCCTTTGGTCTGGGAGCCCTGGTAGATGCTTCCCTTGGTCCCCTCCTCTTGCTGCCTCCCTGCCCGTTTAGTGCCCCCTGCTCCCTCTTGGGTGAATGTTGAATCAGACTGCTGGGGCTGGAAAGCCCCTAGAGACTGATTAACCTGAAACTGTTTTATAGATGGGGAGACGGGGCGGGGAGGAGGAAAGGGCACTCCTCCGGCTCCTTGCCAAGCCAGTTCAGGCCAAGCTGAGGATGACATCAGCTAGGCTCTCTCCATTCCAGCATCTTAGGCCCCATTTATGCAGAGATGGGGATCAGACCCCACCGAGGTGACTCACTGGGGACCTGCTTAACTAGAAGGCAGGGTGGAACCCCAGGAACTGATTGGCAGGAGGGTTTGGGCAGAAGTTCTTCCTTTGCGTTCATCCTGCGCTCCCTTCCCAGTGAGTCCTTTTGAAGCTCCAGAAAGAGGTGGGGCCCGCAAGTGGCCAAAAATGTGAACATCTGTACCCTGCCTCCTACCCTGAAGACGCTGAAGTGGGTGAAGAGGCCAGAGAGGATACTGCACAGCCCTGAGGGTGGGAAGAGGGTTGGGGCCTTCCTGGGTGGGACATTCTTTAATCTGCACCAGGGGACACAACGTGGGTGATATACTGGAAGTTTCTAGAATCCCCTGGCTATCCCAAGGGCCTGGTGCATAGGGGCCAGGACAGAAGGGCCTGAGGGGGCAGAGAAACATGCATGCTTTCTAGTCGAGGTGGCAAAGTGTCTTCCTTACCATGTTTCTGCACTGAGCAGTCACCAGTGGAGGCACTGCTGTCTCCCCCGCCTCCGGGGCTTTCTGTCCTCTGCACCCCCAGCACAGGACCTGGCATGGGCCTGTGAGTGCTGGATGAGTCACGTAAGTGTGAGCCAGAACAGTTTTGTACTGCTCAGCCGTGTCCATCTCTGTTGTACCCGCCCTTCAAGTCCAGCTCATGGGTGTCCCCTTACATCTGGAAAGGGCAGTCACAAGCCTGGGAACTCAGACCTGAGAGGCAGCTCAAGGCTCACCTGGGGTCTCCAACTGAGCCATCTGCAAAGACTCATGTGGAGCAGAGGACACCAGGGCCAGATCTGACCGAGACTCCAGAGTTGGCCCCTCCCCGGGCTCACGTGGTCATTATGGTCAAACACAAATTGGTGGTCACAGAGAGTGCCTCACAAGGTTCTGGAGGTCACCAGTGTGCAGTCAGGCTGGTCAGAAGTTCTGACTGCAGGTAGAGATATTGTTGGCCAATGAACATGCCAGAGAGTGGTTGTTTGTCTCTCCAGCACCCTTTGCCCCATTCCCCCTTCCCAACAGTACTGGGGATTTCCTAGCCATGTGATTTGGATAGCGATAACCCCATTCCAGCAGCAGGGACTAGCTGGCTTGGGAAAATCAGAATATTTCATCCTCTGGACACAGTAATTGGTCTGGACAAGATACTGAGCCCAATTTCGCCTGACCAGACTCAATGAATCCTTGGGCCTTTTCTTTGAGCTAACTGGGAATCAAACTGTTTTTTGCTAATTACTAAGAGAAAAGCAGGCAGTGCCAAGAGTTTCTAGCAGCGACTTTGGGCCACAGCACAGGAGGTGAAGTCAAGAGACTGAAAGAACATAGGTCCTTGATAACAGCTGCTGGATCAAGCCTTGCCTGAAGCTATCACTAGTTCTAGGCTTTTAGGTTATGTAAGTCCATAAATACTGTCATTTATAACCAAAAATGTCTTTTATAATGGTAACAATAATTAGCTTAATAATCATTATGTATAAATATCTAAATACAGCTTAGGAGATAAAATCTTACCAACAATGAAGCTGATGTTTAGAAAGAATGAGACTCTTAGGGCTGAAATGGTCAGTTAACTGCTGGTGTTTGCAGGGTTAACTGGCACATGGTTAAACTAAGGAAGGCCTGGAGAAGTCATGAGATTTGCTCAAGGTTTTACAGCTGCTTAGTAAGTTCTCCCAACTCAGCTCACTAGCTCTTGATGTTTATAACTGGAATCATTATTACCTGGTTTTCTCTCTTTTCTTGTCTGTTTTTGCAGAGGGAGAGATGTGTTGGTCAGCTTTTCAGCCACTATGCAAAATACTCAGATAAAGGAGGAGGGGTTTATTTTGGCTTGTGGTTTCAGTCCATGGTTAGCTGTCAGAGGTTACAGCGGGGGCTGGGGGTTTAGCTCAGCGGCACAGCGCCTGCCTGGCAAGAGCAAGGTCGTGAGTTCGATTCCCGGTACCGGAAAAAAACAAAAACAAAAACAAAACAACAAAAACAACAACAATAAAAACAGAGGTTACAGCAAGGTAGTGGCATAGCTGATCCTGGATGCCAAAAGTCCTGAATGTCACTTTGGTTCAGCACCCTTCACCTCCCCTCATACTAACCACCTCTGCTTCCATTAGGGTAGGAGTACAGATTAGGGATGTGACTGGACCCTTTCCTGGGCTTTCTGCTCAGCTGCAGAGTAATTAAAGAGGCCATTGAATTGTTCAGGCCAGAGAAGAGATTCAGGACACTGGTAGTTGCGTCTGTCCTCCCATCCTTGGGAAAACTGAGATTGTGATGCTCAGAGAAAGCTTAGAATATTTCTGTTACCAGAGGTTCCATCTCTAGCTGGGAGATGAGAAGCTGTATGCAGGAGGTTCTGGCCTCATAGTTCCCATGATCCCAGCTCTAACATCTATCTCTCCTCTTGCTCCAGAACCTTCTATGGTCCCCAACATTTCCTGCAGCCACAGGCTGATATTCATACAGGGCTGTAGAGGTGGGGCAGTGCATAATTTGGATTATAATCTACACAATATCTCCTGGAGTTGGGCTGGGGATATAACTCAGCAGCACAGCGCCTGCCTGGCAAGTGCAAGGTCATGAGTTAGATTCCTGGTACTCAAAAAAAAAAAAGGCTCTGGAGTTGTGTAGTTTACAGCTTGCGCAATGATACACAGCAGGCCTATGTTGCATTTCTCAACATATTTGGATGCTCAAGTCATTTTCACAGCAACCCTCTTTCTTATGCAACCCCCGTTTTTTGCATAAGAAAAAAATAATTTCATCATTTTTGCAAGACATCAAAATATGTTCAGAGAATTTAACTTACTTTAGATCAGTCAGATCCCAAAGACTGTATTAGGAAGTTTACTTCTAAAAAGATTCATTATTTTTAAATGTTACTTTTGAATATTTTCTATTTAATAAGTGAAGCCTATTGCTTAATAGAATTTAAATTAATTTTATGAGAAGCAAGATTTATAGAGAAATGAATTAAAAATAATTTGTTAAGCTCGATTTGAGTACTGAATGTATACTGAAATTATCATTATAGATTGAAATCTTACATGTTGTGAATTTTAAAAATGGTTATATTTGCTTTTAATACATGGGGGTTTAGAATTCTTGCACCTTGTACTTCATTTTTGTGATTTATTCAGTTATTTTTTTAAAACAAATGTTGTATTGTTTCTAGATGAAGAGATAAGAGGGAAGGTACCACTTTTTCAAATATCCCATTTCAGTACTGAATAGCTGTTATTTCCAAAAGATGAAAAGCCAGAATGGCTACATTTTCTCCTCTTTCAGTGGTCGGTTTTGAAGTATGAGAAACATTTGATGCTCTGCGTTAGTCGTTTTTTTTTTTTAAAACAAGTGATACATTAGCAGCGTAGAGGTGCAAAAGGTACATGGTGGAAACAAAGCTGCTTCCCCGGTCTTTAAAGTGGCTCTGCTCTCCCAGGACAGTGGAGTCCGCGGTTCCTCTTGTATCTTTCCAGGCAGAATCCATGTACCTGTGAGAAAATGTCTGCCCATGCACATTCTTGATATTGATTTTTTTTTTTTTTGGATTTTTTTCCGGTACAGGGAATCGAACTCATGACCTTGTGCTTGCCAGGCAGGCACTGTGCCGCTGAGCTAAATCCCCAGCCCCTTGATATTGATTTTTATTTTTTATTTTATGCAGTGTGGGAATCAAACCCAGGGCTTTGTACGTGCTGGGCAAGCCTCTTCCACTGAACTCTACCCCCAGTCCCTGCTCTCCTTACTTTTATAAAAATGAGGTAGGTCTTCCATACAGCTAACTACAGTTTGTTTTCTTATTTGAAAATGTGCTTCCGAGATAATTCTAGTCACTATACATAACCCTATGTCATTACCTGTTTTTTTTTTTTTTTTTTTTTTTTTTTTTTTTGAGACAGGGTCTTGCTAGGTGTTCAGGCTGGCCTTGAACTCACTATGTAGCCCAGGCTGGCCTTGAACACACAGTGACCCTCCTGCCTCAGCCTCCTGAGTGCTGGGATTCCAGGCTCATTACTGTTGACAGGTGAAAAATACTTCATTGTAAGGGTATGCCATAATTTATTCAAGCAGTGTGTGACTGATAGACATTTAGGTGGCTTTTCTTTTCTCTCTTTTTTTTTCTTGGCTTTTTGACTTTTTGAGACAGGATCTTGATATGTAGTTCAGGCTGGCCTCTCAAGTGCTTGGATTACAGGTGTGCACTACCATATCTGGCTTTTTATACGTTGTTTCTGATGCTTGGCTATTGTAAACAATACTGCACTGTATACTCCTGTCCACTTATCACTTTGGAACTGCACCAATATATAGCGCTACTCAGCTTTCCATCACTATGACAAAATACTGGAGCTAAGTTAGTAGTTTGTAAGGAGGAAAGGTAGCTGGGTGCAGTGGTACATGCCTGCAGTCCCAGCACTGAGGGAAGCGGAGGCAGAAGGCTTGAAGGTTCAAATCCTGCTTGGCAATTTAGCAAGACTTTGTCCCAAAATTGTAATAAAAATGAAAAGGGCTGGGGATGTAGCCCAGTGTGAAGGCCATGAATTCAGTCTCCAATATTGGGGACAGGTGGTGGAGAAGGTTTATTTGGCTCATGGTTTGAGAAGCTTCAGTCCGTGGTTGCTTTGTCACACTACCTTTGAGCCTGTGGAAAGGCAGAACATCATGGCAGGAGCTCATGCTGGAGGACACTCCTCACCATAATGACCAGGAAGCAGAAAGGCAGGAAGAGGCCAGGGCCCCAATATCCCTTTCGAGGGCATGCCCCTCAGTTACCTGACCCTTCCACTAGTCCTCACTTCCTAAAGGTTCCACTACCTTCCCCCAGTAGTGCCACAGTCTGGGACAAGCCTTAGCATGTACAACTCTGGGGCATTTCAGATCCAAACTGTCGCAGTAAGACAGAGTCTGTTGCTCAGCTAACGAGTATCTTGGCTTGCTAGGGCTGTTACAACAAAGTGCTATAGTCTGGGAAGCTTAAGCAAGAGAAATAGCTCTACAGGCTGGAAATCCAAGACCAAAGTGTGGGCAGGGCTGGTTCCTTCTGAGGGGAGGGAGAGCCAGCTCCAGGCCTCTCTGTGGCTTCCCATGCCTTGCTGACAATCTCCAGTGCTTCCTGTAGATGCACTTCCAGGTCTCTGCCTTCAACTTTACGTGGCATTCTCCCTGTGTGTGTGTGTGTCTGGGGCCACATTTCCTCTTTTTTTTTTTTTTTTTGTAAAGACACCAGTCATACTGAATTAGGGGACCTTGCCACTCCAGTATTAGTTCATCACAACTATCACATGTGCAAAGGCCATATTTCCAAATAAGGTCACATTCTGAGGTCTTGGGGGTTGGGATTTCACTGTGTGAATTTTACTTTGTTTTTTTCTCTTTTAGTTTTTTCACTGTATGAATTTTGGAGGGATAAAATTCACCCCAAAACAAGCATTTACTTTTAGGAAAACACTGCCAAATTACTCTTCACAGAGCTTATGCCGTTACCTTCCCACTGGCAATGATGACAATGACCTGTGTCACATGACACAGCTCTGCCAACATGATGGGCCATTAGGCCTTTTGGTTTTTGCCAATTTATTTATTTTAAGTTTCTTACCCTATTTCCTTTTAGCTTTTATTTTTTTATTTTTATTTTTTTTTGTAGTGCCAGGGATTGGACCCAGAGCCTGTGCCAGGGAAGAGGTCTACCACTGAGCTGTATCCTCAGCCTGGTTTTTGACAATTTAGCAGACATAAAAATGGCATCTTATAGCCCAACTTGCATTTCCCTTCTCAGTGACGGTGAGAGGTTTTTCTTTATCATGTATCTAAGACTGATTTGCATAATATTTGTCATCAGTTGATATATCCTTTCCCTATTTTTAAATTGGATTATTGCTCCTTTGTCCTTATTGATTTGGGAGTGCTTTAAAGATAAGGGAAATTAGTTCTTTGTGGTTTGTTCAAATATTTTGCTTTTCTGGCCATCCTGGGCAGCCAGCCAGGGTAGCAGCGCAGCTGTGCTCCAAGCTGGGACGGGATGGGCTGTCACTCTCTCCCTGCGGCGGCCAGACAGGGCCCTAGGAGTGGATTCCATGGTGAGTGCAGGAAAGATGACTACAGAATGAACTGTAAGAATAAAGCCCTAAATCTTCAAGAGATGTGTAGAAGGAGAGAAGAGGGATTACAGCTTCAAAAACAAAAAAGGGAGGAACAATTGTTCAAACACAGAAATGTCTCTGAAACCCAGAAATAGAGACGTTAGAAAGTCCTATCCAGCATGCAGATACCGGTTTCCCTGTAGCCATTCCAGAGGAAGATGTTATTACCGAAGATATCGTTCAAGTGATTCTTCCTAATAACACTGAGCAACAGCTAACAGCAACACAGAAATTCAGAAAGCTCCTTTCTAAAGGCAAGAATTACTTTTGGTATGCTTATCTGATATTGTAAGATTTTGTAATAGAGCTTCATTGTAGAAAAATTGCAAATTATAAAATATTAAATATAAAATTTAAAGAAGCAGACATGAAAATGATTAATCTTGGGGTTATACGTTTTTGTCAAGGTTACACATTTTTGTCAAAGTATTTTCAAATGGTGATGTAACATTATAGAATATGAATTTAAAATGATAATCACTGAAGCCTTCATTTTTTCCCCCAGTTTTTGAGTATTGTAACCATTTCTGGATCATTATATAATCTAAAACTTCCTTAATGCACATTCATAAAAGTGAAATGATGGGTCAAAGGCAATGAACTTAATTTACACTCTCAAAACCAAAACAAAACAAAAATCCCAAGTATTTTTTTTCCTGCTAGTCAATTGTTATTTTACTTTGTGTATGGATTCTTCTTTCTCCCTTCTTTCCCTTGCCCCTACCTCTCCTTCTCCCTTCCCCTCCCCTCCCCCTCCTTCCGTCACTTCCTCCCTCCCTCCCTCCCTCCTTCCTTCCTTCCTTCCGTCCGTCCGTCTTTCTCTCTGCAATTTGGTGCTGAGATGGAACCCTCACACACGTTAGGCAATTGCTGTATCCCTAGCCCTTTCTTTTTAACCAGGAAAAAATGTTCAACTTTATGTTGACTAATGAGTCTTGTTTTTAATAGTTTTCTTTTATGGTTTTGGAGATGCTTCTTGTCTTTCTAGTTCATGAGCTGCACACTGTTAAGAGTTTAATTAGGAAGCACCCCCCCAAAGCCTCACGCACTGAGGGCTTGATCCCCTGGCGGCTCTCCTCAGAGGTGGGGCCTAGAGAGGTGACTGGATCATGGGGTGCTGCCCTCAGCCATGGAGTTTCTATTATTTTTAGAGTCTTTTCACTCTAGAGTTATGTCACCAGTTTTCCATTTTTTTTCTAACATATTTATGATTCTTTTAGACTTTTTTGCTTCTTTGAAATGCATTTTGGCATAAGGTATAAGAAAGGGACTCGATTTTGTATACTTGGTGGTCCTGACCACATTTGTTAACAATGTTTTAGAACTGTGAACAGGTATAAGCAGTGTCTAGATAGGGGAAAATATTTGCACAAACATTTTTATTCAAAGTCATTCCCTATTAACTTGTAGTCCAGCATCAGCGGTTTTTAGAATTTTTGTCTTTAACCCATAATCCATTGTGGGTATACACTACACATTCGTTACCATAATACAAACTATTTAGAACCGCTTAATAGGCATAACTACCCCAGGGGCTGGCAGTGCTCCCCCGAGTGATAAAAGGACTGAATAATGTGCATCCCCATTTGACAGACACTGAATCCTCAAACTGTTCCATTTAAAAATTAATAAGTCATTATTAATTGGTTGAAATATAGAAATAGAAGCAGCTGCTGTTCTGCATTTGAAGACATGAGGCCCCAGAAAAATTTCTGGAAAACCTGGGGTTCATCAGAGAGGGTTAGTAATTTGCCTCCTGACTTCGCCCCTCCCACCCCTGCCACCTTGAGCTCCTCCCTGTCTCTGCGCCACCTTTCTCTGCAGTGTCGGTTAGGGACAATAATCAGAAAGCTGTGATTATTCTGTTAGGAGGGGAAGGCAGCTTCTAATGACAGATACAGGGTGCCCAGGTCCTGCGTTTGAACCCCAGCTATGTGAAAACAACAACAAAAACCAAACCAAAGCTAAACCAAACAGAAAGCATAGAGTTAAGCACTCCTCCAGCAGGACCTGGGAAGCGGCCCTGAATGTTAGACTTTGTCAGCTCCCACCCAACCCCACCTGTGACCATAACATGGAGCTCACAGGGCTGCGGGGCATCCGGAACACACTGATGTGTGCTCCGTAAGTGGCACTTGATGGGTGTGATACATCTGCCTCCCAGACTACAAACTGAGGAGTTCACGAGGTGCCACTTCTGCCTCCTCTCCCCTTCCCTCCGCTCCTGTCCTGCCCTCTCCTTTCCTTTCTAGAGCCTTTGCACTGAGCTACATCCCCAGCCCTTTTTAAACTTTTAATTTTTTTGAGAGAATGCCTCACTAAATCACTAAGTTGCCAAGGCTGGGCTCAGACTCAAAATTCTCTTGCCTCAGCCTCCCATAGTGCTGGCGTTACAGGTGTGCACCACCACACCTGGCTCGAAACATACAGCCTTCCTGACGTTCTGTGGCCAAGTCCCCATTTCAGTGACAGCTTCTCTTCAGTTGTCTGCATGGTTTTCAATCTACATTGCTCCGGAACAGAGCCAAGGCCTGGGGTGAGGGCACAGGTCATTTTCCTTTGATCTGCATTTCTCTGTGACCGTTTGCTCACCCTAGTCATGGCCCAAGCCACTGGAGTCCCTTTCTGAAGGTCTCCTCCAGGCTTCAGCTCTCCCTTGCTTCTGAGTCATGCACAGGACTTGGGAATTCTTGAGGGGTCCCCGAGAGGTGCTGCGAGCTCCTTGTAAGGAGCTCCTTCTTGGTGGGCCCAGCTCCCCTGTTCAGGTTTCTGAGCAGGGGACAGTGAGCCGCACGGTGGACAATCTTGGGCTCACTTTGTTTTCTCTATCTGCAGAATGGCGAGGAAGATAAAAATACTCCCCTCAGAAATCAGCATGAGGAGGTAAATATCACAACGTTTGCAAAGGGTGTAGTCACTGAGCTTGTCCCTTGCGCTTGTTCATTACTGGACGGGGAAACTGAGGCCCCACACTCTGGCTGGCTGGGTCACCATCACTATCCGGCATTCCCATCAGCAGCGGGGTGAGGCACAGAGGTTCACGCACAATTTTCACACGCTCCAAAGCCAGAGGTCTTTTAGACCAAACCAGGGCGTGCTGCATGAACAAAGGCTTTGGCTGAAGCTTGAACGTAACCTATGTTAAAATGGCTGCTCCAAGCCAAGGTGATGGCAGGCTGCAGCTGTAGGAGGGCTGAAGGTGAAAGAGGTGCTAACCGGAGAGCTGTGTTCGTGTCTGGTTGCCATACATTTGAGGAGCAGGCAGAGATTAGAGTCCAAGTTGTGGGGGAAGGGTTTAGAGGAACTGAGGATTCTGGTCTCAAAGCGAGAAGATTCAGAGGGGCAGAGGCTAGAGTTGTAGGATAGCTCTGCCCGGCTTGCCTGGTGACCACAGGCGTAACCAGCGGCCCAGAATCAGTCCTGGCTGTCAGAGCTCTCACAGGGGAAAGCATGGCCCTTGGAGACAGTGAGTGCCCCATCTGAGCAGTATGCAAGGAGAGTGAGGACAGGGTTCCTGCGTCCCCGTTCTCAGGTGGTTTTAACAAAAATACGAGACCCTACTGATAGAAGTCCTTGACTGCGTACACACGATAGTCAACAAATATGTGATGCATATTTTCCCTATTTAAGGTACACTTTAAAAGTGAATATTACTGAAATTGGGACTCTCTGACAACCAATGTGTATGTTGAATACACTCTTCTTTCCTGTAAAGTTGTCCTTTGAATCAACAAAACAAAATGTTCTTTGGGAGCCCCGACAACCTATTTCATTTTACACTTGAACCATTAGAATGTACAGCTCGAATTTTTAAAAATGTATCTAACTAAATAAAAAAGTACTTTAAAAGACCCAGCACTCTTTTCTTAGCGAAGCCACACTCTATTGAATCTGTCAGATGGTGACTTTCCACCTGTCCTCCTCATCCCAGCACCTGAAATAGAACAGAGACAGGCTATTAAACCAGGCAGCATTTAACAAATTCAGAGCAGCAGGTCCCTGGCTGGGGGAAAAATTCCACTTATCAAGACATGTTGTTCCCTCAAAGGATGAGAACCTACTTCCCTTGAAGAAGCGTGTGGAGGGGAGCTTTTGTTCTGTGGGGACAACATCTGGATTTGAATGTGTCCGTCTCAAAGGAGATGCATCCTAATGGATCGAATTCAAAACACTCAGGGTATGAGGACCAGCGAATGCGGCTGGCGGGGGCCCTCGCGTCCGCGTCGCGCACAAAGACTCTGGCATCCTCCGCCTCCGGGCTCTCGGGAGTTTAAGACCTGCATTCATGTAGAACATTCGTGGTCTCAGGAGGCTCTTTTTAATTCTAAAGCTGCCAAGGAGATGTGACTCTGAAAGCCAGCCGGGCGGTGGGAAAGGAGCCAGGCCGAGGCCGCCTCGGCGTCCCCCGCGGGGGTGTGGGCGGCGTCGGGGACCGATCAGCCCCTGCTCTGCCAGGCACCTCCACCGCGACCTGGGGGAAGTTGTGTAAGCTCAGGGCCCCGCGACGCCCTTCCTGGAGCCCCAGCTGGAACGAAGGCCCCAGGGCCCTGACATCAGAGGTGACGCGAGCCTTCGCAGGCCATGACTCGCGAGGAACTGCCACTCCCTTTCCGCGCCGGCTGCGGCTGCGTCCCCGCCCTGCGCCCTCGCCCGAGGGCGGATCGCGCGTTCCAGGGCTGGCCTGTGGCGCCCCCTCTCGGTGGCCGAGGGCAGGCGGGTCCCCTGAGCAGAAGGAAATCCCTCCAGGTCTGACCTCCACCTCAGGGGGCCCTACTGGGGCGGCTGCAGCCAGCTGGTGCGCTACATCTTCGAAGATAACAGTTGTACGAGCCAGGCCAGGTGGCACATGCCTATGATCCTGCTGTCTGGGAGGCTGAGGCAGGAGGTTCACGAGTTTGAGCACAGCCCGGGCAACCTAGCAACTGAGCAGGTGGATGTCTCAAAAGAAAAAAGGCTGGAGATGTAGCTCAGGAGGCCCTGGGTTCAATCCAGTAACGAGGAAAAAAACTCTTCTAGAGGCCAGACAGTTAGTGTTCTTTGCTAGCAAGGCCATCTCGAGGCCCACGTGGATAGGGGAGGCCAGAACGTCCCCCCCCACCACAGGTTGTCTATGGAAAGAGGGCCTCTGGGGATAACTCTGGGACAGTGAGGGTGGGGGGCATGAATGGGTGTTCTCACCTGCATGTGGATGGGCAGGGGGACCCCCAAGTGAGGGACGTAGGTTAAGCATTTGCAGAGCTCAGGCTGCAGGACAGGTGTCAGTACCTCTGCTGCCCCCTTGGGTGGGCTTCTGCGCTCCTCCTCCAGGCGGGTCCACCCAACCTCCAGCTCTGCTCTGCGTGGCCTGCAGCTAACCCTCCCCTTGAGAGAAGACAAAGCAGAGCACCTCCGTCTTGGGGTGCAGAGGAGGGAACTCTCCCCTGGGGAGCCCTAGAGAGGTATGGGTGGAGGGGTGAGGCGGCTAGGGGGTCCTGTGTGGAGGGGCCGCTAGTTGGGTGTAGTCCTTGGTCCTGGGACTGGAACCTCCTGTGAAGTTCTTTTTTTTTTTTTTGTCTTTTTGAGGCAGGGTCTCGCTGTGCAGTTCAGGCTGGCTTTGAGCTCACTTTGTAGCCCAGGCTGGTCTCAAACTCGCAACGATCCTCCTGCCTCAGACTCTCTAGTGCTGGGATTACAGGCGTGCACCACCACGCCCGGCTCCTGTGGAGTTCTTGGTGGCTGTGGCCTTGGCAGATGGGGTGAATCTGGGCAAGTGACCAAGGCCAACAGGAGAGACTGAGGCCCAGAGTCAGTGCCACCTGATTCTGCCCCACTTAGCAACACACCTTCCTCCTCTCTCCACTTGCCTCCTCTGCACATGTCCCAGCCCTATGAGAAGCCACGCTGCCCCCTGCCCCTCGTGTGCCCCAAGGCCTGTCCTGCTCACATGTGGTCGTGGCAGCCCCGTGTCTGTGCAGCCTGCTGTGCCCTGCGCACATGTTGAGGTCTAGCTGTCTTGCTGCATGCTGGCTCTACCTGGGCACCCAGTGCATGGCCAGCACAGCCCTGCTTTCAGGGACTAGTCTGGGAAGGTGTGGGAGGCGGGCTCCAGGGCTTGACTGAGGGCTGGTCAGGCAGCACTCCCTCCTTGCGTGACCATCCCTCCACCTCCCGAGGCTGGCGCCCCCCTCCCAGCTGACCCTGGCTTCCCCCAGACTGCTGTACCTCCCCCGCTGTGCTCTGACACCCACTGGCCTCCCGTGCAGTCTGACACCAGGCAGGGACCCCCCATCCTGCTGGGCCTCCTTCTTCCATGATGTCCGTCCTGTGAGGGTGTCTCCCTTGCTCTGTGGCACGTGTGAGCTCTAGGACTGAGGGATTTGGATCAGGAAGGTGGGAGAGAGGAACGGAGCAGCAGAACAGTGTTGTCAGACTTTCGTTATGAGACAAGGTCTTACTACACAGCCCAGGCTAGCCTAGACCTTGAAATCTTCCTGCCTCAACCTCCTGACTGCTGGGATTACAAGTGTGTGCCATTCCTTCCAGCTGGAAAACATTTTTTAACTATGGAAAAGTTCTGTACAAGCAAAATCTTGAATATATAAAAATATATAAGAATATATAAAAATATATAAGAATATATAAAAATATATAAGAATATATAAAATAGAGTTGTCTGGTTGAAGGGAGAGTGAAAAAGAATGAGAGGACAGAGGGGGAGAGAGGGAGGAGAGAGGAGAATGTGAGGGACTGATGGAGAGGGAAGAAAGACAGACAAGGGGAAAGAGAGGAGAAAGAGAGCGAGGGGAGGAGGAAAGAAAGAAGAGAGAATAGCGGGAAAGAGAGGAGCGAGACGGGAAAAGAGGGATGGAAGAGAGACAGGAGAAAGTCTCCTGAGCCTGCCCAATCGGCCCCACCCCCTCAGAACTGTCATCTGTCAAGAAGTCCTAAGCTTTCTTGGTCTACAGCCTGGGAGCACAGCAGCGAACTCTGCAGCCACTGAGCCGTCTGCTCCGGGCCTCTGGGAGCAGCTGCTCGAGGCAGCACCTCACCCCACCCCCGCCCCGCCCCCACCCCATTGCAGGAGGCTCCTGCCTGGGAGAGGAGGGGTCTCTGAGGAAGCCTGGGGACGCTGGTAGGTGCTGGGGTGTCCTCTCGGGCTGGGAGAATTGGGTCTGTGGGATTCAGGATGTTACAGGACCTCCACATGGGGGAGACAGGGAAGACACCTCCCATCCAGATCCATTTGTGACCCTCTACACCCCAGCTTTGTGCCCTCCTTGGCCGCCCCAGGTGCAGGACCTGAGACTGTTTGGTAGCTGTCACTGACCCTCTCCATGCTACTTATCCCCTTGCACACCACTGTTTACAGTTTACCAAGCATGTTCACACCTTCGCTTGCTGTGATTTGATCTTTGCAGCCTGTGGTAAGACAGAATGCTGTTACTAAGTCCCCCTCTAGGAAAGAGGAAGGTAAGGACCAGAGGTGTGTAAATTACCCTCAGTAGCTGAGGAGAGGCCTGGAATCCCGAGAGACTGCAAATCCAAGTGCCCTCCCCTTCCCGCAGGCCTTTCCCACCCTGTCTCTTTATAATGGTAATGTAAGCAACAGTTCAGCACGCCAAGAGTTGGGCTCGGGTTTAGGAGTCAGTACAAGAGCCGGGCGTGGTGGCACAGGCCTGTAATCCCAGCACTTGGGAGGCTGAGGCAGGAGGATCATTGAGAGTATGAGACCAGCCTGGGCTACAAAGTGAGTTCAAGGCCAGCCTGAGCTGCATATCGAGACCCTGTCTCAAAAAGACAAAAGACAAAAAAAAAGAAAAAAGAGTCAGTGCTATATTTACTTAGGCCCAGAGGACTGGCAAAGAAGACAGGTGCTGGGTGTGGAGTCCGAGTGGGACGACCGTATAGTTCTTCATCCAGGCTGCGGGTGTAGTTCAGTGGTAGAGTGTAGGTAGTACACCCAGCTTGGGTTTGACCTCAGCACTGAAAAAAAATTCCTCATCCAGATGAGGGCACTTTTGAGGATGAAAAAGAGCACTACTAATACCCTACCTAAGGCGATGGCAAAGAATGCAAATGTGAGGTTCACCCTTCCACGAACCCCACGCCTCACCCCGTCAAGGGCCTCTTCGTGCCTGCAGCGGCTCCCTCACACTGGGCGCTCATCTGTGCCCCGCGCTCCCTAGGGCTTGTTCTTTGATCATGATGTGTGGCGCGGCTGACTTGTGATTCCCATTGTACTGGTGGGAAGACTGAGGCCCAGAAGGAATCTGCCCAAGAATATACAGCAGATAGGTGAGGACTGGAGCTGAAATCTGAACCCCAAGGAGACCGGCTTCCCTGAGGAGTAAAATACAATTTTAACAGATCAATTTGAGCCAGAAGAACCGTGCCGCAGACGGGCTCCCCACGCTACTCTTGAGAACTTCTGCTGCCTTTGCTGTCCTTAGCTTGGGACACTGTTCAAGTGAACTTGGAATGACTGTGGGGCAGAGGGGCCACGTGGGCTCCTCAGCAGAGGGATGTGTTAGGAGGGCTGAGAGGGACAGTAGCAGCAGGGTGAACTAGACAAGCTAACAGCTATTATGCACCTACTGCATACCAGGCTCTGTTTTAAGCATTTTCGAGTGTTAATCTATTTAGTCCTCACAACAGCCTATTAGCTAAGTATTGTAATTATGCCCATTTTACAAATAAGCAAGACTGAGACCATCTGTCTGCCATTACATAGCCAGCAGGTGGTCGAGCAAGTGGGTGGACCCTGTAGATGTAGGGGAGTTCCCCGACCAGCTTCCTCAGAAATATCTGGTGGGTGAAGAGAAACTCCACGGTCCAAGCTCATGGGGGCGCCTGCCGAGTGTCCCCCGACTTCCCTGTGGCCCTGCTGTCGGTGTAGGAGGCTCAGGGAGGGGAGAGCGGGCGCTGTGGTCCCCGCTGCCCTCTGCGGCGGCTCATTTCCGTTCATTTGCTTTAAATGCCTCTCATTCTCTGTTTTTAAATCTAATTTTTCAGCTTCTCTTTTATCTTCACTCAAGTTGCTTTAATGAAACAAAAATGTGTCTGTTTCCCTCTGCTGAAGCTGCCCAGGGAATTTCAATATAAAACAAACAAGTTGGCTTTTAAAATTAAAATTTTATGGGTGGCATTTCCTCGTTTAATGGGAGGCACAAAAGGCTGGAGTAAAACCAATTAACTCGGGGTTGGGACTTGGTGTTCAACGGAATTAAACAACAGGAACGCGGTGCACCGGGAGCTGGAGAGTGCAGGGCTGGGAGGCATGTGGGGACGGTGGCACCTGGGCACCCAGGTCGGGCGCTGGCGCTGCACGTGCGTCCTCAGCTCCCTTCCTCTCCTCGCCCTGGGACCCCAGGGACCTGTGTGCCCCTCTGCCCGGCACATTCCAGTGGGAGGTCCCTGGAAATGAGAAAACTGTGTGTGGGATGCCTGCCTTGGAGACTGATGGGGTCCAGACAGGCATCAGGACAGTTGCCTCTGGCACAGCTATGAAGGCGGGACCTTGTCCCTGAGCTACCTTTGCCCTGGACCCAGACAGTACCCGGAGGGCGTGCAGCAGGTGCTCTGCACAGTTGTGACTTTGATGCCGTAGGAGACCCGCAGGGTGAGGGGCCTCGCCGGGACAGAGGACACCAAGTTGGAGGGAGGCGCTCAGGCGAGGGGACAGTGGGCCCCAGGCTGTGAGCTGGTCTGTGCTGGACCCGGCCGAGGGTAAGTACACTAGCAGGAGACCTGGAACAGGCAACGGGGTCCACCGGGTCGGCGGGCTGGGCCCGTGCTGCATCGTGGGGGCAGTGTGGATTCCCTGCGGTCGGGGGAGGGAAGAAGGGTCCCGCCCAGTGTGGTGGCCTCAGTCCAGCTGAGCTGGGGACCCAGGGCGCCGTCTCAAGCTGATAGTTACAGCATACTCTATACACACGGGGGGTGGGGACGCATGGGGCACAGCTCCCAGGACCACCCCCCAGGGAAAACAGACTCCTAATTTGGGGGCAGGACTATGTTTTGTTCCCGTCATTCCTCCTCCCCTTACCTGTCCTTCTGTTCCCTGTGAGTGCAGATTTCTCCCAGCCTTTCTACCCTCTGTGCCGGGATTCCATGGAGAAGACCCCACTGGCTGCTAGAACCTTAGTAAGATGGGGTCCCTGCGTCTGAGGCAGGGCTGAGCTGGTCCCCACGGCCATCCCAGAATCCTTAGTCCTCCTCGGGCCAGACTCAGACCCAAAGTCCAGCAGGGTGTGGATGGGGTGCCAGCTGGCTCTTGGGGGACATGGGGTGTCTCTGAGAGAACATGGGAAGTTGGGAGAAGAGGCTTACATGCCTAGGTCTGCATCTGACCCATGCCTACCGAGGGGTCCCTCTGAGACCTGTGGGTGGATCTGGTTGAGGGGTCTCCAGGAGACCAATTTGTGCTCTTAGCGAAGTCTCATCTATAAGTCTCTTTGAGCCCTGCTTGACAGCCTGAAGCCTGGCTTTGCCTCAGGGTCAGTAGCAAAAAACCAGTACAAATGGCCCAAGGCCAGTGCTGACTTGAAACTTTCAGCTCTTACAACACCAGAGTAGATTTGGAAGTCTGTCCTTCAGCCAAGGGACTGGCAGAGTGGTTGGTATTTTTCCTTTGCTGATGGACGATGTTCATGCCAAACACCAAAGCAGTTGACCAGAGCCTCTACTTATCCTGAAAAGCAGCTGTCTTACCTCACCAGAACTGGCATGGGCAGCATCTTCTTAGGATAACACCTCCTGCTCACATTTGCCTGGGGAAGGAGATACAGTATTCTCATTGGGTATAGGTTTAACAGCACTCAGGAAGCTGAGGCAGGAGAATCATGAGTTTGAGTCTAGTCTGCATTACTTAGTGAACTCAAGGCCAGTCTCAACTACATAGTAAGACTTTGTTTCAAAACAAACAAACAAACAAACAAACAATGGGTGCTTAAGTTCAAATAGGAGCCCACCTAGTGAATAAGTAGGGAAGGGCAGTATTGACTGAGTGACAGCAATAAAGACAGAAATGTGAAACATTTCTGCATGATCCAAGAGAACTACAAAGACACAGTTTTTGTAGAGTTTGAACTAGCAGGGCTGGATATGCGAGATAGTGCAAGAGAAAGGACCTTGCCGGTTAGCATGTTGCCGTTGCCACCCAGCTCTTTTGTTTGTTTTGGGAACGGCATGCGTTGAAACGTGTGAAGTTACACTGTGAACCAGAAAAGTGTTCATGAAATGTTAATTAATATATTTAGAGAGTAGGTAGATTAAGTGTGAGAATGTGGAAATGGAGCAGACAATTAAAAGACCTGCTAATTTCGCTCTTGAGTTCACATTTTAGGAAATGTTTGTAAACTGAGAATTCTAATTACTTTTCTCCCTCACACCTCTTTTCAGTCGAATACATAGTCAGAGAATGATAGCATCTGTTAAGAGTAGCATCGATTTCCTGCTGGGTGGTGGGGACTCCCCGGCGGGAGACCCTCTGGAGAGGTCTCACCCAGTACAAGGAATGTGTGGTTCGCGTGATTCAAAGGTCCAGAGGCAAGGTGAACCTCAGGGCAGGTTCAGTTCAGAACTCAGCCCACCTGATGCCCATGCTGGGTGCTAACAGGTCCTAAATGTTCAGGCGTCTTCCTTCTCTCTTTTATTTATTTTTTTGAGACAGGGTTTCACCATATAGTTCAGGCTGACTTTGAACTCACTTTGTAGCCCATGCTGGCCTCAAACTCATAAAGATCCTCCTGCCTCAGCCTCCTGAGTGCTGGTATTACAGGTGTGCACCACCACGCCTGGCCCAGGCTTCTTCCTTTAAATCCTGGGAGGAAGCTCAAGAGAGGGGCTTCTCTTTGGTCAACCATTAAAATCTTTTATGATTCTTTTCTTTTTCCTTTCATTCTTTCTTTTTAGACAGGGTCTCACTATGTAGTCCAGGCTGACCTTGAACTTTGTATGTAGCCCATGCTGGCCTTGGACACATGCTCCTCCTATTTTACCTTCCCCAAGTGCTGGAGGCCCATACCATTTTACCTGGCTTATTCATTGGGTTTTTAAGTATGACTAGGGGTTCATCTGCTGAACAAGACAGGGAAGGACAGTGTGTTAACTTTCTCATGGCTGGTACAAAATATCTGACACCCACAACCTAAGAGGAAGAGGTTTGTCTCAGGACTTCAGAGTTTAGTCTCTGGTCAGCTGGCTCCAAGGCATGGTGGACAGGGACTGGGGAAGACACCTGCTCAACTCCTGATAGCCAGGAAAGGAGAGAGAGAGAGAGAGAGAGAGAGAGAGAGAGAGAGGAGGAGGAAGAGGAGGAGGAGCTAGGGAGGAGAACCCAGCAGATGCTAGGTGTGGTGGTGCACGCCTGTAATCCCAGCACTCGGGAGGCTGAGGCAGGATTGCTGCAAGTTTAAGGCCAGCCTGGGCTAAAAAGTGAACTCAAGGCCAGCTTGAACTGCATAGTGAGACCCTGTCTCAAAAAGACCAAAACAAAAACAAAAACAAAAACAAAAACAAAACAAAATACAACAGATGACTGGATGACAGATGAAAATGGAATACTACTTTGCCTTAAGGAAAGATTATTTATAGAAAAATGGATGCACTTTGCAACCATCATGTTAAGTGAAATAAGTGAGGCACACAAATTTAAACAGCGCATGGACTCTCTTATATGAAAAACCCAAATCTGTAAATGAGAAAAAGAAAAGATAGATAATAAGAAGTAGGGAGGGAGCTTTCTCAAATGGGCAGTGACCAAGAGACAGAGAAAGCGGGGCGGAGGGTGGGGAAGGGAGCGAAGCTGTGTTCTGCACATGCACCAGCCCCTCACAAGGCTGCACACACTGCGACTGCAGCACGGGCTAATAAAAACTAAAAATCCTCCAACACTCCAATGCCCCCGCTACCGCCTCCCTCCCACGAGCACATTCAGGGTTTTGTTTTCTTTTGAGACAGGGTCTTACTCTGTAGTTCAGGCTGGCCTTGAACTCACTATGTAGCCCAGGCTGGTCTCAAACTGAAAGTGATCCTCCTGCCTCAGTTTCCCAAGGGCTGGTATTACAGGAGTGCGTCACCATGCCCGGTCAGCACATTCAATTATGAATTTATCCGCGGCTTAATCACTGCCAAGTATGGTGCCTTCATGCTCCAGTCACTTTCCCAAAGCCTCCCTCTAACTGCACGAGCCTCTTGGGGGGCATTTTAGTTCCAAACCATAAAAGACAGCGTTGACTGAGCGGCACCCGGGAGACAGACGTGCCCCTCTCCACTCTCTTCCCGTCCGGCACACCGACTTGGGTCTTGTGGATGAGGCGCACCGGGCCCGCTTGGCTTAGGTCTGGACCAAGTGCTCATCACTGCAGCTATCACCAGGGCACCGTGGAAGAGCGGGTGAGTCAGGAGATCAGCGCGATGCCTGCCTGGCCTGGTCACTCAGGTGGACACCGGGCTTCAGGCGCACTGCCTGCCGCCTCTTCCCAGGAGCACCCTCCCCGGGGCACCTCTCTCTGCAGCAGGGGGCCAGCCGGTCAGCCCACCCCTGACACCTGCCATGGGTCCCCTTTCGCTGCTTACTCGCTCATGAGCCTCTGCTTGCCAGTAGGAAAAATTTTCTGTAGCTGCTCAAAAGCTCAACACATTTAATGATAGCAAAGAACACATATTGCAGCTGATGTGCTAAGACAGAAAACACACCTATGAAATAGACGGGTAAATTACCATCATGTGCTAAAGGCAGCAATTTTTTTTTTTTTTTTTTTGAGATGGGGCCTCCTTATGCAGTTGTCTCAGGACCTCTGGCCTTGAATTCACTATGTAGCCCGGGCTGCCCTCAAACTTGCAGTGTTCCTCCTGCCTCAGCCTCCCGAGTGCTGGGATTACAGATGTGCACCATCATGCCTGGGTAACACATTTTTATAAACTAGAAAACCCAATAAAATTAACTGAAAGCAATTAATCAAGGCAAATGAGTTTAGTGATATGTCAGATACAAAACCATAAAAGTTTAAAGCTTTAAAAAACACCAAGCCATCAACAGTTTAAGATATTGTAGCAGGTTATTTGGAGAAGAAGGTCTTTATTTTGTTTTCTAATCTTAATGAGGCAGCTCAGTTGGGGACAGTTTTCTAGAGACGAGATTAGTTTTAGAGGTGTAGATGCTCACATCCATAAATTATACCTCCCCACTTCCTACTGCAAGAAAATTGTCAGGACAAGTTCTTTGTAGGAGCAAGGCAAATTGGACCTGTTTTTCTTTTTCTTTTTTCTTTTAGGTTTTAAAAACATGCTTTAATTAATTGATTAATTGTAAGTAATACAAATATTCCAAAAATATAAACAGACTCTGAATGGCGTCCTACATTTCAAGTTTTTGAATACAACAAATTTATCAAATCGTGAAGCAAGGTATCAGAATCCCTGCGCCCAGTCAGTGGGAAGCAGAGCTCCTCCCCTCCAAATGGCACCCTGAAAGCAGATCACAGCAAACTTGGGGTAATTATAAGCAGAGAAGCTCACGGGACAAAGAGGGGAGTCTGCTCCAGGGACAGCTGGCCAGACCTCCACCTCTTCTCCTGCAGTTGAATATGCAGAGATTTACTGGCATTTAAAGAATGGAAAATTTTAGATATACATAATTATCACACTCATCATAGGTAATTTGTACCTTTACAGGATATATCTTGATTCTTTTTTTCCCATTCCCTTCCCCTCCCTTCAACCCCTCTTCCCCTCCTTATTTACAAAAGCTTTGTTTCCGTTTTTTTTTCTTTCTATTCTCTATTTTTTTCTTTTCCATTCCTTCCTTTCCCTCTTTCTTCTCCCTAGGTCCCCTTCCCATTTAAACATTTTCTTCCTATTTTACAATTTCTGTCACACATTTTGGTCCTTATTTACACTGTTAGTTTTTCATACCAGAGAAACAATGCCATATTTAAACATGTGTGTCTGATTTATTTCACTTTAAAGTAAGGTCTCAAGGTGCATCCATTTACCTAAAAAAGTCTCAAGTTTATCCTTCTTTATGGCAGAGTACTACTCCATGGTATAAAACCCCACATCTTTATCCATTCATCAGTTAATGGGCATTTGGGCTGTTTCCAAGATTTAGCTATTACAAACTCTGCTGCTGTAAACATGGGTGTGCATATATCGCTATGGTATGATGCTTTTGATTCTTTTGGGAAGATACCAAGAAGGGGAATAGCTGGGTCAAATGGAGCCTCCAGTTTTAGTTTTTTGAGGAATCTCCACACTAATTTCCACAGGGGTTGCACCAGTCTACACTCTCACCAACAGCAGAGAAGGGTTCCTTTTTCCTCAAAGCCCCACCAGCACTTGTTGTTGGTTGATTTCTTGATAATAGCCATGCTTTCTGGAGTGAGATGAGATCAGCTTTGTTTTAATTTGCATCTCTTGAATGACCAGTGATGGTGAACATTTTTTCATATATTTTATTTGCTGTTTGTATTTCTTCATCTGAGAATTGTATGTTCATTTCAGATGCCCATTTTTGGACTGGGTCTTTACATTTGGGGGTGTCTGATTTTTTTGAGTTCTTTATATATTCTAGATATTGGTCTTTTGTTTGAGGAACAACTGGCAAAACTTTTCCCCCGCACTGTGGGTTGTCTTTGTACTCTGTTGGCAGGTTCTTTTGCTGTGCAAAAGCTCTTTAATAAGATGAAATCACAGTTGTTGATTCTTTGTGGTAGTTCCTGTACAGTTGGGATTTTGTTCATAAAATCTCTGCCTACACCAATGCCAATGTCTTCAAGAGTTTTACCTATTCTTTCTTCCAGAAGATTTAGTGCTTCTATTTTAATATTTAGATCTTTGATCTATTTTGTTTTTAGTTTAGTGCATGATGAGAGATATGCATCTAGTTTTAATCTTCAGCATGTGGAAAAGCAGTTTTTCTAGCACCATTTATTAAAGAGGCTACCTTTCCCATGTCATGGCTTGTGTCTAGATGTCCCTCAGAGCCTCATGGAGTCATAGGTGGGGCTTTTTCAGAGGTGGCTGCATCTAGTGTGTGTGATTGGTTCCATGCTTGGATTAAGGGTGGTGATTACTAAATCAGTCCACTGATGGGATTGGTCCTACCCCAATCCCGGTAGATTGGATACTGTATAAGGGACAGAAAGAGGTTTGTCTGCCCCTTGTTGTTATGTACTTTCTGCCCTCTATGAACTGTTCTCCTCTGTGATACCACCCTGCTTTGGAGCCAGCTGATTATGGACTGATACCTCTACAGACTGTGAGCTAAATAAACCTTTCCTCCTTTAAAAAAAAAATAAAAAGGCTATCTTTTTTCTAGTGAAGGTGTTTGGCCCCTTTGTCACAGATAAGGAAGGTGGTTGAGTGTGTTTGGTGTTGATTCTGCATCTTTTTTTTTTTTTTTTTTTTTTTTGTTTTTCTCTGGCACCGGGAACCGAACTCACGACCTTGCGCTTGCCAGGCAGGCGCTTTTTGCCGCTGAGCTAAATCCCCAGGCCTGATTCTGCATCTTTTAATCTGTTCCATTGATCCTTGGGATCAATTTATTTGCCAGTACATGCTGTTTTTATCACAGTAGCTTTGTAGAATAATTTCAAATCAGGAATTGTGATACCCCCTGCCTTGGCTTTTTGCCCAGAATTGCTTTTGCTTTCTAAGTGTCTTTTGGTTCCATATGAATTTTAGGATTTTTTTCTCTAATTCTGTGAGATATGCTATTGGTATTTTGATTGGGATTGCATTAAAACTGTATAACAATTTTGGAAGTGTGACCATTTTCGCTATATTGGCTCTTCCTATACAAGGACAAGGGAATATCTTTCCATTTTCTGATATCCTCTTCAATCACCTTTTTTATTTTTTTAAAATAGAATTTAATTCCCACCTTTCTTTCTTCCTTTTTTTCTAGTACTGGGAATCGACCTCATGACCTTGCACTTGCCAGGCAGGAGCTTGTGCCACTGGGCTATACCCCTGGCAATCACTTTTTTTTAGAGTACTGTAATTTTCAATGTAAAGATCTTTTACTTCCTTCATTAGATTGATTCCTAGGTATTACATTTCTTTGGATGGTATTGTGAAATTGTGAAAGGTATTTTTTCCCTAATTTCTCTTTTTTTTTATGGGGGAGGGGTTTCCGGTACCGGGAACCAAACTCACGACCTTGCGATTGCCAGGCAGGTGCTGTGCCACTGAGCTAAATCCCCAGACCCTTTCCCTAATTTCTCTCTCAATAAGTTTGTTATTTGTGTAAGGAAGTTATTCTTTTTTTTGTGTGTGTGTGCAGGGTATTGAATTCAGGATCCTGCACTTGCCAGGCAGGTGCTGTACCACTGAGCTATATCCCCCTGGCCCTAGGCTATTGATTTTTTTTTTTTTTTTTGGCTTTTCTCTGGTACCGGGAACCGAACTCACGACCTTGCGCTTGCCAGGCAGGCGCTTTTGCCGCTGAGCTAAATCCCCAGCCCCGGCTATTGATTTTTGAGTGTTGACTTTGTATCCCATTATGCCACTGAATTTGGCTATTAAATCCAGAAGTTTTTTGGTGGAGTTTTTGGGGTCTTCTATGTAGAGTATCTTATCATCTGGAAGTAATGATAATGTAAATTATTCCTTTCCTATTGTTATTCCTTTTATTTCTTTCTGTTGTCTAACTGCTCTGGCTACTCTTTCCAGAACTATATTGAATAAGAGTGGTGGTAGTGGACATCCTAGTCTTGTTCCTGATTTCAAAAGCTTTCAGTTTTTGACCAGTTAGTGTGAGGTTGGCTGTTGGTTTGTCATAGATGGCTTTTATCAGATTGAGATAAAGACCTCTTATTAAAGTTTTCTGTAGGGTTTTTATCATGAATGGGTGTTGGGCTTTGTCAAATTTTTTTTCTGCATCTATTGAGATGATCATGTGGTTTTTGTCCTTGGCTCTATTAATATGGTGTATTACATTTGTTGATTTGCACAGCAGACCTCTTTTTCTAGGTAGAGCCCTGAAAGAGGAAATCTCAGTACAGAAGAGCAAGTAAAGATGTTAAATATTCTTTGGTCATGCCTACATTTCAAGTAGAGCTTACCGTATTTGGGACCTGGCTCCTGAGGTGGAAACAGGAGACAGCAGGAATTATCAGGTGTGGAGAGAATGGAAGGGTCTCTCGTTGCTGCCTGTGCTCCTCCTAGGACTGGGACCCTGAGATTGGGCATAGAAGCTGGGGCCCCTGGTTCACATGGACCACAGAAAATGGAGGCAGAGGGAGGAGATATGGGGGAGAAAGAAGACAAAGAGGAAGAGGAGGAGAAGGGGAGGAGGAAAAAGGAGAAGAGCAGGAAGACGAGAAGGAAGGGGCAGGGGAGAAGGAAGAAAAAGGAGAAAAGCAGCAGGAGGCTGAAGAATGGAGACAGCCGGGAGACAGGTCAGCCGGACAGTGGAGGTGGTAAGCAGCGTGCAGTCTGTGTGGGGGGCACATGAGCACTTACCTAGTTTTCCCTGATGCCAAGTTACAGTCCTCAAGATTTTTTTTTGGGGGGGGGCTGTGTTTCTGGGTGGCCTTACGCATGCTAGGCAAGCACTGTCCCACTGAGCTACATTCCAGCCCTAATTCTCCCAATAAAAAAATGCAGTTCTTAGGGGCTGGGAATTTAGCTCAGTGGCACAGCACCTGCCTGGCAAGTGTAAGGTCATGAGTTCGATTCCTGATACTGGAAAAAAAAACAAAAAACAAAACAAACAAACAAAAAAATGCAATTCTCACACAACATATGAGCACGATCAACATGAACGCCGTGAAACAGGGTGGTTCAAAGGAGGATATGAGAAAGGGACATGACGAAGAAAAAGATTAGTAAATTAGATATCAAATTGATTACTATCCTGGAGGACAAGAAAACCTTCACCTTTGGGGCTATTTTCTCAGCAGCTGGAAATCATCTGCCTCTAAGCAGTTTTCTACCAGTGGAGGTGGAGCTCTGCAGACCAATCGGAACTTCAGGAAGGCAGGCGCCACGGAGAGTCAGTTGACTCCAAGGGCTTGGGGTTCAGGGTGGGGATTAGGAAGTACGGAGAGTCCTCATTTGACCTGCTTTGGGAATCTCACAGAGGAATGAATGTGCCATTGCAGTTTGGGCTTCAGGAGCTCAGGATCATTATAAACAGACTCTGGGAAGGAAAATGGGCCATACCTAGACCCCAGCATGGGGAGCTGGATTATGTACGATAAGGGTGCGTGGTGGCAGTAATGAGGTGGGCACTGTGGAGTCAGGGAAGATGGACTGTATCCAGCCCTGTGCCAGTGCTGGAGCCCCTGGCCTTGGACTTAGACTCACACAAGCCCATTTATTTTGTGGACTTCTTTTTCTTTTTAAATTAAAACTTTTTAGAAGGAAGGGAAAAGGGAAAAAAAAATATATATATATATACATACACACACCCAAGATAGTTAAGATAGTTATACTACCAACTGCTATTAGTTCACTGAAAAGAAAGGTTTATGCCTGTATTGTTTGATCAGTTTTTCCTGCCCATGTCTTGTAATATGAGTAACTACTTTGAAGATAACAATTCACAATATACTAACCACTGTTACTCTCCTACAACCTTGTTTTGAAATTTGATACCATCGTTTTTATTGTCTAGTTTTCTTTTCTTTAAAATTAAAAAATTTAAAAACCCCACTTTTTACTGTGGTGAAATAAATGCAACATAAAATTGACAACTGCCGTCGTTTTAAGTGTGTAGTTCATGGCATTAAATTAAGTACATTCGTGCTGCTGCACAACCCTTGCCACCATGATCTCCAGAGCTTTCCACCCTCTCACCCCGAAACTCTGCTCCCAGGAAACACTCACTCCATTCCTCCCTGCCCCACCCTCTCAACCACTGTCTTTTTTTCTTCTTTTTGAGGTCCTGGGAATGGAATGGGCCATTTGCATCCTATGAAAGCACTTTAACTCCGGGGCTACACTCGTCCCCCCATTCTGCTTTATCTTTATGTGTTTACTGCTCTGTATACCTCATATAATTGAGATTATATATTTGTCCTTGTTTTGTTTTTTGGTTTTTTTTTGAGACAGGGTCTCTCTATGTAGTCCAGGCTGGCCTTGAACCCATTATGCAGCCTATGGCTTGCTTCGAACTTGCAGTGATCTTTCTGCTTCTGTCTCTCCAGTACTGGGATTACAGGTGTGCGCCATCATGCCCAGCTATATTTGTCCTTTTGTGACTGGCTCGTTTCACTTGGTATAATGTCCTACATGTTTATCTGTGACATAGCATGCATCACAGTGCACTTCCTTTTAAGGGTGATTACGTTCCCTTATTTCCAGTCACAATTTTACTAAAAGTTGCCCAGGCTGGGTTTGAAGTTGTGATCTTTCTTCCTCAGCCTCCCAGAGTGCTAGAATTAAGCCTATCTTGTTTATTAATTTGATTTAAACATTTTATTCTGTTTTAAACAATTTATTTAGGTTTTTTTTTTGAGACAGGCTCTTGTCATGCAGCCAAGGTTGGGCTAGAACTCACAGCAATCCTCCAGCTCCAGGTGCTCCATGCCAGAATGGGATTATAATCATTCAAATGGTTGTTGTTATGGTTGATACACTGTGTCAATTTGGGGAGTCTAAAGGTTTGGCTAAGTGACTCAGCAGGAAGCCAGGGTGCTTACTTTGTATACATCCTGAGCCAGTGCAAGAGGAGGGTAGGGAGATTATGTGAGAGCTACACAACCTTAGGTGGGGGTAGCCTGTTTAAGGGTTAAGGGAGGGAAAGAGGCTACAATTTAAGGAAGGGAAAGAGGCTACTTGCGGCCCTTCCTCCCTTTTGCTCTGGCTGTTTGCTGTTCGGCTGCCATTACCCCCTTGCTCTTGTTGTTTTGTTATCTTCTGCCTCAGAGCCAGCCAAGTATGGACTGAAACCTCCACAAACTGTAAGCTAAATAAACCTTTCCTTCCTTAATTTTGGACATTGGGTATTTTGTCTCAGCGATGAGAGAAAAGTAACTAAGACAGTTGTAAAGTGAAAACTTTTAATTTTAAAATGAATTGCTGAGTGTCAAGATTAGTGAAGAAAGTCTGGTTGAGAATCTCTCCCCATGTCTCAACTGACCAGGAAGCTCTGTGCTGATGTGGTCTGAATAAAGTCAATGCTATTCTAGGACTAAGCCAAAGAAATAAGAAAGCCTATGTTTGCAGTTGCTTCCTCTTGCCACGTGGTGTCGCTGTGGAAGACCGGTCCTGCACAGCCTGCGTGACATGGCTGGTTATTGCTCTGCTGATGTCTCTGTTGGTTCAGGTCACTCTGTCTGTTCCACTAGATTTTTTGGAACAAGATGTCTCTGCTAAGATTATAGTCCTTCAATTAAATTAGACAGGTGTTTGTTGAAAGCCTACTATGTGCCAGGTCCTGATCTCAGTTCTGGGAAAACAGCAGAACAAAATAGACAATAATCCCTGGCTTTATGGGAACTACACAATGAGGAATAAACACAACAAATAGATAAAGGAGAAGGTCCCATAAAAGGCATCCAGCGTAATGGGAAGTAAGAGTGAGGCACGGAAAGGAGTAGTGGGAGTGGGTGGGGGCAATGGGAAGACCTGTGGTAGGGTCTCCAAAGTGACCCTTTGTGTCACTTTGGGGGTGTTGGGGGAAGAGTCCCAGGCAGAGGGAGAGACCCTAAGGCAGGGGCATGGGCAGTGTGAGGCCAGGGAGAACAGGGACAGGGAGCAGAGAGGGGCATGGACTTGGACCCATTTCAAGGTTTTGAACTTTTACCCTGAGTGAGCTGGCCTTGTTAGCTAGGGAGCGACAGCTTGCAAAGGCAGGGAGAAATGGGGTGCTCCCCTTCCCTTCTCTTTTCCTCTTTCCTGCCCACCCCTCTTACCCCTTGGCCTTTATCATCTGCTCTAAGCCCTGCCCTCTTGCAGGGGCTCTGCTTTCTGACAGTGGGGGCTCTGTCGGCTGTGGGGCCCCAGGGGCTGACCTCAGGGCTGGGAATGGCTGTTCAGCGCGGAAGAGGGGCTGGGCCCAGCAGAGCTGTCCTGGTCTGGGCTGCCTCCTGCGAAGTACCTCCAGTCTGGGGACTCGCAGTCTGTGCTGGACCAGGTGCCCTGACCCCGACAGATGAGCCGGAGGAGAAGGCAGAGCTGCCCTGGGGTGGAGCTGGGCCACCCCACTGCTACCCCAGTGTTCAGCCAGCCATGCAGTGCCCTCTCAGCATTTTCCGAGCACCTACTGCATGCCAGGCTGGAGAGTCAGTGGGGACTCAGACTCTGCCTTGAACTCAGAGGTCTCACAGTCAGATTTGGAGCTGGGGTGGACATAGTAAGGGCCATCCCAGTGGCTTAAGAGGCCTCCAGGAGGAGGTGGTATGGCCATCAGGGGAGGCCTCTCAGGGCAAGGAATGCCGCAGGTGGAGGGAACAGCAAGGGCCAGGGCCCAGGGGGAGAGGGGAACAGAGGGGAAGTGCTTCGGGCTGGGCTGTGAGGGGCCTCAGAGACCACTCCTCATCTGCCTTGATGGGGCAGCTTCTGAGACCCTAGGGACATGGGGCTGGGAAAGGGTTGAGGCATGAAGGTTTTCATGGGGAATAGAGGTCATAAACCACATCACGCAAAGGCCCATGGATGATCCTGGGACAGCCAAGTTCTCAGCCTGGGAAACCCAGAGAGGTCCCTCCAGATACCCAGAGACACAGTTATACGCAGACTCCTGAGCCCCCATTACCCCAAGTACAGAGACGCAGACACAGTTATGCCCTCTCCCTGAAATACACACACACACACACACACACACACACACACACACACACACACACGCTTAACACTGGGTCCACAGATGTGAGTTCATCGCTGAGGGGCTTGCTAGGATCAAAAGTGCCCTCTACCCCTTGTCATTTTGTTCCCTGGGATTGTGGGCTGTAGGGCTGGGGTTGAACCAGCAGTCTCCAGAGGGTACCCCAGCAGTCCCTCTGCCTTCTGGGTATGAGGCTTGGCATTGCAGCTGGAAAGCACAAGGCTAGATCTCAGGAAGAACTGTCCAGCTGAGAAGCAGCAGAGCATATCTCTTTGCCATTAGGGGTGCTTTTGTTTCTACCAAGCCTGAGTGATTGGTGCCTGGTTTGGGGCAAGAAGCTGTTTCACCCCAACTGGAACTCTTATGTCCAATGAGATCAGGGTCTCAGAGTCTCCAGGGTCCTCCTGGGCCAGCTAGGTGGAGCAGCATGTGTCATGTGTGGTGCATGTGTCTGCCATGAATGAACAGGAGCTTTGCAACAGCGGAGGTGGTGCTCAGGCCTCAGAGGCCCTTCTGGGCTGCGAGGGAAAGGAGGAGACGGCTCCTGGGGTTTGGAAGAGCCACCATTCCTGAGATGCTGGGTGTGGGAGGAGCTCAATGTGAGCCAGGCGCTGTTCCACAGTGCACCACACATGTCGATCCCCCTAAGCCTTGGAACCTCAAGGAAGCAGGTGCATTAGCATGCCTCTGCGCAGACGTGACATGTGAATTGCTGTGCAGGTCACAGATGGGCCCCAGAATCTGCTCCATCAGATTCTGACGGTCTATTGCTGCCTGGTTCTCGAACTGGGAGCCCTTTGAAAGCAGTACTTGTGCCCGCTTCATCCAGTGTTTGCCAGGGGAAAACCGCATGTCTGCAGGTGATCACCAAATCTGGAAGGAAGGAAAGAAGGAAGGGAAGGAGGGGCGGAAGGCGGGAAGGCCCGGAGGTGGGGCCTGTCCAGAGTGCTCCTGGGCGTCTGGGACCCCCCACCCTGTCCTACATCCACTCTCCTGCTGGGGCCCCTCCTTGCCTGCCACCACCTCTGGACCCTCCGGGTCTTCCGAAGCACAGCTGCTTCATTGTCCAATTCCATTCTTTCAGGAGACGAATGAGCGGCTGGGTTGCCCTTGCCTTCACACCAACAGGCTGGCTGTCAGCTGCAGCGGCATCTGCGCTTGTCAGAAAAATTAAGAAGGACGTGAAAGAAGCCACAGCCCGTGAGCTGGGCCGAGCAATCTGGGCCCGGCCTTTTCTGGGAAGATGCTCTTTGCCTTTGTCTCCGTGTGTCTCTGGGTGGCAGGCGGTGGCCAAAGTGCACACCAATCTCCACCAACATTCTTTGCTTAGGAAGGACGACGTGTGGTTGGGTGTGGTGGTGCACATCTATAATCTCAGCTGCTATGGAGACTGAGGCACGAAGATGCAAGTTCAAAGGCAGCCTGAACCACTTAGTGTGATTTGACTCAAACGAAAAGTTTTAAATGGCTGGGCTTATAGCTCAGTGGGTGTGTGCTTGCCGATCTTGCGCAAGATCCTGGGCTCAATCCCCAGCACTAGGGTTGGGGAGGGAGATAAAAAGAAGGAAGTGTGGTTAACGGTGGTGTCCGGGTGGGACCCGGGTGTCTCTGCTATGCTGCCCAGAACTCCTGGTCTCAAGTGATCCTCCTGCCGAGTAGCTGGGACCTCAGGTGTGTCCCATTGCCCAGAGTTAGGCCACTGTGTGAAAAGAGCTCCCGGCTCCCGTCTTTGGGCCGGGCTGTGCGGCTTGGGAGGGAGACGGTGTGCGCAGGCAGCAGGGCACGGCCGGCTCTGTCCAGCAGGGGGCAGCCGCGGTGCGCGGATGGGAGCCCTCACCGTCCCTCAGGCGCTTACAGAGGGTCGGTGGCGAAGGCGGGTCAGACCTGGTGCCCAGGCTTCTTGGGTGAGCTGGAGGGCGGTGAGAGGGGCACCGTCACACCACAAGATCTTGTCGGTCGATCAGGGCAGTCCTGCCCGAGACCAAGGGTGCCGCAGAACCCACGGGCTTACACAGTCACTTCAGTGATTGCCGGCTCTGGGGGAGCTGTAGAGTCCGGTGGGGGTGGTGGTGGTGTGTGTTAAAAAACTGCCCGTGCCTGGTGCCCTCCCCAGCCAATGTGAATCAGTCTCTGGGGAGCAGGAGCGGGGATCCAGGCATCCGTCATTAAAGATCTCCTCTGGGATTCTAATTCACGGAATTACCTGGCTGTAGGGCTGTAAGAGTGACATGCAAAGGTCAAGGCCACCTTCTCCCTGGGGAGGGGGAGTCTGTGTTGTTCACACAGGAGTGGGTGGCAGGGCCCTTGGCTCCTGACCACCATGTGGAGGCTGAGCAGGTGCGGGGGGGACACACCCGAGGGGTCTGAGGGAGTGTGTGTATGTGTGCGCTCACGCGCATGCGCTCACTCTTGTGGGAGGTACTGTGTGCCTATGGGTCCCTCTGGGCACGTGTGGGACTTCGGGGCTTCTGCCTGCCTGGTGGGTGCTTTTCCCTCTGTGCAGCACGTGTGTCACCGAGTGCCTGGAGCAGTGAGCTGTCTCTGCGCCTCTGCGCCTGCTGTGTCCCCTGCCATGTGGCTGTCTCGGGTCGGCCCAGGTGCCGCCTGTGGGAAAGCCAGCAGGGAAGGGGAGCTCGGTGTGTGCAGCGTTTCCCCTCTTTCTTCTCTCCTCCAGTCTGATCGATATGCTGCTCCTGCGGCCTCCCCAAAGACCACACACAGGCGAGTTCTGCGCAGAGAGTCAAGTGTGGGCTTAGAAAAGCCCACAGCCCCTCCAGGCGCAATTTCTTCCCTCCGCCTCCAGCTGGGCAGCCAGCCTTGCTGGCCAGAGCCCCCCCACGGCTGAGGCAAGCAGTGCCAGGTGTGCCAGGCGCCCCATCTTGGAAAGCCTGTCGTCTGAGTATGGCCAGATGGGGACATGGAACCTCATAAGCAGACCAGTTAATTGATGTCACTTTATGTCAATATTCTCCCAATATTTGTTCCAAATGTGTTTCCTGGAGGGGGTCAAAGTGATGTTCTGTGAGCAAAACAGGTGTATCTGCTCATGGGATGCACTGTATGTATTGGGCGTGGCGTGCGTTTTAATTCCTTTAGAGTAGCCTTTGATGTCAGAGTTCTCCTATCATTTATAAGTGGAGGTGCAGTGTCACTCAGGATGGGCTAACTTGCACAGATGTGGCTACAGGGTTTGTTGGTGTGAACAGGTCTCTATCACGCACTATCTGGATTGAGAATTTCGGTCCTTTCTTCAAGGCCATGTTCAATCTATGCAAACACTGCCTTTTTCTGAGCTGAACGAAGGAGCCTTGTTTGGGCAGCCCCTGCCCTGTGGGCACGCAGCTTCGGGAGTGGAGGTCGGGTGGGTCCTGGGCCAGGCGGTGTGAGGGGACACTGACCTGTATATGTGCGAGGGACCAGGCCGGCTTCCATGCTGGGCCGGGTGTCTGATGTCGGTGTGCACAGAAGTGTGTTCTGTGTGGCTGGTGTGCAGGGTGTGCGTCTGGGTGGGGAGTGCATTGGACTGAGTGTGTGATGCCCGGGGTGCCGGGTGGAGGATTTGGGTGGGTGGTGGTCGTTTTCAGGAGGACGGAGGCGGGTGCTATATGAGTCTTGGGTTGGGCGAGGCAGAGTGTAGATGAGGGGCAGTTGTCAGTTTGTGATGTTCACCTTCTATTGGGTTGGTGAATAGGGTGTGCCTGTGTGTGCCTGTGTGCACGTGCAAGTCCAGAATGGGGCTCCTGGGGACAGGCTAGGGGTCTCAGCCCTCCAGCCAAGCTTTTTACAGACTTTGAGCCTGATTTTCTGTCCCCTCCCCTCCCCCTGGCCCTGGGTTGGAAGGCTCTGTCCTGCTGTTACCCCAATTGCACTGCCCCTGGGGCTAACAGGGTCCTGTCTGTGGGCTTGAAGGCGATAGTCTTTAGGTAGGAGGGACATTTGGGTGGCAGTTTGCATAGGAGCTTCGCCCAGCCTCAGGAGTCCCTTAGCTCCTGGAAGGCCTATCTGGAGGGGTGCTTCACAGGGAGTCCTCGGTGGGCCCACCACCACCTGAACTATTGCAGCGGCTTCTGATTCGGCCTCCCCACCTCTCCTCTCGCCTCTTCTCCCTCCTCCTCCTCTGCCTCCTCCTCCTCCTTTCTGTTCTCCACACTGTAATCAGTGTGTTTTTCCAAAACTTACTTAAAACCCTTTATCAATCTCCCTACTGCCTGTGTGATAAGGCTGTACTCCTTGGTCTGGCACCGAGGCCCCTAAGCTGACTTGCTTACGAGGTGTGAAGTCAGAAGGATGCTGTCACCCTGAAACACATGCACACCCTCACTGGCCTCAACTGGAGATTTCTGACCCTCTGAGCAAAGGGACTTGCTTTGTGCGGCTGTGCGGAGTGACAGGCTTGTCCTGCCGCCTGTCCTTGGCAGAGTGCTCATCTGCACCCTCCGGTGACAGACTCTGTACGTGGCCACAGCCCTTTCTGGTACTACAAGCCTGGCACCTCTCTCCCTGGCCCAGACTGTCTTGACAGAGGTGGACCTCTGGCATAGGAAGCCCCAGGTGCTGTTCTGTTTATTCTGTTGCTATTTAATTTTGCTCTGCTGGTCTTCGTTGTGTTCCTTGATAGTTCTCAATAAATGTTAGCTCTGCTATAGGAACCTTAGCCTGCATATTTTGACCGGCAAGAAACAGCACATTGTTTCAAAATGATTTTACTGTCTAATAGGGAGCCCTCATTCCTTCCTCTGCGGAAGTGGGAAATTACTTCAGAGGGCCCTGGGGTCACGGCAAAAGAGGGGATGTGATGGAGGGAGAGACAGGTGGGGTGGCGGCTTCTGTTCCCAGAGCTGGGTGAAGTGAAAGTGGGCAGGGACCAAGCAGGGCCTTGCTGAGGGCAGCCACGGGAAGGCAGCCCGGGCGCAGAGTGGCAGTGCCTGGGGTAGGCCGCTGAGCTCCTGAGCCTAAGGTACTGCTCTGCTAACGTGTGTGCAGGACGCCTGTCCGCCAGAAGCACCCTGCTCTACTCTGGTCCCAGATCATTCTATTCTGCCCTCTGTGAGGACACTGACCACAGCCCGTCTTGTGTACAGTGTTTATTTTATTTGATTCAATTCATTTTGATTCTGTTCAGCTCAACAATGTTGGACTCTGTGCCAGACACTGCATTATGCTTGACTCTTGCTCTCCGGAGCCTGGAGTGAGCGGAGCCATAGATGCGGGAGTGCTGATCACACAGTGCACTGCCATGGGAGTGGGGCCTGGGAACTCCAGGCCACGGTGTCAGGCCCAAGCTGTGGTCAAGAAGGCCTCCCAGGGAGATGGGCATCTAAGCCCAGGCCTGAGGGAGGGAGGGGAGGAGGCTGCCAGTGGAGAAGGGGTTTCAGGAGGAGACTGGCGGCCAGAGAGTGTGAGCCTGGAGAGCACTTCTCTGGGGCATAGAAGGATCGGAAGGATGTGGGGATTTGGTCAAGGAGGAAGCTGGGATGGGCTGGGGCTTGCAAGGAGGGCTTTGGAGGCTTTCTGTTGAAGAGTTTGCACTATTGAAGGGGACTGACACTTTTTTTACAGTCACTGATGGACACCTCACATGGGTTTCAGGGCAAGTTGTCAGATGTTTAGACACTGTTTCTGGAACAGAAGCTCTTCTGCCCATTTCTGTGGTGTACACCTTCTCACCATGACTGATCTCGAGCTATCAACGTGATGTCACAGAGCACAGTGGATTGGGGTGAGCTGCCACCGGCTGCTCTCCTCAACTGGGATGAGGTGGCTTTGTCATACTGCTGGCTGGAGGGAAGCAGGGAGGCCTCACCCTCTTCTGTGGTGAATGAGCCAGTAAGCTCCTCTGGCACTTCCTCTGTCCCCTCTCCCCACATGTGGCACAAGCCCTGTGCAGAGCTAACACTGAAGGATGAACAGGGCCACCCTATTCCATCTCCTGAAGGGACGCTGAGAACAGCTCTGGGAGGAAGGCAGAAGCAGACAAGGGGGCCCATGTGATCAGGCTCAGGACGGGAGGAGCATGCTGGGATGAGAGGCTGATGAGCTGATGATAATAATTATGACAATTATGCAAAATACACAAATAATAATTACGGAAAATCATGATTATTATTTGTGGGCATGAGATGTCTCTAGCTTTTTGGAACAGCACAGAAGCATTGGGTCCCCTTTTTTTATGGGTGGCTGAGTGTCACAGCCAAGCTGGGGGCTGGTTGGTAGGAGCAGGGGTTTCCATTTTTCTCCAGACAGCTGTCTCTGGCTCAGGTCTTAGTAGGACCCCGTCTTTCTCAGTTAGTGCCAAATCTCAACTGCAAGATCAGGAAAGGCAGCCACCACCCCTCCTCTGGTTCTGACCCCAGAACCTCTCTGAGGACCCAGCTGTGGGTGCAGAAGAGCTGGGGATGGCTAAGGTTAACCAGAGGAATAATTCAAAGTCTCCAGAGCTACAGCAAGTGTCTCCATGAGGTGATCTCCTGGCTCATGACTGACTAGATACCTGATCCAAATATGGTCTGATTCTCTTTTCAGGATATCTAGAACTGGGATCGGGAGAGGGAGCGAGGGTGAGTGATTCCACATGCATGTCTGGGACTCTCACTGGGAAGCTGGGATTGGGCAGGTTCTACCCAGAGACCAAATGGATTGCACAGCAGGGGAGAGAAAGGATTGACTGGATCCAGGTCACCTTTCTGTACAGGGCCTCGAATGTTGTGGTTTTATGGATCAGAGATCCATTCACACTACCTTGTTAAAAACCGTAGTGGTATGACAAGGGCATACTCCCGAAATCCAACCAGAAAAATTCCCATAGAACCAGAGGTTGTGGGAAACTGGGGCACACTGGATTTGAGATGGTGCCGGCACCTCAGCAGGGGGAAGCAGTCTATTAGTTTTTTTAACATGATTTAAATTTAATTGCTTGTGTCTGCTTTTTGGTCTTGCTACCAGCCAATTCTCTTTTTCCTTCTAGTTCAAAATCCTGGGAGAAGAAATCTGATTGGCTTAGCCCATGGCTATTGTCTCTTATGTCAGGCCATGTGATAGGCTTTTAAGTAGCCTATGGCTGGGCTGCTCTTGTGTCAGGTGCTCATTCATAGTCCAATCAGATACTAGTCCTGAGGTGACAACCTGTGGAAAGATAGTTTTAAAGAGATTTGGTTGTGGCAGTGGGGCGGCCAGCATGTCCCGTGTGAATGGCAGGTAGGCTTGGGATTTAGTTCAGTGGGTGATGGTGAGTCTAGAAGATGCTTGAGAATGTGACATGATCCAACTTGGAATTTGGGAAGGTGAATCTGGTTGCATGGAAGAGGTTGATTGGAGGGCAGAGGGTGGTCAGAGTGGCCAGGTAAGTGGCTGCTTTCTCAGCCTATTGAGGTCATGGACGAACTGGCCTGGTCTAGAGAGCAGAGTCAGGTCAGGACTAGGGTGGGCAGTGAGGCTGCAGGGGGCCAGGTTTGAGGTGGCATTCATCTCGGGGTGAACACTCACAGGAGTATGCGGGACCTCTTCAGTCTGCCTCATCCACCTCCTCCTGTCCCATCCTGGACAGGAAGCTGCAGCACCTGGACTCATGGGCTGGGTAACTGATGAGATGCAGGTGATGAGCGAGCCAGGTCTTTCGTTTGGTGTGGTGGCCTGGACAGCAGGGAGGCCAGGCTCAGAGATGTGAAGCAGGAGGGTGGGCTGACAGAGGAAGCTGCTGATTCCTTTGAGGGTGAGCTGAATGTGAGGGGCCTGTAGGACACTGTGGGCAAGGCTTCTAGCAGACAGATGGGAATATGGATCTGAAGCTTGGAGAGAAGTTAGAGATGGAGAGGTGGCCCCTGGGAGTGTGAGCCTGGGCCTGACCCAAGCACGGCTTTGCCCAGAGCACATGCTCAGGAAATGTTCAGCAAATAACTCTGGAAGCTATTTTCCAGGATGGGTGTAGGGAGGACTGGCCTCTAATGGTGAAGTTGCTGGCAGCTGGCAGTAATGTCAGAGCCAGAGGACATCTGCAGGTGGGGGGATTCTCGTGTAGACCTTTAGGTGACCTTGCGCTTCCATCCACAAAGCTGCCCTGTCTTTAAGGACTCCTGGAGCACAGCTGCCTGGTTGAAAGGCTGAGCCCCTAGGGTTATGGGAGGTCCCTGCTTCTCCAAGAAGTGGCAGGGTGACAGTCACCCAGAGCTTCTGCCTGCTCAGGGGTAGAAATGCCAGCATATCACTCCACCCTGGGGTGGGGTCTTTAGTCTCTCAAGGTGGTTTCATACTTCTGAATTCACCTGAGCTGCTATTGCCTTGTGAAGGAGAAAGCATGGGGCTCATCATGCTATTTTATAAACGAAGCAGATGAAGCTCCAAGAGGTTAAATGATTCACCCAGAGCCACACAGCCAGTTGGACAACACTAGATGGGAATCCAGGTCTACTTGAAAAGTACTCTTACCTGAATCTAGAAGTTACTGTGTCTCCCCGGCTTTCCTTAGATTTGTGAGAATTATGTCAGAGTTCTATATAGGGCTAATGTTTATTAGGGACTTACATGCTGGAAACTGTATTTCACATTTAAAGCTCATTTAAACCTCATGCCAATACCAGGAGTTAGATATTATCATCCACCTATTGGAAAGAATAAAAAATTGATAGATAATGTCCAGTTCTGGTAGTGATATGGGAAAAGAATTCTGGTACTTATCACTGGGGAGTGAGGATTGCTCTAAATGTTGGTGAACAAAATTAGCAGTGCCAATTAATATTTAAAGTATGAACACGCTCTGATTTACAAATCCCTCTTTTGGGAATCCATTCTGTGGAGTCAAAGCATCAGAATATAGAGGTAGATGGGTAGATGTGTGATAATGCTTATTACAGCGCCATTTGGAGTCTAGAGGTAAAGCAGCTCAGGAAGAAAATGGGTAAGGGACGGTGCTGTGGGTGGTCACACGGCTAAGGATGGGGCATCCATCCAGATGTGCTGACCTTGGAGATTTTCCGTGACGCTCAAAGAGAAAAAAAGCAAATTTAAAGTAATGTGAACCTCATTTTATCAGGTAAATAAATAGAAAAAAAATCCATGTGTGTGTGTGTGCATTTTTTGTGTTTATGTGTGTTTAGAAAATTATGTGTAAAGATATCCACCATCCGTAGTGACCTTTGGGAGATGAAATTGAAGTGGAGTGTGGGAAGGATTTCATTTTTTCATGCATTTCTGCCTCATTCCAGTCTCACAGCCTGGGAGAGCCTTGAATGGCTTCACAGAGGCGGTGACATGGGAGTTGGGTGTCGAAGGATGAATGGGAATTTGGCATTTGGGTGAAAGTTTGGAAGCTGACACTTCAGGCAGATGTGAGGGCCAAGGGCCGTGAGAGCAGGCCTGTGTGGGGGGGAGCAGGGCCGGGCCCAGGGCTGCTCACTGGTGAGCTGTGTGGACTCCCGTTCTCCACAGAGGGCTAATGTGCGTGTGTGTGTGTGTGTGTGTGTGTGTGTGTGGTGATGGTACATGGTGGATCCTGGCAGGACTCGGACCCATGAACAGACGTTCTAATTCTTGCCGTATTCTGGAAGGTGCTTAAGGACCAAACACACACCATGAATGTGCAGTAGGTAAGGAGTGGGCATGAGGGGAGGGGCAGGTGTGCAGGCAGGGTTCCTCCTTGCCTCCCATAGTCCTTCCTCCTTTGTTTTCTCTCCCAGCCCCTCCTCCTTCCTCCTCTGCCTGTTCTACTTCCCTCTTCCACCCACTTCCCTGGGAGTTGTCAAGGGAAGGGTTGGACTCAGGGAGCATCTCTGCGGGATAGTCAGCTGCACACTCCCAACCCTCCTTGGTCCCTCTTGTGCCTCCCTGATCCCAGCAACTCAGGCAAGACACTAACTGTGAGGCCAGATAGACCTGGGTTCAAATCCCAGTTCTTCTACTTGCTGGCTATGTGATCGCAAGCAAGGGACTGAATGTCTCTGAGCCCCAACCCCAACATCTGCGAAGCGGCCTGATTCCTGTCTGGGATTGTTGCAGCTATGACATGAGACGATGTTTACATTGAACACTGACTTCATAGCTCTCGACATAAACATATTTTCTTGTAGGTGTTCTTTGAGTCTTGCTTGGTGTCTGGCAACTGCTTGGAACCTCTGCTGTCCCTTTTGTTTATGGGGCTCCTTTCCTTCTTCACGCTGGAACTTGAACTTTGAATCATCTGCAGCTGGCGTTCAGCTCTCCATGGTGCGGGGTCCCACTGCCCTCTCTTCCACTCTAACCCAAAGAAACAAGAGAGTCAGGACAGCTCGCTGGCAGAGGCGGAGTCACCGAGGGAGAAGGCAGCTCTAGGGGTACGAGGGGGCCGGCAGTGAGGACTTCTGCTCTTGGGGAGGGGCTGTTTCCAGCACCCACAGGAGCGCCTGGGAGCCTCCCTGTGTCTGTGTGAAGGACCCTGCACGGCCCATTAGAGCCGATGGCAAGAGTTATGAGTTATTAATGGTGTTTGTAGTTGTAAGCTCCGCCTGTGGCCACACTCATGCATTGTAATAACGTGTAAGGGAAGCTCGGGAATGAGAGAGCGCCTCGATCATGACGGTGATGACCACGTGACCACTAGGCAGAGCACAGCCTTGTGTGGACAGCCCTGGCACAGCCTGGCAGGGAGAGGGGTGCATGGGGGTGAGTGACGGCCTGGAGTTAAGAGCGGACCTGGAGCTAGAACGGGCAGACCCAGCCACATCTCTGCTCAGTGTCTTCAGAGCTGTGTGACCTGGCACTGTCGCATTACCCCTCTGAGCCTCAGCTCTTCTTCCTATAAGCTGGAAGTGATACTGGTCCTCATCTGCTGGAACTGAGAGGATTCGATGAGGTAATGCACTTGAAATAGGCACCATTTCTGCAGCCCCTTGGCTCACTGTCTGCCTGTGTTGGAGACTGCCGCCCACCCACCTGCCACAGACCCTTTGCACTATCTGCTCCCTCCACCTGGGGTGCTCTCCCCACACATATTTGCACAGCTTGCCCCTCATTCCAGCAGGCATCTTCTCATATGTCACCTAAGGGAGACCTTTCCTGATCCCCTCGTCTAAACTGGCGCCCCACACTCTGTTCATCTGCTGCTTTTACTGGCAACTCTTAGCTATTACAGATGTGGTGGTTTATTATTTTACAGCTTGTCTCTTCCTCTAGGCTGTGTTACAAAAACAAGGCCTGTGTTTTGTGTGCTATAGAGCCTCTAGCACCTAGCACAGCACTTACTTTACAAGAAATATTATTTTCTTAGTTAATTTCTTCATTTTGTGGTACTGGGGATTGAACCCAGAGCCTTGCACCTGCCAGCAAACACTCTACCACTGACACATGGCCCAATTCTTAAAATTTTTAATTTTGAGATTAAATCTCACTATGCTGCCCAGGCTGGCCTTGACCTTGTGATTCTCCTGCCTCAGCTTCTCAAGTAGCTGGGATTACAGGTGTGTGCTGCTACAATGGTGGGAGGTATTTATTGAAGGAAGGAAGGAATAGCTCCATGCTAGGCACAGGGCAAACGCTCAGTCAGGGGTTGCGCAGGTCAAGTGAGGTACAAATGAACAGTGTCCATGCCAGCAGAAACTCAGTGATAAGCTTCTCTCCCGAGGCTGACTCTTTGGGAAAACTCGAGCATCTGGTTTCTGGCCCTTCCACCCCTCACCCCCACCCCAGCCCAGTCATCTGGAAATCAGCAAGGCTGACCTTGCCCTTGGCTGAGGCTTCAGGCTACACTGTTGGGTAGACATGGCAGGCAGGAGGTAGCAGTGTGCCCGTACAGAAAAGGAGTGAGGGTCTGTGCCTGAGCAGCCATGAGGAGGGGTCTTGGGGTCCTGCCAGAGCCCTGGATTCTGCTGAAAGTATCTCCAAAAATGATGGGTGTCCTGCAGGAGCATGTTGTGAAGTGTGTTCTTGTGTGTGACTGTGGTGTGGTAAGCATTGTGAGGATGCCGGTGTATGTGTCCAATCTGTGTCCTGTCTGGCTGCCTGTGTGAGCATGGGTCTGGCTGCTTAGCCTGTGCTTGCTTGTATGTACTGGGTGAAGAGTTGGGTGTACGACTGGACTTGTATGTGAATGCTGGGTATAGGCAAGTATCATAATATCTGTGGGTGTATGTGTGAATCTGTTGTGTGTGGGCTCTGTGTCTGAGACTGAGATTAAACCTTTTTTGTTTTTCTGGAGACAGAATCCTGCTATGCAGTTCAGGCTGGCCTTGTACTCACTTTGTAGCCCAGGCTGGCCTTGAACTCTGAGATCCTCCTGCCTCTGCCTCCCAAGTGCTGGGATCACAGGCATGTGTCACCATGCCCAACTGAGGCTGAAACTTTGTGATGGATTAGTCAAGCCTTTCTGTGGCAAGGAGTAGTTTGTTTGCAAGGACTTACCAAAGATACCAGTCGTATCATTTTGCTTGTTCTCATGTGACAAGATACTCTGACATGGAGCCATGGAGAGGGTGAGCCTCTTGGGAAGATTTCTGCTGATTGCTGCATTTCATTAGAAACACAATTATTTCATAAGGCCAGGCAGGCAGTGGTGGGAAGAGCTGAGTGCAGAACTGGAGCCACGGGGACCACATCCTATTTGGTGCTAATTGGTTTGATGATGATAATTGTTGCATTGCAGGCGGTGTGACCATCTCCTAATTTAATATAATCAATAAGGTAACAACAGCTCAATGCAAATGAGATGTGAGGAACCATGGGGCCATTTGTAAGCCGTGTCCTTAATGTGTTTTGCTAATTAGCTGTGGCGGGGCTCCCTACCCTAGAGGGTAGAGAAAGTGATCACCTGAGAGGCTGTACTCTCTCCACACCTTCATCCTGGAGCTCTCGGGGACCCCAAGACATTTTAGGACTGGCTGAGATGGAGTCAGCGATGCAGCAGGTCTGTACGACACTTCCCTCTGGGCTTCTGCCACCCCAGCTCGAATCCCTGTAGGACACTGCCTCTCCCATCTGAGTGGGAGATGCTGGGGGTGAGAGCAACACTTTCCCATCACACAGGGCACCCTGTCATTCAGGGGCTCTTCCACCGAGCCGAAGCTCCAATGCCACTGCTGGTGTTTTACTCATTAGCTAAGACCCTGCCAAGCCATGGGGGTCTCATCCATAAAACTATAGGGTCCCCCTCCAGCTCAGGGTTCTGATTCGGCCCTCAGCCTGCTGCTCGCTCAGACTCCTCGCTCGGAACTTGTGTATGTGCACGGGAGTGCTTACTGTGGTGCTCCCTGACAGCAGGGAGGAGGCTCAGCACAGCGGTTAGAAAGAGGCTCTGGACCCAGACTTCTGGAGTTCAGTTCTCAAGTCTGCTACCCGCTTGCTATGGGATGATCCTGGACAGGTTACTTAGCTTCTCTGGGCTTCAGCTCCCTCAATCTATAAATGGGCACAATAAAGAGTGGTGTTGACTCAGATCTATTGTGAGATTTAGATGAGTTATTAACTCATTCTGATATTTACTAAGGTAAAAAACAATTCTTCCATCTCATTAGCCATTCACTTGCTCAACAGCCACATGTGGCAGGTAGCTGGAGACTTGGACAGAGCAAATATTGAAGCTCTCCATCATCCCAGGGAGCTCTATTGGCCAGTGCTGCTGGAATCCCTTGATGAAGGAGTTGGACTCCAGGGACGCCATGCACTTCTCCGGGAGGGGGATGGGTGCACCTGAGCTCTTTCCAGATCCTAATTCAGTGTGGTGCACAAATGCCCCTCCTGTGTGCCAAAGGAGCTCCACTCTGTGCCACCTCTTGTCACATCCCCTGCACCTGAGGCCCAGCCTGGATGTCCCAGTAGCTGTTGTGCCAGATGGCCTGGGAGTTCTTAATGAGAGAGTCTCTGCGTGTGCACATGCATGGGCTGGGTCATGTGCTGTGATCATCATTTCGGAAGCTTCTTTGGGGAAGTGAAAAATGGCATCTCAGCCCAGGAGTCCTCATGGGGGAACCACCTCTTAAATCAGTGTGGAAGTCCCTCCTGACTTGTTCCATGGCCTCATGACCAATGACCCAAACGCCCTGCAGCTTCATGGCTTCACTTCCCTCCACCCCTCCCCAGGCCTCACAGATACTATCCTGCCCCCCATCCTGCCCATCCTGCTGCTGATATCAATTATTTGATCTTGGAGGAGTCACTGTTTCTTCCTGTCCTCAATTTTCTCATCTGTAAAATGGTGGAAAGAAAAGGAACATCCTTTAGCCTCTGTAATGTAGACCAGGGAGAGTAATATCTGCTATTCAGAGATGTGATATTTGGGATCTGCACTCAGGATTAACTTCCAACCCAGAACAAAGAACACAGGACTGTGAGTCCAGGGCAGCATGGGCTGCCTGCGTGGGAATCAGCTTCCTAAGGGTTCGAGTTCTGGGCCCCACACTACAGCGTTATGTGGGTTCAGGATCTCTGTGCGTGATGACTGTGACTTCCCATATTGCTCTGTAATTCTTATGCACTGTAAGGTTAAAGAACCCTTGCTTTAGGGCTGTGTGCTGTATGGCCATGCTTCTGCTTCTGGAGAGGGAGTGACTGGGGTTTAGTACATGGGGAGGGTAGAGAGGAGAGCTCTGATGGGGGTTGGTGAGGAAGGCTGTGTCTAGTCCAAAGCTAAGTTCCGGAGAGTTTGGCAAACAGGGGCCAAGTCTGGCTCAGAAAAGAAATGCAGGCCCAGAGGTCTGATCTGAGGAGTAGGTGGGAGTGGAGGCCTTCCTTTAAGATGGGGTTAGCACTCTGGGTTTCTGGAAACATGGTCTGGTGCTAACGCAAGAGGAAAGTAAACAAGCCAGAGGGAAGCTGGTTAGAGTAGTGGTTGAAATGCACAGGTTTGGGAATCACACAGAATGGGATTAAAATCCTGCCTTACAGGCACCTTAGGTGTGTGCCCATAGCCAAGCCATTTAACCTCCCCTGTAGAATGGTGACATCTCTGGCTCACAGGACTGGAACACTCAAATACTAGTGTGTTCTCTGTCCCCAGCTAGCTTCTAGAATCTCTTTGACAAGGCCTGGGTAGGACTTGAGTAGCAGAAGTAACTGCCCCTCACTCCATGTTCTGTTACGCTTCAAACACTTTCATGTCTGTTTTCTCATGGGGGCCTGTGGCAACCCTGGTAGGAAGTCTAGGGAAAGTCAGCCATATGCTCAAAGACACTTGATGGGACATAGGAAAGGGGACACACCTGTCCTAATTGAGACCATTGTGGGGATTTATGTAGTAGCTGATGTGTGGAAATGGGTTTTTGTTGACTGGGAAGCCTTGCTCTGCCATCTTGTTCATGGTACAATGATGGGGGGGTGGCTGGGGAGGGGTGGGTCTGTTTCTCCTGCCTCTGACCTTGCACCCTGGCTTCCTGGGTGCCCAGCCAAGGCTCAGTGTTCATCCTTGTGGCTGATTCACCACCTACAGCTGTGTTTTGGAAATTGAGTGGCTGCTAAGCTGGGAAAGGCTGGGGAAAATGGACCACATGTGTGGGTAGCTGCATGATTCTGGGCAGGCAGCTGGCAAAGATATTTTAGTCTGGACCAGGCCAGGCATGAACTGGGGCAGGCTGGAAGAGTCATGGCCATGCAGGAAGTGAAGCTGGGCAGGCACCTGGCTCTGTAGCTGGCTGAGTTCAGTCAGATTGAGGCATGGACTGCCAGCTGGTGTGGAGGATGGACTCAATCTGGGGCCGGCATAGGCAGAGGTTGTCAGCACCACGGACAGCTCCCGGGATGTTTTCTACCGTAGTTCAGACCCCTCTGCAATCTGAGACTTTAATTCATTCACTCTACCCAACTCCCACCCACTCTGGTTTTTAAAAAGCCTCTGCACACCCCCTTCCTCGCTGGGTCTTTACAAGCTCCAAAGCTCTATTTCCAGCAGAATGGCCCTGACTTTTATCTCTTTAAGGCTCCAGTTTGCTCACTGGGAGTCCTGTCTCACTGTGAGCAGACCGCTGAAGTTTGACTTGGGTTGGAGAGAAGGATTTGTTGTTTCCCCTTCGCTTTATCATGATCCCTGCCCGACAGAAATGAATCTCCTCCAGCACCTCTTTTCCCTCTTCTTCTGCTTGTGACTGGTTTAGTAATCAGGGCTGAAGATCAGAAATCACGTGACAAGGAACTTTTCCCACTAATGAGCTCTCCGAGGGCCTCGGTCAGCCCCTCCTCTTGCCCCGCCCTACCCTGTTCACTTATTTATAACAAATGGTGCCATCCTTCAAGATGCCAGCCGGAAAGGGCCAATCAACTTGCAGCACTGCCAGTCAACACTGGAGGAAGGGCAGGCAGGGAGGCTGACCCAGTCAGAGGTGTGTGGGGTGAGGAGACTTCTCAGATCCACACAGCCGCTGATGACCAAGGCCCGGTCCTGAACTGCGGTCTCGTGATAGAACATCTTTAGAATGTGTTTATTTTGAAAACTGAAGTGGAGCCTCTGTTTCACTTGACAGCTTGGCATTTTCTGTCTGTCAACACTTTGATAAATTTAGAAGAAATAGACTTATTTTGGGACATCTGGGACTAGAAAAAAAGATCAAGATCGGCACTGTGATGATGTCTTCACTTTGTCACCTGAAACAAAATGGCAGTTGACATGTGTATGTCCAAGGAAACGTGCTACCTTTAACTCATAACAGATGCCAACAGGATGTGACTGGTGGGCAGAAGTTTTCATGGTTCTGCCTGCATTGAGCTGACCTGGACATCAGAGTCTGTTTCCTACAGAAGGTGCATCTCTCATTCCACCATGGACAAGACAGCCAGAAGGGAGGGGAAGTCAGTGTGTGTCTTGAGGGGTTGTTACCATGGTGATTTATAATGGTGGGCAGGGAGGTGTTTGGTGTCAGTATCCTGAGTAGACCTGGGCCAGAAGAAGCAGTGGGAAACGATCTATGTGAGCCTGGTATCCTGGGGCCTCTGTGCTTCTTTGCCCACCCACTGCTCCTTTCTTACCATCACACCCAGGAGGGCGGGGGATGCCCAGTGTCCCTGGCCTGGCGAATCTGCTAGGGGCATTTGAAGCTATCGATCCATTTTTTTTTTTCTTTTTGAGGCAGGGTCTTGCTGTGCAGTTCAGGCTGGTTTTGGACTCACTTTGTAGCTCAAGCTGGTTTTGAACTCGCAGTGATCCTCCTGCCTCAGGCTCCTGAGTGCTGGGATTACAGGCGTGTGCCACCACGCCCAGCTCACCAATTTCCTTTTCTATATAGTCATCCTCACATACCAAAGGGTGAATATTTCCTAGGAGCCTTGGGAGGATGCCTGGGGGGTGGTCACTTGGTTGATCAGTACCCTTGGCCCTTGAAGGAAATGAGGAGGGCCCAGCAGTGGCCAGAGTTCAGAAGCTTAAATGTTGGTGTGGGTACTGAATAGGGAAGAATTCTGGGAGGAGGCTTTCTTTCTTTTCTTTCTTTCTTTCTTTCTTTCTTTCTTTCTTTCTTTCTTTCTTTCTTTCTTTCTTTCTTTCTTCCTTTCTTTCTTTCTTTCTCTTTTTTTGTGGTACTGGTGATTGAATCCAAGGCCTCATGCTTGCTAGGCAAATGCTCTACTGAGCCCCATCCCCAACCCTTTATAAACTCTGCTTTGAGATGGGCTTTTGCTAAGTTGTCCAGGCTGGCCCCGAGCTTGTGATCTTCCTGCATTAGCTCCCTAGTAGCTGGGGTTACAGGCGTATGCCACTGTGCCCTGCTGAGGGTGGTTTCTTCTTACACCATCTCCTTATATCTCAGAGCAAAACTGAGTTTCCTCAACAAGATTTTATCTGTCAAAAAGTCTCCCTCCTGAGCTTGGGCTCATGTAGTGGAAATCTCCATGCAGATGCCCACAGTTATGTCTGGAAACCAGCTCACATCTCCCCATCCTTGCCCTCACTCCTGTGTCCAATACACAAACACACACACAAACCAACAAACAATAAAAATGCTATTGTCCACACCTGGTATGTACACTTACTGGATTTCTCTATACCATGGGTGAGTTACTAGTTACTAGTTACATTTTACCTTATAAAATGATGCTGAATCCAGTATTTACCACTTCTACATTGCCTGTATCTTTGTCTCTGTTGCTCTTTGTTTCTGTCTGTCTGTCTGTCTGTCTGTCTGTATCTCCAGGGTCTCACTACATAGCCCAAGCTGGCCTCAAACTTGTGGCAATCTTCCTGCCTCAGCCTCTCTCCAGTGCTGGCCTTCCCATTTTTATGTTTAATTTTCTTGTCATCTTCTGCATTCTTTTGCCTTATGCCTGTATTCTCTGGATTTGTTTAGAGTCTTTGGCTTATTACCTGGTGCTTACTAGGTATTAGGTATTATTCTAAGGGATTTAGATCTAGTAACTCTAAGAAGAAGGAACTATTGTCCCTACATTATGGATGAGAAAACAAGTCACAGAGAGGTTCAATATTTTGTCTAAGGTTGTACACTGAACAAACCATGTCTGCAGATTCTGTTCCTTGACCTATGATACTGCTTTGACTCCCAAATATCAAGACAATGAGATAGTTGATTTTTTAAAAAAAATTTTTAATTTTGGGGGGTAGCAGGTATTGAACTCAGGACCTCACACTTGCCAGGCAGGTACTGCACCACTGAGATAAACCCTTGGCCCCAAGATTTTTGATTTAGTCTTTCCTCAAAATTCTCCTTTTAAATGGACCACACTGGCTTGTCCACCCACTCATCCATCCATCTGTCCACCTTTTCATTCAATAAGTATTTGCTGGCTCCATCTACTGTGTGCCCAACATCCTGCCAGGTGACAGTGGGAACAGACAAAATCTTGCTTCCCTAAAGCTGACAGACTTGTGGAGCAGACAGGTGAGATGTAACACACCAATCCATGAGTGTCAAGGGAGACACATGTACTCTGGAGGAAAGGGATGGAGTTCTCATATATCATAGCCAAGAGCCAGGGCTGCCAACCCAAGTCCCTGCATTCAATTTCCTATCCCTGACCCTCACCCCAGACCCCATCAGATACAATAACCAAAGTCTGATACTTTTTCGGAAGCGTCTACCAGCCCATGGTCCCAACACAATGTCCAGAAGCATTTTCCCTGCCTGCTATACTTTCTTCAAATGTGTCCAATCCTGCTGTTCTCCCAGAACGATGATGAGTTTTGTTGTTTCATGGGCCCTACAGACCTCCCTGGTTATTTGATCATAGGTAGCATTACTTTCCTTCATCTTGAATAGTGAGGACATGGATCTCTTTGAGAGAGTGTCAAAAACTAAAGACCTCCTTTGATAAGAATGTCCACACTTAGATTAACTTGCGCATGATTTAGAGGGGCTTACAGACCTCCTGTAGCTCATCCCTGGATCACAAATGAAGACTTTCTAACCCGGAAGATGCTCTTTTATAGTCCTATGGCTTCTGCTTTGGCAAGACCTCTGCACCCTTGGGGATTCTTACAGTCATACTCCCTACATCCCACTGGCTGAAAGGCCAAGGAACATGAGCTGCCAGCCTCATGGCTTCCAACGTGACTGTGCATTTCCTGTGTGCAGCTGCAGCCTCTATTATCTGGCCTGGCTGAGAGACGCTCCAGACTCATCACAGTAGTTTTCAGCAGGGAAGCTGAGTGTAAAGTACAGGGAAAACGAGTAAGAAACACATGTACTACCCCTCCCGACCCAGCACCCGTGACAGACATTGCTAATAAATCACAGCTTTCTTCCCTATTGGACCCAGATATAGTTTTATAATCCTTCTCAAATAGTAATTTAGGTAGACACCACCAATCCATCAGAGCTGGCACATGGGATGATGTGTATTTGCCATCTTTGATGTGGAGAAAGATGGCTGGGTGTGTTTTCCCCAGACACAGCTCTTGTCAGTCTAGCATCCCATGTCCCAGCTGGCTTAGAACCCCAGAGCTCTGTTGGCCTTGGAGAGTCCTCAGGTACCATCCATCTGGTTGGCCAAGCTGTACCTGGAGGGGGGCTCTGGATCCCCTTCTTTATTCCTCTGTATTAATTTGTCTGCTTCTCAGTTGAAATGTCATCAGCATCCTTTACTTCCGCCCCCTTCTCACTTCAGGGACCTTGAAGCTGATCCTCATTACCTCCATCCTTGAAATGTCAAGAGTCTCTTAACTCTTTCCTGTCCCCATTCTCACAAGCCTTGTAACCCATGCACCTGCTTCCTCAGACATACAGGGGGGATCATATCGTTCTCCCTCCTGAAATCCTTCAGTGCTTTACAAAAGAAAATCCTCATTTTAAAAAACATTTCAAATACAGACATTTCCAGTGTGGCCTCAACTTTTTTTCTTGCCTCTGTGTCACCACATCCCTGTGCTCTAGCGAGATCTTACGGTGCAGCATTTTCTGACACTCTGGGCTTGCCGCATGCATCTGTGTGCTTGTTCACACAGTTCCTTCTGTCTGGAATGCCTCCCCTCACCTCAGCCTTTGCTCTTCCCACTGCACTCCTACTCTTCTGTCAAGACCCTTCTCAAATACTCCCTGCTCTGGGAACCCCTACTGATGCCATGCCAGATTTGGGATTCCCATTACCGTCCCTTTCTAAACCCTCTCTGCGGGTCTCTGTCCTGGCGCCTGTCTGGTGATAACCTGTTTACTTGTGAGGCAGAGCCTTCTGCACCCTTGTGTCCTCTCCCCGTCCTCCCCAGGCGGCGTTTCTTTGCTCATGCCAAGCAAAGGCAGCCGTTGCCTTCTAAGTAATGGCTTTCCTCCTCCTGGCAGAAAGCAGTCCTCATTGAAATTCACCGGGAATGGGCAGCTTCCCGCAGGAGTCTCTTGGCTGGATGGTGATGCAGCTGCCAGTACTGGAAGCAGGAGGGCTTTGGCTCACAAGTTGCAAGCGTACCTTTCCCCACTCTCTTGGGCCTTGGGCAGGATCTCCTCTGACCTCTAGAAAGGTTCAAAGTTGTGGTTGGGGGTGAGCTGGCTGTGTGGGGAAGGGTCAGAGGCTCCTGTGTAAACAGAGCTAGGTGGGTGCGGGCAACTCTCAGCTGCACCGCTGGACATCTACAAGCTCATGGCAAGATGGTGCCCTTGGACATAATAAAAATAACATTACTAAGTATACTGCATCACCCAGATAGCTCTGACTGTGCAAGGTACTGCCTTAAATGCTTTTCGCTTATTCTCTCCTTTGGTCTTTAGGACTACACTTTGTGGTAGGTTATAGCATTATCCCCATTTTACAGATGAGCAAATGGAGGCCACAGAGAGAATAACAGATGTTAATCTTTTTCTGGGTGGATGGGGAGACTGAGGCTAGCGCCACTGGTGCAAGGTCATGGTGTGAGCAGAGGAAGAAGATGAGGCCTGGAAATGTCAAGAGCATTAGGCTGTAGTCTTGGGAAACTTTTTGCTTTTTCAAACCTCTGATTTCTAATCTAGAAGTAAGATAGTTGTGTGTTGGAAGGTTTGAAAAGAAGGATTAAATGAACTCATATGAGTAAAAGGCCTGGTGCATTATAGATAATCAATAAGCAGTAGCTGTCATTATTAATTACCTAATTGCTCCCTCCTTTGTGTCCTTTTGTTTCATACAATTCTCTTCCACAACCTTATCAGATGACTTTAATTATCCTATAATTGTCTGTCTCGCTGCTATGCTCAAAACACAGCCACTCTTATCCACCTCCAACCACTCTGGTTGGCAGGTGGGGAGGTGGTGTTTTACAGGAGGAAACTTAGGCCTTGAAAGGAAGCTGTTTGCCCAAGTGGACAAGCGAGTAGGTATCAGAGCCCAGGCTCCTGTCCAGGATCGGTGCAGACTGTTTTCTGATCTACAGACAGAGAGAGCCGTGAGGATCCCATTCCAGGGCCTTAGTTTGCCTGGGTGGGATGCTACAGGTCCCTGGCTCCTTTGAGAGGGGAAATGGAAATGACAGTCCATGGGCCACCTGGGCCTGTGCTACCAGCCTGGGAAGGAGGGGGACTGGAGGAGGCAGCTGAGCTAGGGCTTGGTGAGTGATCAGATACGAGGGTGAGGGAGAGGGAGGGGTCCAGTTGTCTTGGCATGCGGGAGGGATACAGGAGTTTGTGGATAAGAGAAAATCGTGAATTAGGTTTTGGAAATGTGTAGGGAAAGGAGTTCATAGGACAGGACACTTTGGGCCTCTAGGAATTATTTGTCAGTGAGGAAATGGGGAAGAACAAGGACATCTGCTACAATCTATAATTCTTGAACAGATATAGTCCTGGAATTCTATCTTCACTTGACTTCAACTTGGAGTAAGTTATTCAACCTCTCTGAGTCTTGATTTCATTTTCTGTAAAAGGGAGGTCTGTGCAGAGATCCCAACCCAGACTGAAGAAGGGGCCTGCCCAGCTTATGCAGCTATAGTTCAGCTGTAAACCAGTGGCAAGGGAGCTCAGCCAAGTGTGGAAGAGACCGGGGACGGCCCAGACTATTGATGGAGAGAGTCACCCTCTGCCGGACTATTTACTGCTGGGCTTTCAAAGTCAGTAGAGGTCCCTGAAACTGCCTGTGGGGGCTCAGCGGCCTTGACAGTGTGTCATGTTCAGAGGTCACAAGTCCTGGCTGCATCTGACTTGCAGACTGCTTCTGAAGCTCTTCTCAGGACTCTGCAGAGCCTTAGGTCTCAACTCAGCTGCAAAATGAACTGCTCATCTCACCAGTGCAAGAGCACTTTTGGGCCAAACTCCTCGCTCAGTTTTATGGGGCCAATACATCTGCAGAATCACTTACCCGTCACTCTGCAGGCGGAATGTATTATTTTGGAAAAGTTTCTTTTCCCTTTTCCCCTAAAAAACTTTTATTCCCTAGCGGAAATGGTTTATCAACGTCCTTAAAAAACCACTCAGATCTTCTTGGCAACCTCTGATACCATAAACGAGTGGCTGTGCGAATGCAAATGAATTGGAGGGCATTAAAAACCCTCTTGCCTCCGCAGCTGAAGGGGAGAAGGGCCGGATGATGGATAGCGCACGGCTTTCTGCTGAGCGATTTTGCTCTTTTTACAGCTGCCAATGGCTGATGTATTTCATCTTTTGTTTCCTTTACTGCCGCTTAAGCAGTCACCCTCAGGCTGGGGGTATGTCCCTGGGCACCCCCATTTGTCCCAGCTGTGGGGAGGGCTTCACCCAGCTGCTCTGCACTTGCTGCCTGATTCAGGGAAGGCAAGGGTGGCCCAGTTGGGGAGACCCTGAGGGAGAGCCCCTCCTGCCTCTGCTGAGCTCAGAGGCAGAGTCTGCTGAAGAGGTGGAAATCTTCCTTGCTCTCCCGAGGGGACACAGGCCTTATTCTCACCCGCTCCACTTGTACTGGGACACCTACTGTGTGCCTGGCACCGTGCGCAGCACTGTGTAGCTATGCAGATGTGGAGGACAGAACTCTGACTTCCGCAATCGTGCCACGATGTTGGGAGGAAATTGTTGCTCACATTTACACACACAGATGCCTGCTGGCATCCATACTTTTCCATGTGCAGGCAGGCACACATGCACACTCACCTCTGCACCATACTAGGACATGTGGAAACACACATGGATACGGTGCACACAGCTCAGCGTGCACAGAAACACACACACCACCAAGCCCCACCAGCTCTCAAATCTGTGCCCATTCACCCACATGCACACACAAACACAAATACCTGCCTCTTCACACCCACGGGTGAGAAAGTTAAATAATGAAGCAAAACTATGTCATCCACAGCTAGAGTGAGTGGGCAGATGAGGAGGAATTCAGAGGATGTTACAGTGGAAATAGTGAGGCAGTGGGAAATTTGCTTTCATAGTCTTCTTTTAGTCCCTTACTTGCTGTGTGACCTTGATGAAGTCCCTTAAGCTCTCTGAGTCTCAGTTCCCTTATTTGAGTTCCTCCCAGCCCATGACTTTGTGAAATCAGAAGTTCAGAAGTCAGTGTGGGCTGAAGTACTGCTGCTAAGAGTAATAGTAATAGTTACTCTATACAGATCACTTGCTCTGGGACACACTCTGTTAAGCACTTTGTGTACATTATTTCTCTTAAGCCTCACAATTGTCCTAAATGTAAGTACTATTATTAACTATGTTTTATAGGTGAGACGATGGAGGCTCTGAGAGGTGAAGTTAATAGCCCAGGGTCACATAGCCTATACTGGTAAAGTCTGGGTTTGAACCCAGACAGGCTGGATCCAGGGTACCAGGAGGCTCTCAGTGACTATTTGTATAAAGATCTGCTATTACCTAACTGTGGAGACCCCCTGTTCTCATGCTGCCCTTCCCTTCTTTCTCCTACTAGAAATCCAGGCACCTCAGGCCTGTTTGTCCTCTCTGTCCACTGGGTGTCCTTTCTCTTCCCAAGAAGGGGTGATGTAGGTCCCCAGGAGGGTCCTTCCAGGGACCCTCTTTCTTCCTGTAGAAATCTCTTGCTCTCAAAGGCCTCGTTCCCCTGACTGTGCTTTGGGCTGTAATGAGGGCCAGCCCTGTGCCAGTGCCACCAGGAGGCACGTGGGGAGATTCTGTCCACCCGCCATGCTTCGGAGGCAGCCCGCAGTGTTTTGCGCCATCCTAGGCAGGTCCCTTGAACAGGAAGCTGTGCTCTGGGATTTCTGCCCTGGCCTGAGACAAAGCAGCAGGTGCTCCCTGGCCAGACTCCAGGGTGAGACAGTCTAGTCCAGTCTTCAGGCACCAGCTAAGTTCTTGCCTTTTTGCTGGTGAATTTGGGACAAAGCCTTCCCAGGCTGGTACTGTGGGGAGTTGCCTGTGGTTGGAGGGGCAGCCACCTTCTCTCCAGGGTGCTCTCTTTGGAATGCGCCACCACTTCTGTGATGCTGGACCAGCCTTGCCTCTTCTGTGTCCTTCTTTCTTCTGCTTTCCAAAAGCTTTCTCATCCCTGGTCTCTTCCCAGCAGTCTCTCCATAGCTGGCTGCCCACAGCTCCAGCCCAGCCCCCTCCTGGCCACAGGATTGCCTTCCTGTAAATATGGATCAAGGTGAAATTCATGTAACATAGAATGTACCATTTTATAGTGACAGTTAGTGCATGCACAGGGTTGTGCCAGTATCACCTCTATCTACTCTTTTTTAAAAAATTATTTTAAAGAGTAAAAGAAGGATAACAAAGTAGTAGGGGGGCTTACCGAATTACAGACAAAGTGGTAGGAAATCATCAATGGTTGTTGTTCTACATATTGTTATCTTCAGGATAATTTCTCAGGAAAACAAATAGACAAATAATAGTGAGCTACAGACAAAAGTGGTAGGAGATTATCAATGGTTGTTGTACTATACTTTGGTATCTTCAAAGTGGTTTCTAAAGAAAATAAATAGAGCTATACATGAGTGACCAATTGAATAATCATTGACTATTCTCAATGGTTGTTGTAGGAAACACTTAGTAATAAACATACATCCAGTTATGAAACAGCATAGGAACAATATAAACATTACAGAGTTATGGACAGACTAGTAGGAAAATATCAGTGGCTGCCGTAATACATGGTGATATGTGTCTGGAAGACAGGGATACACAAGAAAGCTCTAACAAGTAGTTACAGCCTAAGGGTTGTGAAAAATAGCATATTACCTCCTCACCAGTGACTCCTTTCACTGAGGTGTGAAAGGCCAGGATTGAAAAGAAGGACTGAGAGACTTGCACCTGTGTCTACCTCCATCTACTCTTAAACATTGTGGTCACCATAGAAGACCCTGCCTGCTGAGCAGTTGCTCCCCATTTGTTCCTTCACCTCACCTCTGGAAACCGCTGGTCTGCCCTGCATCTCTGTGGGTTTGTCTCTTTTGGATATTTCATATAAACCAAATCATACAGTATGTGGCATTTTGTGTCTGGCTTCTTTTACTGTGCATAATGGTTTCAAGGTTCACCCATGTTTCGGTATGTATCAACTCATTGTTCCTTTTCACGGCTGGATAAAATTCTGTTGTACAGATAACCACATTTTGTTTATGCACTCATCCATTGATGGGCATCTGGGTTATTTTTACCTTCTGGCTGTTGTGCATAGTGCTGCTATTCGTGTATAAGTGTTTGTGTCCCTGTTTTTGATTCCTTTGGGTATATACATAGGGGTGGAATTTCTGAGTCATACAATGTCTATGTTTAATTTTGAGCCCTGACAAGCTGTTTTTTCACAGTGGCTTTGCCATTTTACATTCCCACCAGCAATGCATAGGTATCTTTTTAAAATTTAATTTAATTTTTGAAATAAATCTGACTTCCATTCCTACCCTAAACCCACCCAAGATCCTCATTACTCACGGTGGTGGTTTTTAAATAGCTTGATGAAGAACTGGAGTTTAATGTGCAAAATGGGCCAAAGGGCCAGCTTAGGGTGGTACAGGGACAAGGAGCAGCAGCCACGTCCTCTCACTCATGCATCTACCTGGAAACCTTGGAAAACCACTGTACAGGGCCAGCCCTTATCTGCCGAAGGGGTTGCTGAAGCCAAGACAGGAGTAAGGATCTTGGCTAAGGAGTTAGTGACAGACAGGAATGGAACCAAATCTCCCGGCCCCCTATACAATGCTCTTTTTCTTAAGGGACAAAAATTTAAAAAGTGATATGTGCTTGCAATAATGAATTCAAACACTAAAGAAATATAAAATCAAAACTGAAAGGTTTTCTCTCTCCCTATCTCTTTATATTAGCCTCTGGAGTTGACTATGTCCTTCAGACCTTATCTCTGTGTGTACACACACACACACACACACACACACACACACACACACACACACACCTGCCTACTCAGTTATATACTTATATATGTATACACACTGACGTAAGTTCTTGTTTGTTTTTGCAAAAAAAGTGATTGTAATGGGCTAATTGTTCTTTGCTTTTTTTTTTCCAGTACTGGAGATTGAACCTGGGGTTTTTGGATTAAAATATATCTCCAGCCCTTTTTATTCTTTGAGACAGGGACTCACTAAGTCACTAAATTGCCTAGCCTGGGTTCAGACGTGCAATCTACCTGCCTCAGCTCCCAGAGTGCTGGGATTACAGGTGTGTACCACTACAACTGCTTCTTCTTCTTCTTCTTCTTCTTCTTCTTCTTCTTCTTCTTCTTCTTCTTCTTCTTCTTCTTCTTCTTCTTCTTCTTCTTC
>NW_004955452.1:15227960-15244096 GCF_000276665.1 Chinchilla lanigera | reverse complement strand
GGGGTTTTACTATGTTGTCAAGGCTGGCATTGAACTCAGATCTTCCTGCCTCAGTTTCCCAAGTAAGGGGATTTTGGGTGTGCATCACCACACCTGACCTGTGATTTGCTCTCTTGAGTAGCCCTTAAAGTCTGGAAGGACCAAGTGTTTTCTCTGGAGGTCGTACAATTAGAGTGATGTACCACCGAACGTCTCCAACATTTGTGTGTCCAGAGAAGTGCGGGCTCCAGGAGCCTGCAGACTGGGGCTAGAATTATACAGATTCAGGTGGTATTGTGGGTGGGAAGCAGCTAAGCACAGCCTCACAGTGCAATGCACGGTACTGAAGGGCTCAAGTCAGGGCTGTGCAAGGGCTTGGATGTCAAGCAGGGGAGATGTGAGGTGTCCAGTAGGTAGGGAGCCACTGGAGTAGAAAAGCATGGTGCTCTTGGAAGAGGGAAGGTCATTCTCCAGTGTGCATGGGTACGTGTGTGTGCTTGTGTGTGCACATGCTAGGGGTGGCAGGGAATTTACAGCCTGGAATTTTAGATGGCACTAGCAAGAAGGATCCAGGTGGAAGATTGTGGCTTACGGAGAAGACAGGTAGCCTGGGCAGAGACTATGAAAGTGGCTTCAGAGATGATCTGGATCAACCTTCTAGACAGGTGACTAGCTGGCTGCAGAGAACCTGAGAGGTGTAAAGACTTGATCTTGTGTGAATGGCAGCAAGGGCAGGGCCCCCGGGTCAGTGGAGGTCAGGACTGGTAGGGTCTTGGGGTGTGGACTAGAGGGGGGTCGGGGGCTTTGTATCTGCCCCAGGTGTGGTAAAAGCAAACCTTCATTAGCTGCCCCAGGAGCAGTCACTTCACTTGGCCATAGGGGCATGGCCAAGATGGAGGGCTTGGGACACTGTCAGCCTGCTGCTCTGCCCTTCTCCATACCCTCCCAGTAGGGCAAACTTTCTGCATGTCTCCCTCCCCCCTCGTCTGCCCTCTGAGGAACTTTCTGTCCTTGCCAGCCTGGTTTTAAGAGACAGGACAAGGACGGAGTGTTTAGCTGCTCTAGGGCTCTGGAGAAATGAGAGAAAAAAGCCCAAAGCTGCAAACATTTACCTAATGAATTGCTGTGGAAGAGGGAGTGGGGTGAGAGCTGGGCAGGAATGTTCAGATGTGGAGGATGGGAGGCTCTGGGGATGGGAAGAGAAAAGAGGAAAGGGGTTTTAGGAGTGGGGGCAGGGTTTGAACTGGGTCCCTTTGGCAATGCTTTGAGAGATTCAAGGAAAGATCTGGAATTCCTTTTTAATTGCTTCTGGCTGCCAGACTGTTTCTTTGAATGTAGTATCAAGGTAAGATGGGGCCACAGGGGCAGAGGAATTCACTCAGATTTCTTAAGAAATGCTCCCCACCACTTTCACGTTTTGTTTCTGAAAATGGTCTGCGTGAGGCTCTGGCGCTCACATTGTTAGCACACAGTGATGCGATGTAAAATTAAGAGTGTCAGAGAGAACATACCAGCTAATGAAATTGGTGAAGGAGTAGAGATTCCTTTAAAATCAGGAATCTGAAGGGAATTTGACTTGAAGGATGTTGTGTACTCCCTGGAGGGAATGTCTGGTCCTCGGGAAGGACCGGAATTGACAGCTAGAGATCCACAAGAGTCGCTCCTGTCGGTCTTTCTTCCACTACCTATCTTGGCATCTGTGTCTTGCTTTTCTCCTCTGCAAACTGCCTTCTTTTGCTCTAAGGTCTGCATGACAGACAACTGGCCCTTTCAGCTCTGAGGTTACAGGGAACAATGTCTAATATCTCAGGGGGAGCTGGACCCCTCCCCCAACCCTTCTGGCCCTGGCAGGGTGAGATGCCCCCTCCTGATTCAGGCCACAGAGTGGAGTGGAGGATGCAGGATCAGGTTTCTGGGAGCTCAAGAGGCTGGGGTAAGGGCAGCTGCAGCTTTGCAGCAGTCAGGGAAGAGCAATTCCTAGACACGGATGCCTGCACAGGCAACCCGTGAAGGCTCCTGGAGGCGTTCCTCCTTTCCTGAGTGCTTAATTACTATGCCAATCCAAGAGTGACTGCAAGACTCCGACTTTTCCTGCACTTGTAGACAGAGCTAGGTCCCCTGGGTTGCATCTGTTTCTCCAGAGCCTCCTCTGCCCCAGCCCATAGCTTCTATAGGGCACAACCCCTATTGTCTCCATCCAACCTGGTTCCAGCCAGGAGGGACTTATACCTCAGCATGCCTGCCTGGGCCCTCTGAGCCTGCTTCCCTTTCTTGCTGCTCTCCTGCTTTGTTCTGGCAAACATCTCCATCTGGCCCCCACTAGACCCCCACTCAGGGGGCCTGCTGGCTTGGAGGATGTCTGGGAGGGAGGCAGTCCTGTCTCTTTGTACCCCCTCTGTGACTGGGCACTCACCCGGGTGCAGGGACCAGCAGATATGGCCCTCCTTTCCTCAGGTCCTCATGCCCATGTCTCTGGCCAGGGCCAGGTGCTGGCTTCAGAGGGTCATGGTAGTGTTCGTGCTGTCTAGGGAGGTAACAGTAGATGTCCCTGCACTCCTTGTCACAGGTGCTTACTCCTGGGCAAATCCGAGCTTGGGCTGAGGGTACTGCCGAAGGCAAAACACTCACCTTCAATGAGCTTGTCCAGAATGTCAAAATCCCAATGCTTAGAAAGCAGATATTTTAGTTTTGTTTTTTTTCCTTTTAAATGAATTATACTTTTATTTTCTTTCTTTTTTATTTTAAAGATAGTAAAAAAATAATAAAAACATTAGAAATGATAATAGACTTTCAAAAACAAAATGATATGAATTCAACAATGGTTGTTATATTGCTTATTGTTGTCTTCAAAGTAGTTGTTCAGACTGGCAGATATAAGCATGTAAAATTGGTCAAAAATATTAAGCATTAACTGCTCCTGTCAATAAACCAATAAAAACTAGCAGCACAATTATCTTAGCTATCTTATATATATATATATATATATATATATATATATTTCCCCCTTCCTTTTTTCTATCTTTTCTCCTTTCCCTCATCCCAGTTGTTCTTTCCTTTTGAGCAGTTACTTTCTCTTTCACAATATCTATTGTACCTTTGAGATTTTATTTACTCTTTCAGGTTATTACACTAGGGAGACAATATGATGTTTACACATTCAGGTCTGATTTATTTCACTTTTGAGTATGGTCTCTAGTTGCATCTATTTACCTATAAAAGCCTCGAGTTTATCTTTCTTTATAGCTGAGTAATACTCCATTGTATAAAAATACTGCATCTTTTTTATCCATTCCTCAGTTGATGGGCATTTGGGTTGTTTCCAAGATTTAGCTATAACAAATTGTGTTGCTATAAACATGGGGCAAATATGTCGCTGTGGTGTGATGAAAACCCATGAGTTTAAAAAATTTTAGTCAACTATCTGTCAGACGCAGGACTTCTATCTAGAAAACATAAAGAATTAAAAAAATCAGGCCCCCAAAATTCAAAGACCCAAACAAAAAATGGGCATCTGAGATGGATACATACTTCTCAGATGAAGAACTACAAAAGGCAAATAATTATATAAAAAATGTCCAACATCATTAGTCATTCGAGAAATGCAAGTTAAAACAGGACTTCCATCTCACCCCAGAAAGAATGGCCATCATCGAGAAATCAACCAATAACAAATGCTGGCGGGGCTGTGGGGAAAAAGGGACCCTTCTCCACTGTTGGTAGGAGTGTAGACTGGTGAAACCACTGTGGAAATCAGTGTGGAGATTCCTCAAAAAACTAGGATTAGAGGTCCCATTCAACCCAGCTATTTCCCTTCTGGATATTTTTCCAGAAGATATTTTAATTTTGAAAAACATAATCATAATGACATTTATCAGGCTTTCACTCTTTGGCAAGTTTTATTCTAAGTATGTTATTATTATTATTAGTTGTCTGAGATAGTGTCCCACTGTGCAGTTCAGGCTTGCCTTTAACTCACTATGTAGCCTAGGCTTGATTTTGAACTAGTGGTGATCCTCCTGCCTCAGCTTCTTGGAGTGCTGGTGTTATAGGTGTGCGCCACCATGCCTGGTTAGTACTTAATTTATTATTATCCGCTTTACCCTCACCCCTACCTGAGGCAGGGTTCTGCTGTTTTCACTTCCCTTTGAAAGCACAGAGAAGTCATGTGTCATGTGTCATGCCCAAAGTAAGGATTTAAGTTCAGGCAGCCTGGCTCCAGAGTCTATGACACTAACCAGTTTACACATTGCCTGTGTAAGTCCTGTCACTGTGTATCATTTCAAAGTATTAAATCTTATTTTGAAATGTGTAGTGGGGGTATCTGGATCAGTCAGTGCTTACTAGAGAAACAGATTTAATGCAAAGTATAAGGAAGTTTACACAATCAGTTCACTCTCACAGCATCTTACCTTGACCTTGACTGCTTTGAGCTGATTTATTAGTTTTGCTGGGAGGGGCCTATGGGCTGTGCCTCTGGCTCTCAGGCCTGGAAATCTCCTGTTCTGGCACAAGGTCCTGGCCAAGGCTCTGCTCCCTTTTGCATGGGCCAGGCCTCTCCCAGGGCCTCCCACCTTTCCAGCATGGTACTGCCCGTTCGGGCCCACAGAGATGGGCTCAGGGCTGCCAAGGGATCGCAGGTGGCAGTGGACAGATGGGGCCTGACATGGCCACGCCTTCCTCACATCTCTGCCTCGCTGGAGAGACAGCGGCCTCTGGAATGGCAAGAGCACAGAGCCCTTTCACACCCTGTTTTCTGCTCTGAGCTGGCTCAGGCTTCCTCCCAACAGCCCCAGGCTGGTGGCAGATGGCTCAGCCTGACTGCAGAGCCCTGCTCCCGGGAGGCCCCAACACATCAAAAGCAGATTTGACTCTGGGCTTTCACAGGCCGAGGGGCAGGTGTGTGTGGGAGGGACATGTGTTTATTAAACACCTTGGAGCCAGCAGCTGGGGCGGGGCCTCTGTGCAAGGCAATTGCAGAAGTCAGGAGAACTGGGTGGATCTGGCTGCCCGAGGGCAGGGGTACTTGTGGCAGCCACCTCTGGTCCAAATCCTCCTCTGGGCAATGAGAGACAGCAGTCTCTGTGAAAGCAGGGCAGGTGACAGCCTGCCCCATCACAACAGTGGTGGTAATGAACATGATAATAACAGCCACAACTTCCTGAATCCCTGCCTGCCACATATCACACTAAGAGCTGTATGGGTGTTATCCACGTGGCCAGTACTGGCTGTGTCTGCACAGTGTCAGGTGCTGTTTGAGGGCTTGCATAGTGCTACATCCAGAGGGCTTACTAGATGCCGTACCATGTCAAGCACCTTATGCATACAGTGGTCTCCTCTTACCTACAATCTCATTTCCCACAGTTTCTGTTATCCATGGTTAAATATATTCTGCAAATTTTAAAGGGAATATTCCAGAAAGAAACAGTTTGTGAGGTTTAAATTGTGTGCTGTTCTCTCTGTCCACTTCTTCTTGTATGGGATCAGAATCATCTCTTTGTCCAGCGTTTCCATGCTGTATATGTTACTAGCCGTTAGTCACTTAGCAGCTGTCTCAACTATCATGGTATCAAAGGCTTGTGTTCAAGTAATCCTTGTTTATTTACTTAACAATGGCCCCAGTGAACAAGAATAATAATGCACAGGAGGCACCAAGGCAGAAACATGCACAGACAGATTAACTCATACTGCATGACAATATTTCAGGGACTATAGGAAAGAATGTGATATATATAGGGTTTGGTACTATTTGTGGTTTCAGGCATTCATTGGCGATCTTGAAACATATCCCCCTCAGATGAGGAGGGTCAGGTACCATGATAATCCACATTTTATAGATGTTGAAAAGTGAGACCCAGAGAGGCTGAGTAATTTACCCAAGGTCATACAGCTGGTGTGTGACAATGTCAAAATTTCAACTCAGCAAGTTCACCTCTATAGTTTTTGTTCTTAAACCTCTCACATTCAGATGTGAATAAAGCTGCCCTCAAAGATTTGATAGCTATGTGGGAAGAGATATGTATTCAATGATTATATATCTATATGGTATGTATATATATGTGTAATGTACAAAGTGTTCATATTTCCAGATTGCTGTAAATGCTGTAAAGGAAACACATTAATATACTAGCACAGAGATTGCCTGGACAGAGATTATTTCAGATAAGGAGGTCACAGCATTTGGTTTGCATGGCAGGGTGGTTTGCTAGCCCATTTTCCAGAGAAGTATGCTAAAGCATTGAGAGATTAACTGAGGAGTGATAAGGGGCTGAGCAGGGACTCAGATTCAGGGGCCTCTTTTACCCATAGCTGTGGCCACTGCTGTGAGATTTCCTATACTGTGCTTTGGCTAGAGAAGATGGCTTTCTGCTACTTTCAGGGTTTGGGTGCTTGGGATCTCCCAGAGGCTTGGACCTGGCTTTTTGTTCCAAGGAAATCGCCTTTGTCTCTGTGCATGTGTGGCCTGTGCGTCATGGGTGCGTGTGCACTCCTGTGGTGAGTACACTGTGTGGGAAGCGTGCATGTGCGTGCTGGTCTTGCTCCTGGGTGATTGTGTGTTTCTTCCCTCCCTTCTGCGGCTCACACAGACCACCCTGACCTTTTATTAGGTCACTTCATAATTGATGGAGATGTCCCAGGTACCTTCTCTTAACTCTAGGGTGATTACGACAATTATGATGATTATCAAGGGGGGGGACTGGCAGGGGACTGGGGGCTGGGAATGGCTGAGATCGAGGCAATGCTGTCATTAAGCGACATTGTGTGAGATTGTTCGCCTTCAAAAGGCAGCTGTGGAAAGGAGAGAGTGTCTTTTTAAAAAAGGGCCCATTATGCAGGCAGTGCGGGGCGCACGGTTCTGGCGGGAGGACCGTGGGGTGTAATTAGGGCAGTGACAGCCGGAATTACACAGTGTCTCGGCTACGTTGCCACCTTTCCTGTGGGGGGTGGTGGAGGAGGGGACAGGTAATAACTAGGAAGTTCTGGACATTTGCCAGGAGCTGCAGGGTCCTTCGAAGAGCCAGGGTGACCTGGGAGTGAGCAGAAGGGACAGGGAGCGCTGGGCTGCCAGAGCTATTTATCTCTGCACCGGGAGGCGCCTCTTATTTTTGGAAGCCTTTTATGATGGCTTGCCGCCCTTCCAGGCTTATCAAGCATTCCCACCCCAACCGGGAATTGGCAAAGGAAAGCCAATTGTGTGGAACGGAGGAGGCAGATAAATAATTTTGCAGCCTCCTTCACGCAGGGGTCCTGGCTGGTGTACAGGAGTGTTGGCCTCAGCCTCCTGCTGCCCTGCCCAGTCCCTGTGGGTGGGCCGGCGCTATCTGCAGGGCTGGCTCCAGTCTCACCATTCTAAGTGGCAGTGGGATTAAACTGTTCACTGGGGCAGGTGGAAATGCTGGATGCCCCAACCCTTTCTAGACTACAACAGAATGGGGTTGGTCTGTGAGTGACTCAGTCTCCCCTCTTTTCCCTTCCAACACAAGGCTTTCCTCTGGAGCATCCTCAGCCTCTGCACAGCCTTCTGATCAGGGATCTTACACCTTGCTGGAGAGTGCTGGAGCCTGACTGCCTGGGCTTGAAGCTTGTCATTTATTACCAGTGTGATTACTTAGTGCTGGCCTCTCTCTGCCTCAGTTTCCTACTTGTGATATAAGGATGGCTAATGGTTCTGGTGGGTCAGGGGTGCTGGGAGGATTAAAGAGAGACCAGGTACAAAGGGTTGAGCCCAATACCTGCTACGTGCAATGAGGCACAGGTGAACGCTCTTTGAGGGCAGCCTGAGCTTGTTTTATCAGAAAAGTCCTTTATTGCAGGGAGCTGAAGTCAAGCAATTTCTCCATAGATCCCAGCTCGGCATCCCAGGCGCAGGCAGTTGACATTCATCGATTTCTTCTTTCCGCTGATGCACATCAAGTGTCCATAGTGTGCCAGGCATCGTGCTGGGCTTGACCGTGTCTGCAGAGTGTTGCAGGTGGAATTCTTGGCCCTTGGAGCCCAGGCAAAGCCCAGGCAAAGCCCAGGCCTCTTTACTGTCTGGTGTCCCCCTCTGCACAGATACTCTGGTCTGCACGTGCCTGGTAGGGAGGGCCTGCCTGGCCACACTCCATGTTTGACCTAACAGCACATAGGCAGCAAAAAAGGGGTTGGGTGTTTGGGGTGGAAGATGGCGTCAAGGCCTGAGGCCTGGAGGCTCTGCGCTCTCTCCAAGAGCAGCCAAAGGGGGTTACAGCAAATCACAACCCCAGGAAACACTGGCCCTGAGAAGAGGCCAAATGCTGCTGCTCCTGCTCCTGGTGCAATCCTGGGACTCTGGGGACATTCCAGAGCAGAGCAAGCTTCAGCCACTGAATGGGCCGGGGGTCACTACTGTCCACTAGGGGGGACCTTGGTGTCATTATTACTTTTGTTTTCTGACTCTAACAAGTAAAGTCAGAACCTCTGTTCCTGGAACTCCTTGCGCTGTTGTTTAGATAAGTTTAAATGAGCTGTGATTAAGCTAATTTTGAGGTAATTAACTTGGGGAAGGAATCCTTCACTTCTTAAAATTCTAAGTGACTGTTCATTATAAGAGGGAGCACTCGCGAAGCAGCCACGCAGCTTTCAGGAGCCCCGCTTAATTAAAACATAAGGAACTCAGCACAGAGCAAGAGTTTACCATCATTAATGAAAAATGAATATTCTTTATCTAATTACACGGCATAATTAATTGGAGTCTCCAACCACAGAGGCGGAGGGCGCAGGAGAAGCTACAGCGAGGTGGAGGCTCCTGATGTCATGAACCCAAGGTTGGGTTCAGGCCCTGCCTTTAGGATCCTTTGGGGTCCATCAGAGCTTAGGGCTCAAGGAGACCCCAGGCCTGGTACGGAAGAGCCAGGCGGAGAGAAGCTGTATTTGACTTCTACAGCAGTAGGAGTAGCTACCTGGAAGGTTCCAGCCGGTCTCTTTGGTGGCACTGCGAGCCCATGTCAGGCATCCTGCATCCTTTCATTCATTTGTAGATTCAGTACATTTATTGAGAACTCATCTTCAGGAAGCACACATGTTTGAATCCTGGCAGTGTTGATTACTACCATAGCTGTTATGCTGATCTCTGGGAAGTTCCTTGATCTGTGCCTTGATTTTCTCATCTATAAAATGGATTAACAATAGCTTTTGTCGTAGGGCTGTCATGAGGTTTAAATGAATGAATGAATATTCATAAGGCACTTAGGACAGTACCTAGCCTGGTAATAAGTGGTTGCCATGTAAATAACTAAAAGAAATCAGGTGAGTGCATCAAGACAAAAGTATAGGAAGTAACAAGACAGGGTTTCTTAGGAGGACTTATTTTGGACCTGGAGCTCAGAGCAGAGGGTGGGGAAGGGATGTGACTACCTGGCCCTTTGCTCCTCCACATTCCTCTAGTTTTGTTCTTGTGACCAGGTCTTCATATGTGTTCTGGTGTCTCTGTCTTCCTCTTGGCCTCCCTCCTGGGGACTTCTTAGACCAGCAGCACCCTTTTTTTTGTTGGCCTTCTGAGCATGCTCAAAACATTTTGTCCCCAGCAGGGAGCTTGCCAACTGTCTACAGGTGAGACCCAGTGTTATGGCTTGTGTTTAGATGTACCCCCCACCCCCCAAAGCCTCATGCAGTCATAGGTGGGGCTTTTCCGAGGTGGCTGGATCTAGGGTGTGAGCTGCTGGGATCAAGGATGCGATGCTAGGGTTAAGGGTGTGAGTGCTACCTGCCCTAATGATGGGTAGCCTGGGTAAGATATAAGGGACAGAGAGAGGGTTGTTATTTGTCACTTGTTGCTTGCTGCTTACTGCCTTCTGCCTTCTGCCTGCCTTGTTTTGCCATGGAGTGTTTATCCTCTGGTATACCTCTGCAGTGCCATCCCGCCTTGGAGCCAGCCAGCTATGAACTGAAACCTCTACAAACTGTGAGCTGTATAAACCTTTCCTCCCTTAACTTTGGGTGTCCGGTATTGTCTCAGCAAGAAGAAAAGTAACCAAGACGCCCAGCATAGTGTGCAAGTCTCCAGGTGTCTTGGAGATGTTCTCATCCCACCCATTTTACCAAGGAGGAGACTGAAACCAGAAGAGATGGTAGGGTGGCTGGTGGGTGGGAGTGGAAATTTGGCCTCCTGACTTGCAGCCAAAGGCTCTTGCCTCCCTGGTCTCCTAGCACCTGCTTCTCAGTCTGGCTTGGGTGATGGTTCTTCCTGAGTCCAGAGCAGCTCCAGGATCTCTCTGCGGTGCCCTGAGGAGTCTGCACTGCCTCTGGGTTCCATTTCTTGTCTGTTTGTCTTTGGGAAGTCGGGGACTGAACCCAGGACCTTGAGTATCCTTTGACTCAGGTTCTGGTCCGACTCAGGTGTCTCCTGAGAGGCTTTCTCTTTCTGACATCCTCCTCTTCACCTCCCCCTCTCATCTGCAGTCAGGCATGAGGAAGCTACTGGGGTCCAAAGACAAGCCCCCCACTTCTGGGAAGGTGCATTCAGTCTAGTCTCTCAGCCTTCTGCACAACCATCAGACCCACGCCCAGCTGACTCCCCTTTGGCTAATAGTGTGCAAGTCTCCAGGTGTCTTGGAGATGTTCTCATCCCACCCATTTTACCAAGGAGGAGACTGAAACCAGAAGAGATGGTAGGGTGGCTGGTGGGTGGGAGTGGAAATCTGGCTTTTGGGGGAGAAAGGGAAGTGCTGTTGCTTGTGTCCTAGGCCACATCCGTATCGCAGACCAGGTCAAGCAGGGGTAGTGTGGGGAGGCTACCTGTCACCAGAAGGTTTTGATCACTGTTCTCTCCAGGAAGGATGACTTCCACATCCGCACTGTCTTCAGATCTCAGGTGATGGTGCTCCCTTGTGAGGAGGCTATCCCTGGGGCTTTGCCCCTCCTTCCCTCACCCTGTTGGGAAACCATCTTTGATGTGGGACCCGTGATGGTAGGAGGTGGAGTGGAGGAGAAGGAGGCTTCTGCCTGAGATGAGTTGATCACGCTCTAGATACAGTTTTCACTGAATCTCTAAAGTGCTTTGACATTGTCTTTGGGGAAGAGGAGCAAGTGGCCCTGGGGAGGGCGAGGCGATGAGAGAACAGTGAGAGTTTATATAGGCAGCACCTTCCAGGGATGAAACAGATGACAGCCCTGGAAATGAGGCCCAAGGGACCATGCTGCTGGCACTCTCCAGGAATCCACTGCTCCCAAAGGGCAATTTGCTCCCTCCTTTCTGGGGTGCCAGAGCCTCCCCAGGGGCAGATTCTCTGGGACGAGGTTTGTGATGGTCCAGGAGGGCAGGGGCTGGGAGAGTGCCAGGGGCTGCCGTATAGCAGCAGTGATGCTTGGGACCACTTCCACAGTTCCTCCTGTTGTCCCTGCAGAAGCAGCTCCCAGGGTTTGGATCCCTTCCTCCTTGTGTAGAGCCTCTGTTTCTTCCTCAAATCCATGGCTTCTTTCATGCTCCAGTTGCTACAAGAAATACATGTATTTCTCTCTGCAAAGCTAACCTGCAACAAAAGGCATTAGATTGGCAGAAGAAACCTCCTAGCAGGGAGAGGTGGAGTCACTGTTCCTGGCCCCTCAATACCCTGACTTCTGAAACAGCCTCTTGGGTCCCCTGGCAGCTCCAGTTTTTCTTTAATTTGATGATTCTTGAGACAGCGGGAAGCCTTTCGATCCCTTCTGACAAGGGTGGGTTTGAGGGAAACCAAATTGACTGCCAGCATCGTTTCAATCACCTGTCTGAAAGGCTTGATTTAAGTCTCTGGACAGGGCAATGGGCTTCAATCAATGTTCATCCCCAAAAGTGTACTCTTCCTAAGAATTGCTTTGCATGTTATTAAATAATAGCAGCACTCCCCATCTCCCTGGAAGCCCCAGGTCACGTTTTAAGAAGAGACACACACACACTGGGAAGTTGTGATGAATCTTGGCAATTACTTTCCGATCCACTTTGCAGCTCTGTGGGCAGATGGACAGTGACATTTGAGTTTCCAGGATGCAGAAGGAGAAGGTACCAGTGGTGGGACTGGGGATGGGTAGGATGCCGATCAACCCCAATTGTGTGAAGTGCACCCTGTTCACAAAAATGGACTTGAACAAAACAAGTCCAATAAAAAATTAGAAAAAACAAGTCCTGGTGCTCTGGACTGACCATAGTGTATTGCCCTTGGGAGATGCAACCCAGGATTTGGAGTTGGTCAGAGGTAGGTCTGAATCCAGCCTCTGCTGATTCTGTCCGTCTGGCTTCAGCCAAGCCACTCTATCCACCAGGTCTCAGTTTCCCTAATTGTCCAATGGGGGAGAATAACACCAACATAGTAGGATTGTTTTGTGAGCCACATATACTGGCTCACAGTAGCTGCTCAGCTAAGCCAAGTTTCCTTTTCTGCACCTTACTGAAACATCTTTTCCATTTCTGTGTATTGAATGCCTAGTGCAGAGGAAATCTTTGCTAATTTGAATAAACAAATTTGTTATAAAAAAGAAATTTGTTTAGCTCTGAACTGGTACTTCCTTTAGCTAGAGATGTGAATTGTGAGCTTAAAACTGCGTGTTGTGACATGCATACTTTAGCTTAGGCCAGGGGCCAGCAAACAACAGCCCACAAACCAAATCTGTCTGTTTTCATAAGAATTGTTTGTATTGGAACCCAGCCTCACCCATCCATTTGCATATTTACATATTGTCTGTGGCTGCTTTCGCCTTACAACTGCAGAGCTGAGTGGTGGCAACAAACTGCACAGCCTGCACATACTGAGATATTTACTATCTCATCCTTTACAGAAAAGTTTTCTGACTTCCGGCTTAGTCAGTGGCTTTCAAACTTCAGTATGCATCGGAATCATCTAAGGAGCGTGGTAGACAGAGAGGGCTGGGCCCCATTCGCAGAGCCTCATGAACAGTCTATGGCAGGGCCTAAGACTGTGCATTTGTAACAAGTTCCCAGGTGACACTAATGCTGTTGTCCCACAGACCATGCACTGAGAATCACTGCTATAGGCTGTTTCTTTTGATTTTTTTTTTTTTTTTTTTTTGGTACCATGTGTTGAACCCAGGACCTTCACATGGTGCTACATTCCTAGACTTTAAACATTTAAAAAAATTGTTTTTGAAACAAGACCTTGTTAAGTTGCCCAGCCTGGGCTAGGACTTGTGATCCTCTTTCCTCAGTCACTTGAAATATAGGCTGTTTCTTATGCCTGAAAAGCTTTCTTTTGCTATCTGCCCTAGCTGAAAGGTGAATGGTGGTCCTCCTTCAAAAGTCAGCTCAAATGCAACCTTAATAACATGTTATAAATTAAACACCTACTACACGCCAGATATTGTTAATGGCAATACAATGGAATACAATGTGGGGAATACAATGTGGGGAACAAAACAGGCACTTTGTCTTTCCCTATGAGGCTCACAGTGGGGACATGAACAATGAACAGCTAAAAGGTTCCCAAATAAAATGAAGTATTGTGATGGGTTTGAAGAAGAACATCATGAAAAAGGTTATAGGGGATTCTACTATGAGGAAGGGAGGTTAGGCAAGGTTTCTCTAACGAAGTGACATTTAAACTGAGAGCAGAAGGATGAGAGAAAGGCATCCTGAATGAATGCAGAAAAGATTATTTTAGGCAGAGGCCCTGGCGTGGGAAGGCCTTGTTGGATTTGAGGGATTGAAAGAGGTTGTTTCTTTCATTGGCTGCAGCAAAATAAAGGAATAGTGCGGTAGAGGTGAGTTGGAGGGAATAGGGCAGGTAGAGCAGAGATTGCATTGTTGGCCTCAATTCCTAGCCCCTCCCTGCATCCATATCCTTGCTAGGGTGGGTTGAGGATCTTCTTGTCCCTTGTCTTTAGTGTGGCCATGTAGTTTACTTTGGCTAATCATACTTGCTTAGAAGTTTGAAGTCCAAGCCTTAAGAAGATTCATATATTCTTCCCTGCTATCATCAAGACGAACATATTGAAGCTGACATCCTGGCCCAAAGACACAGGGAGCAGTCACCTTGTCACGTCAGCCTAAATCAGTGGGTCCAGCTGACCTGACAGTGAATTACTATTGTTGGCCCACAATGTTTTGGGGAGGTTTGTTATGCAGCATTAGTTGACTAAGACAGCCACATTGAAAAATCTGAGTTTTATTCTAAGTACAGCTGCATGGCATTGAAAGTATTTAATAGAAGAGTGATACAAGCAGTCTGATTTATGATTGTCAATAATCTTCCTGGTTGCTGTGAGGAGGATGAGGAGCGTGGAGGAAGCAGGAGACCCTTCTAAGCCATATGCCCAGACTCTGAGCTGGCACAGTGCTTGGCAGAGAGAGGATGCCCAGGACAGTGGCATAGTTTCCCACAGGCTGGACTGAGCTTGCCCTTCCCATGCTCCCCAAGTACTCCCTTTAGGCCCTTCTTCCCTGTGACTTGGCAGCAGCTGTGCTCACTATACTCTTCCCACTAGCTGTTGGGATTCCCAAGGCAGGTCAGGGTCTGGCCTGACCCTTCCCTCTAGCCATCCCCTCGACTCCTGTAGCCTGTGCAGGCCCAGCTCTGTCAGGAGCCAATAACCACCCTGAAATAGATTAATGTGGAAGCTTCTTCTGTGACTACTATGAGCTTGGTTTTCACTTCAGTGATCACAAGCAGATCCAGACAGTTAAGTGACTTCTACCAGGGCACAAGATGGCTTTCTTTAGACCTCATCAGCAAACAGGGATCACTTGAGTGGCTTCCCATTATCCCTGAGATGTGTAGAAGTAAATATTGTGGTGAGGGAGGGCTCCAAGGCAAGGAGCTCACAGGAGAATAAGCTGGAGGGCTGGGATGTGGCTCGGGGGTAGAGTGTTTGCCTAGCATGTGCTGAGACCCAGGTTCAGTCCCTGGCACCACTGCAGCAAAACGAAAGGAAAGAAGGAAACCAGCTGGAGTCCACTTAGAAAATCTCTAGACAAACTAGAAAACAAAACAAAAAGCACAAATTCACCCACTAGGGTGAGGAACCCCAGTTAGGGATGGCTGTTCGCTAACGTAGTTTATCTTTAAAGTCTCTGAGGGAAAAGAAGCAGTCTCTCTCTGTGTAATTTACATATGAGAATCTGTTTCTTTGAATAATTTTTTTTTCTTTCTTTGATTAATTTTGACCACTCTGCTTCTCAGAGCATTTACCCAAGAGGCTCAGAGTATATGACCAAAAAATTTTGTAACTAATAGTTGGATCTTATCCCAGAAGAGCAGGCCAAAAATGGGGTTAGAGTCCAGATTCTTCTGCCCCCAGAAATCTTACAGAAAGACAAGAGTGAGATCATTCCCTAGAGGGCCTCCAGTTATCTGCCTTTTTCTTTTCTTTTCTTTTCTTTTCTTTTCTTTTCTTTTCTTTTCTTTTCTTTTCTTTTCTTTTCTTTTCTTTTTTCTTGTGTCTTTTTGAGACAGGGTTTCTCTATGCATTTCAGGTTGGCCTTGAACTCACTTTGTAGCCAGGCTGGTTTTGAACTCACAACAATCCTCCTGCGGGTGGTGCTGGGATTACAGGCATGTGCCCCCCACTCCCATCTTACCCGCCTTCTTCTGAAAATGAATTTAAATCAATTCAGTAGTTCAACTGGGTGCATCAGAGTTTGCTTAGCACTTTGTATATGCACATGGTGTCTGGTCTAGATAGTTAGTGTGTGTGTGGGGGCAAAGATTCCCAAATGCAGTACCTGCTTGATAAGACTGAAAAGATCACTTTTGGCATAATTTTTTGATTCAAGTCAGTTTCTCTGACCAGATCCAGCAGAGCCTCATCTGTGTTTTCTACAGCGTGGTATTAGCAGTGCCTGATCATGGCTAGCAGCACATAGTAGGTGCTCATAACATTTACTTTGTAATGAAGTGCAATCTACATACAGTGAGGAAGACAGATCTTCCGGGTACATTCTGATGAGTTTTGATAAGTGGGTGCCCCTGTGTAACCAACACCCCAATCAAGATATGCAGCTGTGCTGTTGCCTGTGAGAGGCAGAACATCATGACTTGAACCAGAGGTGGAGCAAAACTGCTCACATGGCAAGTGAGGGAGCAAAGAGAGTCTGGAGGGGGCTGGGGTCCCACAGTCCCATTCTGAGGGGTGCCCTCAATCACCTAAGGAGCTCTCACTAGAACCCTGGGTCTTTTTTGTTGTTGTTGTTTTCTCTCTTTTTTTTTTTTTTTTTT
>NW_004955452.1:15146224-15227520 GCF_000276665.1 Chinchilla lanigera | reverse complement strand
GATCCTCCTTCCTCAGCTTCCCAAGTGCTGGGATAACAGGTGAGTGCCACCACGCCCAGCTCTGGCCTTGGTTCTTAAAGATTCTACTACCCACCACCACGAATGCCTCCCTGGAGAGCAAGCCTTTAATACATGGGCCTTTGGGGAATGTTCAAATTCCAAACCACAATAATAATGTATTTACTTAACCTCATATGTCCAAAATATTACCCTTCCGTATGCAACCAATATAAAGTGCATGAGTGAAAAAAATGCATGAGTGAGATGGTTCACATTTTTTTGCTCTTCTTGAGTCTTGGGAAACCAGGATATATGTACACGTGAAGTGGAAGTCGCTTCAGACTAGCCGCATTCCGAGGGCTGAGCAGTCAGTGTGGTTAGAGGCCACTGTGTTGGATAACGCAAAAACAGAACAGTGTCCTGCAGTGTTCTGTGACTGTGTCCTGCTTTCCCATTTGGAGTCAATCCCTTGTGCCCAGATACAATGGCTGTTCTGACTTCTGTCACCATAGATTAATGTTATCTGTTCTAGGACTTCATATAAAGGACCCTGAGTAGTCTGTACTCATGTGTTAGATTTTCTTGACTCAACATCCTATTTATTTATTTATTTTTGTTTTTATTTTTTGAGACAGGTACTTCTTGCTATGTACTTCAGGCTGGCCTCAAATTTGTGGCAATCCTCCTGCCTAGACCTCCCAAGTGCTGGGATTAACAGGTGTGCGCCACCACACTCAGCTCAAAATGCTATTTTTGAAATCCAGATTTGTGTGTTTGCAGTTTGTCTTTTTTTTTAAATTACTGAGTGGTATTCCATCATATGTCTGCTTTTCTGTGCTCAGTACATTTGTTTTTGAATGAATATCAGTACAACACGGTAAGGTATACAAGGAGAAAGGGCAGCAAGATGACAAGGATTCAGGAGGGTGGTATAGGAGAGTGTCCTAGAAAAGGGGCCATTTGGGTTGGACAGAGTGGGGTCCTTAGAGTACTGAGGGAAACAGGGAGGCAAGTGGAGGGGGTGACTGGAGCAAATGTATCGGGGCTGGGGTTGGGGTATGAAAGGCTAGGAAAGCAAAGTATCCTGTGGCTAGACTTGGGGGGTTCTTGAGTGCCACTGTAAAGAATCCTCCCAAGGGGATGGTCAGTTGGCACTTTGGAAGCAGTGACACAATCATGGTTCAGAGTGAACTTCCTGGGAAAGGACGGCCTGGGCCTGGGCCTCGGCCTCGAAGGCTGATTTTTGCTACTGTCCCCAGCTCCCCTGCAATTTTCCTGTTATGGCTGTGTCTAGATGTCCCCCCAGAATCTCATACAGTCATAGGTGGGGCTTTTTCAGAGGTGGCTGAATTTAGAGTGTGGTTGATTTCATGGTGCAAGGCTAGGATGAAGATGCTAGGATTAAGGGTGGGTAATTACTAAATCAGGCTACTAATTGGCTTGGAACCGCCCTAATCCCAGAAGCCCAGATGCAATATAAGGAACAGAAAGAGGCTTGCCTTGCCCTTCCTTGTTGCTTTGCTACCTTCTGCCAACCATGAACTGTTTCTTCTTGTGATGCCTGTCTGTCATGCCATCCTGCCTTGGAGCCAGTTAATTACGAGCTGAAACCTCTACAAACTGTGAGCTAAATAAACCTTTCCTCCCTTAACTTGTGGGAGTTGGGTACTTTGTCTCAGCAATGAGAAAAGTAACTAGGATGGCCCCTTTGCCTTAGTCCAGCTGCTCCACTGCCTTGGTTAGCTTTACTCCTCCTGTATCAAGCATCTCCTAGGAGGAAGGTTTTCTATCAGTTCTCTGGCCCTCTGGTTTATGACATGGTTTCCTCTCAGTGAAGCACACATTAATACCTCCCTACCACTGCATGGCGTTAACTAGCAGCTGTGTTTACCTGGACCATACACTAGCCCATGCCTGTCTCTTTTGGAAGTCACGCTAGTTGGTCAGGGCTGGTGGGGATGCTTCATCACACCTGCCCAGATTCTGGAGTGCCCTGGGTTTGGGACACATTAGTCTAGAACTGAACCCCATGTTTACCCTGCCCCTGAAGGGGAGGGAGCTCCAAGTATCTCCTGGCCTTGGCAAATGACCTCGATGATTCCTCACGCACTGTGACTACTCTGGGAGTCGTAGTCAGTGGTAAGGAGAGGGTATGGGTCACACCCTCAAACCCGGCTCAGGTGTGTCTTCCATCAACCATACTGATGCCATATTTGGGTCTCATTTTCCCCTACATCAACCTGGTGGGGCCCAGAGTAGCTGCTGCTTTCCAGGAATTAGGAAAGGGAGCTCTGGTTTGCTCAGGTGACTTACGCTGCAGAGAAGACAAAGCCAGGGCTTGGGTCTCTGGTCTCCTGACTCCAACCCCAGCGCTTGCCCCACAGTGCCAGGTGGCCTCAGAGAGGGGCCTCCTGCTTGGGTGCTGCACTCCTCTCCCCGTAGTGAAGTCCTTTGAATGTACCCCTCCCTTAACCTCCCCAGAGGGCTGCTTATTTCTTTAAGCTCAAGAAGAGGAAGAAGAAAAAGGGAGATGGAGAATTAAATTTATTGCCATGTTAGAAACATTGGATTGAAGAATTGATCCCTACGGCTAAGTAATTTCCCTCTTTCGTGCAAAATATAAATAAATCTGTATGGCTTATGCTGAGTGATGAGCCTGGGCCGCCGGCCGGGTTTCACAACATGAAATGCCCTTCAGAGGCTCTGGCTTGACCCCATCAACGAGCTATTCTAAATGGTCCTGGTGTTCTCCCCGAAGGGGGATGTCGGCAGTGCCCTGGTCCTGCTCACAGTGGTGAGAAGGAGCACTTGCAGAGTCCTTCCTGAGCCCAGCTGGACCCTCGCAGGTGTGGCCCGGATCTGCTGATTTTCAGAGCCATAAATAGAGCAGCTTAATTATTATTGTTATTCTTTTCTCTAGGCTGAAAGGGAGGGGGCGGAAGTGAGTGTGGGTGTCTCAAGTGTGTGATTATGCAACATGGAGTGCTCCTCTCCCTAAAGATTTCAGCTAATTTCTGGGAAGAGATGGCCAGCCTGGCGTGTCTTCAATTAATCGCAGGGGGAAGCTTTAGTCCTCCTGCTCTCATTGTGGTTTAATTTTAGCGCGTTTCCCTGGGGTAGCCCTCCTCCCGGTCTCTGCTTGGGCTGGTAAGGACCTGGGAAGAAAGGCAAGGAGGGAGTGTTGTCTGGCAGGCACCGCTTTCTGCCTGGCTGGCACAGAGTTGGGGATGGAGATAGAGACAGAGGCAAAGATAGACTGGGCCATGCCCCCTACTGTCCAGGGGTCCTCTGGGCTTGCAGCTCAGGAAAGGATTTATAAGGTGCAGGAATTTTCCAGAAGAAGAGGTGGCCTGGCCTTCTTGGTGGATCCCATCTCTGAAGCGACAAGAGTGTAGACAGACTCTGGGGTTAGAAATCCAGGGCCTGAGGAAGAGGATGAAGTCTGCTTTGGGGTGGGGCAGTGTGCTCGTTTTTTCAGAAGTGCCAGGTTGGTCTTGGGCAGAGAAGCTTGCGAGGCATGTCGGGTATGGGCAGGGACTGGCATCTTCCTTCTTGCCTGTTTACACTTTGAGACTAAGTTTCTCCAGCTTTGCCCTCAGTCCCCACAAGACCTTGAGGGCAGGAGGCAGCTCAGCCTCTCACATAGCTTCTGTCCTGGGATTTGACCTTCTGCCTCCACTGGGAGTGACCACTGGGCTTAAACAAGAGGGTTCCACCCAGTGGGACCCATTCGTCCTTGCTCTTTACTGATAGCAAGAGTATGTGAGGATGCTGGGTCTTACCCTATTATCCTTAGGCTTGAGTTGGTTGCTTCTAAAGGCCCTGGGAACTGGGTTGTGTGAAAACACCACGAGAGTATAACATGCTCTGTCTCTGTCTCTGTCTCTGTCTCTGCCTCTGTCTCTCCCCACCTCTTTTCTCTACTTTTTATTTTGTTCTTGGTGCTGGGAACACAGGTCTGGTGTATGTTAAACATGCACTCTCCCACTGAACTCCACCCCCAGCTGTAATTGTTCATATTTTAGCATCAAACCATCTCCCACAGCCGAGAATTCTGCTAGCTTCTGAATCATGGTGGCATCCAGTTGGCCTCAGCAGAGAATCTGCAGACATGCTCCCCGTTTCCTTACTGTCAGGGCACAGGCATGAGGTCCTGGTTCTGCCAGTCAGATGCTCTCATCCTGCACTTTGAGTGGGCAGCAGAAAGGTGGGGACTCACAGAGTCTGTTCCAGGGAGGAGGTAGCCAGAGCAGTGGCTGCATCTGGTTGCTGGAGGCAGCAAGGTGGGGTGGCGCCCACGGCGTCAGGGGATGTTAGAATCAGGCCATGGGGAGGTGTGGGTGGAGGCAGTGGACTTTCCTCTGCATCCAGGGGCTCATGCTGGTGATCCCGTTTACTGCTGCAGGATTCCTGAGGAGGTATCGCTAGTGACCCAGACCTGAGCCTGCCCTGTGCAGGAGACCCAGACCGGGCTGTGTACCCTGGAGGAAGAGTGGAGTAGTGGGTTCTTGCTTTGACTCTAAGCAAGGGACAGCAGGGAAGACATGGGCTCTGGACCCAGTTTTCTGCAGGGTGAGGCAAACAAAAAATAGAAATCATGCAATTCTGCTGCAGAAAGCCTTTCTGCCAGCTACTGATTCCCAAGACCCTGAGGGCCAGCTCCAAAAGTCAGTGCAGGAGCCTTAGTCGCAGCTCTGGCCATGCTTTCCCCTGGGTATTGTCCCTGTGGTCAAGACTCAGGGCAGCCCACCTCCTACTCCTTGGCTCCGTGGCTCCTTGGAAGCTCCTGTAGTGCAATATTCCTGCTGGTACAGAAGAGCTGTCCCCTTAGTGTGTGTGTGTGTATGTGTGTGTGGTTTGGGACTTATCCCACTGTGAAGCTCTGGCCCATATGCAGGTGCAGATTAGGGTTTTCCATTGCTTTTTGGATAAATTCAAACTCTCTTTGAGCCACACAACCTTGCAGGTCCACCCACTCCTCCAGACTCAAGTCTGGCTAATGACAGACCTGTCTCCATTCTTAAGGCCAGCCTGTCCATGTAATCTGGTTTGTCTTTCTGTACCCAGTTCTCTGGTTGTGGCTTAACCAGTACTGACCAAAACAGCTCTAGCATCTCGTTTTGTGTAGATGCTACACCTCTAGTAATACAGCCTTAGAATGCTAACTTAAGTTTAGCATTCTAAGGCACAATGCCTGGCTCATGGCATTGTGTCACCTATCCCCATAGCTTTCTTCAGTCCCTGGAATTGTCTTTTCTTTCTGGGGCTGAGTTCAAGCCTGCTCATGTGCAGCTTCTCTCTGGAAAGAGCTGGGTCTGGCTTTAGGCTGGTGCTTCTTTTCCCAGGGCCTTTGGCTTCTCAAACACAACGCTGCTGTCCTGCATTCCTTGCAGCTCACTTTAGCTCTCCTTGTGAATGTAATTGAAATTTCACAGTCATCAGTTTTTAAAATGATTTTCTGAGCTTTGGAAGATGGCGAGAGTTATAAGATGTCTTCAGAATATTCTTCGAAGAGCTTCTTGTAGAAGTGAAGATGCTCTCCAATGGCATTTTCAGAGAAGTTGTGAAGCTCCTACTGTGTGCAGCCTGGTGCCTGGAGGAGTGACACACTGCAGTCTGTGTGTGTGTGTTTGTGCTTGTGTGCAGGGGTGGGGCTCTGGTGTGCCTACTTGCGCCTAGATACAACGGCAGCAGGACAGATACTAGGCAGAGGACAGAGTGCAGCCTGAGCCAGAGTGGGAGGGCTGCGGGGGAGCGGGAGGGGTGGGCAGCTTCCCTGTCTGTTCCAGGCAATGCTTGGAATTTCTGGGCTGTGATGTGGAGTTTGTTCAAGGGTTTGAAAAGGCTTCTGGGTCATTCTGCCTAGGAGCAGGATGGGAGGGGATGCAAACTATTTTTTTTTCTATTATTTTTTTAATGGATTTTTTTGGTACTGGGAATTGAACTCAGGACCTTGCCAGGCAGGTGCTTGTGCCACTGAGCTATATCCCTGTCTTATTATTATTATTTTTGTATTGGGGTTATATTCAAGGCCTTCACACTGAGCTACAGCCCCAACCCTGTTTTCAAAATTTTTTCTTCAGACAGGATCTTGCTAAGTTGCTAAGTTTCCCAGGCTGGGCTTGAACTTGCCTTCTCTGCCTCAGACTCCCAGACTTTTTTAGATCGAGTCTGGTTACTACCTTCTTATGTGGATCCCATTCCTGCATGCTTCTCCTGGTACCAGTCTCCTTGCCTAGAATGGCCACTCCCCACTGCCACCTAGACAGACCCCTCTGAGTCCCACTGTCTCTGGGAAGCCTACCTGATGGTTCCAGCTGCAAGGAGAACACACTTTCTCCATGGTATGGGTACCTTCCGGGATTGCTGATGCTTTGCCTCACCTCGGACAACTGCAGAATCCTTTTGTTCTCTCTGAACACCCGTCCAGCTAGGTACCAGCCCTACTGACATTGGTGGAGTGCATCACAGCCTGCTAATTGAAAGTGAGTGTGGAAACATAGTAACACAACAAAGGAAAAACTCAGGAGCACCACCGTCACCAAGTGATCAGTTCCCACACGTCACATGGCTATCGTGTGGCCCCAAGACTCAAGAAGGGCACCTCACCGGCATGCTTCCCTCAAGCCCAGTCTGACTGCTCAGGAGAAAACATAGGATGAACCTAGCTGAGCAATGGCCTATGAAACACCTGAAGGCAGGGCTTTGCAGGGTCAGCATCATGGAAGAGCAAGACTTGGTGATGGGTTACAAGAGACTGAGAGACCAAATGCAACATGGGATGCTGGGTTCAATCCAGGAACAGGAAAAGGGCGTCAGTAGGGAAACAGACAATCCACATAATGTCTGTAGTTTAGTTGACAATATTCTACCGATGTTATTTTAAAGACTTTGATAACCGTATCATGGTTAGATGAAATATTACTATGGGAAGAAGCAGGGTGAAGAGTCTTGGGGAAGTCTCTGCACTATGTTTACAACTCCTCTGTAAATCTCAAATTATAGTGAGAGAGAGGGAGAGAGAGAGGGAAAGGGACTGGAAGAGGGAAAGGTTCTAGAAACAGAATACCTGGGCTCAAATCTGGTCCCCTCACTTCTTAGCTGATTGGCCTTGAATGGGCCACTCAACTCCCTGAGCCTCAGTTTCCACATTTGGAAAACAAGGCATACCGCAGCAGGGTTGAGGCAAGGACCAAGGTAGCTAGTTACTGGGCACACAAGGAGCAATCAGTAAGGGTTAGCTGTCACTATCCTCCTCCGCTACCGATGGAGGAGGAAGTCCAACACCCAAAAGCTGGGAGGATCAGAAAATATGCTGGGTGACAGAATTCAGTAAGGTCTGAATGATGCACACTGATTCAAATTAAATACTCATGCATGGATTTTGTCTGTATGCTGGGCCTCATGCTGAGTCTTGTGCTGGGGTTAGAGAAAAATCAGACCTGGTCCTGGCCCTGGTGGGGTCAGGCAGGAGGCTGAGGACATGCACTTGGGTGCCGTCGGTGACAACGTGGGAAGGCAATTAGAGGTGTGGCTGAGTCACTGGGAGGTCAGAGCCAGGGGCTCTGCGGGTGTCTGAGGCTGGGTGAGTAGTCAGAAGGGCTTTATGGATGTCAGGTGGCCCTTGGATCGAAGTCTGGCATATGAATAGGGCTTTTCTGGATATTCAGGATGTGGCCGAAAGTCCTAGTGAGCAGACTAAGGCACCTTAGTGCTGCCCCTGGGTGCTTCACTTGAATTGCTTTGAATCTTCTTCACCCCTGCGTGGTATCTGTACTGCCACTTATAGTTGAGGCCACAGAAGCTCAGTGAGGGACAGGATTTCCCAAGGTTAGAGAGGACTGTCTGTTGGAGCATAGATTCCAACTTAGGCTGCTTGACACCAAGGCTCCTGCCCGGTTGTAGGCACAAGGGCACGCAGGCTGAAGGTACAGCATACACTACCACAAGGAGAGGCAGCCCTGAGGTGTAGTCTGCTGTCACATGCAATGTCCAGAGGAGGGAGCCAGCTGCAGAGATGGCAGGACACAGGGTGGGAGAACCCCGCTAATCCTGGGTTTGGATTGTCTGGTGCAGGTCACAGGTCCATGGGGGTGCAAGACAGCCCAGCCTGGCTTCAGCATGGAGTAGGAGGGAACTGGGCAGTGTGGGGAAGAAAGGAGTAAGAGGGTGGATAGAAGGTGACAGGAGGGCAGTATCTCCAAAGACTTGCCCCCAGGGAAATAGAGGAACATGAAGAAAACATGGCCCTACAAGAGCACCCTGGAAAAACCGAGGGCAGTTAGTAGCCTGTGAGGGTGCTGTGACCCAGCCAAGTGACATGGCTGCCACAGTGCAAGTGGGTCTTGGCTGGGAGAATAGAGGAGCAGGAGGTGCTGACCCTTACCTCCTAGTCCAGGAGGCTCGGGGCTCTTGACTCAGAGCACCCAGCTGCAGATGCCACGCCCTAAAGGGGAGGAAGAGTATGGCGTAGTGAGCAGGACATGTGGGGTCGTGTCCAGCAGGGGCAGATGAAGGACTTAAAGGTGTTCGAACCAGAGACACAGTTCAGAAGACAGAGCTGATGTGCCTGTGGGCTCAGGGGACCAGTGAGGGACACAGTGAGTGAGAGTTCGGGGCTCCTTGAGCTCCCTTTGTTTGCCTCTGGTCCTTTTTGCGGCTGCTTCTTTCTCTGAAGCTAGAATTCCTTTGCTTCCCTGGTCCACAGGGTGGGTGCAAGAACTCCCTCCACTGTTTCTGAGACGCAGGGACCCAGTGAGGCCTGGACTCCCTATCTCTCTCCCTCTCTCCTCCTCTCTCCATTTTCTCATGGTCCACAGGCAAGGGACCCGAATGGTCCAATGGGAAAGGGGAGTAAGGGCACAAAGCCAGCTGCTGAGGTGCAGGAAACTCTTGTGAACCTCTGTCCAGGCTTGCCCCAAGTTCATAAAGGCCCAGCCAGCACTCTGAGAGATTCTGGAGGAGAAAGTCTGGAAGTAGAGCTTGTAGCTACTTCTTGAAGATCTGTCCTATCCTCAGAGATTGCAGCTCCTATCCTTCCAGCCCTGTCTTAGGACTTGTTTTCTAATTGCCAGGCTCCTTCCTGGGACCGGGAGACATTCCGGCTGGTGGAGCACTGATGCTCCGAGCCCTGAGGGGAGGGGTGCCCCCCCTCCCAGGCTGCTGTCTCTATGACTCCCGAGCTCTGGACTATCCAGTGTGGGGGTTGTGATGCTAACTGACTATCAAGAGTGGGCTCGAAATTGGAATTTTCTGGGTCTCCAGGTCCCCGGTCGCAGCATCTGATGCTCATTAAATCTCAGGCAGCTGAATTGGCTCGGTGGATGCTGACTGTGCAACCTGAGGGAGGTGGTGGTGGCCAGCTGGATTCTGCTTGGGGAGGGGCTGACAGGACGCTGGGCAGAGGTGCTGTCACCAGGCTCTGGCACGGTCTCACCCTGTGAGCCCAAGTCTGTACCGTGATGTCTCCGTCTCTGTCTGGCATGCACAGAATCTCGGGAACTGGCACCTTGGCTCTGGTCCCTCTACAGCTCCTTAGCTGTGTGACCTTGAACAACACTGGCTGTGCAGGTTTCCATTTCTATAGAATGCTGAGTCACACAGAAAGACTCCAGAGCCTCCAAAGGCTAGGGTTTCCCTCTAGACAGAGATGCTGGGCATTGGACCAGTCACTGAAGGGAGCTCTAGAATCTGAAATGTGCACATCCCACAGCCTGTGGGTGGAAAGGCAGCCACCATGTCACCAGTCCTGATTGTGAGAGCTGAAAACTCCATCTGCCTTTTGGGGGGTCCTACTCTCCTGTCATCTCTCTTGGTTCTGGTGAGCTGCTTGGTGTGGCCAGCTCCTGGATCCCTTCCTGTTCCTTCAACTCTGTCCTTCCCAGAAGCCCCTGCTCACTGTCATTTGAAGGTGGCAGCTGGCCACCATCACCGCTGCTGGCCTCTGTGAGCAGATCACTTCTCTGGTGGCACCTGGCCCTGGGTCTGCTTTACTCCTCCCCCTGTCTCCTTTAGCCCTGCCACAGAGCTGCCCTGCCACAGAGCTGACATGCTGAGGCCACCTCTCCTTCCTTCTCTCGGTCTCACGCTGGTCACATGGTACAAAGCAGCTCAGGACAGGGCCCAAAGTCTCCCATAGTCCTTCTGAAAATGGGTCATTCCCCTGGTAGGCCTGGCCCCTCTCCAGCTGGGCTCAGTCTTACCCCACAGGGCAAGAGCCATCTCACCCTGCCCCTCAGTTGTCCTTATCTCAAACCTCCTTCCAACCGAAGAGAGCACCTGAAGCTCCCAGCCTCTCCACTCATGGTGGGGGAGGTGGCAATCACCTGAAGTGCTCCACCTACAGGCACCAGAGATCCTGCTCCAACCCTGCCAGGGCACCACCAGCTTCTTCATTTGACTGTTTATGTCAGTCAAAATTAACCAACGTTTATTGAGTACTTATTGTGTAGCCAGCCTGGGAGAAATTGCTCTTTTCTTAAAAAAAAAAAAAAGAAAGAAAGAAAACCACTTTTCTGCTGTCTGATTTTTTTCTTCCAGATTTCTCAGCCTTCTGGAAGGGATGCCTTGAATTATTCAGCCTGCAGTACAGATCTCTGGAGAACACAGCCTTGCGGCTACTTTAATCACTGGAAAGGTTCGGAGTCAGTTATAATCAAGCTGGAGTCAACGTGGAAGTGCTCATCTCTGGCTTGAAAACAAGATGAAAAGGAAGCCCAGGGAGATAAAATCGGAGGGGAGTGATGGAGGTCAGCTTCCAGGGCCTCTTAGGTCCTTCTCAAATTTCCAGAGGGGGTTGCAGACCTCAAGTCCCAGCTCCTGTGGTCTCTGCTTTCAGCAAGGCTCATCCCTGTGTCTCTCTCTGGCCTTTTCTAATGTCAGGTGGAGATAGTCGCCGTTCTCTGCCTATGCAGGTGCAGAGTGGGCCAGGAAGGGGCCTCTCTTGGGTGGAGGTTTGGGGGAAGCTGTTATCTTTTAAAGAATGTATGAGTAGACAGGGAAGAGGATGGAGATGAGGTGAGGCCAGTGGGTTTTTCTACCTTGAGCTAGCGTGGGGATGAACATGTCAGGCAATGGCTGGGTATAAGGTAGGGCATGGAGGGCGGGCTGGAGGGTGCCGAGATAGGAGAGCAGCCCCAGGCAGGTGAGTGCTGATCTAGCTACTTGCCTTAAGGGACAGGTGACCCTGGATTCCCTGTGCTCCTGCATCCTGGGAGTGGGGTGGTGGAAGTCTGTTAGTCAAGTAAGGAGGCCCATTTGGTAAAACGTCTGCAGCACTCCTTGGTCCCGATTGTGTTATCTGTGTCACAAAACTGTGAGACCCACTGTGCCCAGCTTATCACAGGGTCTTCACAGAATGCAGATTGGTGTCGCTGTGTTGAGGGTCCAGGCCGCCTGTTCCATAGATGGCCCCGTGGTGACAGGCCCCATCTGCAGATGCCCCCCTCCTATAGCTGAGAGGGGTGGACTCCAGCAGATATCGCCCGCTCCCTCAATGCCTTCCATGTTCCTCCCCAAGATCGTCAGCACAGAGGGAGGGAGGGAGGGAGGGGTTTGTTTGCATACATAGGCTCCCAGGGCAGAGACACCCCACTCTCTCCTTACTTGACTAACAGACTTCCACCACCCCACTCCTTTGGCGGGCTCTCTTTCCATACAGCCCGGTGGGAGACAGGCTGGGGCTCTGGCCAGGGCTGTTCTGTGGGGGAAATCAAGTTCGTTGCCTGTGTCTCTTCCCTTGAGGCTCCCAGCTAGCATCCCTGGGAACAGTGCTGTGTAGCTGACCATTTGGGTAACTCCAGGCCTCAGCTTCTGTGCGTGTGAGGCTGAGCAGAGACTGTAGTCTGGAGGGGTGGGCTAAAGCCTGCAGAGCCCTCGGGGTGGTGTCTGGAGTGGGGTGGACGTGCCATGCCTTGCTCTGACTGCTCTGCGAGTCGCTGTGTCCTCCTGGAGTCTGGAAGACTTGCAGTGTGTGCTGCTTGTGACTGTGCCTGCCACCTCCTTGGTGCCCCACAGGTGTAGGGGCTGTCTAGAGAAACACTGGTTAATTGGAAAAAACTCCTTTGCAGAATAGTGAGGCCACAGCAAGAAGATGGGACTCACCCTCCACATCCTCCCATTTTAGTAGAATCAGCAGCGAGCTGATTGCTTTCTGTTATAAACACGCACTGCACAAAGGAGAAATAAACCACACACAGGGCATGGGTGTCTCTATCCTGGGAGCCTATGTATCAAACCAGCCCCTCCCTCCCTCCCTCTCTTCCTCCCTCCTTCCCTCTCTTCCTCCTTCCTTCCCTCCCTTGTTCCTGCTCCTTTCTCTCCCCCTCTACTTTCAGAGGGGACTTGTATTACACACATATCAATGATACTGTTTAGTAGTCTGCTTTCTCCCTCTCATCATTGTGTCAGACACATCTGTCCACATCAGTACATATTTTTCTAATGACGTCTCCCTAGCTCCACTGTATGTTGCAGTTCCCAGAATTTGAAAAAGAAGGAGGGGGAAGATTTTCTTATAGCCCCAAGGGAAGGAAATCTAAGAATAGAGACACCTCTATAAAAGACAACATTTTTTAATGCCAATAGTTCTGTGGAATTTATGTTTTTCTGCCTAATATTATTTCAGAGATATTTTCTTTCACCACTATATAGCATACGGGCCTAAGTATACGGTATTCAAGAATGTAAGGCCCAATTTTCCCAAGACGCAATGTAAATTTTGAGGTCACTTTGACTATATGAATATTGGGGAGTGGGGATGAAATTATTGAATATTTACTTGTAATGTTTAACTTAATAAACTTATAAATTTATAAACAGAGATATTTAAAGCCATAAATGGCATAAAATACATTACACTTAGCAAGATCCCTTTCTCTACTCGCTTTTTGTTGTTCTGTGTTCTATCCCGACTTTTGTATTTTGACATTGGTGCCTCCATTCTCACTGGAGCTGATTTGTGAGTGACCCAGCTGTACTGGTCAGCCTTTCTGTGGCTGGGGCAAAACACCCGACTTCCACAACTCAGAGGAAGAGAGGGTTACTTTGGCTCATGGTTTCAGAGGATTCAGTCCTCGGTTGATGGCTCCAAGGTGGACATGGCATGGCCGAAAGTCCTGGTGGAGGGAAACTTCTCCACCCATGGCAGCCAGGAAGTGGAGAGGCAGAGGGAAGAACCAGAAGGAGAGACGCACCTTCCACATGCACAGCCCCAGGATCTACCTGCCCCAACTGACCCCACCTGCTAATAGCACATTCAGCTATGAACTCATCAATGGATCAATCCACTGATGAGTTCAGAGTCCCCATGATCCAATCACCTTTCGAAAGCAGCATCTCTGAACACAATGAGCCTTTTATGGGACATTGTAAATCTAAACTCTAACACAGCCTTAGCTGTCGGGAGAATAACCTTTCATTTTTGTCTAACTTGTTTGAGATTGCAATGCAACACCTTTGAAATCGTGTTCAATGTTGTTTCTGGAAATTGTATTCTGAGTCACAAGTATCTATTTGCATAACATCAGGGCAGTCTTTATATTTGTTCCATAAGTGTGTATTAGTGTGATCTCCACCACATAACTGCTTGCTGGATTGCTTTTAAAAGTGATCTTTAAAGGCTTGTTTACAATGACAGCCGACACTTACAATTGTCAGGTTGTAACCCTAAGAACAGTTACTAAATCCCTGTAAATTTTTTTGTCTCCTTTTTTGCCAATTCTGGGAGGTGACCTCTATAAACATCCCAAACTAGCAATGATTGAGGTCAGAGAGGGTTAATGTGATTTCCCCAAACACCATTTTTTTGTTTAAAATAAAGTAACTAAGACAGAGTGTGCTTAATAGGAGAGTCTTTCTAACAACTTGAATTTAAAGAGATTTTTCTCTTTTCTAAAGGATAATTGTGGAAAAATCTTCACAATTCTTATGTTTGGAAATATGTTATTTTTTTCACTTAAAAAATAAGGTTAATGGAAGTATGGCTTTTTATCTGTGGGCTGTACCCTAATTTATTTAATCACTCTCCTATTGTTGGACAGTTCAATTATTTCCACTTTTTTCCTCTTCTAAATAACAAACACTCTTCTTGTACTTGTGTCTCTGGCACAAATTATTTGCTGGACAAATTCCAGATTATTTCCAGGGGTCAAATTCCCACATGTTCAAGTGGTGTGGATATTTTTAAGGATCTTGATAGTTCATGCAAACTTGTTGTTTTGAAAGGTCAAGTCTATTTACAATCCCTTAGCAGGGAACAGAGGTGGGCGCTTGAGAGGAAACGGGGCTCCTTCTAAACGGAATAGGGGAAATGCTTCTCCATAAACTCAGTGAGCTTTGTGTGTAGACATAACTTAGTAGAGCTGTGGGAGTTCTTAGTACTCCTTGGTTCACTGATTTCCCAATGGCCTTGTGCTGGTCACCCTGGAGCTGGATTAATTCTTCATACTCTGGATGCTCGATTATAGTACCATTGCGGGCAAATTTCTTCTTAAATGCCGTCACCAGTTTCTTTTTATTGCAATCCGTGATCAATTGGACAGTGGTAAGGGTCTTCCTGTTGTTTCTGTTAGATTCTTGTATGGATATAACCCTCATCGCTGGCAGGAAGCAGGTCATCACCCTTCTTGCTTCAACAAAAAGGTCAGAAGAGTGGAGGTTCTGGATAGTGGACATATGATATGATTCCTTTTCCTCAGTGGAAACAGCCTGTGCAAAGTGGCTGCGGAAGAAGGTGGGCCGGGGAGGAGGCTGATTGCCGGGAAGCAGGGTGCTCAAGGGGGAGGCAGCTGAGTCCTCTGCGGCGGCTCAGTGACTGATATTATTTGATGTTTTAAAGACAGAGAAATTGAAATTCAGAGGGGGTGAGCAGCTTGTCCAAACTGGGGTAAAACCTGAGTCTGTCTGACTAAGGCTACACACTGCCTTCTTTAGGTCTTCCTTTTCAGACCTGCTCACCAAGCCTGTCCTACAGGGTAGACTGTGCCACCCACTGTGTCTGGAGAGTGGCATCCCACCACTCTCAGGACAGCCCTGGCCTCCACTGTCTGTCAGTCCCATGGGTGCTTCTGCTGGTGGCCGCAATGGGTTGATTTAGTTCATCTGAGAGTCCCCTTTCCTGGCACCCTCAGGGTGGAGTCTGCGTGAAGCTGGAAGGATGGAGGAAGATCCCAGCCGTGACCTTCTGGAGGGCGTAGTTGTTAGATGGAGCAACAGATGCAGAAGGGCCTGCTGGGTCTTGGCCCTTCCCCACAGCTCTTCCTGCTGGTCCCTACCCTGTTGACCATAGTAACTCTGGCCCATCTCCAGACACCTAGCTGCAGAGCAGATGCTGGGAGCCATGCAGAGGCATTGGCTCTGCTTGAACTGTCTACCAGCTCCCCTTCATGGTCCCACTTTGGCACTGATGAGCATGACCTCTTCAAGTGACTGGTTAACGGCTCCTCCTCCAGGCCTCCAGCTACCTTTCCATACCTTTGCCTCCTCAGGTCTTCCCTACAAGGAGTGTCTGATTTCAGTACTAAAATCCCAATCCCAAAGCACCCAGGATTCTGCTTCCCTAGCTGAACCTGGTGGAAATGATGTTGTGTGATACTACAACCAGCCTAAGCGGCCCCGTGACTTGGGGTGCAGAGGCCGTCGCACTGTGAAGGAGCCTGGCTGAACCAACCCACGAGAGGCTGAGAAGCTGCACAGAAGCGTATTACAGAGCATCAGTCAATACACAGAATCGTGAAAAGTGTTATTTCTTTTTATTTTTGCATCACTGGGGATTGAACCCAAGGCCCTATACATGCCAGGCAAGTGCTGTACCACCAAGATATATCCCCCGTCCCAGAATCATGAGAAGCAACATATTGTAAGGGTTTTTTCCTTGTGCTGAAAAAATACCATTCCTTATTTTTCTATGACTTGATGAATCTGCAGTTATATTGCATTGCACACTTAAAATGTTAAGTAAAATTTAGTATCACCTGATTAGAACAGCCTAAATTGGATGAGATTTATTAGCTTTACTTATTCCTTTACAAGAATAAAATTCACTGGTATTTTTATTATAGTAAAACATGTATATCATACAATTTGCTACTTTCATCACGTCTAAGTATACAGTTCTGTGGCTTAAGTGCACTCACATTGCTGAACAGCTGCCACCACTGTCCCTCTGCAGAGCTGTTCCTTATTCCAGCCTGAAACTCTGTTCCCAGAACACTGATGCCACATTCCTCTTCCCTCTGGATTTGTGTCTCATCTCTCTCTCCCTCCCTCCCTTGCTCCCTCTTTCTCTTTCTCTTTTGTTTCCTGCAATACTAAGGACTGAACTCATGACTTCACACTGAGTTACACACTCAGCCCTTTTGAAAAGTTTTTGAGACAGGGTCTCGCCAAGTCACTAGGTCGATTTACTGGGCTTGAACTTACAACTTTCTTGCCTCAGCCTCCCAGACTGCTGTGATTACAGGTGCTTGCCACCATCCCTGCTTTCTTGTTTTGGTGTTAGGCCACTAGATTTTAGGGTGCTCTGATTTTTTGCTCACAGTGTTCTGGGCAAAACTCTGAAGATAGTAAAAGTTCAGCAGTTGTTGGGGAAAGTGATGAGTAGGTCGGAATGTGGATTTGGGCACAGGAAAATACTTTGCCTGGTACTGACGGTGGATACACGTCATTGCACATTTGTCCAAACCTGTAGAATGCCCGACACCAAGAATGAACTTTAATGTGAACTCTGTACTCTGACTGACAATGCCATGTCATTGTGGGTTCCATAGTTGTAACCCACAGTTGTAACCAATGTACCTGCAGATCTGGGATGGGGTGCTGGTAATGGGGGAGGCTATGCATGTGTTGGGTAAGAGGTGGAGGGGAAATCTCGGTACTTTCTGCTCACATCTGCTGCAAAGCTACAATTGCCCTAAAAAGATAAAACCTTAAAAACAAACAAACAAACAAACAAAAGAAACAAAGCACAGGCTCCCAAACTTTGTGTCTCCTTTGCACCCACAGGAATGAATCACGCCAGAGTCTTTGGTAGTCATTCCCCACTCTGAGCTGTCAGTGGCCCTCAGCCCTGGGGAATCGGCTAGATCTCACCTGTTTCTTCACATGGGGTCTGCAGAAAGACATGAACCAGACCCTGTGATGGAGCCACACAGGCCAGGGCAGTTCATAAATAGATGCCTTAGGCCACAGCAAGCCCACAGGTGTGTTTTATTCAGCACATACCAAGGACTGGTACCATGTTTCATTTTCTGGAGATACACATACAATTCTGAATTTCTGATTTCTCTTAAAAATAAGAACTGGCCATGTTGGGGCCACATTCCTCCAAGACAGAGCCTTTGGCTGGGCTGAGTGCATCCCTGATTGGACAGAGCTATGTTCTCTTATCATCTGTAGCCTAGACTTGGCCCAGTTGTGCTTCATCCACAACCCCATAAACCAGCTCCTTTGTTACTGTAGTTTGCCCAGTGTGCTGCTTGGCATCTGGACATTTGAGCTCTAGCCTCTGCTCTAGAGGGGGTATCACCTCCCAGGAGGGCCTGTGCTCCTGCTCAGACAAGCCAGTATGCTAACTGTTTGATCACTACTCATGCTGAGTCTCCTAACTCCCTGGTTTTTCTTGGGAACTTGTCCCATGACATCTTGGGCATGATGTTTAAAGGAAGACATAGGACTTTGGTGGTTTTTCTACCTTTTCTTGGAACTGAAGGGAAAAGGGAGACTGCAGCTGGCATTGCTTGGCTGGACGGACACTCATGGTAGAGGCGGGGCTTTCATTTCAGGACCAGATGATGGTTCAGATTCCGGCCTGCTGGCTCCTCCCATGGAACTTCCAGGGCTCCATGTAGGCTCTGATCTTGATGTGTTAGGAGTCACTCTCACCATGTCCTGGCCTTCTCCCATCACCACTGGACCACGAGCTCTAGGCAGGTGGGTAGTTTGTGATGCATCTTTGATTCCCTGGAGCCTGGCATGCAGGAAGGTCTTAAGAGGTATTTGCCAAATCAAATGTGTAAATGGAGAAAAGGTGAAAAATAAGAGGAATTCTGGCGGACAAGGAGAGAGCACTCAGGGAGAACGGACTGAGACCCCTGGGACGGGAATCTGCAAATGAGCACATATGTGACACAGGACACAATGGAACTCAGGAAGCTCCTCATTCATTCACAGACGTTTGAGGGATACCTGCTGGCACTGAATGGAATCCCTGGGACTCCTTAAAGCAGAGGAAGTGCCTGGTTTGACCTACATAAAAGATCTGCAGGGGCAGGAAGTAGAATTTCCTCTAGATGTGCAGTGTGTCCCATGAGAGCCAGTGGTGCCATCTTTAAATGGGCAGGAGTTAGAACAGTGACTTGACTTGGCAAAATTGAGTCTTGGATTCCTCACCTGTAAAGCTTGAAAGTACCCATCTTCACAGTAATTGTGAAGATAGCTTGAGACATTTATGTAAAAGACCAAGCGCAGAGCTGGGCTTGTCCCAGCCTTTCCATGAACGATGGCTTGAAGACTACAACAGTGGCAGGGTGTAGGTCTCAACCACTGGGGAAAGATGAGGATGTTTTAGGTGCAAAATATTACCTAGGCCAAAGGGGGCTGCAAGGAGATGGAGCCAGGAGAACCTGGATACCTGCTGGATGAAGAGACCCTGAGCAGAGCTTGCCTGTGTTTGGTTTCTCCTTGGGGTGAGAAGGTCCAGGGGATCAGCTGTTCTGTGTCTACCTCTAGCCCAGCTGGGCAGATGAAGTGAGAATTAAAGGAACAGACCAGGAAAACACAAACAAGTCACAGCAGCTCCTGAAGGGAAGATTGGTCACAGAAAGGAGCCTGCTGGGAAGGTCACAGACAGGTTGCCTGTGAGTAGCCCAAGGCTGAAGTACCACAGGGGAAGAGGATGAGAAAGAGGAGATGCCCAAGAGTGGGATTCTGATGATGCAGTAGAAGATCTGGCATTGGGGATTGGTGGAGCCTGCAGGACTAGTTTAGGCCCCTTGCCATGGATGCACCTGTCAGGTGTTCCTGACTGCTCATGGGTACTTCTCAGTGGACAGCATGCGGGGCAGCCTTCACCACGAGGGGCTCTCTGGTCCTCTCCAGAGTTCATTCTCATGAATGAATGAGATCCCATAGCTGGAGTGGAATCCAGGGATAATCCTGCTGATCAGCAGCCATGTAATGTGCTCCTGCTGGCTGCTAATCTCTAACAGTGCCACCTCCTAAGTGCTCTACAAGTAGAAACTTTGCCTGGGCTGCTTCAGGACATATTCTCACAAAGAAAACACATGCCTCAACCTCTGACTGCCTTGCTAAATTGACAGTGGCTCCTTGGATGACAGAGCTGACCTTAGGGCTGGTCAGATGCAGGCAACTGCACTGCCTGGATGAGACATACGAGCAAGGACTAGGGCTAGGCTTGTCCTCTCGTCTTCCCACAGTGACCTGTAGAATGTGGCATGCATGGTGTGGAAAAGGAGGGAAATACCAAAGTCCAGCCAAACACCTATATCTGTGAACTCTGCAGAGACCTCTCCTGTCCCTCCACCTTTTCAGTGGATCCTGCCAGCTGTCATCACTGGGACCACCTCTTCCTTTGTCCTTGCCCCAGAGGGAAGACGAGCAAGTGTCTGCACCTGAATTCACTGTTTACAAGCATCTTTCCCTACCCTGTAAAAGATGGCTTCCCTTCTACTCTTGTGTTCCAGCATTCTTGGGGACTTGCCAAACTTGGGGTGAGAGTAACCAGGTGGGCCACTGGACAGATTCTTCTTCAGTGGCTTTCAAGACATCTCCCTACTGTCCCCATATTGACTGTGGCATTTGGGGACGGGGGTCTGACTCTCCTCTGTTTTGGACCCTGTGGCTTAGTGCTGAGGTTTGGCTATTTCCTGCCCACTCTGGAAGCTTGAGCGCTGTGGTAGTTTTTCATGGTAAACACCTCCTTTCTCCTGTTCACTCTCTCACTTCACCTAGACCATCCTGCCAGTCTTTGTGGGAAACACTGTAGGCCTGCTGAATTGGTCCTCCTGCCTTTCAAAATATTCCCAGAAATATAACTTCCAAGTCTCTGCTACTATCTACAAGAAATAGCGCCCCTTCCAGTGCTGCAGAGATGCCACCACAGGTTGGGTGACATAGCCTTGAGCCCCTGGGGCTTCTGCGGTGGGGCTTAAGAGAATTTTCTAATTCTCAGGCCTTGGTCCCTTATCACTGGGTACTAGTGGGGACTTCCTTTATTGGAAACCAGCCCTTTTCATGAATAACCCTAGCTTTCACCACTCTGTAGATGCTATGGGGGTTTTATAACCTCTAATTTTGGAGTCTCTTCCTGTACTCTTTCTGAAATCTTCCCAGTGTCCTGGGGAGAGTAACTGTAACTGAATTGTTTCCCATTCATGTGCTTTTGCTTTTCTTGCAGCCTTCTGAGGTCCCATGACTCTCTAAAGGTGCCGTATCACCCCTTATCTCTTCCCCATCCTCGGAGTCTTTGGGCTCCAGAACCATCTCTGTATGCCTCCTAAATCTCTGACTCTGGCCAGCCCATTGGATACTTGGTCAGCCAATGAATGGGCACTCTTAGGTCAGGTGTTCTCTCCTGGACCAATCAGCTATGGGCAACTGGTAATTAGGTCATGTGTTACAGAGCATGGCTGGTCCCACTCAGAAGAAGGGGCTGGGGGGCAATAATAGTGCATCTCTTATCGTTAATAAAGAACAAAAGCCAAGTATACTCTTCCTATCTTCATCCCACCTAGCGCACATACCTACACCCTATCCTCTTTCTGCTCAGAAAGACAAAGCCTTGGAACTTCTGTACCTCAAGGCAAGGATCTAATGGACCTGAGAAGCCAGCTACTCACTTAGGAGGATCAGAAGGGACCCCCTCTGGGGCTCTGAAGGACCATGGAGTGTGATTTTGGAAGACCCTGCGCCTATGTCAACCTTGCACAGGGGCTTTCTGGTTGATTGTGCCTGTGGCCTCCAGTGGAGCAGAAAAGCCTAAAGCTTGGTTGAGTTCCCCAGACCACAAGTACCCCCAGGAGGCCTGGGCAGGGAGACACTGGCTTCTGGAATGGTAGCAATGGTCTTATTTGTGGAAAAGGGCTGGTTTGCAGAGCTGATGTCCAGCGGGTCTCTCCCCGTGGCTTCTCTAGGAATGGGGATGTCTGAGGTGGCAGACATGATGCCTAGCACACTTCCCTTCACCTGTCCACCCTCTCTTCCTCCAGTGGTTGAGAGAGTACCCAGCCCTTAGGGCAGCTGAGTAGCAGCCCCAGGTTCCTGAGATCAGACATCTCATGCTTTCTTTGTTCCAGACCTCTTTTGCTTTTAATTCACATGGCTATTAGAAAATTTTTCTCCCCCTCTCTGAGTCCGTTTTTCCAACTGCATAATGAGAGGATGGGGTGAGACTATCTATAAGAACTTTTCTACCTCTCCAAGAACAGTCCTCACAAACCACTAGTGTTTATTGAATACTTCCATGTGATTTGTAATTTATTCTGCATTGTCTCATCAAACCTTATAATTACTGGCTAACTGTTCTCAGAGAGGAAATGAAGGTGCAGAGATGTTAGGTAAGCTGCCCAGGACCACACAGCCGGGAAATGTTGGGGCCTGATTCCAGAGGACGGGGATTGAGGGAGGAGGGTCTCTTGATCTTTCCAGCTGCTTGCTGGGCCCTGCTGTCCACGGAGGAATGCAATCAGCACATGTAACATAACGCAGGCAGCTTTGAATGTCTCATCCTACTGTCAGTTAATGAATAGTCCATGGCCCTGACAGCAGATGTCATGCGGCCCTGCATCCTTTTTTTGTCTTTTAAACACCGAAGCTGGATCAGGTCCTACTGATTGTATGGGAGGCCCAGCAGCCCCAGAACTGCAGTCCGATGAGCTCCCTTTCAGGCAGTGCTTTATCTGTGACACCCTCAACATACGAAATGGCCCTTTTACCACAGGCAGGCACTGGGGATTTTTTCTTAAATTAAGAATTTGATCCATTCGTTCAGTCCCCCTCCAGGGGCTACAGAGAGCAGAGAAAGTGATGCCTTGTGCTAATGTGCAGGTGTGGTGATGAATTTTGAAGGAGATCTTGACAATCTCCGGGAAAAAAGTCCCTGAATGAACCTCAGAAATATTAACTTGTGTGAGTGCTGAAGGGCCCATTGGCTCCAGAAGTTCAAAGCTTGTCTGTTTGAGGGACAAATGACAAAGTGGAAGGGCATGCATATGCATGGATGTGTGTGTGTACTGCGCACTTACTCTTGTGCTTGTGTTGGGGGGGTGGGGGCTCTGGGACTGATCTATTTTGAGTGACTGCTCTGTGTAGGAGGGCACTGCACAGGAATTCTGGGGTTCTGGTTTGTTAAGTGACCTTGGAGTCACCTTCACATGGCTGTTGTGAGAATTCATCCCTGTGGCTTACTTGAGAATGTGCCCCACCCAGGATAACCCGCTGGCTCTTACAGGCTAAGAGATCTGGCACTCCACCCTGATGAGGGAAGACCTGGGAAATGCAGACAGCAAGTCTTAGAGAGAGGACAGTAGGAAGTCAAACAAATGACAATTTTGTTCTAGCTTTGGTAAGTTCCTTGGCCTCTCTGCGCCTCAGTTTTCTCACCTGCAAAACTGGATAGCAATAGTCAGTGCTGTTGAGAAGCTTAAATAAATGCTTATCAAAGTGCCTGGAACATGACAAAGCGTCATTAAATTTTTTTGATACATGAGTTCTATGGAAGTAGCATCTTTGTGTATTATTTAAATGAATGGACTATTTTAAAGAGTAGTATTAGGTTTATAGAAAAATCAACCAGAAAGTGAGTAGAGTTCCTATATACCCACACCCTGTCCAGTTTTCCCCAGTAGTTTTATCTGTGCTATTGTGGTAAGTGGTGAACCCAGACTGACAGTTATTAAGTGAAGTCCTGAGCTTCTCTCTTGGTGTTGCACATTCTTTGGGTTCTGACAAATGAACAATGACATTAAGGTGCCATACAGAGTAGTTTCACTGCCATAAAAATGCTCTGAGCTCCTCCTGCTCCTCCTCCCTTTCTCCTTACCCCTGGCAACCACTGATCTGTGATTTCCATAGTTTCACCTTTGGCAGGATGTCAGGGGTGGAGCCATGCAGTATGGAGACTTTCAGACTGGCTTCTTTCACTGATCAGTGTTCTCTGAAGATTCTTCCATGTCTTCTCTTTAGTGCTGAGTGCTATTCCATTGCATGGATGTGCCGCAGTGGACTTGTATTTATTCCTGCACACCGGAGGACATCTTGGCTGCTCCAAGCTTTGGAGTTAGGAGTGACCTCCATGTAAGTGGCCTGGTTTGAGGACAAGGACTGGAATGCCACAGCAAATGGCTCCTCATTCTGCCTGTGCCAGAACGAGGATCTCAGAAAGCTACTGACTCCTTTGGACTGTCCCCTCTGAGACCTGGGCTATGCTAAGTGCCACACAGACTCCCGTGCAGCCACGGTGCTATCCCAGTGGAGGCTCTCAGATCAGAGAACAGCGTGATGCATCCAGGCCAGTAGCGGGTACTGTCCTACATCAGGTAACTTCAGGGGCCCAGGCCTAAGGTGTCAGCTCCAGGCAGCCACAGTGGCCCTGGTCCTAGCCAGAGGGTAGAGTGTGGGGGCTTCATCCGCTCCCTTCGCTGTCCTGGCCTTGGAAGTGGGCACATGGCCTGTGCTCACACCTATTGGACAGAATGTTGTCACGTGGCTCCACCTCACTGCATGGGAAGCTGGGAAATGTAGCCATGTAGCCATGTAGCCTCATGTCTGGCTGTAATTCTAACTAGAGAATAAGAGGAGAATAAGGTTGGGTGGCAGCTGGCAGGCTCTGCTATGTAATAGAAACAACTTCAGAGGTTTGTGATGAGGATTAAATGAGGGGATTTGTATGAAGCCCTTCTTTTAGTGATTGGTCCATAAAACACAATATGTGTTAGTTTGTTCTATGATTACACTCCGGGAAGTAAAGGGAGATAGCATTTCTGAGTAGAGGGCCTGTCTCAGTCTGGTCGATTGGCTATGACGGAACACTGTAGAGTGGGTGGCTTGTATACAGTGGGGTTTTATTTCTTACAGTTCTGGAGGCCAGAAGTGAAGATCCAGGTGCTTCCTGACTCAGGGTGTGGTGAGGGCCAACTTCCTGGCTTGTAGCTGGTGCCCTTTTCTCCCAGAGGGGTGAGGGAACTGTCTCTTTTACAAGGATGTGGCTCCCCTTTGTAGAGCTCCACACACACATCTGGGGCCTTTGAAATGACCTTGCTAGGCAGGTTGCATACCTCGTTGACCCCTGGAGACCCCTCCAGGCCTCCCAGAAACCCCTGATGAGGAAGGTTGGAGGATCAGTGGTGGTCACCTAGCCAGGTTTTAGCCCTAGAGGTGTCTGACTTGCCCCATTTCACAGACGGGGCTCTATGTAGGATTTCAACTGAAGGGAAGAGTCTGCCATTTAAAAAATTTAAAACTGCCAACCTAGGGCAGTTTCTTGAAGCAATTTCCCACTCCACTCCCAGGAGCCCTCTTGGGCTCCACTCCACCTTGCGTCTTGGTTGTGTGGTTCAGGTGGTTCAGGGCTGGCTCCAGCTTCATCAGAGCCACCGAAGTGAAGAGGACAGAACGGTTCTCAGAGGCTGCAGGGTGAAGGCTACCTGGACCCCATCTCTGGCCACTACCTGCTACCGCCCAAGGGGGATGAGGACTCCTTCGTCTGCATGTCCTGCTCCTGGATCCAGGCTGGCAGGCCTAGGCTCCTGAGCAGCAGGTGCATTAATCTCAGGCAGGTCGCTCACCTCTTTCCTGAGCTTGGGAAGACCTGCTCTCAAAGCCAGGACTCCTCATGTGTGTCTGATACGTCTGCTCCTGTGATGCTGGCCCCATACCCTGGCCCAGCCTGTTCAGGTGGTTTGAATCTGGCTCTGTTGTCCTGAGTATTTGCTTTGTCTCTGGCCTCCTGGCATCTGTGAAAGTGATGGACTGGCCTCCCTGCCATTTGTCACAACCAGAGAGGCCATGGGCTCAGGGGTAGGAGTATGGGCTGGCTCAGCACGGCCCAAGTTCAGATGCTGGCTCAGCCTACTTGTGTGTGTGTGATCCCAAGGCTTCAGTCTTTCCTCCAGGACATGGGATAATAAGACCTTGCTCAAAAGGTTAGTGTGAAGATTCAGCAAAGTCATCTGTGTAAAGCCCTGCATAACCTCTCAATAAGTGGCAATGAAAGCTGATGATTTGTGGGCCTGGTTGAGAGTTTTACAGTACTGAAAAGTATATTTTAATAGCAATCTATTAAAATATATTTTAACAAAACCCTGATGGATATAAATAAAAATCTAATCCTTGTCCTGTCTCTCTGTATCCACTTATTTTGAGAGTTTCCACTTTTTTTGAAGGGGGAGCCAGAGGTCAAACTCAGGGCCACTGTACAGCTGAGCTACATCCCCAGCCCTTTTTATTTTTTGCTTTCAGACAAGATCTTGCTAAATGACCTAGGCTGGGCTTGAACTTGTGATCTTCCTGCCTCAGCCTCCTGGTAGCTGCAATTACAGGCATGTCACCATACCCAGCCAGAGGTGACACTTGTGAAATCATGTTGTATGAGCTACAAACCCCTAGTGAAACTCACAGTAAAGGAACCTTGTCACACTATAAACTCTCACTGGCTGGCCCTGGCTTGAATGGAGTGAAGTTAATGGTCGAGGACTCTGTCCAGGAGGAGAGGAAGGTGAGGGCCAACTTCCTGGGGAGTTCCTTCTGGGGAGCTGTGGAGAGAGGAAGGAGACACATGCTTGCCTCCCCCTTTGCTGTGGGCCTCTGGCAGCCTCAGCCGGGTGGGCCTCAGCCTCCTCGTTGCTCTTCCCTGTAGAATGGGATTGTGCTTGTGATTTCCAAATTTGGAAGGGGTTGCCTGTTGCCAGGACCTTCTGCCTGACACCCAGGTGGCAGTGGCTCCTCCACAGAATGCCCTGCAGCTCGATGTGGGGCTGGAAAAAGCCAGGCAGATGGGTCCCAGGTCGGCCCAGGTGCTCTGCCGAATGTCTTGCTGTGCCTGCCTGTGCCCCCTCGACCGCCGGCTGGCCCTGGGACAATGACCCCACCCCCCACTGCACTCTTCCCTGTGTCATCCCCGGAGCTCTGTGCCTTTTATCCAGATTCAGTTTCCAGAGCTGCTGCAAATGCTATCTCCCATGCAGCCTTCCCTGTGCCCCCACTCAGGCCCCATGCTGGGTTAGCCTTTCTCTTCCATGCATTCCCAGGGACTTCGGGCGTTCGTAACCTTAGACCTGTGTATTTAATCATTATGTTAGGAAAGGCATGCCTATTTATTTTAAAAGTTAGGCACAATAAGGATTTATACAAAAACTGTGCTCTTTTCCCTTCTTCCACCTTTCCAGTCCTCCTCTCCCTGCCCCCAGCACCCCTGTGAAGGTTTTGAGGTGCTGTATGTGCATGTGTGCGCGCGCACACACACACACACACACACACACACACACACACTGTGGCAGATGGCTTTTGACGGGGCTCCCAAAGGGCTCCCTCCAACGACCATCCCCTGTGGGGTTCCCTCCCCTTGAGAGTAGCTTGGATAAGGTGACTCAATTCTAACGAGTGGAAGGCGGCAAAAGTGATAGGATGCCATGAGGTCACAAGAGACTGACCTCGGTTGTCTCAGTTTCTCCTTGGCCCTTCCCCAGGGCTTTTTCTGATAAACATGCTGCTTGGAGAAGAACTGAGGATGGCCACCAGTCCAGCACTGGTGAGGAGCTCAGGACCTGCATCCAGAAGCCCCAAGGAACAACTTCTGCTAACAATCTGAGCCTCCCTGTCGGGCTTTCAGATGGCTACAGCCTACGAGAGCCCCTGGGCTGGGGACCCCGCTGAGCTGAGCGGCTAGGTTCCCCCTCTGCAGAGATGAGATGGTAAACATGTGCTGCTCCCAGCTGGGCAGCTCTGGGTAATTTGTTACGAAGCAGTGGATGACCAACACACCTTAAATGCTGCTGCCTCTCTTTGTAGGATGGATTCACAATAGTAGGACTGAATAACCAGCAGGTGTGGGCATTCCAGCTGGTAAAAGATGGGCTGCATTGTTCTCCAAGCATTTAGCGATTCTTGTCCCTGCCGGTCCACGCTGTCACAACTTCATCAGAACTGAATATCTTTTTTTTTTGCTTAAAGATTTTGCTAATCCAAAGGGTGAAAACAGCACCTCAGGTATGTTAGTTTGCGTCATTTTCTTAACTACAGGGGACGCTGAACATTTTCTATACAGGCAGACACTAGTTTTTTCCTCATATTTGTTTCTTTATTGTTTGCCTATATAAGGTACAGCAGTACAGATACATAACTAAAGTAGACATATGATACGGGCCTTGATTTCAAAGAACCCATGGCTTAATTAACACACAAAAATATGCAAAGTAGCACAGGTGCTGAAGTACACATGTACACTCTGTGTTCTGGGAAAAGAGGCCAGAATTTCCTGTGGTTACTTCAGAAGATACACAGAGGAGGAAGGACTTGAAAAGGGCATTGAAGGTAGTAGAGGAGTTTGTCAGGAATATAGCATCCGCAAAGACCCAGCAGCAGGAGCAGGTCAGTGCTCAATCATACCTGGATTAGAGAAGGCAGATCAATAGGGCTGGAGCAAAGATAGAGCATGTCAGTCATGGCTGACTGTGGTCAGACCTGGGCCTTGCTGAGGCATATGGACCCCATCACGCAGGCAGCAGGGAGCCTTTGTAGAGTTTCAGCTGAAGAGTGACGTGGCCGATTGACAGGACTCAGATTTGTCTGGGCACGTGCCGTGTCTCTCTGACTGTCCGGGGCGCTGCATCAGCTTCACCTCTCTGACCACACCCAGGCATTTGTGCAGACCTGTGGACTGCATGAGGAGGTGGGTCCTGTCCCTGGGAGGAGACTGACCAACCTGGGCTGAGGCCGTCGGCGAGGCTGAGTTGAGAGCCATATGCTGGGACCTGAGGGATTCTGGAGGCCAGAGGAGGGGCCCTGGCACCAAAGGATGCTCAAGGGCTGTGAAACCTTCCTGGGGGTCCTGGTCACATAGGGATCCCCGGGACAGAGCCCTGCTGGACTGTGGTTGCCACTTCCCATGTGCATAGACCTGGCTCTCTCCTCAGAGAGCCTTAGGGCTTGGGGCTCCGCCCACCCACAGACCGTAAGCTTCCTCTACCCTCTCCTCTGCCCCCTGTAGGGTCGTTGCGGAGGTGAGCCCTCTCCTTGGTGTATTGTTACAGAGTATCCATGTTCTCAGGGAGGAGAGGATGAGGTGACAGGGCCCAACCTATTTCTCATGGGCAAAGTTCCTCCCCTGACAAATATGGTTCTTTCCCCTGGATATGAACCCAATCAATTTTCCTTCCTTCACAATCCCTCAGGCACCACCAGCCTCCTGATCAATGGGCCACAGGGGCTCCTGTGGTTAACAGGACTGCCCATAGCCATGGCCGGGCCAGTGACCCACCTGCGACGGGTGTAGAATGATTGTGCCAATAGTAGTACAAGCTGTCACCGCTAGACAGCCTGCTCCGTGCGGCAGACACTGTGCTAAGAGCTCCTTGTGTGAGCCGGTTCAGTCTTCTCAACAGTCCTGGGCTGCAGGTTCATCATCAGCTCTCCCATTTTACAGGGGAGGAAAGAGAGGAGGAGAGAAGTTAAGAGGGAGGCTAAGGACACACTGCTGCTAGGAGGTGGGCTGGAACTGGTGTTAGGAACGTTAAATTGTGCCTTCTTCCACAGGTAGCCGGGGACCCCAGGGTCACCCCAAAGCTTTAGCCAACTCACACCCACCGTGGTGGGCTCCCATCTGGGGCCTGGAAGGGATCCATTTTCAGACGACACCAAGCTGGCCACTATTAAGGTGTCTCTCATGAGGCTGCCCTCTCAGGAACCAGGGGCCAGCGTGCCTGGCCTGTGTTCCATCTGGAGAGGGGCTCGGGGTGGTCTGACACGCAGCCTTGCTGAGCTAATCCTCAGCCAAGGGCAGGGTGGGCTTGTGATCCCAAGGTGTGAATGAGCGTCAGACCCCAGGGCAAAGTGGGAGCCTGGGGGAGTGGACAGAGCAGGACAGGGGCAGGGTCAGTCTGTAGTGAGGATCGGGGGTCTGTCCTGGGTAATGGGCCCCTCATGAGGATCAGGAGGAGACGCACAGTGTGCAAATACAGCTGGCATCTTTGTCTTCATCTGTTCCTGGTTTAGCTTTTCTTCTTCCTCCTTTTCTTTTTTAAACATGGAAATAGCATTATTATTTTTCTGAATATAAAACTCAGGCTCTTTGTAAAAAAATCGGATGTATAAAAGTTTAAAGATAAACATAAAAATAGTGCATAATTCCTACCATCCAGAAATAGACCCTGGGATACGTTGGTGAAGAGCTACCAAGACTTTCTGTTTGTACAGAATGCAGTCAGATCAGAGAGACTGGGTTCCATCCTACTTTTTTCACAAATAACCACATGCCTCAGCAGGACCTGTGACTCTGGTCATTGCACATCAGTATGTGCTTCCACTTTTCCTTTTTTTTGGTTCTAGGAGACAGGGTCTCACTAAGTTGCCCAGGCTGGCCTCAAACTCAGGATCTTCCTGTCTCAGTCTTCCAAGTAGCTGGGATTACAAGCATGTGCCATTACGTCCAGCTACTCTGGGATTGCAGGGGACGCTGGAGGTACTGCTTGTGTAGGTAGCAGTAAGCGCTCAGGGTGATGGACAGAGCTTGTTTGGGTAACTTGACATTGCAGATGAAAACAAGTCCCTGGTCATGGGAGGATGAGATGCCAGACTTCTGTCCATTCATCAAATATGCATCTGCATCCATCCCATATCTCAGGCTCATTGCTCTGCACTGGAGAGATGTGATTGAATGAATCATGGTCCACACTGACTGGGGACAGAGAGAGGGAAAGACTGTGACCTTCTGAGGTGTTTGGAGGAGGATGTTTGATCAAGGACAGATTGCAGAGTGGAGAAGCGTAGGGTTAGACACTCTAGACTGGAAGAATAAACAATGGCAACAGTTAGGTGGAAAAGCAGAGCACATGATTAACGTACAGGTATGGAGTGGGGAGAAGGTGGATGGAAACTGATCACTGGCCAGGAGCGGGTCTTGAAGGGCTCTGAATGCCATGTAAAGGGATTTAGTCTATGGGTCTCTGGGAGCCTTGGAAAGATTGGAGCAGGCAAAAATGTGATCAAACAAGGACTCCTCTGACCACTCATTTGAAAGATGGTCAGAGAGGAGAATCTGAGGCTAGGAGAACAGGCAGAAGGCTCCACATAGTCTTGAGAGAGAGAGAGAGAGAGAGAGAGAGAGAGACAGAGAGACAGAGAGACAGAGAGACAGAGAGAGAGAGAGAGACAGAGAGACAGAGAGAGAGACAGAGAGAGAGAGAGGGAAGGATCAGAGCCAACCACTGGCCTTGAGAGTGGAGATCATAGGGACCAGTGTGTGAGACAATGGGACTGGCTTTGGGGGCTGCAGATCTTGGCTGTCGAGGGAAGGGGCTGTCTGAGCTGAGACAGAGAGGGGGTGAACTGAGATGCAGATATGGCAGTGAGGTTTGCTGTACCCTCCTGTGCTGTCGAGGGCAGGAGGAGTTAGCAGTGATCCATCTCGGTCTGTATTTTGCATTTTGATTCTCACAGCCTCAGAGGCACCTTGGAGATCATTCTGCCAAACCCTTTTTTTTTTTTTATTTTTTTTTTTATTTTAAGGATAAAAGGAGGGAAACATTAACAGACATACAACATTTTACAACATATCACAAGCACAATACAGACAATACAGAGTTACAAACAAAGTGGTAGGGAATTAACAATGGTGGTTGTATTACATATTGGTATCTTCAAAGTGGCTTCTCATGAAAACAGATATAGACATGCAATACTGGTCAACCAAAGACTCATTGACAGTTTCTTTCAGCATAGAAACAGCAGATAGAAGAACAACCATGTTATCTATCCTGTATATACATACATACAAAATTTCTCCTTCTTTCCCTTCTCTTTTCCCACATCCCAGAAGCCCTTTACTCTTCGGTGGTTTCCTATCATTTCACAGTGTCTATCATACCTCCGAGTTTAACTTAACTCTTTCAAGTTTTACACTAGTGACACAATGCGGTGCTTGCACATGTATGTTTGATTTATTTCACTTATGAGTATGGTCTCTAGTTGTGACCATTTAAATATAAAGGCCTCGAGTTTATCTTTCTTTACAGCTGAGTAATATTCCATTATATAAAAGTACCATAATTTTCTTATCCAATCCTCGGTGGATGGACATTTGGGTTGCTTCCACATTTTAGCAATTACAAATTGTGCTGCTATGAACATAGGTGCACATATATCACTGTGATATGATGTTTTTAGATCTTCTGGGAAAATACCCAGCAGGGGGATAGCTGGGTTGAATGGGACCTCTAAACCTAGTTTTCGGAGGAATCTCCAAACTGATTTCCACAGTGGTTTCACCAGTCTGCATTCCCACCAGCAGTGGAGAAGGGTTCCTATTTCTCCACAGCCTCGCCAGCATTTGTTATTGGTTGATTTCTTAATGCTAGCCATTCTTACTGGGGTAAGGTGGAATCTTAGTGTTGTTTTAATTTGCATTTCTCGAATGACTAATGATGTTGAACATTTTCTCATATATTTATTTGCCGTTTGTATCTCCTTGTCTGAGAAATGTGTGTTCATCTCAGCTGCCCATTTTTGGATTGGGTCTTTGAATTTGGAGGGGCTGAAATTTTTTAATTCTTTATATGTTCTAGATAGAAGCCCTTTGTCTGAGGGACAATCAGCTAAAATTTTTTCCAAGTTTGTGGGTTTTCTTTTGACTCTGCTGGTGATTTCTTTAGATGTGCAGAAACTTTTCAGTAGGATGAGATCCCAGTTGTTGATTCTTTCAAGTGTTTCACGTGCAATTTCCAAACCCTTTATTTTATGGACAAGGAAACATAGCCAGAGACAGGAATGATGGGCCCAAGGTCACACGGCAATTCTTTGGACAAACGGGCCCACAGCCCAGGTGCCATGACCTGTGATTCCTAGGACAGGCTGGGCCCAGCCTGCCAGGTGCCATGACCCTGTGTGATGGTAGCCATGGGTTCCATCTGGCGCCAGACACACCCGGCTTGGAATTTGGGCTCTGCTACTTCCTAGTTGGCCACCTGGGCATGTGCCTCCGTCCCTCTGAGCTCCCCTTTTCTGGTCCGTCTATGGGATGGCGACTAACACTTGTCAACTGACCGGGACAGGGTGGGAAGGAGCTCGGCTATGCAGCAGATACAGGGGAAGTGCACCCTACCCAGTGCCTCTCTTCCCTTTCCCGCTCTAAGCTCAGGCTCACATCCCAGCCTCTCATTCCACGGCGTCTTTTCATTCTTAATCAAGATCTCTCCACTTTTCTCAAACTTAAGACTGTGCCCCATTGAGCAACTCCTTCACTCCTTCGGGACTCACTCAGTGCTCTTACCTTGAAACGAGGAGAGCAATTCCTCCTTGCCAGGACTGTGGGGGAATGAGAGAGCACACCAGAAGGCAGGCAGCTTGACGTCGCACACTTCACCCCGGCAGTTGGCTCTGCAGTGTGCACATTTGACTTTCCAGGAGGCCTAGGAGGACCCGGGCACCCTGGATGGGGCCCCTTGCATCAGAAATATTAGCAAGCTGAGCTTGGCATTTTGAGGGCCCCTCCAGGATGCCCTGGAGCTGTTTGAAAGGCTGATTTACAAGAACATTCTCCTATTTGCCGTGTCTCTTTTTAACTCATTTTGCTTTGATTTCTCCATTTGCTAGTAACCATGTATGAGTTACCTGCTCTGTGATCTGTACATTAAATACAACCGTTCCGTATGAGGAGGAGGAGGAGGCTGTGCTCACTCATGCTTTTCTCTTGCTAATTATGAAAACAGGGCATTTCTTACCCTTTAGATGACTATGCAAACTATCATTCTTTCTGAATAACTGGAACTGGGAGGGATCTGAGGGTGGTTCTGGGCCCTCTAGATTCCTGGCTGTCGTGTATGAACTTGGTGACTTGACTGAAGGCTGCTGTTTTCTGTGCTCCAAAGAGCAATCTACCATCTCACACAGAATAAAAGTGGAAACCCTTAGCTTGGTTCATTTTCAGGACCTTTACGTGCTCTTCCCTCTGCTAGGAATGCTGTTCGCTCTGATAATCCTATGTGCTTTTTACTTCTTAGCAAATATTATTTATGATGTTCTGAATTATCAATTTGATGTATAAATAGTAAGTATTTCTTTATCAGAGAGGCCTTTCTCCACCACCTTATCTAAAACCCCTCCTCCTTACCCTGGTTTGCCATCGCTCATTGTGCTTATCACTGCTGTCATTTGGTTACGTGCTGATTTATTGTCTGTCTGCTAGGTGTTAAGATCCCCCAGTGCAGGGACTGCATCTGGTTTTGCTCCTGTGATGATATCTACACCCTGGCTGATGCCTGCTGCACGGATGATGGGCAGGAATGGCTGTTGCATAAATGCTCAGCTGCAGGAGTGGGGGTTGAGCCGCTGGGGCGCATTGCGAAAGGCCCCAGGGAGGAGATGTGGAAGCCTTGGGCTCTGGTGATTTCTCACGTAAGCACTTCCCCATCAGTTCCTGGGGCCTAGAAAGATGGGGAGGTGCCCGGTGACTCCTGCCGTGGACACACTGCAGCGCAAGCGTGATGTAGTAGGAGTCGGCACAAGGGAAGCAGCCTCCCCACCCCTCTGCCCATCTGAGATGCCGCTGCAAGCACAGCTGTGGGCCTTGGGGGTCACCTCTGCCCTCCCTCCCCTCACTTTCGTACGATGATGCCCCCCCTTCATGGACTGCTGGCTCTGTGCCGGTCTCATGTCTCAGTGCTCTCACTGGTGGTCACTTGCTTAATCCTCAGGACACTCTTCTGAGCTGGGCACAGACAGCATCTGCACTCATCAATGAGAAACCCAAGGTGTGAGCCTATGAAGTCCCATAGCTAATAATGGAAGAACTGGGATTTGATCCCAGGTAGCTCTGGCTCAAGAGCCCTGGGCTCAGCCACTGTGCTAGGGTAAGAGGTAGGAGGGCACTGGCCCACCCCCTTCCATCCTTTTGGAGTAGCGGGGCAGAACTTGGCCTCTTAGTTATGGCATTCAGGTAGGGTGGGAAGTAGAGAGTAGAAAGTTTTGAATCAGCCTGACCTGGATTCAGGTCCTGCCTCCAGTTGACCTTCCAGCAGTTGACTCCAGGATTCCCTGGGCCCAGAGGCCTGGGAGCTGAGCACCGGACCTGACAGCCGTGGGTATTGAGGATGAAGCCATGGTCACCCATGGTCCCTGTGGCCACTCTTGGTCCCTTGAGTCTTACCAGAAGGAACAGTGGGTACAACCCACCCTAGCTCTCTCTGCCCTAAACCTCTGAGGCTGAGAGAGGAGATGGTGGGTTGACAGTGCTTGTTTGGCAGACATTAGAATTGCAGTCACCTGACTCTAAGCCCTGACTTGAAACACCTGCTTGACTTTGTGTTTTGAAGCCACCAGTTGCAAGTGGTGGAACTTAAGGAATCTCAAAGGCTTTTCTTTTCTTTTTTTTTTTTTTTTTTTTTTTTTTTTTTTTTTTTTTTGGTTTTTCTCCGGTACCGGGAACCGAACTCATGACCTTGCGCTTGCCAGGCAAGTGCTTTGCTGCTGAGCTAAATCCCCAGCCCCTCTCAAAGGCTTTTCACACCTGTCTTCAGGGCCTCCTTGCCTCTGATGGGTGGCTCAGGGCACCTGGCAGTACCTTGCTGTGGAAGGAGGACTATGCTTAGAGGTAGAACACTGGGCAGAGATTTAGGCTGTAGTGCCTGCTTGCTGGTGACTCTGGGGAAGTTGCTCAGCATCTCTGAGTCCCGATTTCTCTAACTCACAAATTACTTGGCTTTTTAAAGAGGTGCTGTGAAGATTTTTTTCTTTGGTGATAAAGTAAGTCAAAGCTTTTCAAACTTTTCCACCAAAGGAAAACTGAACTGCAAAAGAGTAAACAGGTACCCTGGAGGGTTGAGGGTATAGCTTAAAGCAGCCTGTCACAAAGCTCAGAATTTATTTGAAGTCTTACAACAGCTTAAAAATTCATGTGAATTTTGCATGCAGCTCCATAATGTATCCGTGTTCCTTCTTTGAACACAGGGACAGTGTTTTAAGTCGCTTACCACTGGGCGATTTCCACACCAGCAGGATGGGCCACATTTGGCATGTGGCTCACATTGTCCCTGGCACATGTTTGCAAGTCCCCAGGGGTTGTGTGTATCCCGTTTAAGAAGCATTCACGTAAGTGGAAGGCTGGAGAAAGAGCAAAAACAATGCTACATAAAGGTCGGAGCGTTTTAACGGGAGTGTTGGCAGTCGGGGGAACGCATCCGCCAGTGAGCAACAGGGATGGAGAGAGGAGGAGGAGGGGAGAGGCAGGTGGATATGGAGGGACAGCAATGGGGTGGAGGCGGGTGGTGCTCAGGCAGTGAATGCAAATCCCAAATGGGCCAGGCTCCACCCACGCTTCCGCTGGAGCAACCATGCAGAAATCAGGCTGTGAGGTGCGGTCCACAACACTTGTCAGCAGGCTCTGGGGCTTGACTCTGCTCGGTGCTGTTGAGGTCTCTGGTCATCTGCTAGGAACAAGGACCCTTGATACCACTGAGAAAGCTGCTGGCCGCTGATGTCACAGCAAATGACATATTCACTGACTGTTTTGGCTTTGGGTGGCTTTTCTGTAAACCACCCCACCCTGCTATCCCCCAGTATGTGTGGGCTCCTGTATTTTTTACATGGGAACGGGGCCTTGCATGTGTGGTCCTTTCAGCAACCTCCCCAAGTCTGCCTTCCTCTGAGGTCCTTCATGTCCATCAGCACTCACTGGATGACTATGGCAGTGTCCCAGAATTCCTGGGCAGGGGTGGTGGTGCAGATTGGGCCCCACTGTGACCTGGGGTGTAGGTGCAAACCTTCCTAGTCTCCCTTCCTCTTCTTAGCACCTTTTTAAAATTGCAAACCTCCCATGCAGAAATGAGAATACTTCACAATATTACAAAGTATCTGAAAGCAAATATTTCCCAGGAACTGTGGGAGCGCAAGCAAACACCTTCCTTTCTTCCTCGTAGTTCTGGGTGAAAGCAGATAATGAGTTACCCTTTTCACGATGAGTGTTCAGTGGATTTTTGGCTACATTATTCGGAGCAAATATAAACAGGGTAAGTTAAAGGCATGGATTATTGCAAAATAAAATTGGATACATGAAGCTTAAAAGTCTTAATTTTAAACTACTCCTCACAATAGGCTAGAAACTTGATCCTCCATAATTCTTTGCAAACAGCGTTTGCATTTTATTATTGAATGTGTCTTCTATTGGCCTGTGATGAGATTTGCCTCATGTTTTTGCATAAATATAATAAAAGAAGGCTTCCCAGTGAACACAGCTTTAGGAAATAGTGTTTACTTATTTCTCTCAATTCTAAAGAGTGTGAACTGGATTTTTTTTTTGTTTCAGTAATTTTTTTTAAACACAAAGACTGTGTATTGTTTCTTTCCACAAAGAACACGAAGCAATTTGGGGACGATTATGGGTTTGATTTCTCCCCGGGAGAGTGCAGCCCCATACTGTGAATGTGCCAGTGAGTAAACAAGGCTCCATGCTGCCCGGATGGGCTGTGGACTTGATGTGGAGGTGACTGTGGGCTGGGTTCTGGGTGCAGGAAAACAGTAAGTGTTCCCTGGGACAAGCTCTTCCAGCGCCTGGAAGGGAGGACACTGTGGAACTGAGGCTGAGGAGGAGGGGCTGGAAGAATGGAAGAGCCACTGGAGTGACAGGCAGGGCAGCTGCTGACCTGGGGTTGGCTGTGGAACCTCAGAGGCTCCTTTGGGTCTGGAAAAAGTAGCAGGCTGTGAAGAGACACCAAAGACCTGGAGTTGGCCAGAGTTGGGCCAGATCAGAGGCCTTCCTCTGCCACCCCTGACAGCTCTTTGGCCATGGGCACAGACTTCTCTTTGGGTCTCAGTCTTATTGCCTGCAGGATGGGATAATGATACGACTTACTCTGAAAGATTATTGAGATATTTATGATAAAGAAAATGGTATCAAGCACTTTGCTTGGTGCCTGGTCCATATTTGCCCTTTAGGGGTGGTTGGTTAAGTTGAGTGGAAGTGTCCATGTTTGGAAGGATCTGGTAGTTCAGGACCTCAGTCTGTTCTACACTGGAGTGAGTTCTGAATGTCTGTTTTGCTTATAGCTAAAGCTCCTGGAGGGTTGGAGCAGTTTCAGCCAGCTTAGGTACCTCAAAGGCTCAGCCTGTGTGTTTTGAGTCATACTGAATTTACTTCTTCCTATAAACTGGTGACCTGTGCTCTTTCATGCGTTTCCCCTTTGTCCATGGCTTCATGGTTGTTTCTACCAGGAGCAAGGTCCGTTCTCTACGATCCTCCCACCTGCGGGATTTTCTCGCTAGAACACTCTTCCTGCAATATACACCTGCTGCCACCAGGTGGCAGTAATGCCACAGGCCTCTTCTGGGAGCCCCTTTGGAGCAAAGAGGATTTCCCTTCTTGGGAGACGTTTGAAAATGGATTTCTATTTATTAAACCAGTTCAATAAGATTAACCTACTTACCACTCCCAACTTTAAGCGTGGCAAGCATCACAGCAGCTAATGAGACAAAATACAAAGTGTTTGGTACACTCAATTATCTTTTCTTAACTAATCCCTAAAGAGCGTCTAATCCCCTGCTCCCGTTCTTCAGGGAAGGAAGGCTTTTCTTAACGCTCAGGTTTGTTCTGCATGTCCCCTTACTCCCTAGAGTTCTCTTCTGCTCTGGCTCCCAGTCGCTCATTCAGCTCCTGCTACAGGGCTTAGGCTCTGAGGTGGCCCTAGGCCAGGGACCCTCACAGTCTGGGGAGGATCTGGAAACAAAGCAGGAGGTCACAAACCCAAGTACCCACTGTCCAGGTAAGTAGCAGGGTGCAGAAAATGGGTCTGGGTAGAAAAATAGGGAGTTGGGGGGTGCAGGAGCCTGGACACTTGAGCTCTGTGTGAGACTCGGGAGCAGCGACCCACTCAGCGCAGCCTGCTTGTTACCAGGTGGGCACGCATCCTGGCATCGCCAGGTCTTCCTATTCCTTAAAATAAGTCCAATATTTAGATTTCAAAACATGAAATTTTTGAGTTTAAAACTCTGGGCCAGATTTGACCATTGGGCTGAGCTAGAGACTGTGAGAGGCTGAGGTAGGGCCCAGAGTGAGAACAGGAAGGGGCTGAATCAGGGACTGTGGGAGCCCAGAGGAGGGAGCCCCAACTCTGCCCCATGTATGAGTGGCTCATTCAACGTCCAGGCAATAAGTGTTCATTGTATTCTTGTCATGTGCAGAATTCTGCACCAAATGCTGGGGCTTCCAGATGATCAGGGTAAGCATAGTCTCTGGCTTCATGGAGTGTGGGCAGCCTCATCAGGGGGACACATACAGGCTCTGAGTGATGTCATGGTTTGCATGTAAGCTTTGCAGCATTGTCTGAGGGGCAGGTGTACAGCGATAGTCCGGGGTGAGCCAGGGACAGCTACTCTGAGGAAGCGATGTTTGCTGTGAGCTCTGAAGGATAAATAGGGGTTCAATTTGTCCATTGCCAGGTCATTCCCTTCTTCCTCCAGAGGTGAACTAAATGCTCACTGAGGAGGCAGTGAGTTCTTCTTCAGCCCGGGTCACGATCGAGAGAAGGTGCCATTGGTCAGGAAGGAGGCCCTGATGGATGAGGTCTGAGTCTTTCCTTCCCACAGAGTTGTAGGATGGAGCAGACGTCCGCTGGGGTGAGGTGAGCGAGAGAGAGGCGTCTCCTCCAACCTGGACCACGTGCAGAAGCAGTGGTGCTCAGGCTGGCAGGGGGAGGCCCTGGGACAGGCCAGGGAGAGAAAGTGTCTCCTCCAGAGAGCAGAGGGAGGGTCCCAGCCAGTGATTTGGGAAGGAGGATCTGGGTAGAGTATGGAGGTACAGCACCTTGGCTCAGGGGCCAAGGAGATCCCAGGAGCTGAAATGCCTCAGGCTGAAAGTGAAGGACCCACAATTATGCAGAAGGCTTGGAAGTCAGCACACAAGTGCCCAGGGTCTGACCCATAGGGGAGGCTCCCTAAGATTTTGTCCCTGTTCTGTTTCCCAACTGTGGCCTTGAGTAAAACTGCTCCACTGGCTCAGCCTGGGCATCTTCCTGGGGAGATGGGCATGCTGGGTTCCGCCTGAGGGGGTGGGTGGTTTAATGGCACCTTGAGGATAAGGGGCTGGCATGGTGTCCAGTCCCGAAATTTGAGCTCCTCTTTTCTGTCCCACACTGCTAACCCCAGGGGCGCCCCTGTCCCCCAGGTCATAGGTCCCGCTCCTGCTCGCGCCTGCTTCTCCTGTTTTCTCTCAGTCTCCTCTGGGCCTCACCCCGCCCACTCCCCTTTGTACAGCTCTCTTTAAGAGAAACAACTGAACATTTGAGGAAGACCCTGTTTCAAAATAAAACATTAAAAAACTGGACTGGGAATGCAGCCCAGAGCCAAGGCTCGGTTTAATTCCCAGTATCACGCGCACACACACTCACACACACACACACTCACACACACACACACACAGTCACTGGCACAGTCTGCCTGGCACAGGCTGTCCAGGACAGTGGCCAGTGCAGGGAGACTGGAGCTGGCCCCTGGCCCCGCCCTCCCCACTGTGTAACCTTGGCCGTGACAACACAGAGGAGAGGTGACACTTCTCAAATGCCATCCTTACTTCGTGAATGTTTTGTGATCTGAACACGAAGATCAGGAGGACTGCTCGGTGCCTTACTACTCTTTTTCTTTTTTTAAGTAGAGGACCTGGCTGCCGCTGAACCAACTGTTTAATGAACTTAGCGTGGGCTCCATCAGTCAGTGGACAAGGACGCTAGCGGCGCCTTCAGCTCAGCTGCTTTGAGGCTCTCAGGTGAGAGGCAAGCGCAGGAGGTGTTCCTGCTTGAATCTTCCTTCAAGGTTCCTCCTTGAAGATGGGCCACAGTTCCAATGGGATCCTCCGCCTATTGGTTGAAGGACCTGGGCCGCCTGGCTGTCCAGCCCTGACCCTTGCCATCAGGGACCATTTGATGTTATTATACATGCAAATGTCTCATGTAGGGACTCAATAACCTTTTGGTTATGACTGTGGCTCTTTATAAGTTAGATCATGTATGTGAAGCTCGTAACATCCCTGACAGAGGAAGGGATCCATCCATGGTAGCCACCCATATCAAGCACAGTCGTAATCACAATAAAAATGCACATAATGGCTTGACAGCCACAGGGTGGGTCTTAGTAAAGAGTTTTACAAATTCAGAGAGATTCTGACTGTAAACCATTTGCCAAAGGGCCTGGTGCCTGCAAAATATTGAACCCAATGTCAGGGTTGCTGCCCTGACAAGCACCAGAAAAGATGATTGTAAAGTCCTTGGCACGGGGCTAGGCACTCAGAGCACGCTTCTCTCCATTTTCCTTGAGCACCAGAGACGCAGCCTCAGGTCAGAGAACCAGGAAACCCCAGGCTGTGATTGTCCCTTTTAGTAGCTTCTGGGCATGAGGTGGTCACCCCTTCTTACCTCCCGGGCTGCCCCAAAACTCCTCTGAGTGCTGGCGTCCAAGCTCTGGTTTCCAAGCGCTGCTGGGTGGCCTCGACAGCACTGCCCCCTCCCTCTGGGTGGCCCCAGGGTGGCCTCAGTCCTCTCACACCAAGGCTGTCCTCATATGGGTGTGGCTCTTGCAGTCCTTGTCCTTAACCGGGGAATTCGTGCCCTTTCTCTTGGAGCCCCATCCTGAGACCCTCTGGGGGTCTCTGGCCACTGATGCCCTCTGCCCCCATCTACAGCTCCCACCTCAGGATGGATTCCCAGTCTCTTTCCCAGGTATTAGGACCACCTTAGTGACCTGTGGGCTGTGCTGAGGCCTCCACCCTTCTTTTAGGAGCCCTCAGGGGATGCATGGATGTAGTCACCAGCAGTCTCTGGGGAAGACTCAGATCTGTTCCTTTCTGGGCAAACACACAGTTATGGTTCATGTTTAGATGCCCTTGTGTGGCCATAGGTGGGGCTTTTTCAGAGGTGGCTGGATCTACAGTGTGTGATGCTGGGATTAAGGATGTATAGTTCACTGATTGGTTTGGCACCTGCCCTAAGCCCAGCAGCCTAGATAGAGTATAAAAGGGGCAGAAAGAAGCTGCTAAGGTAGCTTCGACTTGCTTCTTCACTACTTTGTTGCTTTGCTGTCTTCTGCCTGACATGAACTGTTTCTCCTCTGCGATGCTCCTCTGCCATGTCACCCTGCCTTGGAGCCAGCTCATTATGGACAGAAACCTTTACAAACTGTGAGCCAAATAAATCTTTCCTCCCTTAGCTTTAGGTGTTGGGTATTTTATCTTAGCAACAAGAAAATTAACTAAAATGCACTAATGCTCACACACACACACACACACACACACACACTCATACACACTCCACTATTGTGCACAAGAATTCAAGCATGCCAAACACCCAGACACCCAGACACACACACACACACACACACACACACACACATAGAGACACACACACACACACACACACACACCATACCCCCACATACATAGTCCCTCAGGCAAAGTTCCTCCCAGGCATTCCACACCTGCCTCCCCACAACTATTCTTGCCATTGTAGAAGCTCCAGGTATCTGAACACACATCTGAACCCTCAGCCCTGCTGGCACTTATCGTTCTGCATACAGTGCACACATCCACACCCACCCTTGCTCACAGAGACGTGCCTCAAGACCTGTGGATACCCAGAAACAGTGTGCCCACAAGCCCGCCTATGCATGAACCCCACATCCACCCCAAACTCATGGCACATCCCCTCCTCCTGCCTGCAAGCCTGTCCACACATGACCGGCCCTCACGGGGCCCTGAAAGAGCGCTTATAAACATGCTCTTGCCTGTGATGGAGTGCTTCCTTTGGGCCTCTTCGGCTTGTAACAGATTAAAGGCGAACAGGCATTTGTCATGGGGAAGTGTACCCAGTTGCGCTGGAAAATGGACTTTTCGATGAGCATGAGAGCTTGAACCTGTCACAGAGGGGAGAGTCTGTGTTATTGCAGCCTGCCGGGCCGCGGTGGCCGTGGCAGGCTTATCGGCTGTGGCAGGCATCACCTCCGACTGAAAGGATCCCATTATGGTAAGTAATGGCTTAATCACAGCCAGTTTGTAATGGAGATGACCTCTCCCGTCCCGCTGGCCTCCTCCGATGGATGGCACCTCTCTGCACCGTGACTAACAGCGTCCGCTCTCTTCTGCTCCCCTGCTAGGGGCCACAGGCCCAGTTGGGACACAGATCCGACAGCTCAGGTGGGGGAGGCTGCATGGAGGGGAGGAGGCCAAGGTCAGTGAAAGAGGGACAGAAGGAGAGGCGCCAACACCAACCCGCTCAACCGTCTCAGGAGGGGGGGAAATGGAGGCTGGAGAGGGCAGGAAGCCACACCACCCTGTCTTGCATTTTAAATGGAATAATAATGACAGCGAGAGTGTCCTCTTGATGGGTGCACAGAATATGTCTGCATTTTTCTAGGCTTTATCTTACTCCAGGCCCAGGAGCCAAGGTATTATGTCCCCACTTTACAGGTGAGGAGACAGATTCAGAAAGAATAAGGGACCAGCTCAAGGGCAGGCAGGAGGTAAATGACAGGCTGGGACTCAAGCTACCGGCTGGGTGCCTCTGAAATCAGTTCACTTGGCCTTTATGTAGAGAGCTTCCCATTCACTTTTGGGTGCACTGACACTTTCTCCCCAACCCTGAAGCAGTCTTCTTCAGGAAGATGCCCACATGCTAGGAAACTTCCACTTTCCGCCCGGAAGCTGTGTGTGTGCCATCTGCAGCTGGCCACTGTGGGGCTGAGATCCCTCCAGCCTCAGCTCAAGGTCCTTGGCAAGGATAAGAAGCTGTCCCGGCTGGTCCCCTGACCATGTGCCCTTGCAGTCATCTGGGAGGTGGTGGGTTTTAGGCTACGAGCTGATGGCACTGTCCTTTTCTCTGGGACTCCCCCAGTCACTGGGCAACTGTCTAGCACAGGGTATCCTGGAATGTTAGGAGGGAATTAAAGAACTCTTTTCTCCTCTGCTTTGACTCTTTTTTTTTTTTTTTTTTTGGAGACAGGATCTCACTATGCAGTTCAGGCTGGCTTTGAATTACTTTGTGGCCCAGGCTGACCTCGAACTCACAGCAATTCTTCTGCCTCAGCCTCCTGAGTGCTGGGATTACAAGCGTGCGCCATCATGCTTGGCCTTGACTCCATTCCTCAGCATCATGTGAAAGCCTGGAGAAGAGGTTGGAGCTTAGAAAGCTATGGTCCCACCACTGGCCAGCAGCATGACCTTGGAAAGTCGCCTCACTTGCCTGAGCCTCAATTTCCCCCTTTACCCAACTCAATCTGAACCTCGTTGAGCTATGTGGTCTAAATGATCTCGTGCAGAGATGTGCAGGGGAACCTGCTACCTGATTGGCACTAGGGGTGTGATCCTCAGCAGAGCTTCCCAGAGAGAGGTCAGCAGTGGGAGAGCTGGGTCCTAAGAGTGGGACTCTGCATGCTTTTGATAATCCACAGCAGAGGGCGTAATCACGATGGAGGGTACAATTGTCACCTGACTCTTTGATTGGCATTAGTGCTATGGGGGAGGGTTATTTAATTCTCCTTGAACTCTAGGCTCTAAGGAACTTTGCTATTATCATGCCCACTTTACAGATGCATGAGATGAGGTCAAGCATTTCAGCAGTGTCATCTAGCTAGAGGATGGACTTCTGAACACCAACCCAGGCTGGCTTTCTGGGAGTCTGCACCTTAACCATCCACTTGCCTATGTTTGAGACTATTGGGAAAATCCCAGGGCCTTTTCTCTGTGGAACACCATGCAGCCACCTGCCTGTTGTCTTGGAGAAACCCACGTGCTCAGATTTTAGCTCAGGGCAGAGGCAGGGACTAGCAAGAGGGACGGGGTACCCCGAGCGCTGTTCAAGGAGGCACTGGGCCTCAGAGAAAAGGGAACTCTGGAGGGGGAGCTTTGCCTCTGGGAAAAGCTACCTGAGGCAGACAACAGAGAGAGCTCGGCTGGGGATTCCAGGAAAGGATTCTGTGCCGGGAGGCTGCAGGGAGGCTGGTTTCACAGACCGGCTTCTGTCACCACGCTGCTCTGCAAGGCTTTCTGTGATGAGGCAGGTGGGAGGGAAGGGAAGCAGCCGGAGTTTCATTTACTTAGCCGTCTCTATTCTCGGATTATTTATTAAGTGGCTATTATGCACCAGACACTGGGCCAAACAGCCATTAAATTTCACTCCCTTGGTAGCATTTATTCAGCACGTATTTAAGTGTCCACTGTGTATTGGGCCGGACACTAGAGATTCAGTGGTGAGCAAGGCAGCTATGACTCCTTCCTACCTAGTAGTTAGCCATGAGGATACAAAGTGGTCCCAGCTCATTGTCCTTGGTAACGTTCCCTGAGGACATATTCTGTGGCAGGACTGGCCCATCAGTCATATGCAGGATGAAACCGTGAAGAAGTACCACAGAGATGCCCACATTTTTTCCAGAGAAAGCTGAGGCTCAGAGGGCTTAAGTAACTTGCCTGGGGTTGCACAGCTGCCGAGTGATGGAGCTGAGCTCGAGCCCTGATCCGCAGAAAGCTTGTGCTTTAACCAGTGTGGCTTTGCTGGTGCATCCACTGGCAGTGTCCCTGCAGATCAGGGACGACTCAGGATGTGGAGGTGGGGAGGGGGCGCAGCCTGCCCGCTTCACCTGGAGTGCTGCTTCCTTACCTCTCCCCTTCCCCCACCCTCCAGGCTTTCCCAGCCCCCAGAGTCTAGGCCTCACCTTCCTTGCAGTTGGGGAGAGCTTATTCTCATGCTAATTGCAAAACTAATTGTTCTTATTGCAAAATCCATTATATAGTATATTTATATTGCAGATAATGAGCTGTTTGGATTAAATAGCTCACTAAAAGTCAATAAAAAGAAATTTGCTTCACTGTGCCTCCCCTCGTTTTTCATCGGCACTGTTAACACAGCCGTCTTTCTCCCTGAAGGCTGGGATTCATTAAAGTGCCTGGAGCTGGAAGGGGTCTCACTGTGCGGGTTTCCCCTTCTCTTTGAAAAGGCATTTTGGGGAGAGGGTGAAGGAAAGGGCTGGAAGCTGAGAAGTGGGTTCTCTCTCCTGGTTTTAGTAATGCCAGGGTGACTAACCAAGGCAACTGCGTCTTCATTTCTAGCAGAATTGAAGAGTGTGGTCCTGAGAACAAAATCCAGGGCTTGGTGGTGTGGGTGGGCCCCGGGTAATGGGATGACAGCCGCTGCCACCTTCAAGGTGTGTGTGCAGGAAGCTGAAGAGCTCAGGTCAGTGCTCTGCGTCCCCATGGGGTGGCCGGGGTGAAGGCAGCCTGTAATCTGGGGCTCGAGACAGCAATGAGGCAGGGGGAAGCCAGCCCCCTATTGTGCGCTGGACAGTGGGTATCAGAGTGGTGTTGGGGCCTGGGTTTCCTGACTCTGGCCTCTTGGAGCACAGTACATCTCTTGGGGCTTCCTGAAGTTTCCTGCTCTAGCCACGTCCCCAGCTTTTGTTCTGAACCTGAAGGTGGCTTGTTGAAGCTGAGACCTACCAAGAAGAGGGCTGGTCTGTGCAGTCCTTGTGTGGAACTCGTGTGAGTGCTGCTTCATTTCAGGAGGTCTGGATGTCTCAGGAAGAGCTGGAGGCTGGACGTGAGCTCTGGTTCATGCACTGGACAGTGAGTGCCCTGAGAGGTCACAAGTGGCACTGACAGGAGGGGCCTGAGTCTTATTTCCTTTCCTAGGAGCCCACCTTGCTTTTGGTTTGATTAAATGGTGTGATCTGAGGGTATGGGCAGTGTGGCTTTCTGAAACCTATGGCAGTTAGTCTCATATCATTCATTCATTCATTCATTCAGTACATATTAAGTGGTCAAGATATTGTGTGAGGCCCTGGAGATGACTCAAAAAAAAACCATGCAAAATCTTTCTCTTGGTCTAATGGGCATGCAGGGGCAGATGTTAGCCAAATAGTCACACAGATGAGTGATTAATTAAAACCAAGGCTGGTGCTTTGAAGGCCAGGAGGGCAATCCTCTGACAGCTATCCCAGGAGGCTTTAGCCTGGGTGGGAGGTTGGAGGATGTACTAGGTGAGCTGAGGCTGCAGGATGAATCCACTGGACAATGGGTGCTATGGTTAGGGTATGGTTTGAGTGTCCTGAGGCTTCATGTGTGAGATATTAAGGGTGGAAATTTGACCTGACTGTGGTACTTAGAGCAGTGGTCTTTGAGCGATGACTAGGATTAGAAAAGATTATCAGGGTGGAGCCCCTGTGATTGAATCCTGGAAGTTTTATAAGAAGAGGGTTGTCATGGACCTATGACAACTATAAGCCAAAATAAACTTCTTATAAAGTTACCCAGCCTCAGGTATTTTGGTACAATAATAAAAAGTGGGCTAATACAATGAGGGAAGGAGGGAGGTGTGAGCAAAGGCCCTCCCGAGGGAGGGAGCGAGAAACAATGGTAGGGCGGCCAAAAGGCCAGTGGGATGAAGCTGGGTCCCTGATGGGATCAGCTTGTGCAGGGCCTTGTATGCCAAGAAGGGAATATAAAAAGAGAGAGAGTATAAGCTGGGCATGGCGATGCATACCTGTAATCTCAGCACTCTGAAAGGCTGAGGCAGGAGGATTGCAGGTCTGAGTTTCACCTGAGGAATTTAGTGAGACACAATAAAAGTCAGAAAAGGACTGGGGATATAGCTCAGTGTGAAGTCCCTGAGTTCAATCCCCAGCACTGGAAGAAAAGTATAATCTTTACTGCAGAAACAACAGGGAACAACTGAAAGGTTTACAGTAGGAGAGTGACATGATTTGTGCTTTGAAAAGTTCACTATGGTTGCCAGAAACGCACCAGAGGCAGTGCTGGGAGGTTGAAGCTGCAGGAAAGGTTGGTGGAACCTGCAGAGAGAGCAGAGGCAAATAGAGGCCGAGGCTTGGAGGGGATGGAGCAGAGGCAGTTCGCATCAGGAAGGGAGAAGTGCTTTCTAGCCCCCAGCCAGCGCCACACTCAGCAGCCTTTCTACTGGGGCTGATCTTCAACTCTCAGATGACCTGGGGGATGCCAAGAACCATGGAACAAACTGGCTCCAGAACCATGACATGTTCCTCGGATGGGTCTTGGGAATATGAAGTGGGCTTCCTTGCATTTCCTGGGATGCTCAGTTCAGGGCTTGAAGGGCAAGGAAAGCCATTGCAAGCTGTCTCGAGAGCCCAGCAAACAGAGATGCTGTGTGACTTCTGCCCAGATGCCCAGGACTTACAGCAGGGAGAAACCTGAGCTGTGGCCTGCCTGGAGCAGAGCCTTCAGGATGCCAGGTTGGAGCCCACAGGCTGGCAGCAAAGGGAAAGTAGCCTGAGAAAGCCCTGTTGCAGGCAGCTGCAGTGGCTGTAATCTATAGCCATCTTTATTTAGAGACTTCAAATGGAGATGGTGAGGCGGGGAGGAGGGGATGCAGGAGGCTTGAATATGGCTGAGATCAAAGGCAGGGAATGTGGTTCCGTGCCCGCCCTCAGCATCCTCAGAGGCGCTGGCAAGGAAGGGCTCCCTGAGGAGGAGAGCAAGGATCCATGTAACTGAGTCCAGCAGAACAGAAGAAGCCTCCCACAGCCCAGCCTTGCTCTTCCAGAGTGGAGGTATGGGGTGTTGGGGTCCCTTTCTTCTGGTTGCCCTAAAACTCCTCTGGCAGATGAGCCAGGACTCCCAGGAGGAAATAATGACCTCTCCGAGCCTCAGTGATGTTCCCTCTGGGGCTTGTGTGTCCACAGGTTCACCTCCCGCCCTTCAGGAAGTTACAAAGTTGACCTGGTAATTGGTATGTAAATGCGGGGACAACCAGGAAGTTCTGTTTCTTTTTGCTGTATCTCTGGGGACGCTCAAGAGGTGGAGGTGGCTCCCCTCTCCCTGTAGTTTAAGGACCCATCAGGCCAGGCACAGGGCATGGATCAGAGAGTCTACTTGTTCAAGTTCTTCTTCACAAATCTTGATCATGGCCCTAGATCTGGGCTGTTGCGGGGAGGGGGGGTAGGGTGGTCATTAGCTGTTGACCTGCAGCCAGTCATAATCTGTCCCTATTTTGAGCCATTAGATTTGCTCTGGGGATAGGGTCACTGGGAGAGGCACTGTCCAATCTTTTAGACATAGTCTGGAGCTTCCTATAAGAAGAGTTTGAGTAAATGGATAGATAAAGACCGACATTCTGGTTGGACTCAGATAAAGACTGACATTCTGGTTGGACTGTGACAGATGCAGTTCAGGAGTAGCTCCCTGCTGGCATTAAGCAGGGTTTGGCGAGGGTGGGACATTTAGGGGTTTAGGTTCCTAGAATCTGAAGCCAGGATGGAGGGGTGAAGAAAGGCCAAGAACTTTGTACTTTGAAGCACAAGATAAAAGCTCAGTGTTTCTTCAGATGGCTGGGATAGGGAGTGGGGTGGGGCTGTGGGACAGAAGGATGTAGGGGAGAAAGCAGGGCACAGGCTAGCAGGCACTATTGAGTCAGAAGGATAGCCCCAAGGATTCAAGGGACATAGGACACTTGCATGGCTTGTGGCTCTGTAGGCTGGAGGACAGTGTACATGTCCATGTGTGTCTCATCATGGCTGTCTGCTTTTGAGACATGCGCGAAGACTCACACTGGGATTCCAGCAGGCATTCATAAGGCTTTTGGGGAATGCTGCCCCAGCTTGGAGAGGAGGGCACAGCCCCAAGAGGGATGGAGCTTCTGTGGGTGCCTGGATGACAGCGTAGCAGGTAGTGCCTCTGGGAGGCAGAGAGAAGAGCTGTTTCCTTGAGCTTTATCATCCACTGCTCCTGGGGTGGCTGGCAGGGAGAGGCTGGGATAGAATAGAGTCTGCCCCTTGTCCATTTCCTCCTCGGCAGCTCTGTACAACACTGGAAGTAGCTCTCAGGGCACAGGCACCATCATGGGCACCCAACTAGGAAGGCCAGAGGCAGCGACCAGATTTCACCTTGAGCTCCCCTGAGCCTTCCCTCTGCTCTTCACCTGTGATGTGTGAGGCTCAACACAGGGGCTGGACTTGTTGGGGCGGGAAAAAGCTCCTGGGGAGGAGCGCCCCAGGGCTGGGAGAGCTGAGCCTCATGGAGAGGTGGCTTTCTTCCTTAGAGAGCAAGGGTGGGTGCTGTCAGTCCCCTGCCCATGTCCGCAAGGGAGACATATGGGGACTTGGGGTTAAGGGAAGAGTAAAGGCAAGGGGAAGAGAATGTGAGTGTGTGTCTGCACAAACATGCATCTATGTGTGTGCAAGAGTAAGCGTGCAACTCTGCATATAACAGCAGGTGTGCCCTTCTCTGAGTATAAGTGTGCACTCATATTCTATATATGAGTGTGTCTTTCTCTGTGTGCACACCTCTGCGTGTGTAAGAGTGATGTGCAAACTTGCACGCAGTGTCTCTGTGAGCGTATTGGCAATGCTGTTGTGGCGTTGTGAGGGCAAGCGCCCCTGATGCACTGGCCAAGGGCAGGGAGAGGAGCTTCTTGGGAAGGAAGGCGAGGCGGCACGGCGGGGGGAGCGTGTGTGCGAGAGCGTGCCGAGTGGCAGGCATGACAAATGATTAATCTATAGAAATCTATATTCTATTCTTCCATGCGTCCACTCGGCCCTTCTCACGCTCCCATGCATCACCTCCGGAAATCCATCACCGACTCCAAGCCAAGGACGGGAGTGAGGAGCGAGCCTGCCTTATTGATGGACTTGCCGGGTGCTTTTTATACATTTGGATATGTGGGGGAGGAAAGCGTGCTCTGGCCTCATTGTTCACACTCTCATTCAGTTATTCACTCATTCCATCACCTGTCCAGCAAGCAAACGGTTCTCGAGTGCCTACTGTGTGCCCAGGGTCAGGTGACGAGGAAGGCAGATGCCATCCTTGTGTTCTCTGGGCCCAGGCCAGTGGGAGTCCCAGACAGTGTGTTGGCCATTTCAGTGGAATGAGAGACAGGAAGCGCAGGTGGCTCTGGAAGAAGAAAGAGGTGGGAAACTGATCTGGGCTGAGGTCAGAACAGGCTCCTGAAAAAGATGACAGTTAAGAGGTCCCTGCAAGGTGATAGGGCCAAAGGGAGAGGAGGAAAGGGGGCCCTAGAGAACTTGCCTCTTGGGAAGTGGAGTGGTTCAGATGACTGGGGCTGGAAACTGAGACAGGAAGTGCAAGAGATGAGGCTGCAGAAGGCGGTGGGCCGGAGACCCCGGGAGGTCTTCAGTACCCTGTTAAGAAAGGTGGGTTTCCTGCAGAGGGCATTGAGGAGCCCCTGAGGGGTTTCAGTGAGGGTGACACCATGCTGTGACTACAGGTGACCCCTGGCTGATGGTGGAAGCATGGACTGGAGACCTGGAGGCGGGGAGGCCGGTTTGGAGGCTGCCACAGCCATTCCAGGGCGGGTGGCGGTGGATTAGGGTGGTGGCAGCAGATGGACATCTGTGGCAGATTCTAGATATTTTGGAGATGGGACCAAGGGCTTGGATGTTGGGACAGACTGGATGTTGGGATGAGAGAGTGGCCAACGTGGCCCTAGGTTTCTGGGCAGGTTGCTCTGCCTTACTGAGCCTCTGTTTCCCCACTTTTAAAAAGGGCTGGGAGTAGCTTGGTAGTAGAGTGTTTGCCTAGCAAGCACAAGGCCCTGGGTTTACCCAAAGCACCGCCAAAAAGGGGTGGGATGGTTAATGAGTCCTGCTTCTGGGGGTGGTGTGAGGCCGTTTGCTGTGGGAGTCCACCTGGGGAAGGTGGTAGCTGTCTGTCCTCCCTTTGGATGAGCTGTCTCGATCTGCTCTTTTCTAGGAGACTTTGGGCTGATCCTCCCTTGGTGGCTGAACCTTAGTCTGCACCTCGGGCAACCCCTGGACTGTGGGGCCTGTTCTAGAGACCTGCTGCTTGTAGATCCTGCAGGAGACTTGGAGGTTGTCCAGGCCAGCAACCCTTCCCACAGATGGTCAAACAGGCATCCAGAGAAGGCAAGGACCTCATCAAGGTCACCCAGCACGTCAAGCAAAGGCTGCGGTTGATGGTCTTGCTGAGCAGGCTGATGCCGTCGAGGTCGCTGATCCTGCTTCCTACCTCACGCCTGTGGTGTCTCAGGCCAGCAGGCTGCTCACCTGTTCCTGGACATCAACAGGGAGAGCAGCTTCCTTAGCCAAGGCATGTGGTTCTGGGCTCTCCACGGGGAAAAGGTACAGTCCCTAAGGAGGTTCTGAGGGCTGCTGATTCTTTACCTGGCCCTTCAGCAGCCGGGGACAGTGTTTACTTGGATCTCCAGGAGCAGCCAAAGAACTTTGGATCTTGGAAACCTCTCTTCAGTCTCTTGCCTCTGCACATTTGGAGAGCACTGGTTTGCAGAATAAGAGGTCCTTTTTAGACACAGGCAGAGTTGACATTTATCACAGCTGGAGCATTACTTTTTCCCTTTCTTCCTTCTCCCTTCGGAGCATGCACTCCCACCACACCGTGAAGCTGGCTGCACAAAGGGCCTTCTGAGGCGTGGCACAGAGAGGCGCGGGGCCGGGGTGAGTCTGGGCTGCTGGTTTCTTCCTGGGGCCAATGCACAGCTGCTGTGCTGTGGAAACCCCAGTCTGCATCACGGACCAGGCTCTCCTCAGGAAGAGCCGGGAAGTGCCAAGAAGAGGGCCCTGCACACTTAGCGTGTTTTCAAATTAAGTGACAGCACGCACAACACGATGGGGGAAGACGGCTTGTGTTTCTTTGGTGCATTCAGTCACAATTCATCATTATCCAATTTTTTCCCCCCTTGGGTTTTCTCCCGCACACATTTTTTATCCTGATCTGACAGCTAAATGAGGAATCACACTGCCTACGTTATCTATTTTGTTCAGGAATTAATCCGTCGTCAAACACTGACTGCCAAGTGGTTGGTGTGAGCAGGAACTGGCTGCTCCGGCCCCCAGACAGCCTCGATGTCGAATGGGGTCCTTCTGACTGGCCAATCCCTGGTGGCCCCGGGGGACAAGTTTTCCTAGGAAGAACTGAGATGAGCATCGGGCTCTGCCAGCCCCTGGGCATGTGCATGGGCCACAGGCCTCTGGACTGTTGGCAGTCCACTCTGTGGACTGCTTCAGCTTGATCCTTTGTTAAGGTCATGAGGTTGTTAGATTTGAGGTCATGCTGTCCCTCCCTCAGCCTCAGCAGCTTTGAGAAGAGAGGGCTGTGGCCTCTGGGCAGGTGGGAAATCCCCTAGGTACTTAACTCTTTCCTCCTGCAGCAACTGTCCTTCTTTACCAGCTGCGTGAGCAGGAGCGTCTGAGAACAAAGTCATGCTGCAGTCCAGAGTGGGAGGGACGCGCAGCGCCCAGGGAGCTGTCGTTCTGAGGTGGCCCAGGTTTCTTCCTTTCTCCCTCCTCCTTACTCTTTGTGTCTTCCCTTATTTTTCCTCTCCCCCTTAGCTCACTTTTTCCCCCTTCTTTCTCCTCTCTTCTCCCTTCTTCCTCTTTCTTTTGCCACTTTTCTCCTGTTCCTCCCTCTTCCCCAAATGAAGGTTTTGTGCTCCAGTGAGGAATAATACCCAGTGGTGAAGAAGACAGGCTTGCTCTGCAGTCCAGTCGTTGTAAATGGTGTGAGTTCTGGGAAGGGGAACCGGGGTAGGTTCTGGCTATGTGGCGGTGGGTGCCCTGTGAAGGGCTGCAGGACACTGGCTGCTGGACAGGGTGAGGCTCAGGGCGGAAACAGAGCCCTGGGCAAGACTGTACTCTCCTGGGACCCTGGCTCCCTTTGCAGGCACAGTCGCCCGTGTGAGGGAGTTGTATCCGAGAGAGACCATGCCTGGTGTACTCATCCACACACTGAGCTCTAGTGAGGACCTGTGAAGGTCTTGCTTTCCAGACATAAGTGGGAGGCAGTGAAGAGGTAGAGGAGAAAGGTGGTGGCCATGAACCGAGCACTGACCACACCCAAAGTCCCTGGGTTCTGCAGTGGCTGGCAATTTCCTCTGAATGAAGGGAAAAGCCAGCGGACATTTTCCTATGAGTTGTGACCCTTACCCACATTCTTCTGTGTCCCATAATGATGAAGCCAATCAAATCTGTTGACTGTACAAAGCATTCCAGATCAAGGGATGTTCAGCCTCTTGAACTGGAAAAACCTTGGGCAAACACAAGACGGACCTGTGACCACGACCTCAAACACCAAAGCCCAAGCACAGCAGGCCCTTGACTTCTGCATTCCGTGTAACACCTTAGAAACCCTTACTCTACCGGACAGAGCTGCTTGTTCTGGCTCTTTGGAGCCAACAGCTCCTCTCAGGATCTTTATCCTAAATAAAGTCTGTCCTTGCTGCAAGTGTTTCTTTCTCCTCTTATTTCTCGCACTGACGGTGGATGTTTCCCAGAGATTGCTGTCTATAGACATCACCTTCGGTGGCCCCAGCTGTGTGCTGGAGAGGGGAGGATAACCACGCACGGAGAGACGTTGCAGTGCAGCGGAACAGCTAAGTGTAGCGCGTGGTCATCGTTTGTGGAGCAAGACCAGGTGCTGTCGCTTCCTGTCTGTGGGACCTTGGGCAAGACTACTGCTCCTGCAGAGACTCAGTTTTCTGTGTGTAAAGCGTGAGTGATAAGATTAGGATGTGCCTCTCAGACGTGAGATGAGGATGGAAGGGGACAGCTTGCACTGAGGCCTGACAGATCTCTGGGCCTCTGGTGCGCTTCTGCAGGAGTGCTGGGATGCATGCCTAGGCTCCCTTGCTCTTGCTGCCACCCCCAGGGTGTGCTTGCCCTTGTCTGTCTGTGGCCAGCACAGTGACCTTCGTGTCCCTGTGTCTTCTGCTTCCTTCCAGCTTGCCTTGGTGGGGATTCTGATGAAGAAGCAGATGGCAGCTGGGGCTGCATGTGACAGTGATTACGCTGCGAAAGGGTGATAATTTATTCTGCTCAGCCTTGACTGGGAGTTGGAAGGAGACATCTATTACTTCTGAAGGGAGGCTGGGGGGCCTGCCCTTTCTGACCTCTAACAGACAGCTGGCCCTTGCTCCTGGCTCCTGGAGAAAGGCTCTGGGAGGGCTCTGTGAGCTCAGGAGTTAGGGTGAAAAGCAAGCTGCCGGTTCAGCCCTGGAGGGCAGAAGCCTGGAGACAGCACGACCACAGGGCCATGTAGAAGGGATGGAAGGCCCAGATTGGAATCCTCAGTGTCCGTGACTTGGCTAGGGGACCAGGCCTTCTCCTTCATCTCATTTCCTCCTGAGTGGTGGATGTCTTCTAAGCAGTGGGGAGAAAGATGTAAAATTAATCCCCACTCTAATAAAAACAGCCTCCTGATTAAATATGTATGAACACATATTGATTTGGGGATTAAACAGAAAAGAAAATTGAGCCCATAATTGAGCGAGGGAGCATGTACAGGGTGAGACTTGGGACGCTCTTCTCCAAACACACCTGCTGGGCAGGATGAGGGGCCGTGGTTGCGGCTTCCCCAGCATGGGGGGCTGGCCCGCCGCTGCCGCTCTGGAGCAGCCTCTGCCCTCTTCCTAACGCTGGGAATCCCCAGTGAGGGCCCACCTAATCCTCTTGATGCTCACCCTGAGCCCTTTCCTGGAGAGCAGATGCAGAGAGTGCACCTCCGCTTCTTTAGGGACAATGGCTGAGCGCTCACCGGCTATGAGCGAGGCCTGAGAAAATGGAAGAGGCTGAGCTGGGGTTCAGTCCACAGTCTTCTTCCTCCACCTCCAAGCCTGCACTTGCTACGGGACAGGCCTGGGCCATCCAATTATGCCAGAGCCCACAGAGCTGTAGGATCGTGCATCCTCCAAATTGAAGGGACTTTGGACTTGAGTCCAACTCCTTGCCTGAAATTTGTCACTTTCTTACATTCATACAAAGTCATCTAACTTGTCCTGGGATAACTCCAGGCTGGTAAGCTCATTACCTCTCAAAGGACGCTGAGATCTAACTCAGAAGAAACCTACCTACCACGCCTGGCTGCAGGCTCCATATCGGTTCACTGGGTTGGAAAGCAGAAGGCAGGGGGTTGTTGAGCACATACTGCATGTCAGACCCTGTGCTTGGCCACCTCATATGGACTAGCACATTTTGGCTTCCCAAGAACACTGTGACATACATTTGATTATTTCTACCTTACACCCCAGAAAAGAGGCTCAGAGATATTAAGTCATTTGGTGGTAATAATAATAATAGTAATAATAATAATAATAATAATAATAATAATAAACAATGGAACCATTTATTAAGCACCCTCCCTATGCCAGGCACATTGCATACATGATTGCCAATCCTCACAACAGCCCTATAAAGTAGGCATTTTATCCCCATCATACAGAGGGGAAACCAAGACTCAGAGACCTAGAGACACAGCTGACGCAGGGCACAGCCCCGGCAGAGAGGAGGCTCTGGCTACTTCTTGCTTTGTCCTGGAACAGTGTGGTTTCCTGGTCCCTTGCTGCCACCTCCCCAGTGGCCCCTGCCCCAGACTGTGTCCCACCGGTGTCCCTCTCTCCTGTGTCACTCTGGCTCCTTTATGTCCTGCTCCTGCCGCACAGGTCGCTGTGTGCGCTTCCTCGTGGAATCAGCTGGATCTCATTGTCATTCCCCAGCCCCTCCCCCGCCCTGTTCTCTGCTGCTCCCCAAGTCCCCCGTGCCCTCGATGTGTGGACCTCGCGTCACCATCCCAGGCATTTGCACCTTGTCATCTCATTCAAGGTTCCCGATGACCCAACATCCATGTGACTGAGAGAATGGGGACAATTTGCTTCAGACGGCAGAGCTAGTGGGTGACTGTGGTACATGAGTCTTTCCAGGTAAGAGACACCCGTCCAAGGAACAGATTCCTTTTTCAGGAGCCACAAGAGATAGCCTGAGGCCATGGGATAGGGTGGAAAGAGCACAGAGTTGGGTCTAAGCACTGTGTAGCCCTGTTCCCTCCAGCTGGTGGTATAGTCGTGGGCATGTCAGGGGCTGTGTGGTTGTGTTTCCTGCCCCAGATTTCGCTTGAATTCACCTCCAGGGATGGAGTCAGGAGCTACGTAGGAGCACACCTTTGAAAGTGCCCACACTCCTCATTGGTCCATGTGGCTAATGGTTGGGGGCCCTTTGCCAGGCTCTGGAAGAGAGGAGGAAGAAAGGCATCAGATATGGTACACAGGGACAAGGGCCCCCTGTGACCCATAGCAGGGGGCACAGAGAATCCATTTGTCCCCATCCATGCTGCTTCTGTCCTGTGGTTATTAAAGCCATGGTTTAACCCCCCAGGGTCTACGTGTTCTCTGGGAAGCTACAACTTCTGCTCCATCCTGCTTAGAGGAGTGGACCAGGTGGGGTGCAGCCTCTGCCCCAGGAGGCTGGGAAAGGGAGTGCTGGGCTGGAGCGAGGCAGGGAGTTGTGGAGTAGAGTGGCCTGAGCTCTTTCTGGAGACTCCAACATCTGCTGAGGGAACTCAAGCTTTGCGACTGCACTTCTCCCCTTAGCTGGGAGGGCTGAGGCTGGAGGGCTGAGGCTTTTGGCGTCTGAGGTTGGGGATGCCTTCCTGGCTCGCTCCCTGCTGACCAGCTGCAGGCTGGGGCAGGGGACTCAAATTCTCTGAATCTCAGTTTTTTCTTCTGTGAAATGAGCGTAACACCTGGCTCAGGCTCTTGCTGAGATAAGAGGACATCAGGCGCACATGCAGTGCACGGGCCTGGCTTGTGGATGGTCAGCTGAGGGGCCACGACACATTACCCCAGACATCAATTTTCCTTCTCGCTTGGAGACATTGTCTGCAGCTGCTGTGTACAGCTGTGATTCAAACCCCAGGTTTCAGAGTCGAAGTTTAAGGATTCTCATTCAAGCTAGGGAAAAGTCAGCCCCAGTGCTTTTGGAAGTTAGGTAGAATCAACTCCAAACACCTGTAGGACCCAGTGGGGTCCTGCATTTGCGTGCCCCCCCCCACTCTGGTCCCTTCTGCAGAGGGAGCACACGCAGGTATTATTCCTTTCATTCCCTTGCACCTCTCTTACCCCTCACCAGAGCCAGGAGAACCAAACACGGGCAGCCTTTCCACATGGCTGTCCTCTTTCTCAGCCTGGCTACACCCTGGCAGGAGAGTTCCGCTTCCCCGGAGCTCTGCTCTGGAGATCTGCAGCTGCCTGTCCTCCAAAGCCTCAGGTACTTCCTGACTAAACTCCACCACGTTTGGGAGGGTCCTCTGTGTAACATAGGAACCAGTGTGTTTTTCTCCTGCTGGTGGGGGTCCCTGGGGCCCCTGAGCTGGTTAGTCCCAGGCGACTTGGATTCCCAAGAAGTACTTTGAGTGTGCACCTGCCTCCTAACCACCAGAACGCTTTGGGGAGGTGTCTGGTCCAGGCTGTCTTGAGCAAGCCTGTCCTCACCTCCCTGGGGATGGAGCTAAAGGTCCAAATGGGACTCCGTCCCTGTCATTCTTAGCATTTCCTAAGGCGCTCATACTGTGACTTTCAAGATCTTTCATGGCCTGAGGAGTGGGTCCTTTCCATTTGCTCTCAAGGGTCAGGTTCTACCCTGCTTGCCCTGCTGTAGGATCTGGGAGGTGACCCATGTGGACCTTTTCCTGGGGCTCTTGGGTAGTTCTGCTCTTGGGTGGCTCCTGGTGCGGAGGGCAGGGTGGAGGGCCATGGTGATGGAAGTTCCCAGCTCTTTCAAACAGCCTTCTCCACACAGCTCCCTCCTCTAGCTTCTCCCCCACCACCACCACCCCCGCCTGGGATTGCTCTAGTCCTGGTTCTACTTCCTGCCCCCTCCCGCAGCTTGCGTGGGCCATTGGTGTGCCCTGGGGCTTGGCCTGGGCCTTCTTCAGCACCTGCAAGTCTCTAACAGTTGGGGTTCTTTGAGATCCAGTGGTGTCTGTGCTGAGCCAGTCCTTAAAGGCTTTGACTGCCACCTTGACTTCATCTTCTCTCCAGCTCCCCTTTGCCCACTGATCTACAGCCACACTGACTGTGTTTCTGGTCCTTGACCAATTCAAGCATGAACCTGCCTGTCCCTGAGCTCCTTCTATCCCATCTATGTATGTATCATGGGGCCTGGTGGGGAGCAAGGCATGCTCAGCTGGGAATCTGCACAGGCGTGCATAAGCCTAAGTGACCTGGTGGTTGGCAGCTCTAAGAAGCTGGTAGCATCCAGGGCCACCAGAGCCTGGTGAGACCTGGACATGCAGTCATAGAAGGATGCAGAATGGAGTCAAGTTCAGGAAAGAAATACAGAAACCAGCACAAATTTGTGTTGCCTTTTTGTACTTAAATATTCCTAATTATATGGTGGTGTGGTTGTTCCTCAGCTTTCTTCTCTTCCAGACTGTCAACCCCACAAGGGGCCTTGTCAGCGTGACCTTGTGGTGTTCCCTGTTCCAGCACGTGCTGGCACACAGCAGGTCCTCATACTCTGCAGAGCGGAAGAATGGAGAATGACAGCATGCACTCGTCTCTAGCTTGAGCCCAGTGGCCTGGTACTTCCTTGAGTTCAGGCTGTCGAGGAGTGGGGTGGGCATCCAGGGCTGGGTAGTTGTGTGTGTGGGTTCTGCCAGACTGGAGCTTCACGTTAACCCCAAAGTGGGGCACTGTAGCTGCACAAGGATTTCTCCTGGTGCATGGAAGCCAGAAGCTCCAATTTTTGCCATGCCTAAGCTCGGAGCTGCTGACTTGGTTTTTGAAGGCGAGTTGGAAAGTGGACAGAGTCTGTCCTTTGGGAAGCCAAGCTTGGGGTCCAGCAGTGAAAGAAGAGAACTTTCCATGTTTTCTTTTCAGCTACAAAGCCAGAGAAGAAGGGAGCACGTGCACGTGTGTATGTGTGTATGTGTGTAACAGAGGGTGGGGGTTGGTTCCATCGTTTGGACCCATTTCTTTGTTTCTGGGGTCCCTCATGTCCTGGGCAGGCCTCAGGGTAGTGCTAGCTACTTTGGATCTCATCATCTGGGGACAGTGTCACTCACTCTGTCCATTCTTTCATTTGCTTAGCAGATAGTCACCAAGCACCAATCATGTGCTGATCCTTGGAGGGAACCACGAGCCAGGCACCAGCTTGCCCAGCCTGCACATGGCCCACTTTGGCAGGGTGCCCAGCTGTGGCATTATGTGTATCCCTAACCTTTTGGATACAAAAACACACTCAATGACTACCTAAAATCGGTGCTTTCCCTGCACAGAGGCCTCTACCCTGGGCCTTTCTCCACATTACCACATCACAGCCATTTTCCCCAGAAACCTAACTCTGGCAGTGTCAGTGTGTTATGGTTTATGTCTGTGTGTCTCCCCAAAGCCTCATGGGGCCATGGGGCAGGCTTTTAGAGTTGATTGAGGTGTGAGAGCTACACCCACCCTGGGGTGGATAGTTTGCATATGTAAGGGAGAGGAAAAGGTGCTTGAGCCCATTCCGCCCTGGTGTGTGCTGGTTGCTTTTGCTGTTGTCTGCCGCCCTGAGCTGTAGCTCTCTGCCATGTGCCAGTCTGCCTTATAATCTGCCAAGTACGGACTGAAACCTCCACGAACTGTCAGTGAAATAAACCTTTCCTCCCTTAATTTTGGGCTGTATTTTGTCCCAGCAGTGAGAAAAAAGTAGCCAAGACAGAATTTGGTACCAGAGGAGTGGGGTCGTTGCTGTGACTGTATCTGACCATGTGGTTCAAGAGCCTTTGGAAATGGCTTGTGGGGAGTATTTGGAAAGGTTCAGAGATGTCACCTGGAAGAGAAGCACTAGAATGCCTTGGGCTGTTCTGTTTGGGAGATTCTGGTCAGAGCTCAGAAGACCAGAAAGCTGACACAAATCTTGCTGGTAAAGACCGGGTTCGGGAGGTTTCTGTTGGGAAGAAGAACTCCATTGGTTGTTGGACTCCAGATGATGTGTGCTATGGCTTGGCAGAAAATTTGTCTGCATTTTGCTCATGTCCAGAGACTTTGCCTAAGACTGAGATTAAGGCCGGCAGCGGACTGATTAATCTGGCAAAAGAAATATCAAAGCAATCAAACGTTGGGGTAGTGGCATGGCTATTGTTGGGGGCTTTTAGCCAGATTTATATTGAGAATCAAGAACAAAGAGCCCAGCAGGATGATTTAAAATGTTGTGAGTTTGGCCAGAAAGGAAGCTCCAGTAATGCTGTGGACTGCAAAGATAAGGCTGAGGAGATCTCTGTTGCTGAGAAGGAACAAGAGAATGGAAAAGATGGCCTGAGGGCATCACAAGCAGCAAGTCTCCACCCTTTGTAGCCTCAAAACTGCAAAGGTGACAGACCTTGCCTTGAGAAGGAAGCCTCAGAGCACCAGGTTCCAGAATGGCGGCAGCATAGAGGATCTGTTCCTCAGAATTGGATTCAGAGTGCCCAGCGATCCAGACACTCGACCCCTGTGGCCAAGAGAGAGGAAAACTTGGCTTCTGCTCCAGGTGGCAGCAGACCTTGGCATCCACGTGGCCCTGGCTTTAAGTGCATGGAGAATGCAAGAGTTCTGAGGTTAAAGAGGCTTCCACCCAGATTTCAGAAGGCCTAGGAGGACAGGCAGTGTGCCCCTGAGAGGGCAGTGTGTGAGGCTGTGAGTGTGAAGCAAAAGGTGCTCTGGAGACCTCAGAAGTTTAGAAAAACCAGGACCGTGGATGATCTAAGGAAAACTGCAAGGAGGGAGCAAAGCACGCCTAAGAGAGAAGTTGTGGAAGCTGTAACCACCAGAAGTGCCACAGGGGTGGACTCATGCAAGCCCTTTGGAGCTTACAATGTGCCACAAGTTGCTTCAGATGCCGCATGTGGAATTACAGGACATAACGTTAGCCCTGCTGGATTTTGGACTTGCTTTGGTCCCAATTCTCTGTGTCCCCCTGTTTGTACTTTTTGGAATGGTACTGCTTATTCTGTACTATTGAATGTTGGAAATGTTTAACTTTTCATTTGTACAGGGGCTCACAGCTAAGAGTTTGCCTTACATCTCAGAGGAAACTTGGGACTTGGACTTTTCAGCAGTGCTGAAACTGTCAGGACTTTGGCAACTCTTGCAGATGGACTAAATGCTGTTTGTATGAAGGGATGGACATGAGTCTTTGGGGAGCCAGGGGTGGAATGTTATGGTTTATGTCTGTGTGTCCCCCCAAAGCCTCATGCAGCCATGGGGCAGGCTCTTAGAGTTGATTGAGGTGTGAGAGCTACACCCACCCTGGGGTGGATAGTTTGCATATGTAAGGGAGAGGAAAAGGGTGCTTGAGCCCATTCCTCCCCTATTCCTCACTGGTGTGTGCTGGTTGCTTTTGCTGTTGTCTGCCACCCTGAGCTGTAGCTCTCTGCCATGTGCCACTCTGCCTTATAATCTGCCAAGTACAGACTGAAACCTCCACAAACTGTAAGCGAAATAAACCTTTCCTTCCTTAATTTTGGGCATCAGGTATTTTGTCTCAGCAACGAGAAAAAAAGTAACCAAGACACAGTGGTTCCCAGGGAATCCCAATGTGCGTTCATTGAGTGACTGGGTGACCAGCACTACTCTGTGTGCACCCCTTTGGACCCTGGATTGTGTGCGCTCTTGCCACTCTCAGGCCCAGGGGGCAGGGGAGGTTACTCCATTCACTTCAACCTGGATCTTGTGAGCCTGTGGGACAGTGGAAGTGTTGCTTGCGGCAGTGGATGGAGACTGCGTAAAGGGTAAGAGCTGGAGCGGACACAGAAGCCAGAGCCCAGGCACTCCTGGAGCAGGAAGAGTTGTTGCAAAATGGCTGCAGCTCCTTGCAAATGGTGTATGAAATGAAGAGCATATGCCGGGGGCGCTTCGTGTGCCGAGCTTGGCTGGGCTCCTGGCAGTGCTGTCTGCATCCGGCCCTGCGCTCCCAGCCCCCACCATTTTGGGAGTCCTCTGAGGATGGGCGCCAGCCCCCTCCTTCCTCTCGTCTCTTCCCAGGATGAGGTGCTGCACAGAGTAGGTGCTGAACCTGTGTGGCAAGCTGTTCTGCCCTTCCTGGTCCTCTGAAGACGGAGCAGGAGGGACAAGGACAGCGGTGAGTTTGAGAGATCATCCTGCTGAACCTTGGTATTTCCCAGATAGGAGGCTGAGCACAGGGAGGGGGTGAGCTTCCCCAGAGTCACACAGGAAGCCAGGGTCTTCTGGCTCCAGCCCACAGGTTCATCATGATACCTATGGCAAATGCTTCATTTCTCCCGGGTGCCTCCCAGATCTTATTTCTGATCCTGTGGCTTTGGGCAAGTCCCATATCCTCTGAGCCTCATTCTCCTTACCTGTAAAATGGGGGCAGTGAGGCTAATCTGAGAGAATTTTTCAAGGGGGAAGAAAGCCAGCCATTGTGTGCCCCGGGTTCGCCTCCAGCCTGGAGGCCTCTCCAAAACTCAGCCCCACATTCCTGGGTTCACGAGGAGGGGGAGGAAATTCGTGCACTCTTTTGAGCCTCTGCTTCTCCTGGAGGAGGCTGTGTCCCCAGCATGGCCACGGGGTCCCGGCTCCCTTCGTCCTCTCTAGAGCCCCCTCCCGCTGAGTGCAGCAGCGCGGCCTGTGCCGCTTGCACCCGTCCTCCTTGCTCCACACCTGTCATTGCTGGCCTGTCTCTTAGTCTCTGAATTCTTCAAGATTTTTTTCTTTTTTTGAATTTCAAGCGGGTTTAAGCATAAAAGGCAATTTAGCGCTCAGGTCCACATCTTTGGTGTTCGTCCCTGACTCCGTTCTCGTTCCCCACATTCAGCCCATTAGTAAACCCTGTTAGCTTCAGAACTCGCCCAGAGTCCACAGGTCCCTGCCCCCTTTCTCTCCTGGTCCAAGCCATCGTCGCATTTACCCGCACCAGGCAACCACCTGGCGATGCCGCCCCCGCTCCCAGTCTTGATACAGAGGTCAGGAGGTTGACACAGAGGTGGGTCTCACGCAGGGCCTGGAGCTGTCCTTCCAGAACGGAAGCCCGGTCAGATGGTCCTGCTCACAGCCTCCGGTGGCTGCGCCCTCTCACAGGAGCCTCCTGAGTCCTTCCCACCCCACCTCCTCCGCTACACGCTCACTGCTGTTGGGAACAGCCATGCTCGTGCCAGCCTCAGGACATTTGCAGGCACTGATTCTGCATACAGAATGATGTTCCTGTGAGCATTTGGGAAGCTCCTTTCCTTACTTGCTTCCAGACTCTGCCTGAATGCACCTTCCCAAATAAGACTCCCAACTCTCAGATGAGAACTTGACACACCCTGCTTGGCTTCTCTTCTTCCACTTATCACCTGCTGTACATGGACTGACTTGTTGACTAGGATGAAGCCTCCATGGGAGTAAGGATGCTGCTCATGCCTGGCACGTCGTAGGTGCTCAATAAACATTTTAAATACATGGGTGAATGAGTACAGGTAGAGTGCTTTCAGAGCTTTCTAGAGTGTTATTCCATGGAGATGATGATTTCATTTCCACTGAGAAATGTGCTGCAGGGAAACAGCACAAGAGGGGTTGAACTGAGGGTCCTGAAACAGAGGAGGAGAGAGGTCAGAAGCAGGATACCTGGGAAGGCTTCCAGGAGGAGGTGGTACTTCAGGTGTGACTTGAAGGATGGGGAGCCATCCCTAATGAACAGTGAAGGAAAAGCATTGCAGGGTGAAGGAACAGGAAGTCCAGTCTCTGATTGGCAAAACATTCAGTGCTTTTATGGAGCAAGAGAAAGCCAGGCGAGAGCAGAGCGAAGCTGGGGCTGAAGGGAGTGTGAGCTTCGAGTCCCCAAGGGTAGGACTGCTGTTTGGGGCTTTGTGTACCCCCAGCCCCAGCTCAGTGGCGGCACATCACTGGCCGTGTGGCACTGTGTGGAAAGCACTAGACAAAGACCCTGGCAGGCTTGGGTGCTGACCCCTCCTGCTGTGTGTCCTTGGGTAGGTTTTGCAGCTCCTCTCGGCCACCTGGTGCTCACCCGCTCCTGGAGAGGCCAGTGATTCCTCCAGGAGCCTGTTCTGGGGCCTGTGCTGTGTACATGGCCACAGCAGCCGCAGCTGTGATGGTGGGAGGGTGGTTCTGGAGGGACAGTGGCGCCCTGGCAAAGCAGACATGTCCTTTCTGGCATCTTCCATGACCTAGTGACAAGAACTGGCGCTTCTCCACCTGTAAACAGAGTCCAAAGCAAAGGTGGATCCTTCAGCTGTGGCTGCTCCTCTGCGATTCAGTCTCACCTCATGACGGACATCCAGGGACCCGTGTCATCCTTGGTCCCTCCTTGTTTCCCCTTGAGGGCCCTGTCTGCATGTGCAGCCTTCCTGGGACGTGGTTTGTGTCCCCTGGTGCAACCATGACGCCTGGAGTGAAATGAGATGTTTGAGTCTGGCAGGGTGGGCTGTGAAGTGTGCTGATCGCAGGCTTGATGCAATAGGTCATGTTGATATTTTCACATTCCTTTTCTATTCTTATTACATTTTGATGGATGAAGAGAGGGCGATATTTATTGCAATTGCATTTCTGTCTTAAACTGCTAATTCACCCCCAAATTCCCTCTTGCATTTTGTTTCTACAAATTCAGCCATTGCTGACTGGTCAAAGAGGTACGGGAGCTGAAGAGCCGGCCGGGGAGTGGCATTTTTAAGTGAACGGTCTATTCAAGTCACTTCATTATGGAAGTGACTTGCTACCCTGGGAGGCTGGGGCTCCCCGGTGTATCCTCATAACCAGTGCAGAATGAAACAAAATCTTGCATTTAGCCTCGCACTTTTAATTTTTCAAAAGGATTCTTTCAGATTTTTATTTTTTAAATCCTGTGAGACTAGGAGGGTGTTATTGCCCCCATTTTATAGATGAGGATACTGAGACTCAGAAGGGAAGGGCTGAATGTACTGATGACTCGTCAGAAGGACCTGGGTAGAGTTTTGTGCTCTTCAGAGTCTCCCACTCCAGGGGAGGCACCCTTCCAGGAGAAAGGATTGGGTGGCATTTGTATGTGTGGAAAAGGCGTGGCAGCCAATCACGTAACCTGCACACAGCTATGTGCCAGGCAGAAGATAGGAACTCACAGAGAACAGGGCGCTTGTCCTTCAGGGCCCCCTCCTGCCCCTGTGTCCTTGGTTGCTTCTTCCCTCGGGTTGCACTGTGAGTGTCGCATCTCAGCCTTGCTGACAAACCACAGTGTGTGGATTCTCCCACGCCCTTCCCTTCAGTGGCCTCAACTCCCACCTGGGGCCCCTGCCTTGCTCCTTGTCAGTTGGGCCTGGGCATGTGTCCCATGAGCTACAGAGAGCCAGGAGTCGTGTGAGGCATGGCAGGGACTCTTCCAATCTGGGGACAGAATGAGGACAGAGATGTAAGATTCCAGGGCCTGCAGGGCTTTCCATGCCCACAGCCCCCTGCGATTGCAAAGTGCCTTGGCATCGCGCACTTCAGATGTACATAGTCACCCCAGGAGGTGTCTCTTAAGACGCATGGAGAAACTGAGGTTCCAAGGATTTCTGTGACCTTGCTGAAGGTCACAAGCCATTCTGGGCAGAATCTGAATTCATGGTTGGCTGTTCTGACTCCAAGTCCCGTGCTGCCTGTAGGACCACCAGGACCACCCTGGGCAGTCTTTTCTGGGCATTGGCACCATTTCCCACATTTTGAATCAGAAATAGAAGTTACACTGCAGAGCCATTTCTGCCACCGCTGGTTGCTTCCTGCCAGCTTGTGTCACGTGGTACGAGCTCCATAAACGTTAGGGAGGTCTGTGGATGACTGGGTGGGGGGGCCTATGCCTGTGACACCCACAGCCACTTCCCCAGCTTGCATCCCTCTCCCAGCTGGCTCTGGGGGCCTCACCTCCTTCCAGGAGCTTCCCCTCCCTTGCTGCCGTTTCTGCATCTCTTTTTCTCTCTCCTGGTCTCTCTCTTTTTCTCTCTTTTTAGAGAATAAAAATGACTGGACTTGGCATTATCTGTTGGTTTCCATGGTAATAAAATCTGTTTCCGATAATGGCCCTTCCCTGGCTGTGGTTAGTTTTGGTAATTTTAGCAACACTGTTGCACAGGCCACCTGCATTTCAATACCATGCAAGCTGGATTCGACTGCCGCTTTCAGGTTGAATAGAAATAAGAGAAAGTGCTTGCTCTCAAATTTTTAGGCTGGATAAATGCTCAGGAAGAAAAGGAAAAGTTATGTAAACCCAGCAGGCTTGGATATGTGTGCAGTTTAAGACTCGAGTATGACGATGTCTTTCTCCTGTTTAAAACCCTTGTCACGACCTCAGTGCCTTAGGGTGACTCCAGATCCCTTCCATGTTGGGATCTTCTGCGACTTGGCTACTAGTCCCTTGTCCTGCCCCACTTCTGGCACTTACTATGGCCTTGACCATAAAATGCTGTTTTTTGCCTTTGCGTCTGTGCTCTGATCGTTTCGTTCACCTATGCAATGCCTTTCCTACCTTGACTGCCTGGTGAGCTCCTATGCAGTCTTTGAGAGTCCACCCCCAAACCCTGCAGCCCCCATCCCAGCGTTTAGTTGTTTAGGAGCTTGTATGTTCATCTGTTATGTAAATGTATCCCACCACATTGGCATCTCTGTTCACCTGTCTTTCTCTTCCCTGATCTGAGCACAAGGAATGGCTGGGTTCATCTTTGTGACTCCTGGGCCTGGCATGAAGCTTGTATTCATGAATAAAAAATATGCATAGTAACAGCCGCCAGGCAGCAGGCACCCGCTAAACATGGCATGTATGTCTTCTCACCGTCCCTCACCCCCCTGAGGGATAGGTACAATTATTCTCCCTAATTTATAGATAGGGACACCAGGCTTGGTGGGGTCAGGGTGCTGACTGGCCCCAGAGGACAAAGCTGGCCGGTGGAATGGCTGTTAGTTTAATGACTGTGCGGACTAATGAATCCAGGTGGAGAATCTGAAAAGGTAGTGCTGATCTCATGGCTTCTTTTTGGATCTGTAGGAAGATTTTCTGGGAAATCTTCAGAGAAGCTGTGAGGGCGTTGGCTGCAGGCAATGGAGGGAGCTTTTTCTCCGGAGCAGAGGGAAGGAGAGGGCAAGCGGGAAGAAGGAGGGGCAGAGCGGGGCAGTGCAGATGAGGGACATGCCTGCACAGATTCCATGTGGCTGCCACTCCTGTGGCAGTGTCAGGGAGACCTACGCAAGGAGGGTCGCAGAGAAAATGGACCAGCCAACCTTGCAGCAGGTTGGCTGCTCTGGGGGTGCTGGAGAGGATGGGATGCCACTAAGGACAGGACCCGAGCACAGGCTCTTCTGCCCATAGCTGCTCTGATGTGTGCTCGAGGCCAGCCCCAGGCTCTGCCAGGATGGGCTCTGGTGGCAGTGTCTGTACCTGGAGTTGAAACAGTTCTGGAGAGGCATTAAAGCAGGCCCAGGCCATGAGGGGGCTGTGGGGATGCTCAGAGCTTTGGGTGTTTTTAAGAAATTCCCTGCCTCTCCCATCCCAGACAGGCCCCAGCCTGAGGCAAGGCAGCCTGGAGTTGTATAGTTCCCTGGGTCAAGGTAGCGGGCTGGACTCGCCAGGCCTTTTTGTACATCAAGTTCTAGGGGTGGTTGAGGGCAGTGAAAGAGGCTCCCATCTAGCATCTCCTTCAAGAGGTCGAGGGCTGAGCCAAAGCCCTCCCCGAACTCTCTGCAGGCATCTAGCACAATAGCAGGGTGACAGTGGGGCACGGCCCCGTGAACCTCTCTTATCTGACCACTTGTGAAGCTGGGTAAACTGCCTGCACTGGCTGGGAGGAGGCACAACAGGGGTTTGTTATTAATAACAGCCAGCACTTAAGTAGCTCTCACTGTGACAGTGACAGAGAGATCGGTCCAACTTTTTTTTCTTTTCTTTTTTTTTTTTTTTTTTGAGACAGGGTTTCACTATGCAGTTCAGGCTGGCCTTGAACTCACTATGTAGCCGAGGCTGGTCTCAAACTCACAGTGATCGTCCTGCTCAGCCTCCTAAGTGCTGGGATTACAGGCATGTACCACCATGCCTTGAGGTTGGTCCTAATAGTATTCCTGGTGCACAGCTTAGAAAACAGGGGGTCAATAAGCACACACACACACACACACACACACACACACACACACACACACACACACACCAAGGCACAGATTGACAAAAATCCTTTGCCTCAGGTCTCCTGTCCCAGTGATGGAGACAAGACTGGAATACAGGTACACACTTTAACCACCAGTGGGAGAATAGTGGGACAAAAGGACCTTGAAGAGCTTTCCCACACTCAATAAACCCCCAGGGCTGGGTCAGGCCAGACTGCACTTTGGGGTGGGGGTGGGGCATGGGGGAAGGGATAGGATGGTGGGAGAGGCGGGGCCCCTCCCAGCCTCCAAGGATGGGGGTGTGGGCTGCAAGGCCTGTGGAGGGGCTTCAGGCAGACATGAGCCTCTGCTGGGTTTCCGGTTCCCAGACCACGGCTTGTCTCCTGCTGGGCCACGTGCTGGTGGCACGGTCTTGGGCAAGAGTCCAAGCTGGCTGTCCTGCAGGCTGGCCTGTGTACCTACAAGATGATAAATGGCTCAGAACCTCACAGATTTAAAGAGCTCCTCAGGGATGAGGGAGTTTTAGAAAATATGTGTTCTAATAGGAATAGCCTGCTCGCTGTTGATGCGGGGACCTTGACCGGGACATCTCACAGGAGCGCTGTGGTCCAGAGTTTGCTCCTCTTCCCCCAGCCGACCTCCTTCCAAGCTGTGCGTGCGGACCGCTGTTCTGCCTCATATACAGCAATGCCAGTGCCACTGAATGGAGAGCTGAGCTTAGAGATAGGGCGATTGCTGAAGTGGCCTGACAGACACGGCCAGTCTGACATTCCTCAGATTCAATTCAGATCAACTCCTTACTCTGGTGTTAAGAGGAGCTGCATTAAGTTGCTTCTCATCACCCCCATTTTGCAGAAAGTCAAACTGAGGTATCTGCAAGGTCTGCCCAGCTAGAGATAAATCTGGCGCTTTGGGCTTGTAGCATGTGACAGGCACACCTTGGCTCTTGTTTAAAATTTTCCTTCAGCAGGACTTTTCCCTGGAGGAAGTTGGAACAAAGCCCTGGATCACCCCGAGGACGAGGAGTCAGACACTGTGCCCCAAGCTCTTTCTCCTCTAAACCAGACCTTCCCTCTGTGGATGCCTGGGTCCCCATGGGGCAGATGCTCAGAAATGATTTGCTTGACCCCTTCCCAAAGGGGTACCATCACACATACAGGTCAGGGCTGGAAGGGCCTCAGAGGATGACAGGGGAAACAGAGGCCCAGTTTGCTCAAGGCTACTCCCCTAGGGTCCTCCACGAGTTCCCGTGTCTCACCAGCTTCCCAAGCTGATCTGTGTAGAGCGACCATGCACCCTAACCTTTTTCCCATCAGGCAATAACTGTCTTGTTTAAAGTGTTTCTAGGATTAGTCAAACAATCGGAGATCACAGCCAACAGCCACCCATTCTCTCATTACCCGGTGCCTATAATTAATATTTAGAACCAAGAGGATGCTTGTCTATCTTTGCTGAAAAGGAATTCAGTATTTCCAGCCAGTGGCTGCAAACACACAGCCTCTTGTTGCCCATCATGGGAAGAGCTCACCGCCTTTAGCAGCCGCGCTTGTAATTGCAGCTGGCAGAGAAGAGCGCTCGGGTGTGGGGAGAGGACATTGGACAGGAACCACAGAAGAGGGTGCAGGGGTGGAGCGGGGGGACACAGACTGGGAGGCAGGGATGGATGTGCAGAAGACGGTGCACTCACAGAGACAGAGAGAAGAAAGTGAGAGACTGCAGCAACCCAAGAGAGAAAGGGGGGATCAGCCAGGGACTGAGAGAAAGAGGAGCAGAGACTGAGAGAAGAAGGCAGAGAGGATGAAGAGAAATAGTTTTGAGACAGAGTAAAGGGGAACTGGGAGAGCCAGGGCAGGACTGTGGAAGCCCATTGAGCGCAACAGGGTGAAGACAAAAGCTGCAGAGAGAAGCAGAGAAAATACACAGCGCCACAGACAGAGCTCCACACAGAGGAGCCAAGTGGGGGGTCAGATCTGTGGGCCTCCTCACACGGCATAGAGCCTGCATGGGACGCTCTCAGCCAACCCAAGCCTGCCACCCAGTTGGCCCTCAAAGTGCTCACCCAGCGCAGATCCTGGTGGCGCAAGCATCCCAGCACCAGAGCAGAACTTCTGACAGATGACTCATCCCAAGCACACACGGGCTATAATAGGTGTCCCGGCCTGCGGGTGAAAGAGACGTGGTTTTGAACAAGTCATTGCATGGGCAGTGCCTGGCTTCCAAACCTTTGCCAGTGTTCTCTGTGACCAGCAGGGGCAGTGGAATGGACGCTGGACTGGAGGTTGGGAATCTGGTTCTTACTCTACCAGTGAGTCTTTGACTTGAGCGAGTCTCTTTCCTCTCTGAGTCAGTTTCTCTGCATGTTAGATGATGGGTGGTCCCAATGGCCTCTGAGGGTCCCTCCAGTTCTAGAATTTCACGATCCAACTCAATCTTGCTTCACATCCAGCTCCCATGGGTCCCTCCTCCTCCAAACCCAGTCCACCATTCTCCCTTGGCTCACCAGGTTGTGGGGCCAGTGGTCTTGGAAAGGACAGGCTATTTCTGGGGCCACCTGAGGCTCTCCAATTTGCACATCAGAACTCAAGGAGGGCTTTTAGCTGTTCATGCCCCCGGGCCTTCGTGAAGTAGCTGGAGAAGAGGAAGTACAGCCAAGAGGCAACCTTGAAAGCAGGGCTCTCAGGAGCCATGAACTTGACCCCATAAAAGGGGATGCTGCATGGTTATTTATGAGGGCTGCAGCAAAGACAGAGCGTGTGGGAAGGAGAAGTGGTTTTCAGGAAGGATGGAGGCAGGATTGCAAAGTTGGGAGCAGCATGGTCAAAGAAAAGACAGAGGGCTGAGAGGAAGATGCCTAAAACAACCCCAGCGGCCCCTTTACTTCACAGGTGGAGAAAATGTTACTTAACAAATCACTCCCCAAACTTAGTGGCTTAAAATAGCAATTCTTTATTTTCATGGCTCTGGGTCAGCCGACCCAGACTGGGCTTGAATGCAGGAGGCTGAGCCCCACCTGTTCTCCTCCATTACCTCCTATGGCCAGCAGGCTGGCCTGGGTACATCCTGCTCATGGCCAAGGCAGAGGAGTAGGAGAGCACATGGAGCCATGCAAGGTCTCTTGAGTCCTAGGCGGGAGCTGGGATACCACCACTTCCTTCCATCTGTTTTTTTTTTTGTTGTTGTTGTTGTTTTTCCGGTACCAGGAATCGAACTCACGACCTTGAGCTCGCCAGGCAGGCGCTGTGCCACTAAGCTAAATCCCCAGCCCCATTCCTTCCATCTGGATGGAGGAACTGCCCTTTCAAGAAGTGGCTCTCGGGGCTGGGGATTTAGCTCAGCGGCAAAGCACCTGCCTGGCAAGCGCAAGGTTGTGAGTTCGGTTCCCGGTCCCGAGAAAAAACAAAAAAAAAAAAAAAAAAAAGAAGTGGCTCTCAAGGTCACCTGTTTCACCCTCTGGTCAGCAATCAGGGGAGAGAGAGAGAGCAGAGGATTGCTGGTGCAGATTTCAGGGGCTGGGCCTAGAAGGGAGGCAGACTTCTTGTCCCCACATCCCCTTGGCTGGAGATCTGTCTATGGACTCTATATGCAGGGAAATTGGGACACTTCCTTGGTAGGAAGCTACTTCTGATCAACACCATCAATCTTTGGTGGCCAACTGGGCACGGTCACAGCTTCCCGAATGATTTTAGGGCACAGGCAGAGTTGAGACCCATTGGTCCAGAGCTTCCCAGTTTGACTAAGATTGTATTCCAGTTGTTCCCACCCCATTTCTAGTGCCCCACAGTTTAGGGTGAGCCTCCCGGGTGGCCATGCCTTCCAGTGTCATGTAGGGAAAGGCTGGGGACCCACAGGGAGTCTAAGGACAGTGCACCTGGGGAGGGCTGTACAAGGGACTCACAGGAGATGAGGCTGGAGCAGATGGAGGAAGACCCAGAGGGCCCTTGGAAGTCAGCCTGGGAGGCTGGGCCTCTGTTTGGAAGCCAGGGAAGGTTTGGAAGGAGGCAAGAGACAACAAGAATGAATGGGAAGAAGCTTAATCTGGGGGTGTGGGAGTTGTACAGACAAATCAAGGAGGGAGCAGGGAAGGACAGAGGAGGGAGGTGGGAGGAGGGAGGATGGAAGAGGGAGGTGGGAGGAGGGAGGTGGGAAGATGGAGGAGGGAGGTGGGAGGAGGAAGGTGGGAGAAGGGAGGCGGGAGGAGGGAGGAGGGAGAAGGGAGGAGGGAAGGCTCCTTGTCGGGCGTGTTTGCTCTCACTTTTAAGGCCAGAGGACCAGCTATGTGTCCAGTGCCACCTAGTCTGGGATATTCTCGGAGCCCAAAAGGAAAGGATAGGGCTTCCACCCTTTCTCACTGCCCAGGCCCATGCCCTCCTGGGGGGGTCATCCCTTCCCTCTTCCTGATTGGATGCCCTCCAGACTATTCAGGAATTTATTACACTTTCTGGAAGCAATTCTACAAAGGAAATTCCTGATGTTTTATGCTATTGTAAAAACTATTTATAGTATCCCAAGGGGATGCCTGTATGGGGAAACACGCCTTTATATATGCAAGGAATGTTTGTGGGGAGAAATCAGTCCTATGTTGTTAAAATCATTCATTAATTCATTCACCCTACAATTATTTAGGAACCCCAGGTTCTATGTTAGGTATCAGGGATGGAAGAGTGACCAGGATAGGCGTGTAGGTCTCTGCCCTCATGAAGCTTGTGGCTTTTACCTCCTTTGTCTATAATCAGAAATAGGTCTTTTTGCAGGTGATGTTCTACCTATTCCTAATGCCCCTAAACAGAGTCCTGTTTAGGGCTTTTCAAATCCCAGCAATCCACTGGCATCCTTTGATAAAGACCTAATTGGAATACAGACACAAAGGTACCTTTCTAGCATGTGGAGTAAACAGAATAATTTCCTCTTGAAAAAAAATGTTTGCAGGCATTCAGCCTTAGAAAATTGTGCCTGAAGATGTTGAAAGTCCAAGGACTAGTTTCTGTTCAGGCAATGGTTTATTTGTAACACTCAATTTCAGTCCGACTTAATAGTCCTACCAGTGTAAAAGACATTTATTGTGTTTTTGATTATAAAAGTAATATACACACATTGTAAGACCGTTCAGGAAACAAAGGAAAGTTGGAGGAAGAAAATAACAATCACCCATAATCTTATCTCTGAGAAATAACCACCATAACCGTTTGGCGTTTTTCTTCCCAGCTTTTCTTTAAATGTTTATATTTAAAAAGAAAGTTGCTATCCAAACATTGTGTCTTCTTGTTTTATTAACATTTATCTCAGGGATTTTAAAAAGTGTTTATTTTTATTAGTACATATGCACATGATGATTGAATTCATTGCGGGGAGTTGGCGCGTGTACTCGTCTTAATTTTTTTACTCCCCTCCTTCCCCACTCTGCGTATTTTAAATGACTACCTCATACTTGAAGGTATGTTTGTATCATAAATACTGAAGAATTTTTTGGAATTCTATGAAACATTTACATTGTTTCTGGGTTTTTTGGCTATTATCAGCAATGGCGCTCGTGTTCATGTATGAAGTTTTGTCAGCTTCTCTGATTGTTTCCTTACTATTCATTCTTTTGGAAATTGAGATGTTCAGTTAGAAGGTGGCTAGATAGCCAGGTACGGTGGCACATGTGTGTAATCCCAGCACCGGGGAGGCTGAAGTGGGGGGATTGTGAGTTTGAGACAGCCTGGGCTAAGAGGTATAATGGAAAATAGAATGGATATTGAGATTAGAATATTTAGTGTAGTAAAAGACATATTTCTATTAATCCCCCCAAATACTCCTCCTCACTTCAAACACATTTATCCCATTGCTCTTGCTACTTTCTGAAGCAGTTCTGAAAGTCCTCTTTCACTAATGTCTTCAGTTGGGCTGTTGTGGCTGCCTCCTTGCTCTGAATTGATTAAAAACATATACCTTGCTTGGTCATTTTGACTTTGGGAAGAGCCACAAATTGCATGGTGCCAGATTCGATGGGTAGGGTGGATGAGGTCACACCATAATGTTTTTATTTGACATAAACTGCTGTACAGAAGCGATGTGCAGCACAGACTTGTCATTTCTCATGCTTTGAATGGAACTGTAAGAGGTGTTCAGAACCTCAGAAATTTCCCTAGTAGCCAATTGCCTGTTTGAGTGAATCAGTTTTCTTACTCTTTCAGTATTCTCTTGGGTTTTTGATGTTGATGTCCTTATCTCTCCTCATCTTTAAGCAGTTCACGATCATGAAACCTCTTGAATCATATGTAAACCATCTTCATGGTCTCCGCAGTGTCTTCATACACTACTTTAAAAAAACATTTTGTGTATTTCTTTAACATTTTCTTTTACAGTTTGAGACAAAATTTCATGTTAATGCATTGTTTGGGATTCATGATTTATGGCAGACTCTAAATTGCACCTCTCAACTGTAGCTACAACTGACCACCTGAACCACATAAATGGAAATTTGTCATCTGTTACTACGATTCTCCTGCAGCTTCTTGTATCGAAGGTCCCTGCCTTTCTGATGGAGGGCTCACAGCAGCAGCAATCCCCATATTGTTTGATTACATTTCCTATATAGCAAGTTCTTGGCTGGCCTGGGGCTATGATGAGTAGAATATAAGTGAATGTTCTTTTATTTTTTCTTTCTTTTTTTTAAATGGTGACCTCAAGACCCTGTCTCCAAAAACAAACAAACAAACAATTAGAAGGGGTGCTTCACAAGATATGCAGATAGGATGAAAATCTGTTCAGTGTCATCGCTCAGCTGGAAACGTATGTTCTTTTTTTTTTTTGGTTTTTCTCCGGTACCGGGAACCGAACTCACGACCTTGCGCTTGCCAGGCAGGCGCTTTTTGCCCGCTAAGCTAAATCCCCAGCCCCTGGAAACGTATGTTCTTGAAGCCATAGTAAAACCTTGCTATCCATCAAATGTGTAAAATTAAAAAGACCAATAGTATTGAGTGTTGACAAAGATGTGGAACAACTAGATTTCTTACACATCAGTGGTGGAGTTGAAAATGGTCCAACTGCTTTGGGAAATAGTTTCTGTTGAAGTTAAATATGCACCTACACATGGATGATGAACCCATGGCACACATGTCATTATGTTTTTCTTTTACGACAAAAAATACTAATGTAGTGTTTTTTCTAAGCTAAAATCTCAATATTCATTCCAATTGCAGTGTTGGCATTTTGTGATAAATAAGTGGGTTTGGGGTTGCAATTTGGTACTTGGTCTCTAAACAGGTCACCACTATTGACCTACATGACAAATTAGCAATTTCACTTCTCAGTCAGTATCCAAGGGGAATGAGTACATGAGTTAATAAAACACTCATTTAGACAGGGGTAGTGGTGTTGTAATCCTAGCTATCTGGGAGGCTGCGCTGGGAGGATTATGAGTTTGAGGTCACCATTTAAAAAAAAGAAATAAAGAAAAAAGAACATTCACTTATATTCTACTCATCATAGCCCCAAGCTAGAAAAATAATCTAATACCTACCAATATGTAAATGAATAAATAAACTGTGGTATTTTCATATAATGGAATACTATACAGCCACAAAAGAGAATGCTCTGTTGGTACTGTAGCCATATAGATGAATTACATTGAGTGAAAAAATCCAGAAAATATGTTGTGTATGATCTCATTTATATGAAGTTCAAGAACAGGTGAAAGAAATCCATTTTTACTAAAACCAGGATGGTGACTGCCTCTGTGGGGAGACAGAGACTGCCAGGTTCAGGAAGGATGCCTGGTTTCTTTTTTGATTTTGGTGGCAACTATATGGATGTATAAAAAAATTTAAACAAATCAAGCTGTAAATGAGAACAAATACATTATGCTTTACTTTGTATAGGTTCTCTTTTAATTAAAGGAAATAAAGTAGGTAGTAGGGTGGAGTTTGGATGAATCAGAATGGGCTGGGGATAGAGCTCAGTGGCACAGCACCCGCATGGCAAGTGCAAGGTCCTGAGTTCGATTCCTAGTACCAAAAAAAAAAAAAAAAAAAAAGAGCATGGATGAATGAGAAGGTGTTAGTGTCAGGAATGCTGGAATCTGCCGTCCCAGTTCTTTGTCACCTGCCTCTGAGGTTTTCAAAAAGTAGTACACAAGGGACAATAGCTGAACTGCAACCAAGGTTCCGCTTTATGAGTGGGAACTCAAGTGTGGTCCAATATACCGTGTTCAGGACTCCAGCATCAGGCTGAGTTAGAGTGCATGGCTTAGGCTTGAGGCTCATGCGGGGCCGGAAGCTCCCCCATTCCTTGTCGGGTCCAAGTCTGGGAGCAGCATCTTCAGCGCACCCACAAGCTCTGTGCCATGGGATAGAAGCAGGAAGCACTGGCAAAAGCACATGCAGGAATGCTGACCTTGAATACAGAAGGACCCCGTTTGCTAACAAACATAGACTGATGCATGCCTCACACTCTCTCCCATCAGTCGATGGCCTGGTCTCCTTTGTGAAAGACAACGGGGAGTCATAAAGGGATTGGGCAGCAGACATCTGGTATGAGAGTAGCAGAAGCACTTCTTCCTCCCCCTTGACTCCCAGAAAGGCTGAGGGAATGTACAATCGGGCTTTTGTCAAGTTATGCTCTAGGAGTTTGTGTCAGTTTCCGCTCTCAGCATCATCACACAAGAAAATCAATTTCACCACAGCCTTTCACGATGTGAATGTTATGATTTTATGAGACAGGATAGGCAGCTGCGTGTGCCAGTGTTTGATGGCATCTGCAGAACTTATTTCTGCCTAAGTGCCTCTGACTTGGATACACGGCTGGGGGAAACCACACCACTTGCTTCTGCGTAGCGGGTTAGGCTTGGGACTGCGGAAGGAGTCCCAGGAGAGCTCTGAGGGTGACCAGAGGATGGAGGCAGGATGCTGGAGCCCTGGAGAGGGTGCTGTTCTTTGGTAACATCCTCGTGAACACAGGCAAGGGGAAGGCAGGCGCCTGGGGCTCAACCCTACTGCAGAGCAGGCTGAGTTATCGCTGTCTCTCCCAGACATATTTTTGGCCAGAACAGTTAAAAATATGGCTTGCTGGTGATCTCTTCTTCCCTGCTATCTTAATGATAAACCCCTACTGATGAAGAAATCTGCCCAGTCTCATCTCTGCCTCCGGAAAAACTCAAGCTACCACGAGCATTTCCCCTCAAACCCTTTTCTAATATGATCAGTAAGAAATGGTACCATGGTTGTAATTGACCTCATTGCTTTGACTGTCAGTGAGGTTGAGCCTTCTTTTGAGGTTTAGGGCCCCTTGTGCCGCACTCCTGTGAACCCGTCCTCCTCGGTCGCCGGCCTTCCTGAGGTTTGCTTGGCGGGTGCCAGCGCCTGCTTTCCTTCCCCCGCGGTGGAAGGGTTGGGGTCCTCACCAGTGCAGCCCCCCGGGCTCTGAGCCTCTACACTCGGGCACGGATGTGTTTAGTTGTTGCTGGGAGCACTCGGCATTTTTTGTCTACACATCCTTTCCCTGGAAGCTGTGTCAGCCTGGCAATTAGCTCCCGCAATCAGGCGAGCAGCTCCTGTGAGATGAGACATCTCAGGGCTGATTGCCGGGAATTGGGAGCGAGCCGGCAGGCGATCATCTCCCACTCTCTCTCTTTCTCCGAGTCTCTTTTCCTTTTTCCATTTAAAAAACTGCTTGATTGTAAAGAGGGATGATTCACTACTCGAGATTTCTTCTGTAACTTTGTGGGGAGACTAAGAGCAAAGCACTCCCTCCTCCTCTTGCCTCTCCCCTGGCCAGGCCGCATTCCTCCCGCAGAGCGCACAGACCGCCACTGGGGTCGGCCCTCCGCACCCTTCCCGGGGGAACCGGGCGGCCTCCTTCGTGCCACGCCCCCACACCGGAGACCCACTTTCTAACTGCCAAGCCCGGGTGCCCCCAGCATCTAGCGCTGGCCCCCACCTCTCTAATGGCAAGAAATACTTCCTTGTGTCTCACTCCAGCCCTTCTTACTGAATTTCATTTTGTTTGGTTCTCAAAAATAATTTTTTCCCTATCCTCTTGGATGCCTTCTTTACCAACTTGTGCCACCCTTTCACACTTCCTCCCTCTCTCCCTCCCACCTTCCTTCCTTCCTTTCTTCCTCCCGTGCTCTACCCCTTCCTCCTTCCCTCCCTCCCTCCTTTCCCTAAGGGTCTTCCCTGAGAACTTACTGCGTTCTGCACACTATTGTAGGCACGGAAACAAATTACGGGACAATCCAGAGATAGCCTTTGCCCTCATGGAGTTTTATTCTACTTGTGTGTGTCGGGGGGGGGGGGTCTTACTTACTTTCCTCATTGCTGAGACAGAATACCTGACACCCAAAGTTAGAGGAAGGAAGGTTCATTTAGCTCATAGTTTGTAGAGGTTTCAGTTCATACTTGGCTGGCTCCATGGCAGAGGCATTCATGGCAGGCAGAAAAGGGCAAAAGCAAGCAAGCAAGTGACAAGCAACAAGCCTCTTTCTATCCATTATATCTTACCCTAAGGGTGGGTAGCACTCACACCCTTAATCCTAGTGCCCTTACTCTTAGCCCTCCACCATGAATGAATCCCAGTGTCACACACTAGATCCAGCCGCCTCTGAAAAAGCCCCACCTATGACTGTGTGAGGCTTTGGGGGGCATCTGGACACGAGCCATGACAGGGAACAAGCCAATAAACATATACAAATACGTTTATAATGAAACGGCAAGTAATGAGCATCACAATGAAAGAAAGAAGGGCAAGACAGGATGCTGTTTTGCAGGGGGCAGCAATGGCCTCTCAGCTGAGTGCTGAATGCGGCAGGGGCCCGGCCACGCAGCTGTCTGGGAAAGAGTTTTCCAGATGGAGTAGCAAGTGCAAAGGCTCTGAGGCAGCTGCGTCCTACTGTGCTGTGGCTTGAGAGTCGGAAGCTCAGGACAGAGAGCCGGCGGTGAGGTAGGTCAGCATGGTGGGCAAGGACCAGATCATGCAGGGCCCAGCAGGCTATGATAAGCACCTGGTTTTTGTTCTAAATAGAAGGGGAAAATAACGACAGTCATCAGGTCAAGGAGTGGCATGATTTGACTTAGGTTTTTAAACCTTCACCTGGCTGCTCTGCGCTGATTAGACTGTGGTGGGGCAGGAATGGAATCAAGGAAATAACCCCAGTGACTCTCTTTTCTCTCGGTGAAGTGACCCCCTCCCTGCAGCTGACAGCAGGGAGCAAATTCAGCTGGAAGTGTCACTGGCAGCTTGGTGGCTGCTCAGCCAGGCAGAGCCCAGAGCCACCAAGGTGCAATTTGTCTTTTACAGAGAGCGGAGTGAAGAGGACAGATTGTAAAATTCAGCTCTGTGTGTGTGTGTGTGTGTGTGTGTGTGTGTGTATGCAACTACTGAGTTTTTCCTCTTTCAGATGTTTTGTTGATCAAATTATATCTTGACATGTTGGGGACCTTCTTCTTTTTCCCAAATGCCACCTAAATGAGGCCACAGTGCAATTAAGACTAATTTGTTGGTAAAAATAATGGGGAGCTGTTCTTTTCCACAAAAGAACAAACTTCAGTGTTCTCATTATTGTTATCCTTATTATTGAGGCCATTATTATTGCTAGAAGCCTGTGTCAGGCTGAAAGAAGAGGGAGGGAAGATGAAACGCATTTAGAAAGGAAAAGAAAAATGCCTGTGAGGATGTTGGAGCACTTGGAGTGAAATGTTTAGGATTTTCTTCTTATCTGTACCACCTGGCCTCAGTGTAACCTTGGACAAGTGACTGAAACTCACTGAACCTCAGTTTTCTCATCTGTAGGTTGGGTGTATTGATATTATCCATATCATTGGATTCCTGAGGAGTAAATTATCACCTGAGTGTTAAAGTATTCTAACACTCTAAAATAGTGGCCAAAGCTCTATCCATCATGCCTATTGTTAGGTAGCAGAGTTCAGAAGGAGAGGCAGAGGAGGGGCCAAAGAACATAGGCCAGCTGCCTTTAAAGAAGGCTGTGTAACACCACTGCACATGGCATTTCTTTCTTTTCTTTTTGTTTGTTTGTTTGTTTTTTGTTTTTTTCTGGTACCAGGAATCCAACTCAAGACCTTGCACTTGCCAGGCAGGCGCTGTGCCACTGTGCTAAATCCCCAGCCCCTGCACATGGCGTTTATGCATCCCTCCCATTAGCTGGAATTTAGGCAGATGGGCAGATCCAACTGCAAAGGATGCTGGGTAATGGTGTGTGCTCTGGGATATCTTTGTCCAGCTGAGCACTGGGGATTCTAATATGACAGAAGAAAGGGAGACAGCCTGTCGGGAGGTAAGCCCAGGCCTCCCCCGCAGGTGGCCCTAGAGGAAGGAGGAGGTAGAGAGAGGAAGAATGAGAGCTCCTATCCTCCACATCACCCAGGCAGTGTCTTTTTCTCCCTCTCTCTGCTTCTCAGACAGTCAACTCTCAACTTCTTGGCCAGCTCTACATCCTGAAAATCTCTTATATACCCTCTGACCTCAAGTCTCCATAGTAACAGCCCTCGCTCCAACTCACTCCTTGCTTCCTGGGACCATGGCAAAGGCTTCTCATTGTCTCTCTCCCCAGCCTGTGGCCCCTCATCTTTATCTCAGTCTAGGACTGAGCCCCAGCAGGGCCCCAACTGCCTGAGGGATGAAGTCCACGTGGCTGAGCTCAGTCTTCAAGGCCCTGTGGGCTGGTTCCCAGCTTCTTGCTCATTCTGCTCAAATACCTTCTTAGCAGCTAAGCTATCAGCTGAATAATCTGCATGTTCTGAACACCTCTGACTTTGAACCTGCTTTTTCTTGCACCCTTCCTCTGGGACACTGGCCACTCATTTGCCTGTGCCTCCCCGGCTCTGTCCTTTACGCTCCCCACCTCCGCTCTGTTAGGTGGAGGGCTGGGTCCTGCGGGCTGTGTCCTCCAAGCCTTCTGTTGAGCTGCTGGTTGGGTTTGGCCAATAAGGGACCCTGGAAGGAAACTGGAAGATGGAGAGCGGGGAGGAACTGGGAATTTTTCACCTTGTTCTCCGTCTGGGGCCGTGCTTTTGGCAGCAAGTCTACCTCCTGTCAGACAGAGCCCCCTGCGTGGCTCCAGATTCTTCTGGGCAGCCTCCCTTGGCTTTTGGAGCGTAGTGACACTACTTTCTCCACACCCCTTTCTTCCACCCCAGGGGTGCTGGTAACGGCCCGTTCTTGGAATTTGGGGGTGGGGTGCTGTTATTTTGGCCTCTCCACTCTTCCATTATCTGTCTAAATAATCCCCGCATTAAATTTCTACTG